>NC_064628.1:574232249-574853916 GCF_023864275.1 Schistocerca cancellata
ACATTCAGAGCAGCCTGAACAATAATACGGTCAATTTAGTAATAAATGGTTCAAATGGCTCTGAGCGCTATGGGACTTAACATCTGAGGTCATCAGTCCCCTCGAACTTAGAACTACTTAAACCCAACTAACCTAAGGACATCAGACACATCGATGCGTGAGGCAGGATTGAAACCTGCGACCGTAGCGGTCCGGCGGCTCCAGACCAATTTAGTAATAGGCTAACGAAAAACGCTGGTAAAAGTGAGAGACCCAGCCTTGGAGCTAGTCATTTCTCTCATCCACGACATGTTTCATACATAATGGTAATATAAAAGCTTCTTCACTGAAGCATTCAAACACTTATTTATTTCCTCTGACTCCATTCATGAATGGAACTGAAAGAAGAAGAAAATAAGGTCGCATGAACTATTTTCCACTTTTCCCTAAATAACATTTTATTGTGTAGAATTTGGATGTAAATGCACATTAAATCCTGTAATACGTTATGGGAAGAGAGAGGGTCTGGAAAATATATGAAGAATGGAAATGTCAAACGTTCTAGGTGCCATTTTTTTCACTGAGTGATGTCGTGTTCTCGGTACCTTGCTGCATGTGCATAGACTTGTTCCAAGTGTCAGATGATAGAGAAAATGTTTCAACACTCATCACTATCTGGGGCAAGCAGTATTTACGTGTGGAGTTCCAAGCTCCTTGCGTCACGGTCTTTTCCATTTAGTCTAGAGATGGTCTGAAGTGAACACAGATTTTCCAGCTGCGACAGAGATTGTACGATTATGGAGAAACGAAGAAAGGTAAAAATGCATTTGTTGCGCAAGATTTACACGATGCTATTGGGTGAGCTGTAGGTAAGAACTCACTAATTGTATTTCCATTGGTTACAGTTGACTTCATTTATTTTAAAAATGCTACTGAAACACTGACGTCAGTTCAGCCGTGCGTGATCTGTAAATGCAGAATGATCGGAGTGTCTTATGCTCATCCATCTTAAATAGCTGTTAAAAATTCTTGCTCTGAAACAGAAAAACGCAGAAATGTCAATGTATTCGAAAGAATAGAGACCGTGGCTCTTGTATGCCTAATGGTACTTTATCTGACAGACGAATCATGTTTGTCAGTTTCAAAGCACAAAGACCTGTTGACGTCTTGCCATTTCTTCATCAAGAGCACAGGGAGTTCTAAAATAAACTTCGCAGTATGAATTTCTGCAAGAAACATATGTCAGTACTGAAAGATTTTTTCGTACTAGTTAAAACATTACTGCTTTATTCTACTCTACGTGAATTATTACAGACAGAACATAGTGCCCCAGCATTAATGAAATTCGAAACAAAAACTTTCTTATTGGCACTTAGACTGGGTCGGGTCGGTGGTATTGAACGTGGAGCTTTCTTCGTCGAGCTGAACAGCATAAATCTGTGGTATCAAATTGCCTTCACAGTTGTTTGGTACAAATTAGTTATGTACAATAAGAGATATATTGTTTTCTGACCCTCCTGAAAAACGTAATATTTAGCACTTGGAACATTTGGAAATCCCACTCTCCACATTCATTATGACTAAGGAGCAAGACAAAATTAATCCGACGCACTGAGGTTAACTGAAATTATAGCGATACCTGGGTCTGATTAACCTAGTAATAACATTATTAATGTTGCATATCATGAAAAGGTTTCTATTTTGTAGTAATGTTGTGTTTTATAGATAGTATCAGAGGACGTATTGTTATTTCATTTTAGCGAGTTCTAAACAGCTCTTCATTTCCGTTTAGCGAACGCATCTTTTCCTAATGGTACTATTAATACGTGATTACATTGCTACTTGATTAACTTAGTTTCATGTCCATACGTAACTGCAGACATACCGACCGAAAAGTTTAATTTTAGATATTGGCTCTCTGACTGTTCGGTCTGTGTGGGCGTCGGTTCACATCGTAAATGGTCCTCTGTTACAACACGCTAGGACGAATCGCCATAGATCAGAATTCATATCGTTCTGCTCCTGTTATTAACGGTGTTCTTTTTTATTCGTTAAGGTCTGCAGCATGAACCACGTTGAAATACGACATTTTACAAGAAGTCAGTTCCAGTAGCTGTAATCTAATATTTATTTGCTTGTCGCTAGATATTTCTGCGGAACAAGTTTGGCTTTCTCACTACCAGTAATCTGAAAACACGAATTCGACCCAGAAAAGCAATATTGCCAGAATTTTCGAACGCAGGAGTCTTCAAAATCCTGTCGCTATCGGATTCCTACACGTCCTGGCAGATATTTCTTCTTGGTACACAAGGCGTAGCACGAATTTCTCATGAACAACCAACATGGGATTTCTGTATGAGAATCCCGCTGCGTAATCTTTTCTTATATAGAAAATGTAGAGTGCGCTATTACTATCTACATCGACATTTACGTTCGTACTCAGCAAACCACCGTATAGTGTATGGCGGAGGGTGAAGAGTGCCGCTACTACATGTACGAGGGAAAATCGACTGCCTGTACACCTCCGTTTGGGGCCTAATTTCTCTTATCTTCCTGGTCCTTGAGCGAAACGTACGTTGGCGACAGTAGAATCTTTCTGCAGTCAGCTACAGATGGCTGTTCTTTAAACTTCCTCAACAGTGTTCCGCTAAAAGAACGTCATCTTCCTTTCAGGGATTCCCATTGAAGTTCACGAAGCACCTCCGTAATACTTGCGTGTTTCTCGAACCTACCGGTAACAAATCTAGCAGCAGACCTCCGTCCTCCTTCAATCCGACCTAGAGGGGATCCCGAACACTTGAGGGTGCTCAAGAATGGCTCACATTAGTGTTCTATAAGCAGTTTCCTAAGACTCTCCCAACAAACTAAAGTCGACCATTCGCCTTCCCTACTACCGTCCTCGTGTGCTCTTTCCATTTCATGTCGATTTGCACCGTTACGCCTAGATATTTAATCGACGTCACTGTGTCAAGGAGCATACAATTAATGCTGTGCTCAAACATTTCCTACTCATGTGCATTAACTTACATTTTTCTGCATTTAGTGCAAGTTGCAGTTTACCGCACAAAACAGAAATTCTATGAATGTCATGCTGTATCCTCCTGCAGTCAGTCAATGACAATACTTACCCGTACACTGGAGCATCATCAGGGAACAGTCGCAGCCTGCTGCTCACCCTGTCCATCGGGTCGTTTATGTATACTGAGAACAAAAGCTGTCGTATCACACTTCCCAGGGGCATTCGACACAATACCTTTGTCTCCGATGAACGTTCGCCATACAGGACAATGTACTGTCTTTTATTACTTAAGAAGTCTTCGACCTATTCCATAGGCTCATACTTTGGTTACAGCCTGCAGTGTGTCACCGCGTCAAACGCTTTCCGGAAATCTAAGAATATGGGAATCTGCCTGTTGCCCTTCATCCATAGTTCGCAGTATATACACTCCTGGAAATGGAAAAAAGAACACATTGACACCGGTGTGTCAGACCCACCATACTTGCTCCGGACACTGCGAGAGGGCTGTACAAGCAATGATCACACGCACGGCACAGCGGACACACCAGGAACCGCGGTGTTGGCCGTCGAATGGCGCTAGCTGCGCAGCATTTGTGCACCGCCGCCGTCAGTGTCAGCCAGTTTGCCGTGGCATACGGAGCTCCATCGCAGTCCTTAACAATGGTAGCATTCCGCGACAGCGTGGACGTGAACCGTATGTGCAGTTGACGGACTTTGAGCGAGGGCGTATAGTGGGCATGCGGGAGGCCGGGTGGACGTACCGCCGAATTGCTCAACACGTGGGGCGTGAGGTCTCCACAGTACATCGATGTTGTCGCCAGTGGTCGGCGGAAGGTGCACGTGCCCGTCGACCTGGGACCGGACCGCAGCGACGCACGGATGCACGCCAAGACCGTAGGATCCTACGCAGTGCCGTAGGGGACCGCACCGCCACTTCCCAGCAAATTAGGGACACTGTTGCTCCTGGGGTATCGGCGAGGACCATTCGCAACCGTCTCCATGAAGCTGGGCTACGGTCCCGCACACCGTTAGGCCGTCTTCCGCTCACGCCCCAACATCGTGCAGCCCGCCTCCAGTAGTGTCGCGACAGGCGTGAATGGAGGGACGAATGGAGACGTGTCGTCTTCAGCGATGAGAGTCGCTTCTGCCTTGGTGCCAATGATGGTCGTGTTTGGCGCCGTGCAGGTGAGCGCCACAATCAGGACTGCATACGACCGAGGCACACAGGGCCAACACCCGGTATCATGGTGTGGGGAGCGATCTCCTACACTGGCCGTACACCATTGGTGATCGTCGAGGGGACACTGAATAGTGCACGGTACATCCAAACCTTCATCGAACCCATCGTTCTACCATTCCTAGGCCGGCAAGGGAACTTGCTGTTCCAACAGGACAATGCACGTCCGCATGTATCCCGTGCCACCCAACGTGCTCTAGAAGGTGTAAGTCAACTACCCTGGCCAGCAAGATCTCCGGATCTGTCCCCCATTGAGCATGTTTGGGACTGGATGAAGCGTCGTCTCACGCGGTTTGCACGTCCAGCACGAACGCTGGTCCAACTGAGGCGCCAGGTGGAAATGGCATGGCAAGCCGTTCCACAGGACTACATCCAGCATCTCTACGATCGTCTCCATGGGAGAATAGCAGCCTGCATTGCTGCGAAAGGTGGATATACACTGTACTAGTGCCGACATTGTGCATGCTCTGTTGCCTGTGTCTATGTGCCTGTGGTTCTGTCAGTGTGATCATGTGATGTATCTGACCCCAGGAATGTGTCAATAAAGTTTCCCCTTCCTGGGACAATGAATTCACGGTGTTCTTATTTCAATTTCCAGGAGTGTAGTACAAGGAAAAGGCAAACTGAGAGATTCTTTCGAAATACGTGACGATGTTTGAACAGAAGCTTGTATGTCTCAAGGAAATTTATTATACTCGAACTTCGAAATTGTTCAAGAATTTTGCAGCAAGCCGATGTTAAGGATATGGGCCTGTGATTTTGAGAGTCCGTTCTTTTATCCTTCTTATGTACAGAGCAACTCGGTTTCTTCCAATTGCTTGGGGCTCTGTGCTGGGCGAGAGATTCGCTATAAATGCAAGCTAAGTAAGAAACCAATGCCGTAGGATACTCTCTGTGAAATCTATATGGGATTCCGTCGGACCTGGCGACTTATTTATTTTCAACTCTTTCATTTGCTTCTCGACGCCCTCCATACGGAAATCAAGCAAGGGCCAAACGATGATGTGTCTGTACGATCCTTTTATGTGAATGGTTCTTTAAATGCGAAATTTAAAACTTCAGCTTTATTTTTCCTGCCCTGAAACGCTCATCATTTGGTTATCAGAGAATGCAGTACACTTTATGCCAGTTTGACATTTGTTTTGGTGTTTGTAATTTTAAATGCCAGCAGTCGCCTAAGGAGTATATTTTTATGGCACGTTTTGCTGCTGCGCCAATGAATAAATATCTCATGCACTGAACCAAAATACCATCAACTCAAAATAAGCACACATGTGGAATCAAAATGTCGAATTAAACCAAGCATTGCGACGGCTCTGGCGAAACTTTATTTTTCTGGCTACTTTTTTGAACGTCAAAATGAAGATGACCTGGCTACCTAATGCAAGTTTCCCCGCCAACTGCTGACCATACAGGAGAAATTTAAATTCGTACTCCTAGTTAGACGATGCGTGCTCTTGACTGAACTTCAGTTAATCCTCTAAAACGCATAATGGGAAGATCAATAAATGTGACTGGTTACAATTATTTGTATATTTCAGCCGATATTCGTGACAGCCAATTTCAAATCCAAACTAAACTGTAGCATTTAAAGAATATGTAAAAAATACACTTATTTCCAATCTGATTATCGCAGTTTTATTATCTACACATTACGGGTATCGGCTAATGTCACCCATCTTCAGATCTTTCTCGTAGTTACATAGGAACGAGCTTAAAGGAAACACTTCCGATTTGGGTATACATAACCTGATCGAAAGCTATTAATGGACATTAATGTGGGGAATTTCCACCCTTCCCCTTTACGACGGCTTGAACTTTGCTGGGAACACCTCCAGTGAGATGTCTGAATGTCTGTAGAGGAACAACATTGCGTTCTTTCTCAAGAGCCAAAATCAGGGAAGGTAGCGATGTTAGACGTTGGGGTCGGGAGCAAAATCGACGTTCGAAGTCCCAGAGGTGTTCTGTTGGGTTCACGCCAAGACTCTGGGAAGGCTAGTGCAGTTCAGGAACGTTATTGTCTCAAACAATTGCCTTAAAGACGCCGCTTTGCAACAGGGTGCGGTCTCATGGAGTACAAACAGTCGTCGTCTGTGAACTGTTGATCTGCTGTAGCAGTACTTCGCGTTGTAAAATGTGTTCATATCTATCTGCTTTTATGGTTCTCTTAAACGCAATACGGGAACCACACCCTACTGCCTCTGTACTTCATTGTCGGTGTTGACTGATGGCAGGTAACCTTCTCCAGCCGGCCGCGGTGGTCTCGCGGTTCTAGGCGTGCAGTCCGGAACCGTGCGACTGCTACGATCGCAGGTTCGAATCCTGCCTCGGGCATGGATGTGTGTGATGTCATTAGGTTAGTTAGGTTTAAGTAGTTCTAAGTTCTAGGGAACTGATAACCACAGCAGTTGAGTCCCATAGTGCTCAGAGCCATTTGAACCATTTTTGTAACCTTCTCCAGACGTACACCATACCCAAACTGTTCCATCCGATTTCCACACGGTATAGCGTGATTTATCACTCCAAATCACTCGTTTACACTCGTCCACTGTCCAGTGGTGTCGCTGTTTACACCGTCTCATGCGTTGCATAGAAATGTGCGACTTATGACGAGCTGCATCGACCATTGTACTGTCTACGCAGTCATTTTGTTAGTATGACCGCTGGTACCATTTAGGAACTGACGAGTGATTCCTTACGCTGATTTAATACTTTTTTTGCAACCACACTTCGCAGTCCTCGACGGCCGCTGTTCCTCAGTACACGCTGTATGCCTGGTCTTGCTTTTGCTGTGCTTATTCCTTGGGCAAATTCACAGTCACGTGACCAGCAGTCGACTTGGGCAGGTTTAGAGGGTTTAAAGCATCCCTGGTGGATTTTTTACGAAGGAGACAGGCAAATTACTCGTCCACTTTCGAAGTCACTTGATCTCTCGTGACAGACGCATTCTGCTGTTGTTCCTTCTCTACTGATAACACAATGCTCTCCTCTTCCTTTCACACTGGTGGTTCTGCCTCAGGTGAAATCTAGTGGTTAATTCAACATTACGTACTCTTGGTCAGGTTATGTCTGACAGTGAAACTGTTAGTGTATGCGGTAAGACTGCTTACTCTGTAACTGTGTTTCATATACTCAAGCAGTGCACTCACCTACGCTCACCGAATACACATACGACACAACTCTCGCACGTCCGCAAGGAAAAGTGCCATTACGTACGGCGAAGAAAACCCCATTCCGACTAGACCAGTGGTTCCCATCCTGGTCGTCATTACCTCCTGAGGGGTAAAAAGAAATTTTCTGACGGGGAAAAACCAAACTATTCGATTATGTTTCAGTCAATTACTTTCAAAACATCATTACTGTTATTACGATTTTGTAAGACTCTTACATTGTTTATACAAGTTATAAATAATTACTTTTTCTCAATTAGTAGCATTAATACAGTGTAGGTTACAGGTTCCTCACATAGTCCACGCACTACACACATATCTTGTGCTTTGTTCCGTACATCGCCGACGATAAAAGCGAGACATGTACGTTACGTATTCTAAATATCTTATTACTCGCTCTGAAGCAGATAAATGAATTAACTGACAGCACACCACAGCAGTAACTTCATAAGGTCTACTATAGTACTGTACACAGTATTATTATTATTATTATTATTATTATTATTATTACTAGAGTGGTTAGACACACAGCGTTAACAGCCTGAAGTCGTCCAATTTCTACCAGTTCAGAAGTGAGGAGTGCAGCTATCAAGTGATTGACAAACAGTGGGTATAGCGCACACATCTGAACCTGTTTGATTTTAAATGAGGTTGCACTGTGTAGGTCAAGCAAGTGCCGCCATGGAGAAGAGTAATACAGGGGAAGTATGTTTTGTAAGAAATGTCTACCCTCGCTGTGGATAGTCAGCTTTCTTATCTGAGAAGGAGTTGTGGGTATCACTTGCGATGCACCACGAATTCCATTGCCATTTAGTCTACAAAACACACACACACACACACACACACACACACACACACAAACTAAACATCATTCTTCTTCAGCATTTTAAAAATGAAAATGTCCAAATAAAAGTCTTTCATTCTACAGTTTAGTTAGGTGCTAAAGTTGGTGATAATGTGCGGAAGGAGGTCCAGAAAGAAAGAGGCGGCAGGGGGAGTGACGGGGGAGGGCGAGGATACTAAGGATACTGGTACTATACTAGCTAGTGTCTGATTGCACTCGAGGATAACGGTCTAAGAAAAACTGGGAACCACTTGACTAGACGGCTGAACCTACCCCTGGGTTTCTCTCAGTTAACAACGCCATACGAACTTGCTTTACTCTGTATCTACGACAACTATGTGAAGATGCGTGACACTGCTCGAAATCGGTAATTTTGAGATAATAACACCGTAACGTGTATTACCTAGTAATAAGGACCGTGTGTCAATCCCTACTGGCAAATATCTCGCGTCTGGATAGGGATCGTGCGGTAGCGTTCTCGCTTCCCACGCCCGGGTTCCCGGGTTCGATTCCCGGCGGGGTCAGGGATTTTCTCTGCCTCGTGATGGCTGGGTGTTGTGTGCTGTCCTTAGGTTAGTTAGGTTTAAGTAGTTCTAAGTTCTAGGGGACTGATGACCATAGATGTTAAGTCCCATAGTGCTCAGAGCCATTTGAACCTGGATAGGGAACATGTGTTTGTGGTGTAAACTAGAACCTGTGCTAGTTCACAGCAGAGAGCCCGGAGGTGGCGGTGTTTAGCTGCCTCAGCAGCAGGGCGGAAGCAGACTGGGACAGAACGCGAGTTTAATTAGGGCGCGCTGTGTGTGGCGCCGCTGTCTGGGATTGCTGCCCGCGGCGGCTCGAGGCGGGGCAAAGGTCAGCAGACGGGGCCGCCTCGTGCGCGCTGACCGCGGCGCTCCATTCGCCGAGCCTGGCTCGGCCTGAGGACCCGCGGGCTGGCGCCGCTTCCGGCTACAGCACCGACCCGCAACGCGGTCGTCTGCATGCGTCCCACTGCAGATGAGTAATGCCAGTATGCGCTCGATAAATAACGTCAACCGCAACAGTTGCAAATATAGTGTGAGCCAGCTAAGACACGTCTTGCAGAATACAATGGTGAGGCAAAACACGAGCTTAAATACCGTTTTGGTCCAACTTTGGAACTCAGTACAGCAGCGATCTTGCGTGGCACGAATACGGCAAGTGCATGATATACAACAGGCTCTAGATACCGGCTCCCAGGTTGATGCCATATTTCTCTACTTTCGAAAAGCGTTCGACTCAGTTCCGCACTGTCGCTTGCTACAAAAAGTGCGCGCTTACGGTCTATCCGATGACATATGCGGTTGGATAGAAACTTTTCTAACAGACAGGCAGCAGTATGTCGTACTGAACGGGGTGACTTCAAGACAAACAAGCGTAACTTCAGGTGTGCCACAGGGCAGTGTAATAGGTCCTCTGCTTTTTACGATTTACATAAACGATCTGGTTGATGATATTGACAGCAGCATTAGACTGTTTGCCGATGATGCTGTAGTCTACAGGAAAGTAGTATCACACGAAAGTTGTGAACAAATCAATGAGAAAATTAATGCGTGGTGTAATGACTGGCAGTTATCTCTCAATATTATAAGTGGAACCTACTGCGCATAACAAGGCGAAAATCCCCATTAATGTACGAGTACAAAATAAATGCCCAGTCTTTGGAAGCGGTAACATCCGTCAAGTATCTGGGTGTGACTATTCGAAATGATCTCAAATGGAATGATCAGATTACACAAGGAACGGGTAAGACGAACTCTAGATTGCAATTTATTGGTAGAATCCTGAAGCGATACAGTCCTTCAACAAAGGAAATAGCTTACAATGCGTTAGTTCGTCCAGTCTTAGAGTATTGTTCGTCTTTATGGGACCGTTACCAGTTAGGTCTCATTCAAGAGATTGAGAGGGTCCAAAGAAGAAAGGCGAGATTCGTGACTGGTACATTTAGCCATCGCGAGAGCGTTACAAATCTCATAGAAAGTTTGAAGTGGGACACACTTGCAGATAGACGGCGCGCTAAACGGAAGGGGCTGCTCACTAAATTCCGGAATCCGATCTTCACCGAGGATGTAGAGCATATATTATTACCAACAACTTTCAAATCGCGCAGTGATCACCATTGAAAGATAAGGGAAATAAGAGCTCGTACTGAGGCGTTCAGACGTTTTTCCCTCACTCGATCCGCGATGGAACAGAGGGGGGGGGGGGGGGATATGACTTTGGCCCTCCGCTACACACCGCTTGGTGGCTAGCGGAGTATATATGTAGATGTGGAAGTCCGTAGCAGGTTCCCGAAATTATGTAGCACCAGATGTTTACGCAAATGTCACGCAATTACCGTAAATAACGGTCAGTGGTTTGTGGAGGCGCAGCTGATACCCAATGGCGACTCATGTGTGTTCCATATTACTGAGTTCACGCAAATTTGGTATACAAGACAACAACTTCAGCATCGTGTTCCTCAAGCCATTGTAGCACGATTGTGGCCCTACGACGTGGACAGTTATCCTGCTGGAAGAAGCCATCGCCGTCGGGGGAGCCACCAAGCATGGGAGGATGTAGGGGGTGATCCACAATAACCATATCGTACTCCACAGCCGTCGCTCTGTCTTCGTTTACCATCATAGGTCCGACGGAAAACAGCAAAATAGTTCTATACCATGAGAGTGCCCACCATCGGGCCACGGCCGTTTGTTTTCTGTCTCTCATAGTAATTCGTAACATGGAGTTCGGCTCTGGCGCTGAGCAATCCCCCATTCTCGAACAGTCTTGATGTGTCTCACTGACACACGCCAAACTGACTGTAAAGTTTCAGTTTCAGATCCATTCGAAGCTTCGTTTTGAAAACTTCTTTACTTTCTAAGAGCGCTGAAGGTCATATCTACTCTTATACGTGTTGTCTTTTTGTTTTTAGTATACAGAGCTCGGAAATATGGCACTAGCCATTCAGAATTTGAAGAACACCTTCGAGAAGAAAACCACCATCCTACCACAATAGAAACATAATGAAAATAATCAGGTTCAGCAATAAAATACATCTAAGAAAACTCCTAAATTCAAAAGGCAATCAAAGAAAAGGAATCCCTAATAAATCAACAAGCAAACATTAGCAATGAAACGTTATTTAAACTAATAAAACGTATAGTACATAAATAACAGTCGCTCTAGCCACAACAAAAAAAGAGTCACATAAACCAAGCAAGATACTCTTGATTGCTGTACTCCTCACTTCTGAACTGGTAGAAATTGGACGACTTCAGGCTGTTAACGCTGTGTGTCTAACCACTCTAGTAATAATAATAATAATAATAATAATAATAACTACAAAAATCTGTAATTATTGATACATGTTCAATTACCCAAAAGTTCCTAAATCACCCACCACAGTACCATAGTAAATTAGCTTGAACAAACTAATAATTTGCGCACATACAAGTTAGGTGGTATCATCTCCCATTACACACACACACACACACACACACACACACACACACACACACAGAAGAATAGCAGACGCTTCACAAGCACAAAAAACAAATGACGATCGCATACTGCACCATCAAAACAAAGTTACGAGGTGTAAGGGCATCTACGCAATGTGAAATTGCAGTTTACTAAAATCAAACACCTATGTGTATAATAACGTTTCGTGTGAAGCACCAAACATAAAATCGTGAGTAATAACAGTAATTTTATACTGTTTAACAGCAGTAATATGAAACACGAGAAATGTTTACCGTCTTGGGAAAAAGACTTGTAAAACAGCCACATTGTTACAGTGACCACTGAAGATGCTTTAAAATAAAGTGAAACGCGTGTGGTCTACATAAGACTTATTTCTTGTGAAACGAAAACCGCAAACAGCTGTATGTAATACCCATTATTTTGTATCACAACCAGTTTCGTAGCTTAAAGCAACTTCTTCAGTTGGGTACATAAATGAAATGTCGTGTGGCTAGGGCCTCCCGTCGGGGAGACCGTTCGCCTGGTGCAGGTCTTTGGAGTTGACGCCACTTCGGCGACCTGCGCGTCGATGGGGATGAAATGATGATGATTAGGACAACACAACACCCACTCCCTGAGCGGAGAAAATCTCCGATCCAGCCGGGAATCTAACCCGGGCCCTTAGGATTGACATTCCGTCAAGCTGACCACTCAGCTACCGGGGCCGGACGGTACATAAATTACGTCATGTGAGAGCCAGATGTGGAGATGGATAGAAGACCCAACATTCACTGCCCAAATAGTAGTGATCTGCCAAGTAATCGTACTGTTAGATTGTAAAAAGGCTGAATGGTGGTAGCAACATCTCCCAAAAATAGAGCTACGAAACCGATTGTGGTTCCAAATAAAGGCTCTTACATACAGCTCTGTGCGGTTTTCATTCCACAAGATTTACATTCACGGCTTCGGTTGCCTGTACACAAAGATGTTTGCAAGGCGTTTATTGCAGTCGCAAACTACGGTATATAACCAATATTACTTATCTACTCTTACGTTTATTTCTTTTCCTGTTGATCTGCTGGTAACAGTCTTCACTTGTATTCAGTGCTAAATTTAACAGTAACTATGTTTCTGGGGCGGAAGAGAGACAAGCAAATGCGTGGTTTCTCTGGTGAATTCGAATCAGTCTACAAATTTGTGGATACACTGTAGACAGATTTGTACAAAAGACCCGTGACTATTTTCGTAGAAGGCCGAAGGCTACTGTTAATTATTATCGAGAGAACTTTTAAGAATTTCGATTGCCCAAGACTTGTAGGTGTGGAACTAGACTTTCGGTTATGGCAGCAATGAAAACAAAAGTTAGAAACAAAGTCAACTTGGAGACTGAATTGCGATGTGCGTTGGCCGACACCAAATCAAATACAAAGAAGACTCGTTAGAAAGAAGCCGTCATTTCTTGGTGTAGTAGAATAAACTTACAAAAATAACCGAGATGTATTTGTTTCATCATCAAGTGTTAATTAAATAAGAAAGTTTTACTTTTTTGAATCTAAAGTTCATTTATCTGCCAAACTAAATTGAGATGTTGGCTGCTGTGTGATTTTGTTCACGGCGAGTGGCCTAGGAAGTTCGAGAACCACTGAAGAGCCTGAAACTGCCATCTCTTAGCGATCCTGCCCCGCCCTCCTCTCTCCCCCAACCCTCAATGAGTTTGTACAGCAACGAGAGGCCTAACAGCAAGCGGAGCTGATCGTCAAAATCCACAGGTTCGGGCCATTGCATTCCGTACTGCCAAGCTGGATACCACATCCCGTTTTGATGTTCTGTTCACCTCCAGTGGACGGACGCCATACGTAGTAATCGTCACCTAACCCGCCACGCACTGCTTATAGAAGGATTCCCTGTGCAGTTGTACTTGCATTGTGGTCCCGCATATCTCCCTGTTGTCAGGACATTTCAGAGCATACACTGACGGCTTGCCTCGCGGTGCACAGTGACAGGGACATGAGCGCATCCCTTGCATGCAATTTCCTACCAGGAACCAAGTGGAATCCAATTTCTTCTTGTAGTAAATGTCTTTATACCAATTGAATGGTAATCCCCGGATTGCTCTGTGAATTTGATCAGCTCAAAAGATGTATAATTACCCCTAAACTGCTATTTTCATGAAGTGCTGGGCGAGCTACGATGCGCCTGCGTTTATGCAGTACAAACAATCGCTTTGCCGTGTGGCTTGCCGCGTTCACAGGCGCAAGTGACTTTTCCATTACCCATGCCGCCTTGTTTTCCCTTCTCTCTCTCTCTCTCTCTCTCTCTCTCTCTATTTCTTTCTCTTCCGCTATTCCCCTCTCTCTCTTTTTCCTTCCCTTCCTGATTTCGTTATATCTATACGTATGAACATAAGTCGATTTTGCCCCAGTGTTAAACCGTCAGGACAGACACAACAAACGTTTTAAACGTTGTAAACAGCAATAATCATTATATAAAACAACGTATCCCTCCGTGTCAGTTTCGGCTCTCCTTAAGGTGCTTTCTTTAATTTCTCAACTAGGAAGATGTGTGCGTCACTCCCAACTTACCTGAAAATTAGTTCCAAATACGCAGCGCTACAGACTTAAAGGCTCACCTTTTCGAAACTCCGCAGTTACCTCCCATTGCGACGCGAAAGATTGAAATTTGGCTCCAAGGTGTGTACAACTTTCCTCTGTAATGGTGAAAAAGCGTGGCGACCTGCGACGTCACCCTCGGGGTCGGCCAAGCTTCGTACAGCAAGGCACCGACTCATGCGAAAAATGGCCACAGTTCGGAGGTTCATGTCAACTGTAACGTGGGTTAATGATGCCACAGTGACACCAAATTTCACCAGAATTATGTCCAACGCCATTGGTATTTAAAAAAAATTAATGTTATGGAGTTTTAAGTGTTAGGCATTCAGCCGATTTGAATTTAATTTATTTATTTCAGCCTAACTAAAGAACTGTTTTAAGATAAGGCTTGCCTGTTAAATTTCTGATTATGCTTGGGTTTTAAGTTATTGGCCTTCAGCCGTTTTTAAATTAAAGTGGCTTTCAGCTGGTAATTAAGTCCCAAGGATTAAAGCTGTATCTTTTTTTTTTTTTAAAAAAAAAAAGTTGGGATCTTATAATATTTGATCAAATAATAAAGTTGTATGTTCGAGTGTAACTGACAGCCCTTATTTTGGCCCCTTTCCACAATGTATACTATCTGTCCTGTCCTGCGGAATTAGCAGCGCGTTTTAAGGTCCATACCTCAAATCTGCTGTTATGCATTTTTCCCTTGTAGGACTTCTTAAGATACCTTAGGAAGGCGATAAGCGTCAATAAATTCTATGCTATTTTTGTAACCTGGACCGTTTTTCTTCATGAAAGTAAAACAGAGTTAGTTGTTAATTATTTTCTGTCGCGACAGCCAGCGGTGCACTCGCTTGTTTTTGCTTACACGCACGACTGTTTAGATCAATTTTACACCATTTACTGTCGCATTTTATAAACGTGGGATCAGATATTACTGGAGCGCGACTGAGGCTGTGGCACGACTAACGCAGCTTTACGCCATGTCCTGCTGGCAGCCTGCCCAAAGGGACAAATGCAAACGATCGTTGGATAGAGATTGATAGTATCCTAACACAGGCTTTAGCTCATTGCTCAGCCGTTCTTGCCCAGAAACTGTCACAGTGTGACAGTCACCTGCAGAAATATCTTCGATCTCGCCAGGGTTAATTCCATAACATTTCTGGCAGTGAATAGCAACAAAAGTAAAACAGCGCTAATTAAGTATAACCGAATTAAATGAGCCGATACTGAGGGAATTAGAGTGTGAAAAGACACAGTGAAAGTAGTAAATGGATTCTGTTATTTGGGCAGCAAAATAAGTGACTACGTTCGTAGTAGAAAGGATATAAAATGCAGACTGGCAATGGCAAGAAAAGCATTTCTGGAAAACAAAAACTTGTTAACATCGATTCTCAATTTAAGTGTTAGGAGTCTTATCTGAAGGAAGTGAAACGAGGATGATAAACAGAGAAGCGAATATATCTGAAGTGTGGTGCTACAGGAGAAGGCCGAAGGTTAGACGGGTAGACCGGAAAACTGACGAGGAATTACTGAATACAAATAGCAGAGACAGAAATTTGTGTCAGGACTTGACTACGGGAAGGGATCGGTTGATGGAAAAGATCCTAAGGCATCGAGGAATCGTCAGTTTGTTAATGGAGAGGGAGAAAAGCTGCAGAGGCTTGTCTTCAGCAAGCACGTTCAAATGGATGTGGGTTGCGGTAGTTACGCAGCAATAAGGAGGCTTGCGCAGTATAGGCTAGCGCAGTGGTAGTCAAATTACGCGAATCAGTTATTTGTGCGGCCCGCGATTCTCAGCGGTATTTTACAAGGTGTGTGTCAAAAGCTCGGTGAATGGTTTCAAAAAATAAAGGATACACGATTTACAAACTAAATAGCGTTACTGGCCTTCAAAGTAATCATATCTATCTACATCACATTTCTGACATCGGTTGTAAAGCTGGTGGAAACTGTCAGCAAACGCTTCTTGTGGACTCGCTCGAAGCACCGTGGCCACGCACTGGGTCTGCGAAGCGCCAGGTTTTCGGAGTTAATTTAAGGAGGGAGGGAAGGAAACAAAAAGAAGTCAGCGAGCGCCAAATCTGAAAAATAAGGAGAGTACTGATGAACAGTCACCCTGCGGTGAGCGAGAAATTTGAGTACTCAGGCGATGCGGGTATCCAGTAACGCGTGACCACGATGCCCCGAGCGGTTCCACAAAAACCGTTTCTCGGCAGTTTCCAACAACTATACAACCGAAGTCAGAAGCATATTGTAGCTAACCGTGATTGATCTGGAGGCCAGTAGAGGTATTTTGTTTGTAAATCTTGTTTCCTTTATTTCCTGAGATTATTCACCGAACTTTTCAGATGCTCCTTGGTTGACAATATGTACTTACAAGGGAACGTCTCCATCGCACCCCCTCAGATTTAGTTATAAGTTGGCACAGTGGATAGGCCTTGAAAAACTGAACACAGATAAATCGAGAAAACAGGAAGAAGTTGTGTGGAACTATGAGAAAAATAAGCAAAACATACAAACTGAGTAGTCCATGTGCAAGATAGACAACATCAAGGACAATGTGAGCTCAGGAGCGCCGTGGTCCCGCGGTTAGCGTGAGCATCTGCGGAACGAGAGGTCCTTGGTTCAAGTCTTCCGTCGAGTGAAAAGTTATGATCTGTCCGTTCGTTCATTGACGTCTCTGTTCACGGTAATAAGTTTAGTGTCTGCGTTTTGCGACCGCACCGCAAAACAGTGCGATTAATAGAGGAAAGGACGTGCCTCTCCAATGGGAACCGAAAACATTTGACCGCAAGGTCATAGGTCAACCGATTCCTCCACAGGAAAACACGTCTGATATATTCTATACGACACTGGTGACGGCACGTGCGTCACATGACAGGAATATGCTGTCGACCCACCTAACTTGCACACTTGGCGAATGGGTAAAAAGATTCTTCTACCTTGCCCGATTTAGGTTTTCTTGTGGATGTGATAATCACTCCCAAAAAAGTGATGAAAACATAAGAGTTTGTCACATAAACTGCAACAGTTTCACAGTCGCACAGTTTTCCCTGTGCTCTGTCAAAACATATGTTTTTAACGTTTTCAAATTTTTCCGTGTGTAGACCGTCAAATCCATCGGACGGACAGATAATAATTGTCTGAAAATAAAACAGTAAACGTTTCACTCGAGGGAAGACTTGAACCAAGGACTTCTCGTTTCGCAGCTACTCACGCTAACCACGGGACCACGGCGCTCCTGAGCTCACATTGTCCTTGATGTTGCCTATCTTGCACATGGACTACTCAGTTTGTATATTTCGCTTATTTTTTTCATAGTTCCACACAACTTCTTCCTGTTTTCTCGATTGATCTGTGTTCAGTTTTTCAAGGCCTATCCACTGTGCCAACTTATAACTAAATCTGAGGGGGGTGCGATAGGGAGGTTTCCTTGTTAGCAGCTAACAGCCGAAATCAGAAACGTCAACTAACGTTAAGAGATTCGTAATAGTTTTCCTATTCAGTAACAAACAAAAATACAGAGATGGTAATATTTTAAGATTTGCTTAATTTTTGATCGACGATGGTCTCAGGTGTGAGCTGAAGAAAGTTTGCCGCTTACTACAAGACCAAGAGAACTAAGTAGTGCGGCCACTGCGGAGTTGGACGATATCAGAGGAGGAATGTTCTGTTGTTTATCTTCCAGAACTCACGGACATGCGCGAACTGCACCGATCAGCTGCTATGTTACAAAATTTTGAAACAGCAGTAACATGTGCGGTCTGAGGCGCCTTCCCACGTTTCGCGCGGCTCTCCCCGTCGGAGGTTAGAGCCCTCTCTCGCGCATGGGTGTGTGTGCTGTCCTTACCGTAAGTTAAATTAAGTAGTGTGTAAGCCTAATCTCAGTAGTTTTGTCCCATACGAACTTACACCAAATTAAAATTTAAATTACAGAAGTAACATGGATTCGTGAATATGAATTTGATACGATAATAAGAGTAGAAGAAAAATGACATTCAAAAAAATAAGTAAACATTTGTCACAGCATGATTCTTGAAATTTTCTCCGCGCAAAGAGTGTTCCTTGATTTTTTGGGGTTGCATCCGAATGGCGTCGTCCTATTTTCACGGTACTTTGGCTGACAATCATTCATACATCTTCAGAATGGTTGTCAGCTAAAATATCTTGACAAGAAGTCGACGTCATCCGGCTACAATCCCAGAACGTCGTGGAATATTTGTGCTCTGTTTCATATTGCATAATGCATTTAAACAGAAGTACAATTACTGCACAACACAACATCGCTTCGTCAGAAATTCATACCGCCACAACTTTGGGATCGCCGAGGGCGGCAGCAATCTGAAACAAAACAATCAAAAAATGGCTCTAAACACCATGGAACTTAACATCTGAGGTCATCAGTGAAATGGAAATGTCGTGTGGGTAGGGCCTCCCGTCGGGTAGACCGTTCGCCTGGTGCAGGTCTTTCGATTTGACGCCACTTCGGCGACCTGCGCGTCGATGGGGATGAAATGATGATGATTAGGACAACACAACACCCAGTCCCTGAGCGGAGAAAAATCTCCGACCCAGCCGGGAATCGAACCCGGGCCCTTAGGATTGACAGTCTGTCACGCTGACCACTCAGCTACCGGGGCGGACTGAGGTCATCAGTCATGTAGACTTATAACTACTTAAACCTAACTAACCTAAGGACATCACATACATCCATGGCCGAGGCACGATTCGAACTTGCCACCGTAGCAGCAGCGCGGTTCCAGACTGAAGCACCTAGAACCGCTCGGCCACAGCGGCCGGCAGAACAATCGATAGGGAGTGTTCCGAATGGGCCGGCGGCTAACTTTTCTAGTCCTTACTATAGCTAGTGTGTTGGGAGCTTACAAGATACCAGTTTACGTAGGTTACGGATTAATAATCTGATCGGCACTTTTGCGGCCCGAGATGCCGCGCCACAACGACAGTATGAGTCTTGAGCAAAGAAGTTTGACGACCGCTGATCTAACTAACAAGAACTGCATCAAACCGGACTTCGGACTGAATATCACCGCAACAACATTTCGGAAATCGGACCTCACAGGACGGTACTTTTATTCCGCAAAATGTTAGTGACCTGGAGACAGAGCGATATAATTAAGAACAATATTAAAGCTGTGTGATCGTGTGTTCTGTCACCGTACTACAGGATGGACAGCAAAAACTGGCACCATTAAGCACTACAGATTGTTTTAAACTGCGTTCTACGTGCAAAGTTATCAGCAAAATGACAGCCATCTGCAGAAGTATCTTGCATTTCGCTGGGATTACATTTCACAAATCGGTCGCATGCGGGACACGATAGGACTCTTTTTTTTTGTTCTCAAACTGTTAGTGATCTGGACACAGTTTGATACAACAAAACAAAACAAAACATGGAAGCTGTATAAACGTAAGTTCTGTCATCAAACTGTAGGATGCAGCAACTCAAACATCGGTCCCATTAAGCACTAAACCTAGAATTGAACTGTGGTATTCGCTGAGAGTTTCGGCTTACAAGGGAACCTCCCTATCCCCCCTCCCCCCCCCCCAAAAAAAAGTTCAATGTGTGTGAAATCTTATGGGACTTAACTGCTAAGGTCATCAGTCCCTAAGCTTTTTTTGTCATCAGTCTACTGACTGGTTTGATGCGGCCCGCCACGAATTCCTTTCCTGTGCTAACCTCTTCATCTCAGAGTAGCACTTGCAACCTACGTCCTCAATTATTTGCTTGACGTATTCCTATCTCTGTCTTCCTCTACAGTTTTTGCCCTCTACAGCTCCCTCTAGTACCATGGAAGTCATTCCCTCATGTCTTAGCAGATGTCCTATCATCATGTCCCTTCTCCTTATCAGTGTTTTCCACATGTTCCTTTCCTCTCCGATTCTGCGCAGAACCTCCTCATTCCTTACCTTATCAGTCCACCTAATTTTCAACATTCGTCTATAGTACCACATCTCAAATGCTTCGATTCTCTTCTGTTCCGGTTTTCCCACAGTCCATGTTTCACTACCATACAATGCTGTACTCCAGACGTACATCCTCAGAAATTTCTTCCTCAAATTAAGGCCGGTATTTGATATTAGTAGACTTCTCTTGGCCAGAAATGCCTTTTTTGCCATAGCGAGTCTGCTTTTGATGTCCTCCTTGCTCCGTCCGTCATTGGTTATTTTACTGCCTAGGTAGCAGAATTCCTTAACTTCATTGACTTCGTGACCATCAATCCTGATGTTAAGTTTCTCGCTGTTCACATTTGTACTACTTCTCATTACCTTCGTCTTTCTCCGATTTACTCTCAAACCATACTTTGTACTCATTAGACAGTTCATTCCGTTCAGCAGATCATTTAATTCTTCTTCACTTTCACTCAGGATAGCAATGTCATCAGCGAATCGTATCATTGACATCCTTTCACCTTGTATTTTAATTCCACTCCTGAACCTTTCTTTTATTTCCATCATTGCTTCCTCGATGTACAGATTGAAGAGTAGGGGCGAAAGGCTACAGCCTTGTCTTACACCTTTCTTAATACGAGCACTTCGTTCTTGATCGTCCACTCTTATTATTCCCTCTTGGTTGTTGTACATATTGTATATGACCCGTCTCTCCCTATAGCTTACCCCTGCTTTTTTTCAGAATCTCGAACAGCTTGCACCATTTTATATTGTCGAACGCTTTTTACAGGTCGACAAATCCTATGAAAGTGTCTTGATTTTTCTTTAGCCTTGCTTCCATTATTAGCCGTAACGTCAGAATTGCCTCTCTCGTCCCTTTACTTTTCCTAAAGCCAAACTGATCGTCACCTAGCGCATTCTCAATTTTCTTTTCCATTCTTCTGTATATTATTCTTGTAAGCAGCTTCGATGCATGAGCTGTTAAGCTGATTGTGCGATAATTCTCGCACTTGTCAGCTCTTGCCGTCTTCGGAATTGTGTGGATGATGCTTTTCCGAAAGTCAGATGGTATATCGCCAGACTCATATATTCTACACACCAACGTGAATAGTCGTTTTGTTGCCACTTCCCCCAATTATTTTAGAAATTCTGATGGAATGTTATCTATCCGTTCTGCCTTATTTGACCGTAAGTCCTCCAAAGCTCTTTTAAATTCCGATTCTAATACTGGATCCCCTATCTCTTCTAAATCGACTCCTGTTTCTTCTTCTATCACATCAGACAAATCTTCACCCTCATAGAGGCGTTCAATGTATTCTTTCCACCTATCTGCTCTCTCCTCTGCATTTAACAGTGGAATTCCCGTTGCACTCTTAATGTTACCACCGTTGCTTTTAATGCCACCAAAGGTTGTTTTGACTTTCCTGTATGCTGAGTCTGTCCTTCCGACAATCATATCTTTTTCGATGTCTTCACATTTTTCCTGCAGCCATTTCGTCTTAGCTTCCCTGCACATCCTATTTATTTCATTCCTCAGCGACTTCTATTTCTGTATTCCTGATTTTCCCGGAACGTGTTTGTACTTCCTCCTTTCATCAATCAACTGAAGTAATTCTTCTGTTACCCATGGTTTCTTCGCAGCTACCTTCTTTGTACCTATGTTTTCCTTCCCAACTTCTGTGATGGCCCTTTTTAGAGATGTCCATTCCTCTTCAACTGTACTGCCTACTGCGCTATTCCTTATTGCTGTATCTATAGCGTTAGAGAACTTCAAACGTATCTCGTCATTCCTTAGTACCTCCGTATCCCACTTCTTTGCGTATTGATTCTTCCTGACTAATGTCTTGAACTTCAGCCTACTCTTCATCACTACTATATTGTGATCTGAGTCTATATCTGCTCCTGGGTACGCCTTACAATCCAGTATCTGATTTCGGAATCTCTGTCTGACCATGATGTAATCTAATTGAAATCTTCCCGTATCTCCCGGCCTTTTCCAAGTATACCTCCTCCTCTTGTGATTCTTGAACAGGGTATTCGCTATTACTAGCTGACACTTGTTACAGAACTCAATTAGTCTTTCTCCTCTTTCATTCCTTGTCCCAAGCCCATATTCTCCTGTAACCTTTTCTTCTACTCCTTCCCCTACAACTGCATTCCAGTCGCTCATGACTATTAGATTTTCGTCCCCCTTTACATACTGCATTACCCTTTCAATATCTTCATACACTTTCTCTATCTGTTCATCTTCAGCTTGCGACGTCGGCATGTATACCTAAACTATCGTGATATTACCCGATACTCATCTGACCAGAAATCCTTGTCTTTCTTCCACTTCACTTCACTGACCCCTACTACACTCCTGGAAATGGAAAAAAGAACACATTGACACCGGTGTGTCAGACCCACCATACTTGCTCCGGACACTGCGAGAGGGATGTACAAGCAATGATCACACGCACGGCACAGCGGACACACCAGGAACCGCGGTGTTGGACGTCGAATGGCGCTAGCTGCGCAGCATTTGTGCACCGCCGCCGTCAGTGTCAGCCAGTTTGCCGTGGCATACGGAGCTCCATCGCAGTCTTTAACACTGGTAGCATGCCGCGACAGCGTGGGCGTGAACCGTATGTGCAGTTGACGGACTTTGAGCGAGGGCGAATAGTGGGCATGCGGGAGGCCGGGTGGACGTACCGCCGAATTGCTCAACACGTGGGGCGTGAGGTCTCCACAGTACATCGATGTTGTCGCCAGTGGTCGGCGGAAGGTGCACGTGCCCGTCGACCTGGGACCGGACCGCAGCGACGCACGGATGCACGCCAAGACCGTAGGATCCTACGCAGTGCCGTAGGGGACCGCACCGCCACTTCCCAGCAAATTAGGGACACTGTTGCTCCTGGGGTATCGGCGAGGACCATTCGCAACCGTCTCCATGAAGCTGGGCTACGGTCCCGCACACCGTTAGGCCGTCTTCCGCTCACGCCCCAACATCGTGCAGCCCGCCTCCAGTGGTGTCGCGACAGGCGTGAATGGAGGGACGAATGGAGACGTGTCGTCTTCAGCGATGAGAGTCGCTTCTGCCTTGGTGCCAATGATGGTCGTATGCGTGTTTGGCGCCGTGCAGGTGAGCGCCACAATCAGGACTGCATACGACCGAGGCACACAGGGCCAACACCCGACATCATGGTGTGGGGAGCGATCTCCTACACTGGCCGTACACCACTGGTGATCGTCGAGGGGACACTGAATAGTGCACGGTACATCCAAACCGTCATCGAACCCATCGTTCTACCATTCCTAGACCGGCAAGGGAACTTGCTGTTCCAACAGGACAATGCACGTCCGCATGTATCCCGTGCCACCCAACGTTCTCTAGAAGGTGTAAGTCAACTACCCTGGCCAGCAAGATCTCCGGATCTGTCCCCCATCGAGCATGTTTGGGACTGGATGTAGCGTCGTCTCACGCGGTCTGCACGTCCAGCACGAACGCTGGTCCAACTGAGGCGCCAGGTGGAAATGGCATGGCAAGCCGTTCCACAGGACTACATCCAGCATCTCTACGATCGTCTCCATGGGAGAATAGCAGCCTGCATTGCTGCGAAAGGTGGATATACACTGTACTAGTGCTGACATTGTGCATGCTCTGTTGCCTGTGTCTATGTGCCTGTGGTTCTGTCAGTGTGATTATGTGATGTATCTGACCCCAGGAATGTGTCAATAAAGTTTCCCCTTCCTGGGACAATGAATTCACGGTGTTCTTATTTCAATTTCCAGGAGTGTATATCTAGATTTAGCCGTTGCATTTCCCTTTTCAGATTTTCTAGTTTCCCTACCCCGTTCAAGCTTCTGACATTCCACGCCCCGACTCGTAGAACGCTATCCTTTCGTTGATTATTCAATCTTTTCCTCATGGTAACCTCCCCCTTGGCAGTCCCCTCCCGGAGATCCGAATTGGGGACTATTCCGGAATCTTTTGCCAATGGAGAGATCATCATGACACTTCTTCAATTACAGGCCACATGTCCTGTGGATACACGTTACGTGTTTTAATGCAGTGGTTTCCATTGCCTTCTGCATCCTCATGTCGTTGATCATTGCTGATTCTTCCGCCTTTAGGATCAATTTCCCACCCCTAGGACAAGAGAGTGCCCTGAACCTCTATCCGCTCCTCCGCCCTCTTTGACAAGGCCGTTGGCAGAATGAGGCTGACTTCTTATGCCGGAAGTCTTCGGCCGCCAATGATGATTATTTATCAAAACTTAGGCAGTGACGGGGATCGAACCCGGGACCGAAGACGCTACCCCTAGACCACAAGTCCCTAAGCTTACACACTACTTAACCTAAATTATCCTAAGGACAAACACACACACTCATGCCCGAGGGAGAACTCGAACCACCGCCGGGACCAGCCGCACTGTCCATGCGCCTTAGACCGCTCCGGTAATCCCACGCGGCTACTATCCCACCCCCTCAGATTTTATGGGCAAATGGCCCAGTGGATAGCCCGTGAGAAACTGAACACAGATCAAGGACGAAAACAAGAGGAAGATGTACTGAACTGTGAAAAAAGAAGCAGAATAGAAACAGTGAATGGTCTAAGGTCAAGATATGCAACATCGAGCGGACTGCAAGAACCACGGTGTAGTGGTTGTGTGATCACGGTGTTGGATCTTCCTAGTGCCCCATACTTTTTGATAAAATTATGAACTTTCAGTGCGGTCGTTGCCATGTATGTTCTTCTTCTACAGTCTTGGTAACTGTCATTCCATACATTGGTTATAGAATATGAGTCATGTGGTCAGAATATATTACCGTCACACGTAATTATGACGAATAGTGAGAGGTAGTGAGATGCGGTATAGACCTCTCACAGAAATGAAAACAGCAATTAAAACGAGTGTGGACGATGTTACAACAAAGGAATTCAAGAGTCATAGCTTCCAAACCGGAACGCAAAAGTCATATCATGTTGCACTTGTATAGAACAAATAAGGTATACTCACGTCCGGAGGTCCCTTCCTTACTCCTCGCTGTTGCAAGCGGACGTTACACCACGACACAGACAAATTTGAATACAGCGAACGTACACATTAATGACCGGACGGAAAGCTTATAATTTTATGAAAAACATGGGATGTAAATGAGATCTGAACACGGAACTCGCCCTTCGCAGTCCAAGACCGTGAACACATAACCACAACGCCATGGCTGTTCAAACTCGCCATCTTCAATGTGTACCGTTCACTGTTTCTATTTTGCTTCTTTTTTCACAGTCCAGTACACCTTCTTCCTGTTTTCATGCTTGATCTGTGTTCAGTTTTTGACGGGTTGTCCAATGGACGATCTTACCACTAAATCTGAGGGGGTGCGATGGGCTTTCCCTTGTTAACGTATTTCTATTCGAAAATTCGTTTTTTATCTGTAGCTAGACGCCGCTAATACACACACACACACACACACACACACACACACAAGCGCGCGCGCGCATGATAAAGAGCGTACGGCACAGGCGGGTGTGCGAGCGCGCCCACACATCCGGAGACGTCAACAACGTAGTGCGAGCCCGGAATTTCTCAGTTATTTTCGGCACACGGAAATGACAGAACCGTGACTGCGGTATCAGGAAATGAAATGTGTTTTCAGCGGGACAGATCTGCAGGCTGCCATCGAGGAGATATCTGTGTGGTTGGATGTCGAAGATAAATGCTGCGGAACACCAACGTAACGTATCCAGACCCATGTGGTTACTGGTCACAGACCTGCCAATTCCAGGAGAAACTAATGCTTATGGTTCATGCTGAAAGTCAGTGCGTTCGCCATGCGAACCCAGCTTAAGAAAAAACTGAAAGAAAAAAACAGCCATTCGAGAAGCATTTCATTTAGTTTCACAGACAGAACACACCTCCATGAATTTCAAAGCAACTAAGGAACAACGCAAAACGAAAAAAAATGACGATATTCCCAGTGTGCTTTAACAGTGAGATAAGTAAGTTTTTGCGAACTGGTGGCACTTCCCAATATTCAGGACATAGTACAGTAGCGTAGTACAGTTGAGAACCCAGTTAAAGTTGGGGAAGTTCGGTGCGAAAGACATCGGTCATGAAAAAACCGCAAAGTAAGGAACTACATTACGTGACACTGAAGGAATTTCAGTTGTTATTCCCGACAAGTGACGACGAGTACCTTCTTTCAACATGTTTTCTACGTACCTGCAACTCCAAGTAATCCCATAAACGAAAACCGCCCACATGGGCTGTCTATAACTGCGGCTCCAAGTAACCCGATAACCAAAAGGCGTCGAAATGACACATGTATACGTGCGACTCCAAGTAATTCGGGAACTAAAAGGTGATCAGGAGATTGTAGACGACACTGGACAGAGAACAGCTGGAGACACGTCGCTAACGCCACTGAACTGGGCGGTTACGGCTGGGCGCGCGCACGTTGACGAGAGGGCCGCCGGCATCAGGAGGGCCACAGTCCTCTGTAGCTGCAGGTTGTTTTGGTAGCGGGGCGTTGTGCGCTGTAGAGACGGTGCTCGAAACACAACCAACTGGATCGACCTCTCTTCCAGTGCCTTTCCCATACACCCACGAGAGCCGACGGGTAGCCCGAGCAGCTCGGAAGCTCCTGGACATTTTATTTATTCATTTTCATTTCTGCGCCATCCTCTCGATGAAGATATGGTAATCCTGATAGAAGAGTCAGTCGCCCCAAGGGTAGGGACTGTGTGGTCCACATAAAACTCTGTATTACTCACAAAACAGAACGGAAGCCAACCGGAATTTGAGATGATGACAAAGAAAATGGTAGACGATAAATGATTTGGAATGAAAGATAATATTGGAAATAAGAACGAAGAATGAAAGAAATATAGAGAATGAAAGGACAAGAACTTCATAGAGAGTTTGCTAGAAACGAAATTAATATTGCTGTAATTACAGAGACAGAGAAGCAAATGCAAGGAAATAAAGACACTGATAAATATGAAGTTATTTATAGTGAGTTCTATGGCAGAAATAGCTAGGGCAGGAGTGTCAGTATTAATAAATGTAAAATGTAAAAATAAAATAATACGTTAAGCCATTAAAATGAAATAATTTTAACCCTTTGATGAAAGTAGATAGTGGTACGCAGAAATTGGCTTTAGCAACAATATTAGGCTGTGAACTGTAAGTGGCTGACGGATGTGACGGCATAATAATAATTCGACGGTGACATCAACCCTTATTGATCACAATTACTAGACTATTAAGTAACATTCAGCTAAAACAATTATTTTAAATCTTACTGGTCAAAATCAATAATAATAATTCGCAAATCAATAATAGAAAAATGTTCACTATGAGAAATAGCGATCCCAGTAGTTCACTATCAATGGAACTATATTACAAGTCTGACACTTCATAAGTAGCTCTAACTCAGTAATAACTATTATCAGAGAAGTTAATACTAAAACCCTAACCCAAGTGGCATAGAGTAATATTACAGTATAAATTAAATTACGCAGAATAAATGAAACATTATCAACTATATACAGCGCAACACTGGCTTCTGCCAAATATTACAATAAATCAAAACCTTCATTGCATACACATGTGTCATCCGAAAATATGAATAACGTCAGATCATAAGAGTAACAGGTCCCTAACATAGCTATATCTCAATCCTGAAACGTATCATAATACCAAAGTCCGAACGAGAGAATTTAAAAACAGTGTTCCATGAGTACAAAAATGAATCTGCCGTAAGGTCTTCCCACGAATAGTAACGATGAGACTGAACAAGGTAGGCAAGGTCACTGTACTAACGATATTGCAACTGCAATCAACTGTAGGGCACTGTTGTGAGAAACCCAAAGACGGAAGCAACTTTCGCGTCATGCGTCACTGCCGAGTCACACAGCTCGGTGAAACTTGGACCATACATAGAAGGAACTGCTACAATAAGGTAATTGAAAAAA
Source organism: Schistocerca cancellata (assembly GCF_023864275.1). Taxonomy (NCBI): domain Eukaryota; kingdom Metazoa; phylum Arthropoda; class Insecta; order Orthoptera; family Acrididae; genus Schistocerca; species Schistocerca cancellata. The sequence continues at coordinate 574,260,434 of NC_064628.1, forward strand.
ATGCGCATTGAGACGAACAGAAACCATACTTTTATTCAAAGATTGTAATTACACTTAAGTCACGGCGCGGCTCGTAACGATTCTCTGAACGTTAGAAAAGGTGTGGCACGGTTCTTAACGTGTTCAAGGATCTGGAGGTCAGTACGGCCATGTAACATTATGTCTGCTCACAACATTACACCTGGACGAACAAAAGTAACATGTTCCACTATGTTCCCGGGTGCATCACGTTCCCCCACCACGGTACACTCACCGCCCAACTTCACTGCCATACTGTCTATGCATGACCATACGCGACCGCTTCGAACTGCGCAGGTGCAGGACTCTTGTAAAGACAGGATATTCGGCGAGTGCACTGGTGTGTCCGTTGCCCCGACTTCGGCCCCGTCGACCCCGTGTGGGAGGCGTAGGCCTATTGCAGCACGTCCACATGCACCAGCGACCATCCAGCAGATGTCAGCCGCGCTGGTGAAGGAGTGGAACGTCCCCACTACAAGAATTCCTTAACAGTTTTGCGTCCAACATGGGAGCACGTTGCATAGGCATATAGTTCCATCCTTGCTGATCACACTCCATACAAAGAACCGTGCCACACCCTTTTAATATTAAGAGGACCATATAAATCGCTATGACATCAGTATAACTGTAATCTTTGAATAAAAGCTTGTCGCGCGGGATTAGCCGATCGGTGAAGGGCGCTGCAGTCATGGACTATGGGCTGGTTCGGGCGGAGGTTCGAGTCCTCCCTCGGGCATGGATGTGTGTGTTTCTCCTTAGGATAGTTTAGGTTAAGTAGTCTGTAAGCTTAGGGACTGATGACCTTAGCAGTTCAGTCTCATAAGATTTCACACACATTTGAACATTTTGAACAATAAAAGTTTCGTTCCTATTAGCTTCGTTGCATATTTATGTCAGTTACGTTCTGTATACACTGTGACAGTTCTGGTATCTATGGTCCCAGTTTCATCGAGCTATGTTACTTGGCAATGACACATCATGTGTGGGCTATTTTCTTCTTGATTTTCGCACAACAGTGTAGACTGTGAGCAATTGGCCGCCAAGTTCCAAGAACAACAGCGGGCCGCTGTGGCCGGGCGGTTCTAGGCGCTTCAGTCCGGAACCGCGCGACCGCTACGGTCGCAGGTTCGAATCCTTCCTCAGGCATGGGTGTGTGTGATGTCCTTATGTTAGTTAGGTTTAAGTAGTTCTAAGTTCCAGGGGACTGATGACTTCAGATGTTAAGTCCCATAGTGCTCAGAGCCATTTGAACCAAGAACAACAAGCACACAACTAAACCAATCCGCTGTGGTAAGCCACGAAATTTATAACGAGTAACAAAGATTGCTAACTGCACACTGCAGTGCTTGAAAGCTTCCTTGAGCAATCCTATGTACAGGGCGCACATCTCTAGTCGCAGTCGAGACCGCGCACTCCGGCCGCAGTCTTCCTGGGAACCAGCAAAACACCTTTCGGCTCGCTCTTGCTGTGTTTGGCGCCGCTCTCCAGTTGTCGACAACTGGAAATTTCTCGCTCAGGCATGCGTCTCCAGACTAGGCTGCTCCCCACCAGACTCCGTACACCGAGGTACAGTGCGCGCAAAATGCCGCGGCCACTAGGTGCGCAGTCGGATGTGTAAGCATGGGGAGAGCGGCAGTTTTGCCGGTTACGGGCAGACGCTGTAGGCCAGGGGAAATGCCGAGTGCTGCAGGGGAATTGCCGTTCTAAACTGAAGCCCAAGTTCACATTTTTTGTAAATATTAAGTGGGTCCCCTCCACTCAAAAAAAAAAAAAAAAAAAAAATGGTTCAAATGGCTCTGAGCACTATGGGACTTAACTTCTAAGGTCATCAGTCCCCTAGAACTTAGAACTACTTAAACCTAACTAACCTAAGGACATCACACACATCCATGCCCGAGGCAGGATTCGAACCTGCGACCGTAGCAGTCGCGCGGTTCCAGACTGTAGCGCCTTTAACCGCTTGGCCACTCCGGCCGGCTCCCCTCCACTCCCACACTTGTGTACTGACCATTCAAAAAGATCTACTGGCACATCTGCTTTCGTTTTTTAACTAAAAACAACTTGCCAAAATCCTATTTCGATATCTGGAACCGTTTATGAAACATGAGGAATGTTGTGGATATTTCACTCTGGCTTTATCGCTGCCGCGGCGCGATCGCAAATGAGTGTGCTACATCAAATCAGTTTTCTCGAGATTGGTGACAGATGGATACCTCTGCCCAAGTTTAAAGAAAGATTCAATATATTTCACAAATTTCATACGCAACAACTTACACTGAAATGCCAAACAAACTGGTATAGGCATGCCTATACAAATACAGAGGTATGTAAACAGGCAGAATATGACGCTGCCGTCGGCAACGTCTATACAGGGTGTTACAAAAAGGTACGGCCAAACTTTCAGGAAACATTCCTCACACACAAATAAAGAAAAGATGTTATGTGGACATGTGTCCGGAAACGCTTAATTTCCATGTTAGAGCTCATTTTAGTTTCGTCAGTATGTTCTTCCACCTACGCTCAATGGAGCACGTTATCATGATTTCATACGGGATACTCTACCTGTGCTGCTAGAACATGTGCCTTTACAAGTGCGACACAACGTGTGGTTCATGCACGATGGAGCTCCTGCACATTTCAGTCGAAGTGTTCGTACGCTTCTCAACAACAGATTCGGTGACCGATGGATTGGTAGAGGCGGACCAATTCCATGGCCTCCACGCTCTCCTGACACCAACCCTCTTGACTTCCATTTATGGGGGCATTTGACAGCTCTTGTCTATGCAACCCCGGTACCAAATGTAGAGACTCTTCGTGCTCGTATTGTGGACGGCTGTGATACAATACGCCATTCTCCAGGGTTGCATCAGCGCATCAGGGATTCCATGCGGCGGAGGGTGGATGCATGTATCCTCGCTAACGGAGGACATTTTGAACATTTCCTGTAACAAAGTGTTTGAAGTCACGCTGGTACGTTCTGTTGCTGTGTGTTTCCATTCCATGATTAATGTGATTTGAAGAGAAGTAATAAAATGAGCTCTAACATGGAAAGGAAGCGTTTCCGGACACAAGTCCACATAACATATTTTCTTTCTTTGTGTGTGAGGAATGTTTCCTGAAAGTTTTGCCGTACCTTTTTGTAACACCCTGTATAAGACAACAAGTGTCTGTCGCAATTGTTAGATAGGTTACTGCTCGTAAAATGGCAGGTTATTAAAATTTAAGTGAGTTTGAACGTGGTGCTACTGTCGGCGCACTAGCGATGGGACACAGCATCTCCGAGGTAGCGATGAAGTCGGGATTTTCCCGTTCGACCATTTGACGACTGTACCGTGAATATCAGGAATCCGGTAAAACATCAACTCTCCGACATCGCTGCCGCCGGAAGAAGATCCTGCAAGAACGGGACCAACGACGACTGAAGAGCATCGTTCAACGTGACTGAAGTGCAACCCTTCCGCAAATTGTTGCAGCTTTCAACGCTGAGCTATCAAGAAGTTTCAGCGTGCTAACCATTCAACGAAACATCATCGACACGGGCTTAGAGAGCCGACTGTCTCTCGGTACCCTTGATGACTGCACGACACAAAGCTTTACGCCTCGCCTGGGCCCGTCAACACCGACACCGATGACTGGAAACATGTTGCCCGGTCTGACGAGTCTCGTTTCAAATTGTATCGAGCGGATGGATGTGTACGAGTATGGAGACAACCTCATGAATTCATGGACCCTGCATCTCAGCAGGGGATTGTCCAAGCTGATGAAGGCTGAGTAATGGTGTGGGCCGCGTGCAGTTGGATACGTCTAGATACGAACGACTCTGACAGGTGAGACGTACTTAAGCATCTTGTCTGACCACCTGCATCCATTCGTGTCCATTATGCATTCCGACGGACTTGGGCAATACCAGCAGGACAATGCGACACCCCACACAGACTGGATCACTTAACGCTTCCGCGCCCGCATCTCGTGGTCGTGCGGTAGCGTTCTCGCTTCCCACGCCCGGGTTCCCGGGTTCGATTCCCGGCGGGGTCAGGGATTTTCTCTGCCTCGTGATGGCTGAGTGTTGTGTGCTGTCCTTAGGTTAGTTAGGTTTAAGTAGTTCTAAGTTCTAGGGGACTGATGACCATAGATGTTAAGTCCCATAGTGCTCAGAGCCATTTGAACCATTTTGAAACGCTTCCGCTGGCCACCAAACTCCCCAGACAAAACATTATTTAACATATCTGGGATGCCTCGCAACGTGCAGTTCACAGGAGATCTCCACCCCATCGTACTCTTACGGATTTATGGACGGCCCAGCAGGATTCATGGTGTCATTTCCTTCAGCAATACTTCAGACATTAATCGAGTCCATGCCACGCCGTTTTGCGGCACTTCTGCGTGCTCGCGGGGGACCTACGTGATATTAGGCAAGTGTACTATTTTCTTTAGCACTTCAGTGTATTTTGTAAAATGCACTAAACGTAAAATAATAGCGACCCCTCTTATCCATTGAAAAATTTTTCGAATTTTTCGCAGTATCTTACTTCCATGTAAATATCACAATAATTATGACCTTCAACCAAATGATGGGCATATCATGAACCTGACATAAATCTTTTAAGTAAAGCAAAAATGTTTTTTTTCTTTTTTTTTTTTTTTTTTTACCGACTAGGTCCTCTAAAATCGTTTGAGAAAGATTGCAGGGTGCGCGCCTCGATTCTGTCATCACTGACCGGCCGAAAGGTGGAAAAAAAAAACGACCACTATGTCCTACTAGTATTCGGGGTCGCCGCCAGAAGTTGCCTGCAGCCAACTGCCACACTTCTGCCAGGCGCACGCTCCAAGACTCGGCGGCTCCGCCACAAGCCGACAGCTCAGGGACCATCCACTTGAGAACAAACACGCCGGGCGGCGCGGCTACCATGCATCTGGCGCCACACACGATGCTGCTGCCCACGGCGGCGGCCGCCGCTGACTTTAAAGCGGCCTGCACTCGTTAAATATTTATTGACAACACTAGTTTATGAAATCTTCAATATACTGAAGCGGCCCTCACACCATCAATCCTATAGTCCACATTGACAACTGGCATCGCTTACAACGTTAAGATGCCGATCACCCAAAAGAAAGCGCGTTCCGTAATTACTTTAACTATAGCTGGTAAATAACAGAAAACAACGAAATCAAGGAAATGGGTCCGAGAATGAATTAAAAAAGAAACGACTTGTCGTAAATCAATTTACTGAGTAAAGTAATAAGCGCAGAACGGGAAGATATCAAACTATTTTCGGACGAGTCCTACATCTGCCGAAAATTTCATAATGTCGATACGACATTACGATAGAGAAGCGAAATATTTTATTGGGCGACCCAATAGCCCTCGACGACAGAATAAGTGAAACTTTGAAATATCCGTCGACAGGCAGGTCATTCAAATGCTTGACTTTTATAGCTGCAATTATCAGCAAAAACAATTAGTAACACCTTCATCAGGTTACTGTAAGTCCATCTTTTCAGAGATGGTTACGGTACTCGGTTGTTCGATACAGGACGTCAAATGAAACACGTTTCAGCCGTCTTGTTTCCAAACTTATTTTATTTGGCTACTAGTCTTGCCGACTTAGTACGCCATCTTCTGGCCCCTGACCGACAGATGATGGTTGAAGTGACCGCTATAACAAGCACAAATCTCCTAATACCAGTACTGTTGGCCCCTCTTTCCAGCAGAACCAAGGTGGAATATTCCTACAGTTCGGTCAAGGGCCTGAAGATGGTGTAATAAGTGGCCGAAACTGGTAGCCAAATAAAATAAGTTTGGAAACTTGACAGCTGAAAGGTGTATCATTTGACATCCTTCATCAGGTTACTTCTATTACGACCGTGAGTGCACTCGACGACTGTGACAAGACTTTCAAACGAGAGAGCATAGGAATATAGTGCTTTTCTTGCAGGTTTTATTAGGGAAATCTAGATTTAGGCTAGTGCCTAGGCAGTATCAATGCGCCATTTCATAGTATCAATTTATGTTCTAAACTTGTTGTAGCTGGGATTCACAGTCGTAAGAAATGTATTGAAGTTTTTATTCCACTATTGCAATTTCGGCCTTAGACCATTATCAATGTTATAAGTTTTTATTGTACTATTGCAATTTCGGCCTTAGGCCATTATCATGATAATGGCCTAAGGCCGAAATTAGCGCAATAAAAACTTATAGCAGTCACTGGCGTAAAGACGATGCCGTCCAAAAAATTCATGTTCTAGTACGTCAGTCCGCTGTTGTTCTAGCTTCTGTCACAGTTCTTTCAAGAGCAATCTGTACTGTGGCAGAAGCGCGAACAACAGGAGAATGACGTACTAGAACATGCAGTGTTACTATGAAATGGTGAATTCATACTGGCTAGGCACTAGCCGAAAGCTAGATTTCCCGAATGAAGTCTGCAAGAAAAGGACGACTGATTGCTGTGCTCTATCATTTGAAATTAGCAGAACTGTTATTGAAACCTGTCTATGTGTTCTGCAATAATATATTCAGGAAATTAACGTAAAATATTTTTTACATTTTGTGATAACATGGGGACGCTGAAATGTATTTCGCAGTCACCGCATATTTATGGTGAGGGCTAAAATAGAATGAAGGCTTTCACGACCGGATGACGCAGCTGCTGGTAAATCTTTCGGGATGCGAGGTCGTGGTCCAAGAAAGTCTCCTGTTCCTGACGTTCCGTCCAGGGCTGCGCTGGACATCCTCAGAGTCGCTCCTCCGCCGAGTCTTGCCGACTGCCGACTCTGAAGAACAGAAGAGTTTCTTGGACCATGACCTCACATACCGAAAGATTTACCAGCAGAGGCCTACAATCTTTTCACTATAATAAACAAAGCAGTCCCTCATTGACTACCGTAAAGTGGTAAATTCGACGACGACTGCGTAAGCCTATTAAAACTGTTTGGTGTTAGAAGCCTGTTAAACGACTGATTGAAAACTTGAATCTAGGTATGTTATGCTCAAAGACGAACTGAAAACAAACAGTGAAAACTAACGCCGTGTAGCTGGTTCATGAAGCTATGCCAGCATCTGAATGACGAATATTGTCAAACCGTCAATTCCCGAACTCACACGTTCAGTAAGTATTTGACAATACTGAAAATATTGTGGGTGACATCAATACTGATCTTCGGTATTTCCAGTATGCCCTCTCATACGGTCAATATTTTGACGGTGTGACAATATTATTGAACGAGTGAGGGCCCCGTAAGTCGCGGCTGGTCACACACTGGACGCCTTCCCTGGCGTCGCTCTTTCCCGCTCGTCGATGGGCGGTAGCGCCGATCTCGGCAGCGGCAGACAGACGCAACCAGCCTTGTGACGACTAAGTACAGTCCGTGGGGCCGCACCTAAGGGAGTGTTATACGACCATTACTTCTCACAGGATACTGTAGACGAGGACGTGCTCAAAATTAATACCTCTGAATTTTTTATATGAAACCGCTTAAGCTTTTTAAATAAAACGAGCTTTGTTAACAGTCTACATCTTTATTCTTCCTGTTTACGTAAGCTCACCGGACAAAAAATTGGTCACACCAGTGCACACGCACAGACGAATCGTTAAGCCTTCGCAGATGGCGCAGCGACCGTGTCACGTACTCAGCGGCGAGCGCACTGCGTCATCATCATCATCATCATCATCATCATCATCATTTAAGACTGATTATGCCTTTCAGCGTTCAGTCTGGAGCATAGCCCCCCTTATACAGTTCCTCCATGATCCCCTATTCAGTGCTAACATTGGTGCCTCTTCTGATGTTAAACCTATTACTTCAAAATCATTCGTAACCGAATCCAGGTACCTTCTCCTCGGTCTGCCCCGACTCCCCCTACCCTCTACTGCTGAATCCATGAGTCTCTTGGGTAACCTTGCTTCTCCCATGCGTGTAACATGACCCCACCATCTAAGCCTGTTCGCCCTGACTGCTACATCTATAGAGTTCATTCCCAGTTTTTCTTTGATTTCCTCATTGTGGACACCCTCCTGCCATTGTTCCCATCTACTAGTACCTGCGATCATCCTAGCTACTTTCATATCCGTAACCTCAACCTTGTTGATAAGGTAGCCTGAATCCACCCAGCTTTCGCTCCCATACAACAAAGTTGGTCGAAACATTGAACGGTGCACAGATAACTTAGTCTTGGTACTGACTTCCTTCTTGCTGAAGAGAGTAGATCGTAGCTGAGCGCTCACTGCATTAGCTTTGCTACACCTCGCTTCCAGTTCTTTCACTATGTTGCCATCCTGTGAGAATATGCATCCTAAGTACTTGAAACCGTCCACCTGTTCTAACTTTGTTCCTCCTATTTGGCACTCAATCCGTTTATATTTCTTTCCCATTGACATTACTTTCGTTTTGGAGATGCTAATCTTCATACCATAGTCCTTACATTTCTGATCTAGCTCTGAAATATTACTTTGCAAACTTTCAATCGAATCTGCCATCACAACTAAGTCATCCGCATATGCAAGACTGCTTATTTTGTGTTCACATATCTTAATCTCACCCAGCCAGTCTATTGTTTTCAACATATGATCCATAAATAATATGAACAACAGTGGAGACAGGTTGCAGCCTTGTCTTACCTCTGAAACTACTCTGAACCATGAACTCAATTTACCGTCAACTCTAACTGCTGCCTGACTATCCATGTAAAGACCTTTAATTGCTTGCAAAAGTTTGCCTCCTATTCCATAATCTTGTAGAACAGACAATAACTTCCTCCTAGGAACCCGGTCATATGCCTTTTCTAGATCTATAAAGCATAGATACAATTCCCTGTTCCACTCATAACACTTCTCCATTATTTGCCGTAAGCTAAAGATCTGGTCCTGACAACCTCTAAGAGGCCTAAACCCACACTGAATTTCATCCAATTGGTCCTCAACTAATACTCGCACTTTCCTTTCAACAATACCTGAGAAGATTTTACCCACAACGCTGATTAAAGAGATACTGCGTGTATTTTCGAAATTTGTGGTAAGTTCCTATGGGACCAAACTGCTGAGGTCATCGGTCCCTAGGCTTACACACTACTTAATCTAATTTAAACTAACTCCCGCTAAGGACAACACACACACACACCCATGCCCGAGGGAGGACTCGAACCTCCGACGGGGGGAGCCGCGCGGACCGTGACAAGGTGCGCACTGCGTGTATGTGAGCACAAGGTAGTAGGGATCAATGATATATTTGTGTTTCAAGCAGAGGTTCAAGGTAAACGTGGGTAAATGTGAGGATGTGACTGAGTTGCAAAAGGGGTAATCGTGTTTGGCCGTGCCCATCGCCGTACGATGTGTGAAGTTATTAGATTTGCTGCGTTTCGCAGCGGACTGCTCATCGTAACTACAAGCAGTGGTGTAACATATGTGGCCACGAAACACGACGTCATTCAGAACTGTGGTCGGAAAAAAAAACCTGACAGAGTGACCGGAGACGCGTTTCACAGCTTCTGAATGAAAATCGGTTCCAAACCCCGACAGGAACTGCTGCAGGCTGCAACCTTTTAGCGGGGGAACACTGCGACAGAAACTGCATGCAATGAACATTTGAAGACGGTCACATCGCAAGAGGCCATTGCTCACACAGGCACACAAAGAGAACAACAGGAAAGTTCATCGGGATGGATGAACATGTGACTGGTTTTGTGAACACTCTCCCACCCTGTTACATCTCGTTTGGCGTGCAAAATCACCCGACTTCAGACCCATAGAAAATTCATGGGACATGTTGGACCGCGAGTAAAATGCCGACATCAGCATCCCCGCAAATTAGTGGAACTGCGCGATCAAATCCTTTTTTCTTTTTTTAAAAAAAAAAAAAAAAAACCTGCACAGCCTTATGGACTCACATCCTAACCAAATCCAGGCGCTTACCAAGTCCACGGGCGGAACTACACGGTATTAAATTATGCTTCTAATGATTTCTCCAGGGGTGTCTAATTTTTTTATCCGATGAGCTTATTTATTTCCCAACATAGTCACCCTGGCGGTGAACACATTTCTCCCAACGAGAGACCAGTTTGTTGATACCGTCACTGTGAAATGTTTTACTTAGTTGACGGAGACAAAACCTCAGCTCAGCTTCTTCCGCTTCATCACTAACACAGTGAAGCCCTCGAAAGCGTTCTTTAGGTTTCTGAAACACTGCGTCAAAAAAAAAAAATAAATAAATAAATAAAAAAAAATAAATAAAAAAAGCAGTGTGTGATCTCCTAAGGGACCAAACTGCTGAGGTAATCGGTCCCTAGACTTATACACTACTTAAAGTATGCTAAGGACAACAAACACATCCGTGCCCGTGCCCGAGGGAGGACTCCAACCTCCAGCGGGAGGGTCTTCCCAATTCGCGACACGGCGCCTCAAACCGCACGGCCGCTGCGCCCGCTACGAGCTCTATCACTCACGTTAAGATTTCCTTCAGGTCTCCAACATTATGGAAATTACTTAGGGAGAGATCGGAACTGTATGGAGGATGTGAAAGGACTTCGCAGTGAAACTTCTGCATCGTACTTAAAGCGACCTTGGCAAGATGTGGGAAGGCATTTTGTTGGCAGGTTCTCACATACACATTTTAGCTACTTTTGTACACTGTCGCCGCTCGTAGCACTGTACAAACTTTCCAACATCCTCATCATAGAAGGCCGCCGGCTGGACTTTCCGCCAATTCTCTGGTGTACAGAACTAAGTGACTGAGTTGTTTGAAGAACTGGATATCAACCTCTATGACGTCATAAGATTGGCGGCAGTATGTACAAGAAAAGCAATATTGGTTGGTTGGCTCTGAGCACTATGTGACTTAACTTCGGAGGTCATCAGTCGCCTAGAACTTAGAATTTAATTAACTAACTAACTAACTAACTAACTAACTAACTAACCTAAGGACATCACACACATCCATGCCCGAGGCAAGATTCGAACCTGCGACCGTAGCGGTCGCTCGGCTCCAGACTGTAGCGCCTAGAACCGCACGGCCACTCCGCGCAATATTGGTGCCAAGTACACTCTGCATCAGTTTCACCACAATTTAGTATTATTACTACACTACCTGTTTAGTACGTATTCGTGAGCCACTGAAGAAAACAAAATGTACGTCATCTGCAATCCGAGCTAATAAGTAACGCATAACTCTAAGCGTGATAATTACGAATGATTTATCGCACGACTCAGCTGTTTTCAGCGTTGTTATTACTGAGGTAAGAGGTACAAGAAGACTTGTAAAGGTAATTATGCCGTTAAACGAATGTTTTACCAGAACCGAGGGAAAGTTTCCTGAAGCAATGTTTCGTACTCATGCTAATCCTACCAAAAACCATTGAAACATCTCGGAACAGTCTTGGAAGAGACTCTCCCACTTGTCTATGTGCAGTCAAAAATTTAGAAAAATATTTCGATACAAATAAGACGAAAAGTTGTCGTGAGGAGTCTCGTAGTTCAACATGGCGCAGACGGTGATATCCCAGAAGCTTCAAGTTCGATATTTCTTTGTTTCCCTATATTCTTCATCGGTTTCATATACACTGCATTCCTCAATACCTCCACTCACAAGTCAAATACATTATACCATTCTGTAACTGCACAAGGCCTGAAACTTTCAGCTTCTTGGCTACACCTATGTGTAACTCTCTTTCTCCATCGCTTTGTCTTTTTCAGCCATATGTCTGTGTAACAAACTACTCAATAACTTGCATGTGATCCAAAATAACTCCGCATTCAAGAGAAAAGTAAAACTTTTCCTATTATTGTTGGGAAGAGCTTTTGGCTCCTCCATTTTTTGTTGATAATCAGCCAACCACATTCACATATTATGTTTTTTGAGGTATCGTTTGTCACTTTTTCTTTTTCTGTAAGGATTCTGATCATTTTATGCAAGGGCTCTGAAGACCAAGTTATTGTGAGTCCTAGAAACATCAAATGATTGCGACAGTTGTAAAAGAAATTCTATTAGCATAGTTATTCCATCCTGCTTGAGATTAAATTTTAGAAACAAACAGGGAATCAGACTGTCTGTTAAAAGAGCAGCAGAAAAATGCGCATATGGCAGATAAAATTTAAAATCCATCGCTCTGCATTTTCTCAAACAGAAAGCTAACAATGACGACTAGCTAATTAAATTCCTACTGTCAAGTCTTAATATTTCCGAATAAATAACCGCAGCACTTGTAGAACACTATAAACAATATTATGCAGTAATACGGAACAGTGATTCAGGAACACTGAACGCAAGCACCATTACATTTCTGTGATAGTTTCTGCGTGTACCAAAGTCATCAATGAAATCAAAACAGCGTAATCTACGTGTATTTATGTTCCCCATAAGAAAATACTAGTAAGAATATATAACCCACTGAACGAAACATACTCGTTTCTAAAGATCATTTAAGTTAATAAATTCGTTTTTGGTTCACAAGATTTAACCCTTCTAAAGTTCTCATAATTCGGCCTTTCATATTCTGTACTATTCTTATAAGCTTTTTACAGACTTTGAAGTTCCCCTACCGAAGCAGAAAGTTTTCTATCCTTTCAGCTACTTCTGATTAAGAATTCATTACGCTTGCATTCAGCTGCTTTGCTTCCTGAATGTTTCCTTCGAAACGAATAAGAACTACAAAAAAAAAAAAAAAAAAAAAAATATTCGTAACTCCCTGAAAAGATGAACTGTCTATTTTCGCAATTTGCGTTTACACAGCAACGGTTATCTCTGTTTCGTAACAGTTTTACAGCTTGAAATGAGCAACTGAATTAAAATTTCATTCGAAGTACTCCCTAATTCTTTGAAAAGCCGACAGGCATGTGAAGTTCCCCTTTTCTTACGTATACGGGACGCGAGGAGACGATGTACAGAATGACGTGGATCAAATGGTGGAGTTTATTGTTTGTAAGCTTGCTTCGTGACAGAAACGCTCAGGTTGAGATTCAACATACATAAACTGAAGGAAGAAGTTCCAGAACGAAAGACACTTCTTTCGCTCAAGCTCTAAATTCACTGCTTTGGTGGCAGTATGTTTCCTCACTTCGATTTGCTGTACCTGCATCAGGGGGATGATTTGAAACGGACTGAACACATTGAAATGAATTATATGTCGATGGGGATGAACTAGTAAAGATACAATGACTTGAAATTATTCCAGTTCAGATCGTTATGCAGGCTGAAGCTGCAGTCCAGTGAATATGGAGCGACAATTGAAAAATTCGCCAGGCCAGGGCCGAATCTCATATTTCATGTTTCTCTCCAGCAATCGAGTTGCTTACAGGGTGGGCCCAAAATTTTATTATGACTAATGTTTACATCTTTGATTTCCAAACACTGTTATCAGATGTTCTCCCATGTGTTACGTGGGAATAGCACTACTGGGGGAACAGTGAAGGCAAAAAGTTGAAATTCGGTTTCAGTTCCCAGTGTGATACCAAATTTCAACTGTCACTACATACTCGTTATATGTGAAAATTACCTTGAAAGGGGAAAAAGGAAGACATAAAAGTTAGAGTACCAAACCCCGTTGACTGAGAGGACAATAGGGGCGGTATGAGGTCTCAGATGGACAGGAACACCGTAGAGAACTGGCTTTAACGTTTAAGGAACTATCCCTGCAGTCTCCTGCAGTGATTTAGAGAAACCGAGGAAATCTTAAACCAGGAGGGATATAGGGACTCGAATCCTGATTCTCCCAAAAGCGAATCTTGACTCGAACCTCCCAGACTCTTTCAGTTGAGTAGTTGGAGCATTTCTTGCTCATCGACACAAACCGTCTCTCTCGGTTTCAGCATCTCTTGCTATTCTTGCAGAAATAGTGCACGTAAAAGTTGAATACAGAGAAAATGACTTTACTGCTGCACAAGTCATTTTCAGGAATCATGTTACTAGTCCTGGAGAATCACTGCAATTGACCTGCCTGATTGACTGCTGTCTCGAATGGGACGCGCGGTCGTTGCTATTAACTTCGGAAGCAAAGCAGAATGACCCACCGACTACTCAGATGGACGACCACTGCAACAGAATGGCAAGCATCCCGTCCGACACTCGCAACCTTTGAACTGGTCAGCAATGTTTACGAGCAGGTGAGGTATATAGGGGAGTGAGTTTATATCTCCATTTAAATTTCCGTATTGAAGTTTTGTGTGATTTCCCTGACACACTTCACGTGTTTGGATGCTTCTTGTTTCTTTTCTACATCGACATACATACTCCGCAAGAGTGAGGTACACCGCGAATGATTCCTACCTGGTTTCATCTAAAATGTCCCATTCAGTGGTCAGAATGAAAGCGAGCCTAGCGCTCGTTCATTCTAAGTCTCAGTCAGTTAATTTAGAAACTGACGAATAATTATTTCAGTTAAAATTGAAGTGAATTCTTGACAAATTATTTCATTAATTAACATTCAATCAAACTCAAAATAAAGGTTCTTGTCTGAACACATAAAATAAAATATTAAAATGTCAAACAGTTATTGATGGTGCTGATAAGTAGATGGTTCTGTAGAAGTTGGGAGTGTTACACGAAATAACGTTAGATCCACAATTAAGAAACTACTGAACATTTATTTACTGATTAAACAATGGAAAATCCAGGAAGGAATGAAAACATATTATGAGAAGGAAATTTGCTACTCACCGTATAGCGGAGATGCTGAGTCGCAGATAGGCACAACAAAAAGACTCTCACAATTAAAGCTGTCGGACATTTCAACAATAGATACACACAAAGCCACGCACCCACCCACCCACACACAAACACATAGCCGGCCGGAGTGGCCGAGTGGTTCTAGGCGCTACAATCTGGAACCCAGCGACCGCTACGGTCGCACGTTCGAATCGTGCCTCGGACATGGATGTGTGTGCTGTCCTTAGGTTAGTTAGGTTTAAGTAGTTCTAAGTTCTAGGGGACTGATGACCTCAGAAGTTAAGTCCCATAGTACTCAGAGCCATTTGAACAAACACATACACACACGCATACGCACACGCACACACACACACACACACACACACACACACACACACGCACACACAAACGCAACCCATCTATTGTTGACGTAGGCCCATGGCCGAAAGCTTTAATTGTGAGAGTCTTTTTGTTGTGCCTATCTGCGACTCAGCATCTTCGCTATATGGTGAGTAGCAACTTTCCTTCTCATAATATGTTTACTGATTAAGTTACACGAACGATTCCAACTGGACATCACAATCACAAGGGAATGCTGGTGCTTGGTACTCTTTATACAACATAGCACGCACTTCATTAATCGTACCTCAATGCAGGACAAGTAGAAGGGATTCGTCAAAGCAACACGCACACGCACATTCAACCAACAATCCACACAGAAACAAGAACAGAATCCATAAAGATGATTGCTTACACAAAACGTACAAGCAATGAGCGAGGGAGCAACTACAATGCGCAACAAACTGAAGTATCACATTTTCGAGACCCCGTAAATGTCCCCCATTGCGAGGCGTGTTTGAAAATTGGCTCAGAGGTGTCTACTCCATCATCCGCAATGGTGCAGAAGCGTGGCCCCAGCGATGTCACCCTCTGACTCGGCGGCGCCTCAAGCTGCAAGGCCCCCGCTCAGAAGTTCATGTGAGCTATAAGCTGGTTTAATGCCGTCACTTTGGCGCTAAATTGCTTCACAGTTCTGCACAGCGCCACCGTGGACGTGTAGTACGATGGAAGTTGGTCACACCTAGTCTTACCCACATGTGACCCCGTCTTTTGACTTCTCTGCAAAGGAGGACATAACCGCGACACGCAGCATTGAAACCGCGCGGTTTTCCCACGGGTGGTCGAGGAGAACATTTCAGACACATCGCCGCTCAGAAGCGACGTGATAAGGCCTCAGGAGGTGGCATAAAGGGCATCGACGAAACGACACTTTTCCCCGGTGCATAGATTCCCACTCATTTTGCGGTTGAAGACGACAGTTTGCAGTGCGTTGAGCAACAGAAAGATGTATTTCACAGCCTTTGACACTGCTGACACCCTCGGACGTTTCAGCGCTTCTCTATGGACTCTGTAGTGCTGTATCACCACTGAATGTAATGGCACCACTTTGGAGTGCACCACAATTGTAATTTTCGCTCTTATGTGCAGGTTGGAACCACTACGGACCGTTCAAAACCATTCGCCAAAATCTGAACGTGATCCGAAGCGACAAAGAGTATTTACCCCGTTTCAGCACTCCTGTTTTCCGCCCTCCTGTGGCGTGATCACGCGGGAGTGCAACATTAACATGTGCGCGAATGAAAGGGCAAAGGTTCCCTCTAATACTCACCCCCCACCTCCAAAAATCCGGCAACACCCTCTGTGCCACTCACGCAGGTTTGCCGAAGACGTTACAAATGTACCTGTCAGAAACTCCGACACTAATTCAGCCTGGCGGCTCCTCTAGCACCCCACACAAGGAGTGTCGAAGGGGTTGCTTAACTCTCAGGCGCTAGAGCAGGCTCCAGGCTGATTTGGTGCGGAAATTACTGAAGGTGCATTTCTAACGTGCTGAACAACGGCGCATGGGTAGAACCGGCACGTTGCCGAATTGAGGGGTTTTAGAGGGATCCTTTGCCGTTTTATTCAGGCACATGTCAATGTTACACTCCAGCATGATTCGCCACAGGAGGGCAGAAAACAGGAGCGTTGAAAGAGCGTAAGTACTCTTTGCTGCTTCGGATCACGTTCAAATACCGTCCAATAGATTTGAACGGTCCCTAGTAGTTTCAGCCTCTACACGAGAGCAAAAAATGCGGTCGCGCTGCACTCCAAAGGGGTGCGATCACATTCAAAGGGTACATCCCAACAATTTCCTAAGAGAAGGGCTGAAACGTCCGCAGGAGTCAGGAGTGTCAATGTTTGTCAAGAACATATTCGTGTTGCACTTTACACTGCGAAGTGGTGTTTTAGACCGCGAAATGTATGAGGATCAACGCCTCTGGGAAGGTATGGTTTCATTGACGCCTTTTATGCCACCCCTCTGAAGCCTTCTCTTGTCATTTCTGAGAGGCGGTGTATGTGAAATGTTTTGCTCGGCCACACATACGAAAACCGCGTGATTTCAACGGTGGGTGGTGCGATTCGGACCTCCATCGCAGAGCCGTCAAAAGAAGGGGTGAAATGTGGGTAAGAGGGGAAGTGACGACACCCTTCATCATGTGACATGTTCACAGTTGCTTTGAGAAAAATTATGGTGTAGTATGGTACTAATGTGACATAATTAACCCACCTTACAGTTCACACCGACACCTGAGCTTTGGCCGTTTTTCGCAGGTACCGACAACTTGCTTTTGCTGCGTCGCCGAGCCCAAGGGCGACGCCACCCTTTGCACTATTGCAGAGGAAAACTGTAGGCGCCTTTGAGCCTAATTTCTGACTTATGCGTGGCAATGGGATTCACTTAAGTGTTTTCAATAAAGTGATACTTCATTCTGTTGCGCTGTGTAGTTTTACCGGTCAACCGCGTGGTCAGTAACCTACACAGAAATTCCCCACTTCCGAAGTACAAAAAATTCGGTAACACTTGCAACAAAAGCAGTTTCGCACACGATATAAAATGTAGGTTGAACAACGAACTTGAACAAGTTATTATGGTGGGTTGAGAGCTCATGACGTATCGAGAACCCACTTTGTACAACTCACACTCGCGAAAGATATCCGTGTGAGATAAAATCACACTCACGCGGTATGTTACTAGAAAGGTCACAGTAATAGAAGATGGATTAGCAGCGCTGAAGGCTCAATAGACCGCATGAGAAGCACGTTGCTGCTAGTACCACCTCTCACTCTACAAGAAAGGCGAAACTAGCGAAATGAAATAAAATGGATCAACAGAAGAAGAAATTCCAGTACATACATACGAAAACACACAACACACTCTCACGTAAGAGATACACACAAGCTGAACTGAGATGTACTTTGTTTACAACACTCTTCCGTTGAATTAAAGAAACAGAACATTAATAAACAAGATACCACTCCCTAACTGAAATAAATTCTGCAGTGTGATTCGCAATGGCTACACTTCAAAGAAACATTATCACTTCAAACTAAACTAATTCTTATACATTTGACTTGAGCTGCCAGAACACCCTCACTTTCCGAAGCCCCAGAGCGCAGTGCCGCTCCACGCTACCGGACCGAGGTCCACAAGTAACATTGGAAATGTTCAGAGGAAAAAATGCCCCATCGACCTGTATTAACCTATGCAATAGCTGCTGACCAGTGTCCACTGCTGTCTCTTTGACCCAGCAGAACTCTACATAAAAGTTGCGTAAACCTCACTACCATTCAAAGAAACTATGCCCATGAATCAGAGCATACAGAAGCATCACACACAGACACTCCACGCATTCTCTCATGCAGACGTCTTACGGACAAGAAAATAAATATAGCATTAGGAGTAGACATGTAGCATGGATACCTAATAAACGTGGTTGTAAGGAGTATATAGACACGTTTAGGTGTGTGAAACGTTAAATACAGGGTGTTACAAAAAGGTACGGCCAAACTTTCAGGAAACATTCCTCACACACAAAGAAAGAAAATATGTTATGTGGACATGTGTCCGGAAACGCTTATTTTTCATGTTAGAGCTCATTTTATTACTTCTCTTCAAATCACATTAATCATGGAATGGAAACACACAGCAACAGAACGTACCAGCGTGTCTTCAAACACTTTGTTACAGGAAATGTTCAAAATGTCCTCCGTTAGCGAGGATACATGCATCCACCCTCCGTCGCACGGAATCCCTGATGCGCTGATGCAGCCCTGGAGAATGGCGTATTGTATCACAGCCGTCCACAATACGAGCACGAAGAGTCTCTACATTTGGTACCGGGGTTGCGTAGACAAGAGCTTTCAAATACCCCCATAAATGAAAGTCAAGAGGGTTGAGGTCAGGAGAGCGTGGAGGCCACGGAATTGGTTCGCCTCTACCAATCCATCGATCACCGAATCTGTTGTTGAGAAGCGAGTGAAATGTGCAGGAGCTCCATCGTGGATGAACCACATGTTGTGTCGTACTTGTAAAGGCACATGTTCTAGCAGCACAGGTAGAGTATCCCGTATGAAATCATGATAACGTGCTCCATTGAGCGTAGGTGGAAGAACATACTGACGAAACTAAAATGTGCTCTAACATGGAAATTAGGCGTTTCCGGACACGTCCACGTAACATCTTTTCTTTATTTGTGTGTGAGGAATGTTTCCTGAAAGTTTAGCCGTGCCTTTTTGTAACACCCTGTATAAATTGAAAAATGAAAAATGGCAAGACTTGAACAATGAACTGCCGCTGTGGCTGCCTAATGAAGCACTCTGTAGTTTATCTTCCTTTGCAGTTCAAAACAAAGATGCACCGACAATAAGAGATCCTAAGAAGTCTCGGAAAGCCGAAGTCATCTCAACAGAACCTATGCAACGGCTGAGAGAGACGTTTCTATCGTAGCAATATTATCGATTTGCTTGCTTATACCCTTTGTGTATTAAGCGAGCGATAAATGTCAGTAAGCCTTTGTACACGACTTAATCTCTCTTTCTCATGATCCGGATGTGACATATGCGATGGTGGCAGCGTAATGATCGTACGATCTTCTTGGAAACTGTATCCAACAGGATTTCACGAGAACCAAGCCGCTTTTCTCTCGCGGATGTCCATGTAAGTTCCCCAAGCGTTTCTGTTACGCTTTCATTTGGTCTAAACCGCGCTGTTACGATCGCGTCTCTGAAATCGTCCACTTTGACAAGGACACCAAACACTGATGTAGTATTCTAAAAAATGGTCATACCACCGTCTTGGTTGCGTACAGTAAGATTTAGGTGGAGCGGGGTTCGGGCTGGGGGATGTACAGTCCTGGCACTCAGTTTAACAATTATTTAATTTAACTGCAAGGGATTAGAAATCACTACCCACAAAATAAAACATTTCTGTGTACCGTAAGGATCTTTAAACAGAGCCTCACACAATAAATACCCAAAATGTCTTCCATTAAATCTAACTTTGCCCTTATATATATTACCGGGCAACAACATAAAAAATATACGATACTTGATCCTCAGTCATAATCGGCCATAATATCTGAGACAACTTCCACAGTGAAACATACGATGGCAAACAACTTTCAGAGTTAACTAGTTTTATAACACAAAACTACACTTTGGACACCACTATTTTCATAACCAGATACACTATGTGATGAAAAGTATCCGGACCCCTGAGTGAAAATGACTTACAAGTTCGTGGCGCCCTCCATCGGTAATTCTGGAATTCAGTACGTTGTTGGCCCGCCCTTGGTCTTGATGACAGCCCCCACTCTCGAAGGCATACTTCAATCAGGTGGTGGAAGGTTTCGTGGGGAATGGCAGCCCATGCTTTGCGCAGTGCTGCACTGAGGAGAGCTTTCGATGTCGGTCGTTGAGGCCTGGCACGAAGTCGGCGTTCTAAGGCATTCCAAAGGTGTTCTATAGGATTCAGGTCACGACTCTGTGCAGGCCAGACCGTTACAGGGATGTTATTGTCGTGTAACCACTCAGCCACAGGCCGTGCATTATGAACAGATTCTCGACCGTGTTGAAAGATACAATCTCCATCCCCGAATTGTTCTTCAACAGTGGGAAGCAAGAAGGTGCTTAAAACACAATGTAGACCTGTGGTGTGATAGTGCCACGCAAACAAGGAGGTGTGCAAGCCCCCTCCGTGAAAAACACGATCACACCTTAACACCACAGTCTCCGAATCATGCTGTTGGCACTACACGCCCTCGCAGATGACATTCACCGGGTATTCGCCATACCCACACCCTGCCATCGGATCGCCACATAGTATACCGTGATTCATCACTCCACACAACATTTTCCCACTGTTCAATCGTCCAATGCTCCTTATACCATGCGAGGCCTAGTTTGGCATTTGCCGGCGTGATGTGTGGTTTATGAGCAGCCGCTCGACCAAAAAAAAATCCAAGTTTTCTCACCTCCCGCCTGTCATAGTATTTTTAGTGGATCCTGATGCAGTTTGGAATTCCTGTGTAATGCTCTGGATTGATGTCAGCCTATGACACATTACGACCCTATTCAACTGTGCGGTCTCTGTCAGTCAACAAACGAGGTCGGCCTGTACTCTTTTGTGCTGTACGTGTCCATTCACGTTTCCACTTCACTATCACATCGGAAACAGTGCACCTAGGGACGTTTTTAGAAGTGTGGAAATCTCGCGTACAGACGTATGACACAGGTGACAACAGATCACCTGACCACGTTCGAAGTCCGTGAGTTCCGCGGAGCGCCCAATTCTGCTCTCTCACGATGTCTAATGGCTACTGAGGTCGCTGATATGGAGTACCTGGCAGTAGATGGCAGCACAATGCACCTAATGCGAAAAAGTATGTTTTTGGGAGTGTCCGGATACTTTTGATCGCATAGTGTAGTTACCACAACAATGTACACAAATCTCTGCTAGACTACTTACGCAAATGTTCTTATACAATAATGCAACAATTGATTATTAACATAAAACAAGATGAATTCGCCGGCCGAAGTGGCCGTGCGGCTCTAGGCGCTGCAGTCTGGAACCGCGAGACCGCTACGGTCGCAGGTTCGAATCCTGCCTCGGGCATGGATGTGTGTGATGTCCTTAGGTTAGTTAGTTTTAACTAGTTCTAAGTTCCAGGGGACGAATGACCTCAGAAGTTGAGTCCCATAGTGCTCAGAGCCATTTGAACCATTTGAACCAAGATGAATTCGCAGCAGAATTTTGTCAACAACTGGCAACACTCAGGGCTTTGGGATTAATACAGTTAAATCGTGCTCACAGTGTACGAAGTATAGCCAACAACCTGAACTGCTCTCGCTCAAAGCGCACACACTCGCACTTGTGTGCACTACCAGTAAACAGCCACAACTCGTCACACGACAACCACGGACTTTCGCGCACGGTTTGTGGCTAGGAACACACCCGTTGCTCCGCTCGTCTACAACACAGTGCACTGGATCAACCATGAAACCACCAGCGTGAAGCCACCACTAACAAAAGTACTCAGGTAGTGCTCCACTTGATGTGCAGGAACACCTTTCTCCGCCTCGGCTGTGACGGTTGTCCGTCCTGCTGTGAAAAACACCCTAGCTGGGAGTACCGCGGCGTACCAGCTTGTTGAAGCCCTCGCTCAGGGCTCTGCCCAGAACTCGCTCGTTCGTCTATGTCCAGCTGACTGACTACAACTTCTCCACGCCCAGCTCAGCTCGCGTCTCGCTTGTCCACTGTGGAGACTGCGCTGGCTGGTCTCCGGAATATGTTGCTGATTCCATTTGCTGCAGTTGACTCACCCCCTCTCATCAGCCATGCTTGCCACCATCTCGGCCACGATGGCGCTCGAGGCGCAAGCCCTCGCCGTACACCCTCTGGCGGATCCAGCACGAAACTCCGCTTAAAATGACTCTCTGGAAGCGGTGAAAACAACCGTAACTTTCGACACGGCGCACACGTAATTTTCTTTAAACATGTATTGACTTCCAAAAAATCTATTTCATCCATTTGACTTCCCTAACACTGATTTTACGCTATAGTCCAATTTCATTTTGCTTTTTAGTATTTATTACTCCAAGCTACTCATAAGATTTGAAGCATTCAACATGTTCACCACTAATCTTATAATCAGATACTGTCGAGTTCTTTCTCTTTGGTATAGACATCATTGCTATCGTAGTCTTCATTCCGAAGATTGGTTTGATGCAACTCTCCAAGCTACTCTATTCTGTGCAAGCTTCTTCATCTCCATATAACTATTGCAACCTACATCCTTCTGAATCTTCTTTTTGTATTCATCTCATGGTCTTTCTTTCCGATTTTTAGCCCCCACTCTTACTTTCAGTACTACCTTGGTGATCCCTTCATATCTCAGAATGTGTCCAATCAAACGGACTCACCTTTTCTCAAGTTGTGCCGCAAATTTCTTGTCTCCCCAGTTCTATTCAGTGCCTCATCATTAATTACGCAATCAACCCACCTAATCTTCAGCATTCTTCTGTAGCACCACATTTAAAAAGCTTCTATTTTCTTCTTGTCTAAACTGTTTATCGTCCATGTTTCACTTCCATGCGTAGCTTCTCTCCAGGCAAATGCCTTCAGAAAATACTTTCTAATACTGAAATTTATATTCGATACTAACAATTTTTGTTCTTCGGAAACGCTTTTCTTGCCACTGCCAAATCTACATTTTAATCCTCTCTACTTCGACTGTCATCGAATATTTTGTTGGCCAAATACCAAACACATCTACCGCTTTTAAATCCGAGTTTCCTAATCTAATTCCCTTAGCATCACCTGATTTTACTCGACTATGTTCCATAATTGTTGTTTTGCTTTTGTTGATGTTCATCTTACATCCTCCTTCTAAGACGCTGTTCACTCCGTACAGCTGCTCTCCGAAGTCCTTTTCTGTCACTGACAGAATTACAATATCATTGTGAAACCCCATTGTTTTTATTTCTTCTCCCTGAACTTTAATTCCTGCTCCAAATTTTTATTTGGTTTGCTTTACTGTTTGCTCAATGCGCAGATTGAATAACATTGGGGAACAGGCAACAACAATCTCTAACTCCCTTCTCAACCACTGCTTCCCCTTCATGTCCCTCGACTCTTATAACTGCCATCTTGCTTATGCACAAGTTGTATAAAACTTTTCGCTCCCTGTATTTTTACCGATGCTACCTTCAGAATTTTAAAGAAATTGCTCCAGTCAACATTTCCAAAAGCTTTCCCTAGAGTCTACAACTGCTACAGACGTAGGTAGTATCTTCTAAGAGTAGCCTCGCGCCCTAAATTTCCCTGGAGTCCAAACTGATCTTCCCTGTAGTCGCTTGTAACAGTTTCGCCACTCTTCTATAAAGAATTCGTGTTACTATTTTGCAACCATGACTTACTAAACTGATCGGTATAGGCGTTACGTTACATTTATGTACATTTGAATAGAGCTGCTATCCATTGTACCAAGTGGAAATTTTATCCAAGTCTTTCTGCAACTCGTCACCACCGTCCAACCACGCTAGTTTCCTGTAGGAAAAACGATCGTCAGCGAATAGTCTTCTAATACTTGTGATAAATCGTTTATATATACTGAGAACATCAGAAATCCCATTACGCTTCCTTGGGGCACACCCGATGTCACTTTCGTTTCTGTGGAGCACCCGCCGTCCATTACGAAATATACGGTTGTATCAGCCAAATATTCGTCTTACCATATATTTGCGAACATAATTCGCATGGTCATATCTTGGCTAGTCGTCGATGGTGCACCGTATAGAACACTTAAGGTGCTTGAGCAAGCTTGTACAAATTCCTCACGCGTCCACACGTTCAAGTATGCTTGTACAAACATTACTTCGCTTACCAGAAAATATCGAGTTCAAACGACGGTGCGCTGGCCTTAACAGCTTTATGGATTGTGTAAAAAAAATATAAAAAAAGAGAGAGAGTGATAATAAGTGGAGTACACAGTGGTTAAGGAAACAGAACTATTATTCCCATACTAACTGTTTCATTCCACGCGTTGCGGTGTCTCAGACTAGTTGAATGGAAAAGAAGTAAAACAGAAAGCACACGTTTCTAACATGTAAGGGAATTGGATATACGTCCTAATTTCCTCCCCCACCCTCCCCCCGGTCTCTCTCCATGTCTTCCTCATCCTCCTCCTCCTCCTCTACCTCCGGCGCCGTCTCCTCCTCCTCCTCCTCCTCCTCCTCCTCAACCACCACCTCCACCTCCCCCTCCACCTCCTTCCACTTCTCTCTGACCATCACCTCACTCCCCATTTCTATATTCATCTCCCGCACACCTCCCCCCTCTCTCTCTCTCTCTTCGTCTCCTCCAGCCCCCTCTGTCCATTTCCTCCTTTCCGCTTTCTACCTGTCAATACTATGTCCTTCTCTTCCTCCCTCTCTGTGACATTATACCGTGTTTCTTGTTATTGCATATTCAGATCTGTTGTGGTATCGTAATCATAAGCTGATAAGTCACAAGTGTAACTTTCCTCTTTGCTAACAACGAAACTGGTACACGTGCGTAATATGGTGTAAGGCCCCCGCGAGCACGCAGAAGTGCTGCAACAAGACGTGGCATAGACTCGACTACTGTCTGAAGTAGTGCTGGAGAGAACTGACACCATAAATCCTGCAGGGCTGTCCATAAGTCCGTAAGAGTACGACGGGGTGGAGATATCTTCTGAACAGCACGTTGCAAGGCATGCCAGATACACTCAGTAATGTTCATATCTGGGGAGTTTGGTGGCCAGCGGAAGTTTTTAAATTCAGAAGTATGTCCCTGGAACCACTCTGTAGCAATTCGGGGCGTGTGGGGTATCGCATTGTCCTGTTAAGTGATCAGACAGGACGCTTACGTACGTGTCACCTATCAGAGTCGTATCTAGACGTATCAGGGGTCCCATTTCACTCAAACTACACACACCTCACCATTACAGAGCCTCCACCAGCTTGAACAGTCCCCTGCTGACATGTAGGGTCCATGAATTCATGGGATCGTCTCCACACCCTTACATGCCCATCCGCTCGATACAATTTGCAACGAGACATCCGACCAGGCAACATGTTTCAGTCATCAACGGTAGTCCAATGTCGTTGTCGACGGGCGCAGGTGAGGCGTAAGGTTTTGTGTCGTGTGGTCATCATGGGTACACTCATGAGCCTTCGACTCCGAAAGCCCATATCGATGATGTTCCGTTGAATGGTTTGCACGCTGACACTTTTTGATGACCAGCATTGAAATCTCCAGCAATTTGCGGAAGCGTTGCACTTCAGTCACGTTGAACGATTCTCTTCATTCGGCGTTGGTCCCTTTCTCGCAGGGTCTTTTTCCGGCCGCAGCGATGTCGGAGATTTGGTGTTTTACCGGATTTCTGATATTTACGGCCCACTCGTGAAATGGTCGTATGGGAAAATCCCCACTCTATCGCTATCTTGGAGATACTGTGCCCCATCTCTCGTGCGCCGACTATAACACCACGTTCAAACGCAATTAAATCTTGATAAACTGTAGCAGTAGTAACTGATCTAACAACTCAGCCAGACACTTGTCTTAAAGAGGCGTTGCCGACCGTTGCGCCGTGTTTTGTTTCTTTACATCTCTCTGTATTTGGATACACATGCCTACACAAGTTACTTTGGCGTTCAGTGTATATTATACGTGGCGCTCTAGCAGGTACGTAAAAACGTATTCCAATGCAACACTATGTGAAGATGTGAAAGCAATTGATGAAGCACGTTTGGAAATTTAGATTTTGAACACACGAACGTTTACATTTTTCTTTATATAGATGTAAATGTTGGTTCGTACAAAATCGTAAATCTTCGTAAGTTCTTCATCGATTGCTTTGAAAGTTAGACACAACACTGCATTCCAATGCACACATGTTTTATATACCTACTGAAGAGCCATATATATATTTCAAAGCAATCGGTGAAGAACTTCCGAAGATTTACGATTTTGTACAAACTAACATTTACATCTATATAAAGAATAATGTTCGTGTGTTCAAAATCTAAATTTCCAAAAGTTCTTCATCAATTGCTTTGACATTTTGACATAGTGTTGCATTGGAATACTTTTTTACGTACCTACTAGAGCTTGCTATATATAAAAACACGAGCGTATATATATATATATATATATATATATATATATATATACTGGACCAAATAAAAATTAAATCAAGTCATATCACTGACAAATGCTTGCACACGCCGTCTTGCACAGCCTTCCTACTCTTGGTACACACACTCAAACATACACTCGCTTGAACGCTTGCACAAGCAAGCATAATCGAAATTCGATTAAGCATCAAGCTTTTTGTACAGACTGGTGATTGCACATATTTATCCTACGCACGCTCGAACATGTTTGGCCAAGCACCCTCGCGCAAGCGTGCGTATCAAGCAAAGAAGTTGCGTGTGCGGCCGTCTTTACGGAAATCTAGGAAGTCGGAGTTTACCTATTCAACTGTATCTTTTGCTTGAAGTTAGGTGTGAATAAAGCAATTGGTGTTTCACATGAATATTTTTCTGACTCCGTGTTGATTTCCTCTGTGAATGTCACAATGTTTTAGCTTAGACTAATTTTTAGGGTCCTGTAAGAAACGGACGTCAGCGATATTGGTGTATAACTCCATGCATCTGACCTTTTACATTTACTTCTCACCCTTGCCGAAGTAATCGGGTGACCGGTTTCTTAATGAAGAAGTCCTCGACGAATCGCACAACTCTTCGTTGCTTCTCTTTCTCAATACTGGTACACGAGTTACTAACGAAGTACCTCATTTGATTTACTGATGTAATACGATGCCTTACGAACAAGCATTGCTCGACTAAGTCGTTATGAAACACATGAAATGTTTTCTGAGTTGCGAAAATGAACAACCATCAGCTGTGTAACGTAGTAACGACAGCGAAAATTTGTACCTGACGGTGACTTGAACCCGGATTTGGCGCTTTGGCCGTTCGTGCACGACTAACGATCAGACCCAGGCTTTCTGCGTCACAGTCTGTACTTGTACACACATTTTGTACAGCTGAGGACATTTTAATTTTAATTCAATAAAATTTTCCTGGGTTTGTGACCGCTTTGTCAGTATATGGTTCAAATGGCTCTGAGCACTATGGGACTTAACATCTGAAGTCATCAGTACCCTAGAACTTAGAACTACTTAAACCTAACTAACGTAAGGACATCACACACATCCATGCCCGAGGCTGGATTCCAACCTGCGACCGTAGCAGTCGCGCGGTTCCGGACTGAAGCGTATAGAACCGCTCGGCCACCGCGGCCGGCTGTCAATATATATCAAGCAAAAACACCCTGAAGAAGGTCGCTTGCAACAGGGACCGAAACGTCGATAGTTTCATCTGTATATGGACAATGCGGTCACAAAACCAGAAAAATTTTATTGAATGCGACAATGGCCGCGAAAGCCTGCGTTTATATTTTAATTTTAAGTCTTTAATACGATATTGCTGAAACTGTGTTGTTAAGAAAAAGGCCGCAATGTTCCTTATTGCTTGTCTCTCGACTCCAATGGTACATTGTTTGTTACGTTATTTGCCTCGGTAGAAAATGTACTGAGGTATCTAGCACGAAGTACATAAATACTGAAACGGGAAAAGAAAAATAGAACATTTTGTTATATTTATTTATTTATTCATTTATTTAACCTGATCTGATTAAGGCCATCAGGCTCTTTCTTATATCGAACCTGGGTTTCACATATACAATGCGTTTTTTACATCATAGTTGCCTGTTGTTGTTGTGGTCTTCAGTCCTGAGACTGGTTTGATGCAGCTCTCCATGCTTCTTCATCTCCCAGTACCTACTGCAACCTACGTCCTTCTGAATGTGCTTAGTATATTCATCTCTTGGTCTCCCTCTACGATTTTTACCCTCCACGCTGCCCTCCAATACTAAATTGGTGATTCCTTGATGCCTCAGAACATGCCCTACCAACCGATCTCTTCTTCTAGTCAAGTTGTGCCACAAACTCCTCCCCAATTCTATTCAATACCTCCTCATTAGTTATGTGATCTACCCATCTAATCTTCAGCATTCTTCTGTAGCAACGCATTTCGAAAGCTTCTGTTCTCTTCTTGTCCAAACTATTTATCGTCCATGTTTCACTTCCATACATGGCTACACTCCATATAAATACTTTCAGAAACGACTTCCTGACACTTAAATCAATACTCGATGTTTCTTCAGAAACGCTTTCCTTGCCGTTGCTAGTCTACATTTTATATCCTCTCTACTTCGACCATCATCAGTTACTTTGCTCCCCAAATAGCAAAACTCCTTTACTACTTTAGGTACCTCATTTCCTAATCTAATTCCCTCAGCATCACCCGACGTAATTCGACTACATTCCATTATCTTCGTTTTGCTTTTGTTGGTGTTTATCTTGTATCCTCTTTTCAAGACACTGTCCATTCCGTTCAACTGCTCTTCCAAGTCCTATGCTGTCTCTGATAGAAATACAATGTCATCGACGAACCTCTAAGTTTTTATTTCTTCTCCATGGATTTTAATTCCTACCCTGAATCGACTGATTTGTCTCTAGAGAGACACAGTGTCCTATTGCCGTGCACTATTACTTCAAAAAGACTAAAATGAGCTACCGAAACCTTATGACCTGAATGTGGGAGACACTGGTATTTGTGCCATCAGTAAAACATTTGTAAATTAGTACTCTTTACTATGATGTGCTTAATGGTATTCTTCACAAGCAATGATGTGATAAAGGCAACGTCCTTGCTGCAGTGGGAACACTGGTTCCTGTCTGATCACAGAAGTTAAGTGCTGTCGGGGTTCGCTAGCATCTGGATAGGTGACCGTCCGGGTCTGCCGAGCACTGTTGGCGGGCGGAGCGGTCAGTTGAGGATCTACTTGACTGAGTAGCGGCACCGGTCACGACAGCTGACAACGGCAGGGAGAGCGGTGGGCTGGCGCCACGCCCCCTCCCCATCTGCATCCAGTGACGCCTATCAGCCGAGGACGACACGGCAGTCGGTCGGTGCCGTTGCGTCTTGCGAAGTCTGTTCGGACGGATTTCAGTTTTAGTTTAGATGTGTCATAACAATACGACCACCGGCTTAACGGCGGTTGCTACATCGCTGAAACGCAATACAGTGGCGATATCACGTCGCATGGATTTGACATGTCCTCGGTAGGTTTCCAAAGATTTGCAGTACCTCAAGTTTACACACAGATCAAACAGTTTCAGTGAGTCTGGGCCGTCGGTCTGTGAGCGCAGAGCTTGGGCCCGATAAGCAACCCTAATGTTTCTATCGGGTTCATATCATGCGAATTTGGTAGCCAATCCACCAATGTGAATTCAGTATTACGCTCCTCAAACCACTGCAGTACGATTCTGGCCTTGTGACACGGACAGTTATCCTTCTAGAAGATGCCATCAATCAGGATGCAGGTGCTCGGCAGTAATATTCAAATCCACAGCTTTCACGGTGCCTTCAATTGCTACCAAAGGTCGTATGGAAACGTAGATGAATGTTGCCCATAGTAGCTGCCTCCACCGGCCACCGTCCGCAGCGCAGTTTGTCATTCGAGCGCCCGTTCGCCTTCCTGTCGGCGTATCCAGACGCGACCACCGACTAGAGGTAACAAGAAACGTGATACAGCCGACCGAGTGACACGTTTCCATTGATCCGCGATCCATTCTAGAAGATCCCGTGCCGACTGCGGTCGTATCTGACGACGTCATTGGGTCAACAGGGGAACACAGTGTGGTTGTCTGCAGCGGAGCCTCGTGTTCAATAATGTGCGCTGAACGGTGTGCTCCGAAACATCGGTGCCTGCATCAGCGTTGTCAGATAAGCCATAGAGCGCCTCCTATCCTGATTTACAGAGCGAGCAAGCTTTCGATTTCTCCTGTGATGGAGCGTGGACGGGCAACACCATGTCGCCTACTTGTCGTTTCACCATCCTTCAGCCACTTTCTGTAGAACCTCAGGACAGTAGGGCGAGAACAGCCGACCAGCTTCGTCGTTCCAGAGATGTTCGTTCGCAGCTGCCGGGCCATTACAATCTTTTTGTCATAGTCTCTTATGCGAGTGGATTTCCCAGTTTGCGATCTGTATATAATGATTTCCCATTTGTCTCTGCTCCACTTACGTACTTCTCTTACCTCCTCACGTGGCCGCAACGCCGCCAGACGGCTTTCAGTCTCGCAGATGGTATCATCAGTGTATAATGTGCACAACAAATTCGAAAATGAAAAATTTTGCTAATGAAAAAACACTCTAAGAAAAATCTCACTGGGAATTTTTACGCGTGGAGTAGCCTTTTTAAGAAACTGAAAATACTAAACAGGTACATAAATTACAAATACGAAGGGCGTTCAATGCGTAATGCAACACATTCTTTTCTCGGACAATTTCGATTAAAAAAGGCGAAATTTTCTGTGGAATATCGTGAAATATTCTCGCTTCAGTAAGGTGCCCCGCGTGCTCGCAGGCCGCACACAGTGTGTGTGTTGGAACGTGCGGACACTCTCATTCGAACAGATCGACCGAATACAATCGAACACCTCGCTGCACCACTGGATGTCTCCGTTGGTAGTCCACCAGTTGGCGTACTGAGAGGTGTGTGCCTGGGTCTCGCACCTTCCGACTTCCGTCTGTTTGGCCCAATGAAGGCTACACTCCGCACGAAGCAGTACGTGGGCGATGGGGAGGTTACTGTCGCAGCAAGACACTGGCTCCGACGTCGGCCAGTAGAGTGGGTAACAGGCGGGCATACAAGCCCTCCCAGTAAGCTGGCAACGGACGGGGATTATTTTGAAAAATAGCATTTTGTAGTCAGAAGTGTGGGGAGTTATACGGTGTATTGAAAACCTGAATAAAACCGACCTGCTTTCAGAAAAAAAATATGTTGCAATACTTATTAAATGCCTCTATTTATGACCTGCAATGTTTATTGCCCAAGTCATCGAAAACTTTGAAGCAGAAGTTAACTCACGAACAGTACATCGTCCGTCTAAGAAGTTTCGAGATTGATTTTATTCCTGGTGTATAAGCGAAGTCAGCGCAGTAACAACGATTGTAGCTCGAACTAACAACTGTAAAAAAAAAAAAACTTATTCTTTCGGTCCGTCAGCTGTGAGCAGGCAGGATTAGGTAGAGGACGTGCGGCCGTAGTGCGTCAACGTTGTCACTGTCGCAAATCGCAACAGCTCTAAATCAGATGTTCAAGACATTCTCCAGAATGTTTTGAAGAAGAGAAATATTGTGTGGGAAGTGTATCCCGTACACTTTGACTCCCGAAAAAAAAAACAACGACTCGTGGATCTTACCGCCAGTTGATTGAAATGAAAAAGCGGAAAATCCTTTTTTGGAAAAAATCATGTCGGATGTTATCAATACAAACCTACCAGGAAACTAATAAGTGCAGAAAGGGTTTCTGGTGGTTCGCAAAGACCGAAGAAGGTGCGGATGTGACGCGCGAGTTGAACAGCATCCCAAAGAAGGAATTTTCTGACAGTTTAATACCGTTGTGAGCATTCTGTGTGTTACTCAAGTGGGAGGGGTGGGGGGGGGGGGGGGGTGAGACTACGCAGAAAACCTGAATCATTAAACACGCAATCTTAACTTTTCCTCTACTTTTTATTGATTCAGTCTCGAAACCGTTTGAATTGACTGCGTTTATAGACGTACACAATGGACGTCGGAGAAGTCAGCAGAGTACCACTAGCTGACCTAAGCAGGTCGTAGTGAACGTGGTCTGCTTCAGTATTCATTGATCGTGCGTCAAGCGTATAGACGATTGTTATTGGTATTAGTGTACTGTGCTTTGGTTTAAAAATTAAAGGGATTGAAGTTAATGAAAAGAAAAATGTGAGGGCGTAGTGTCTAGAGAGAGATGCAGCAACTGTTAGAAACCTGTATCTGATTATTTGTTTCCATCACACATGCGTTCTAATTTATGCGATTACCTGCTTCAGCCGCTATGGGCCATCTTCTCAGCCTAGTTACAGTGTAAAACGTCAACTTTCTCTCGAGTACGGTTGTCTTGACATTCAAATTTGAAAATTCTGCTAGTATTGTATAGAGAGTTTGTTTTAACTTGAGACAGCTGAATATCTCGGAAACGACGCATCTTACGAAAAAAATGTCCTAGCTGTAAAGTTAACATAAATAAAGGGGACATCTGTCTGTGTTAAAGCAGGCCACATTCTACCCAGCACTCCTGTGTGGGCGAGATCAACTCCGTAGCTTCAAACTCAGGGTCCCTCCCCCCCCCCCCCCATTTTTATTGCGTGTTCCGATTCTACCCCAAAAAACACATAGGGTTCAGTCAAATCATTGTTTTCGATTTGTGGTAGATGGCGCTATAATCGGCAAATATCTGTGTTCCTGTTTACGCAATTAAGTACCGAAGCATTTGGTTCTTCATTTCATCTACGACGTAAATGTATTCGCAAATCTTTGTGTTCTAACGGTTGGTATTTATGTTCGAAATGTGATTTTGTGCTGCAAATTTGGCTGTATAGTACAGTATGGTTAGCCGTTTCAGTTTCTGGTTAGAAACTACGTATAGCGTGATCCAGGAACAACGACGTGGATTTTGAAGTTTTTCGTTACCATCGGGATGTTTGCCTGTTACAATTGGGACGCTTGACTTCGGTGATTCCCCTTGCCTGTCACCATTAGTTCTTGCAGTCTCGCCATAAATTAAAATGCAACAGATACCACATCTATTACCCTAGCTGTGCCATAACAGGCTACAGGGAGGAGTAGTGAATGGTTTAAATGGCTCTGAGCACTATGGGACTCAACTTCTGAGGTCATTAGTCCCCTAGAACTTAGAACTAGTTAAACCTAACTAACTTAAGGACATCACACACACCCATTCCCGAGGCAGGATTCGAACCTGCGACCGTAGCGGTCTCGCGGTTCCTGACTGCAGCGCCTAGAACCGCACGACCACTTCGGCCGGCAGGGAGGAGTAGTGCCGGTACGTTCGGTGTTCGTGCTTACAAAGGCCCCGGAGCTGCAGTGAAGCGTGCCGCATGGTGGGACGTTGAGCGATGGGGCGAGCGCGCGAGTATTTACACGACGTATGTGTATCCACGTCAGGTGCGCCTGTCACTACCACTTCACGGATATTTCACTTTATGACATTGGTTGTGGTTTGTATTTCGCCGGTAGCTGCGTAGCGGCCAGCGCGAGAGTCACGGCGACTGAATGGAAATACAGACAGAAATCAGTCACCCTGATGGCGGGGTTCGAGGGTGGCCACCGAAATCAAGCATTCCGCTGGTTTGGCGACTCACCAAGTAGACCCCGTATGGAACAGAAAACTGTGTTACCGTAGAGGTAGCTTATTTGCCAGAAATATCAATGCCTAGCCACGTTGTTTGTACTGTACAATCACATCTGCAAAACCCAAGCGACTTTTGAAGTTAAGTATTAACCGTTAGAATATAAGGGTTGATATATAAATTGTAACTGAAGTCTAGAGCCGCGCTGAGTGGCCTGCGCGGTTAGAGTAGAGGCGCCACGTGACGAAGCGGGCGGCCACACCCGCCGCATGTTCGAGGCTTCCCGTGGGCATGGGTGTGTGTGTTGTCCTTAGCGTAAGTTAGTTTAAGTAGTGCGTAAGTCTAGGGATCTATGACCTCAGCAGTTTAGTCCCACAGGAATTCACACACATTTGAACATTTTTAAATCTAGAATCAAATGCATTGGTTCTTAATTGCGTAAACAGCCGCACTTGATATTTGTCGATTACAGCGCCATATACCACGAATGGAATACAATATCTTGAATAAACCGTACGTATTTTTTGGCGTAGATTCGGAATACGCAATAAAGATGGGGGTCCAGTTTGAAAACACAAAGTTGACCCTCTCCCCCACGCAGGAGGGGTGCTTAGGAGATGGCCAGTCGTAACGCAGACAATGTCCCCTTTACTAATATAAACTTTTCACGTTGAACGTCTTTTTTGTACTATGTGCTGTTTTCGAGACATTTAATTGTCTCAAGTTAAAACAAACGTCCTCTATATTTACATGTAATTGAAGGAGAATTTCTCATAAAAGTACAACTGGGGGAAGGAATTTTAAGTGAGATGTTATAGAAGTATCCTGGAAATTAAATGAGCAGATAAAGTTCGAAGTGGAACTGAAAAGCTCACAAGAAGAAAGGTAGACAGGAACGACTGCCAAGGCGTCCAGGGACTGTTAACTCGGCGCTGGAAATGACGGTTGTGGGATATTTTTTATTCTCTAGGTACTAATGATCCATGTAGCGCCAGTGACCAGACGATCTGGTGACGGGGCGGAGGGAGTCCCGTTGTGAATTCTTAGGAAGGAATTTTCAGTCCTGGCATTTACCTTGCAACCAATGGAACCTGTTGAAAACCTTGGCAAGAACCGAGAGACGGCAACTGCTTTCAGTGTAATTCTACGGCGGTATGTCCCAGATAAAAATCTAAAAGTCGACGACTTGCTCAACACGTGCAGTGTAAATGCGTGTATTGCTGCCGATCCCAAGTGATGCGGCCTGCGGCGATTGTTGTCGTGTGTAAGCACGACAGTCGGATGTCGTGTTTTAGCTGTCGCTATAAACTTCACGGCTGCATTAATTACTTGTGTAAATCTCAAATAATGAGTACTTCTGCCAAACAGCTTGTCACCCAAAAAATCAGTAAATGTAACTCAGTATTACTAATGGCCACCAATTATCACTTTTAGTGGGTAGCAGACAATTGCAATATGGTGGTAGACAAAGCAGGTGGCAGCAATCAGTACTACGGTAGCAGACGAAGAAAAGAACTGAATGGTAATTATCATACATATATTCATTTCTGTCAGCGTATTCACACTCAATTTTAGACGCCATAAGAAAGTGAAAAATCGAATGTTCAGATGTCTGTGAATTCCTAAGGGACGAAACTGCTGACGTCATCGGTCTCTAGACTTACACACTACTTAAACTAATTTATGCTAAGAGCAACACACACACCCATGCCCGAGGGAGGACTCGAACCTCCGGCGGGAGGGGCAGCGCAGTCCGTGACATGGCGCCTTAAACCCCGCGTCCACACCACATGGCGTGCAAAATCAAACAGTGGTTGATATTGCAATGAATCAAGACAATGCTTCAATTAAACCTAAGAAAATCCAGTTTAAAAACTTAAAAGAAGCTGCTTGTGTGCATTGCAGCCTTCAGTTATTAAAGTAGCCAGAAGTTAATTTCTGGTCGGGTAGTTAGGAAAAAAAACTGTCTTTAAGATGGACAGTGGTTAGAGTATTAACCCACACTGACTAGGGTACTGATAGGAAAAGAAAATGACTGTGGTTAATTTTGTAAGCGTAAGGAAAACCAATATAGACGTATTCATTGTACTTTTCGTTCAGTAGAATGTAGAGCAGACAGTATGTGAGACTGTTGACAATGTTGCAGCGGCGTCACCTCTCAGCAGCTTGCAGACCGAGTCCCGCGCCGCCGTTCTTCTTGAGCGAGATTTCTCGTCGACCACTTTCCCTCCTTCTCGGCATACACAAGAAACTGCGCTTCTTGCAGGTAGTGTGTGAGCATAAGTGTAACTGATTGTGACGACCATCTTCTGAGGTCACAGCACGATGTAAATATATGTTCTGTAAATAAACAGGAGTTTTGGAACTAAGTGTTTTTCATTAACCGTAATGTCAAAGTCCGCATCCGTTTCCAACTTCCAACTAACTGTGAGTCTCCTAATATCACTGGAATCTCATGCTTCCATAATATCACTGGAACCTCATGCTTTGCAGATTCACTGAAGAAAAATGTGTTTCTGCCTTCTAGTTGATAATGTTATTTTCGACATTAATGTCTGTTATTTCTGAAAGTAGTTAGGTAACAATACGTTCCATTCGTATTACTATCACCTCACACTAATATATTTTTTCAAATGCATTAATGTCTGTTCCAAACCAAATACAACTAAAGACAGGATATTGGCTCATTTGACCTACAATTACGGAAGGAGTAATTATTAGCGGATTCGAAGAAACGTTCTACTCATAGTATGTGTCTAGAATGGAACCAACGATGGAATGGTCGTGATTTAGTAACAAAACCACTGTATAATACCTCGAAGATAGTGTCAGAGTAGTAAGCTGCTAAAATTTTGTTTGTCCGCTCTGATCTACGTAATGTTCTTTTACTATGTAGACGGATTCAACCCTGACAAGGAATGCTCAGCTAGGGTTTCATGTGGTTCGTCATGTCAGTGGAAAGCGTCATTTTAGTTCTCATTACTAATATAAAGTTTTTAAAAACATAATTTTGTTATAAAACAAAGTTATAGGATTTACAGCCCTGTGAGTTTTCTAAAAGTACGAAGTTTCAGTGAGATTAACTCCTATCATTTTCATCTTTTCGACAACATCACTAGGCTGAAAATCCAGTACATTTAAATTAGCAATAATTTACACTTTAAGTAAATTTTCCTTGTAATGGGAACGAAAATGACGTTTTCTCGTCAGTTCGCGTAGAAGACTTGATAAATAATCTTTGTTTATACAGACTAAACGTACACCTTACAAAAGAGAAATAGAAAACATTTCTCAAAAACCAGAGAAAAAACATATTTCGGCACAGTCACGTGAACAGCAAGAAGAAATGATACAATGAACTGAGACTTCACAGCATACAGACATACGTCTTGTACATTTCTAGTTACCGAATTGTACATTCAGGTAAGGCATGTTTTGATTGCAAGTTGTGCTTCCATTGAAGCTTTTGGATGGCCAGAAAAGGAAGAACTGTTAAGCACGGTAACCAGATGTATCACAGAACGAAACAGATTTATGAAAATGGTATAGCAATGTTGTTTTGTGTTATCTCCGGAACTTTCGTGTATTTGTAGTTCATAAAAAAAAACGTAACTCAAGCCACTGGTACATAGTGTGAATTTCAGTGCAAGCTTTAAGAATCAATAACTCTCAAGAAAAAACAGAAACGCTGATAGAAAAATGTGTCAAGAAATGAACGGTGAGTCAGTAAAAGAGATCTGTTTCTTTATGTTATTTCTTGCAAATCAAAGTCGACAGCACAATGTTAATGGTCCCCCAGTGATTCAATGAAAGCGTTTACACACCGCACCATAAACTGACGTATCCCATTCAAACTGACAGGTTGTTCAGTTGTGCCGGCCGGAGTGGCCGTGCGGTTCTAGGCGCTACAGTCTGGAGCCGAGCGACCGCTACGGTCGCAGGTTCGAATCCTGCCTTGGGCATGGATGTGTGTGATGACCTTAGGTTAGTTAGGTTTAATTAGGTCTAAGTTCTAGGCGACTGATGACCTCAGAAGTTAAGTCGCATAGTGCTCAGAGCCATTTGAACCATTTTTTTTTTTTTTGTTCAGTTGTCTGGTGTGTACGCTGTGCCTGTTATA
This sequence comes from Schistocerca cancellata, assembly GCF_023864275.1. Classification (NCBI taxonomy): domain Eukaryota; kingdom Metazoa; phylum Arthropoda; class Insecta; order Orthoptera; family Acrididae; genus Schistocerca; species Schistocerca cancellata. The sequence goes on from NC_064628.1 coordinate 574,298,411, forward strand.
AATACCCCCTTTTCAGGTTCACAGGAATTTACTAGTAAATAAGCTTTAAATTCCATAACAGAATGCTCTGTCCAGGTCAAAACCCCCTTGCCCAGTCAACCTCTTAGAGGTAATCTTGTTGAGACATCGGCGAAAGGCTTGATAATGCCTCCCAAGCAATAATGGAAGACCTACTTCAAACAAGGTTGTGTATCACATTTCTGTCAAGTTGAGCTTTCACTGGAATAACGTGGAACATCACATGAAACATGTTACCACAGCAACGGGTACCTTTTTCTCTTTGCAAGCTGACAACCCTGGAAGAACAGCGTATATCAGTGCAAATGGCGGACGTAGCTAGTGTAAGTTTCACTCCAAAGGAATCATTTAATAACTACTCAGAAAGAAAAATAAATCCATCAGATTGGAAGAAAAATGTCAATAAAAATAGGAGGAGCAGTGGAAAATCTTATATTTCTGAAGATGGTAAAGAAATGCCTGAAAAAAAAATCTTTATCAAAAGTTGCACGTACAAGAACGTTGTAAATCATTATAATGTAAAAATTGTACGTCAGAATAATTTTCTTGGTCTAGCCGTTTGATTGAGCAAAAACACAACCGGACGATAATACTTCTGTACAACTATCTTATCTTGAAGGATATTTTACACAGCTGGGCGTAAGTGTATTGTTTAGGGACAAAGCTTTCTGACTTGGGGCGGAATTTTTCATTACTCGGGAAAAAAGGAAGATTAATGGATGTCATCATCCGCATTCAGTTCTTCTTCCCCAAGCGAATGTAATCGCTTCTTTTCGTCGTATAAATGACGTGGCGCAACAAAATGTCCACCAAACATTTAATCTGAAACTGGATTAAAGTTAAGAAATGAGCCGAAGCTGAGAGTATATGTTGCATCACTGTAGCTATGGATTATTCATTACACAATAAAGTTTCCGACATCGTACTTACTCCTATGAGGTCTTACTTTTTTCCCTATGAGGAATCGCACCCTGAACTTTTTGTCTGTAGATCACGTACACACTACGTCAATAGCAAATACAGGCCATTCTGTCTATCGTTGTCACACGCTAGTGCAGTGTTGTGGAATGCGTCCATTACAGAGAAGCTGGATGAATATTTGGAAACCGTCTTCAGTAACATTTTTCGTATTACATTTTCGGGCAAAAAATCGAAATAAATTTACGGCCTACGTGGTGTGTTGAAAGATTAATTTAAACTAAATACGTACGTGTTTATTTCAAGATCATTACGATTTCATAACATTAAATTTATAGACGACAGTTGAAGAACCAGAGAGTGAAGGTACAAGGAGTGTTAAGCATATAGGCTGCAAGAAATGCATCAGAGTCAGAGAGGATAACAGTACACTGTAGGAAGCTCAGAGAGTGGTGTCATAGGTAGCTTGAGCAAAAGCGACTACCATCTCCAGTCACATGGACAGCTGTATATGCGTAACGTGCCGTTACAATATAGTTGTCACTGTACACAATTTATGACTTGTCTGAAAAATGATTACGGGGGCAATAACTGGAATGAACAAAGTGAATCGCGAGGGATGGGAGACTGGCCTGTCTTCGGTGGTATACGGAAATTAATTGCACAGCCTGTATACACAACGAGTAGTCGCAAGTATCCCATGAGGTTTCGGATTGTCAGCCAGATGATGTAGACATCTTGCCACGATACTGTCAACCATCCAGCCATTTTCAGGTGAGGGTTACACGCTGGCCTAATGATGGCTGAATGGTCGACAGCCGATATATCTCGGCAAGATGTCGACATCATCCGGCTGACACATTACCTGCCGACTCATCTGCTCGTAAGGTCTGTCGCGTCCAGGCGCAGGTCCTATCTCCAGCGTTGAATGAAGGTGTGGCCTGGATAGCCCAACCAGGACGTTGACGAAAATACGATCTGAGGTCAATTAAATTACCTTCAATGGATATGAGGGAGAAAGTCTCCTAGGATGCTTAGCACAGGTGAATTTAGAACGGAAAAGACTATTTTCGATACTCATTGCCATACGTGAATGTTGAAACATGCATTATGATTTTACATGCAGCCATGGAGCCATTGACTAATCAATTTTGAATCTGTAAGGTTCTTGTTTACTGGATTTATTGCTTCCAAACAGTGGCAGGTAGGAAATAATTATGGATACGTGATTAGCGAGTAGCATGACTCATCCACTTACAGAATGAGACCTCTCCATGCTACCTGGTCTGGTCTGCATTAATTTTAGGGTGCCAAGTTGACAACTTATCTCGTGTTCTGCAAATCCCCACATTTCTTCTTATTGATAACCGCGCGGAGTGGCATCTGTAAGTTTCTCATCAAGGCTCCCATTCGCTCTGGTAGTGTTCTGAACACTGCAGCTCCTGTATTTTAACATTCTCATATGGTCTGCCATTAACTAAACCCATACTGCAATCTTCTTGTGTAAGAAACTTGGTGTTTCTAAGCATTGCCGGGTGTTACTCTTGTTGCAGAGATAAATCTTCTATGGCGTTCCTGGCACGTGCTGAAGTTTTAAATTGATTGCCATGAAACTCAGATTTAGTTCAAAATTTCATCACTCTCGACATTTTGAACAGCACAAAGAGAAATAAGACAGTAACATATAACATCCATTTACTTTATTACTATAAGTGCAACTTAGTATTAACCTTTTACAGTATTTGTGTCTGCAATCGTGTGAATGATGGATTTTAAGCACTTGGACTATTGGATTCTTCTCCGAAACACTACATTATTTTATAGAGAGTATAGATCCTACATTCGGAGAACACCTTGTGAATGTGAACCACAGACCAATAGATATCAACACCAGCCTAAAAAATTTTCAAGTGCATCAGCAGCCTCCCACAGAAACTAATAATTGAGGAAAACTACCAAATGCAGTAAGCTATAGTTGAAGGAAAAGAAATAATGAATAAACAGCTTTCTGCAACAGAACTCAGTTTCTGCCCTCAAGGAATTGTCAAACGACCCAAACACACACACACACACACACACACACACACACACACACACACACAATCCTTCACATAGATCAAAGTAGTGTTAACCGCAACAGTTTAACAGCTCTATTAATAAATTTTCGATGTAAACTGTAAATAACTTTCTACTTTAAGATCTCTATGGTTTCAGAAGGCAAATTGTGAAATAAAAACAGCTATGACGCAAAAGACAGAAATCCACAAAAACTAAAGCATCTGTTAACAAAGTACAGGCCTGTATAAAATAAAAAAGTGTTTAAAAACTGTTCTACATGAACAGGTAGTGAAAAGCAGTTTTCTTATTATTTAGCAAAAAAATAAAAAAAAGAACACTGATGTTACTGTTATTTCAGCGAAACTTGTCTGTGTAAAAAGAGGAAAAAAAATACTTTTTTCGTGGCGATAACCACCCAAAAACAAATTTAGTCTTTTATAATTATATTCAACACATTTCACACACAGTTAACTTCTGGGACTAGATATAGGATTCTAACACTGGTTACGTGACTATGGTCAGTAACTATCTTCGAACATACTAGGATTAAATTCCAAAATGTGTCAGATTCATGCATTTTTGGAAATCTAATGGGACAGTACATTGCTGATGGCGACATGCGTTGAGCTACGAGGGTGAAGGCGTTCACTCATATTTCGCAAGTGTGGCTTCACGTGTAAGTTGGTCTAGTATAATTCTTCCTCCCATGTCAAAACACCATAGTGCGCGGCACAGACACTCCGAGATGCAGCCTCCGAGGCTGATTTGCGTAAAAGCTGCAGATAATTTAGCCTCGCTACCGCTCCAAGGCGCTGACAGTCTAAGGCCAAGCGACAGACTGTCTGGCGTACCTCTCTTACTGCGTTCACTATCCGCCTTTAGCCTTTTAGTCTGGCGTGTTAGCCGCCTCCTGCTCGCAGGGGGATTTCCCTCCAGCTTTTCCTACCCTAAGAACACATTTCTACCTATCGATCCCTTTGCTTGTACCAGTAATTTTTTCATTCATAAACGACACAAAAAATATTCATCATTATCACAAATAGTGAAAAGAAATATAAATATTAACGAACAGCCAATAATAATTCAATAGTAGTTATATTAATGACACAATGTGTTGGTGTTAACAAACAGCAAAGTCACATTCGGCAGACGTACACAACCGAGACATCACTCTAGACAAAAGAATAAAATGGCACGTGTATAAGTTCTTCAATACGTCTGATAATGTAGACTAACTACCAGAATTCGCGAAAAATCAGCTTTTCCATTTGCCACTTAACTAAAATAGGTGCGGCCCATGTGCAGTCTTTTATTCAAAGCGCCTTCAAGACAAATCAGTTAGTGCAAATATTAGCAAACCTTCATGTTTCTGAAATCTGAAGAAATTACTTATTGGCATGAGTCGCAAATGAACAATTAGCTGTTTTGGTCATTTTCACGCCATGAATCACAAATGAAAAATTAGATATTGTCATTTTCAGCACCCTTAAAAATGGCCACATAAGTAATTACAAGCGTGACAAAAATGCATGATCAAGCACTCTGTGCAAGCATACCCATCGTTTGCGGGATAATTTTCCGCAAGCATAAGGACACTGCAAGCTACTTGACACTCGATCGGCTTTCAGTCATGCAATCATACCGAAGTACAAGTACGTGAGTGTGCGTGCCGACCGTGTAGGCTTGTTCAAATGGCTCTGAGCACTATGGGACTTAACATCTGAGGTCATCAGTCCCCTAGACTTAGAACTACTTAAACCTAACTAACCTAATGACATCACACACATCCATGCCCTAGGCAGGATTCGAACCTGCGACCGTAGCAGCAGCACGGTTCCGGACTGAAACGCCTAGAACCGCTCGGCCACAACGGACGGCTTAGGCTTGTACAAGCAAGTGTTACTTGTAAGACTATCTTCGTACCAACGTTATGTCGAGCAACATGAAGCACATCAATCACAAACTGCCGCCAAATTTATTCGAGTGGATAAAAGCTATCCCTGCTTCAGCAGCATTAAACTGGAAACCTATCACGTTAAGGCCAAGAGGGATGTTTCGTACCTTACACTTTCAACAATATGCAAAGCCGTTGACTCAGTAAAGATATATTGTCACAGAACCAACTACAGGAGGGGAAAAAAGTCGTAGGTACCGAGTGTAATTAAAATGACGCTATTCCAAGTGCTGCAGTGCGAGCTGTATACATCTCAAGACGCTGAAACACCGTAGGTGTGTTCATTAATTGGTGCGTTGGCGGACTATGCTGAAAAAAATAATAGTTCCACCGACTGCCACCAGGTGAAAATATGGCGCTATAAGCAGTAAGAAAGTGATGGTTGGTTGGTTGGTTGTTTGGGGAAGGAGACCAGACAGCGTGGTCATCGGTCTCATCGGATTAGGGAAGGATGGGGAAGGAAGTCGGCCGTGTCCTTTCAGAGGAACCATCCCGGCATTTGCCTGGAGTGATTTAGGGAAATCACGGAAAACCTAAATCAGGATGGCCGGACGCGGGATTGAACCGTCGTCAGTAAGAAAGTGAAATGTTTCCTATTCTGACCTCACTGTGCTCTTTGTCGCTTGATAACAGGTGTTGATTTCCTTTGTGAAGTGTAAAGGGTTAAGAAAGTTGAAGTTTTCTGTATGAAACGCAATGGCTGTTAAGAAGAAAGACAGTGCACTGCTGGCGAAGTTGTTTGTAGGAATACGGCCGACAAAAACAGCTGCGAAGAGGCCCTGTGACAATAAATGGGTCAAATAATATGATCAAGAAATTTAAAGAAACAGAAGAATTAGGTGGTGCAGCAGGGAGAGGGATGCAGCCCATTTCCATGGCATTTGTTGAAGAAGGTGCTGTAGCTACAGCTGAACGTGCAGCATATGCCTCTAATCCTGCAGCCAGTCCTCGAGCTACGTCACGGGAATTGTTTCTCCACCGGTCAACAGTTCAAAAGATTTTGCGGCACGAAGCCTCAAGACACGCTACATGCCGTGACTTTGCTCTTCGTTTATTGGCACGCATGGAAATGGTTGATATGGCCAGTGATCATTGTTTTCACGGACGAGGGACTCTTAACTCTTCACGGTACCGTAAGTCACAGAATTTTCGCATATGAGGTCCTATTCCACCATATGTTGTGCACCAACATCCACTGCATTTAGCGTATGTGACTATCTGGCGTGGTTTCACAAGCTCCTTGATTCCGATTCGTTTTTCTTCGACACCCCGGATCTGTTACGTTGTCAGTGACATCTGCCCTTGAAAAGGACCTTCTCGTGCGACACGTGATTCCAGCTTCGCAAGAACGCAGCTGTGTCCACACCACAATTTTCATGCAAAATGGGGCGACTCCACAAGTCACTTGCTAAGTGAAAGATTTGCTTCGAGTAACCTTCGGTAACGACCGTCTCACCTCTACATCTCTTGGCAATTTCAAGATGTGTAGCCTTCCGTGTGACTTCTGTCGTGAGAATACCTGAAAGACTGTGCCTATCAGGGATGTATATCGTGTCTATCAGGGATATATCCAGACTCTTCCTGATCTGAAGAACAGCATAGTACGACGTACCGCTCTGATTACACCGGATATGCTGCTAGCAACTGTCGACCGTGCTGTGTGACAGATGTAGCATTCTGCTGAGTTGGAAGACCATGTTGTATCTTGTGACCATATCCTAGTAAATGTGCCAGGTGCTATCACGTCTCCTCTCCTTCTCTTGCACCCGCACTACATTCTGACTGCTCGTGGCTGGAAGTGGCACTATTATTTTTTCAGCACTTTCCCCGAGCGCACCAATTAATGAACATACCTACGTCGTTTCAGCGTACTGCGATGTACACAACCCGGGACCAGCAGTCGGAACACGGTCAGTTTAGTTTAACCTCCCGGTATTGTTTATTAATACAGAACAGGAAAAGTTAGTAAATTAGTAAACTATCGCGTATTACAAATTTGTACAGATGCGTATTGACGTTTACGTAGTACGTTCACCATGCGAGAAATGTTGGTGTCAGTCTTTTGTGTGGTGTTATAGCTTCCAAATGGTCCAAATGGCTCTAAGCACTATAGGACTTAGCATCTGAGGTCATCAGTCCCCTAGACTTAGAACTACATAAACCTAACTAACCTAAGGACATCACACACGTCCATGCCCGAGGCAGGATTCGAACCTGCGACCGGAGCAGCAGCGCGGTTCCGGACTGAAGTGCCTAGAACCGCTCGGCCATACCGGCCGGCTTATAGCTTCTCTCACAGTTGTATCTTGCTTATTAGTCGAGGATGTTGAGAAAAATGGGTTTAAAATCTGCTTCTCTGTTTCCGCTGAAATATTAATACCAGTCGTGTGGATGCGTCTTCAGCTCAGAATGACTTAATGTGGTTTTTTTGTTGTTTTTTTACCGGTGTTCACTCCACGTATCGTGCTGCGTCTTTCCTACTTGTACACAGCAAGGAGGCAGTACCGGCCAAAACAAGCAAGTTCGTTGCCGAAGTTCCACATATTCAAAGCACGTACTGATAGTTGCACAAGCATACCCGGAATGTGTGAAATCAGAGGAATTTATGCGTGCGTGGATATAAACCTTGGTCATATATGCTTTTTAAGCTTGCAGTTACCTGCGTGCTCACCATCAGGTGTGTATACACCTGCGGACCAAGCGGCTCATTGGGACGACATTGTTTCGAGCTGTTAAGTGTCGACGCGTAAGGAAGCAGTTTGGCTTATAGAATGATCAGCTGTGGTTCTCCGCCTCGGTTTTTTCCCCCGAGCAGGTCGCGAGCATAATGCTCGCAAGCGTACACGCTTCTTCACGCCGCGAGCGCAGACAGCACGTGGGCCATGCAGCCAGCCGACCGCGTGGTGGGGGACAGCGCGACGTGCCGCCATTGGCGCCGCAGCCGCAACAGAGCGCTCTCATTGGTCGCGCTGCTGCGCCTGGGCCCGAGGTGCGGCGCAGCTGCCTCGCATGCCGACAGTCTGTTGTTGACCGTTGCGATGGGAGGGCCTGTGTGTGACCGTTGAGTGGGCTGGTTGAAGTTTTGTTCGGTAGCTTTTTGAAATTATTTCAGTAACCAGTGTGCGGAATCTTCTTTACGGCAACAGTTAACTTGTAGTGATCGTGTGTGCCTGTGGCTGCATCCATGAAGAACAAGCAGACGGCGGCGGAAGGTGGCGGGGGCACCAGAAAAGGTGAGTCTGCGATCAGCTGAGCGAAACGTAACCTGTTGGTATGAGCGATAACTGCACACATATGTGAAAGTGGTGAGAAGAGTATGTTATCTTGCTGCCGTATTTATAGTGAGAATACTATCCATTTTTTGTTTTGTATAATCTCATAAATCACTGCCTGGCGGGCGCCGATTAATTTGGTTTCTGCGGAAGACAACCAATATCGCTATAACATTTTAGGGATGTAGCTGTTGCAAATTGATTGATCTCGAGATAATGAACTGCGTTTACTTAACACAGAAATCGATTATTTTTAATACCGATATGAAGGCTCTCTCAATATGACTGTTTCGTAAACGAACTTGCGATTTTGGTGGTTCGACGGAAGGAATAAATGTTTTTTAGATTGCGATGTAAAAGTGCGTTAATATTTTATATTTTTACCTAACGGAATCCTGAGATTTTGTACTAAATTTTCCTACGTAATATCGTGCTTCGTATCTGTTAGTTTGGCATGCATCGTGATTATGTACTAGCTATGGTGAAGTGAAGTAAGTAGGCAACGATTATTTCCGCCACCACAGCTGGAGTTATTCTGAAATAGAATATGGAAGTATATCTGGAAAAGAGAGGTGTAACCGTTTTGTTATTTGACTAGCAAACGTCAGTCGTGGCTAATACTATGTTTTTAAAGAGTAAATATTTTCGTTTTGGAGGAAAGGTTGATTTTCTTGTTCACCGTGATTGGCCATTTTTAAGTTTACTTCGGCAAAGCAGTGACTTTTCTATGCCCTTTTTGTGCATGCATTGGCTAAGTGTCTGCTTATACAGCTTGTAAATTTCTCTGGTACGATAGAGTGAATGTTCATTGATCTGCTACGTCATAAACGGAGTTACTTTTTTAGTAATTGCTATATTTGCACATATGCAGATTCATTATAGTCGGCATTATTGTAAGAAAGAATCACAGGGTATGGCCAACGCATGGTCGTTTTTTCCCCATTGGCAGTACGTGGATATTGCGTCCGTTCTGTGTGTGAAAGGACAGGGGAGCTTTCTTGTCCCATTTCATTTAGAACTGCAGGTTGCTGTACTCTTCGCGCAGTGAAAACATTCGCCTGCCAGGCCGCAAGTGCAGTAATTGCGCCGGAAACGAGCGTTGTGCAACCCTCCCTAGCATGTGCTTTTGCAGTTACGTGGCCACGGCGGCTTCTGCTTTGGCTTTTGCAGCTAACTGAGCTTCTCCCCTGCACCGCCGTTGCCGTTACGCAACGTGCGACCGCTTGCGACCTTGTGCTTCCGCTGTCCACAAAAACGGAAGGACGCTCTGTTAGGCGGGCAGCAGATCCGGCCTGGGACCGTGCCACTGAGGTCCAGCTGGAATGCGGGCGGCGTTTCCTTCTCCTGCTCGCAGCATCTTTCTGCCGCTGCTAAACGAGAAAGGAGTCTGATGACGATTTCCCATCGTGCGCAGAAATGTCAACGACAAAATACTGCCGTCTCCCTATCACTCGAGTTAATGCGTACTCGATCGGAACTGCAAGGATTAGCAAAAACAAATAATCCAAAACGTACAGGGTTTATACTGCTATGTACTGTCACAAAAATACATTTCACGTCACATTTGACAGTTCAGGCATTTGGGTGTGACGGTCGTGTTTGACAGTCACCTTTGCTTGCAAAATTTAACAACTACTCTTTACCTTTTTGTCAAGTTTCTCACGGCTCTCCACCCACGATGTAACGTTGTCAAACGCTACTGCGCTTGTCAAATATTTCAACTGTGTATGGTGCTGTATGACGAATTTATCAAACATAGTGTCCGAGAGAAATTATGACTGACGGAAGTTGCGGGCCTGTATGTTGTTTCGCCGCATATTTTTGGTGAAAAAGTGTTTATTTGCAGTTTATCACACTGTTAGTTTCCACAACTACGGGACTACAATCAAGGATCAAAACAAAACAGCATTGGCAATCACCACAATGGTAGAGATGTCGCGCCTTTTCCCAGCTGTATATTACACAGGAAGAAGCTAAGAAAACTGATATTCTCCTCGAAACATACAAGCGGGAGTGGACACACGTCGTCGTATTTTAATGGTCATTAGGGGACCAAATAGAAGAGCATAAATTTTCACATACTAGTCTCCTTTTTGAATGTGACGTCTAAGTATATCCAAAGAATTCATTAAAAAGTTAGTCTCCATTCGGAGGAAGGTGATGTAATCATCATGTTCCTACTGCAGCGTTTCCTTTAACATGTTTCCATGTGGGTATTTCTCATGTTAAACCATTCCCTGCATTAGCATCCTGTCTCCTGCTTCTTCTTATACTGTCCCAGAGTCAATACTAGAAATGTTTTATCTGAATTTGTAGACATTCCACTTCTGTGAAAATACAGCAAACACGATTATCGTCTGCTTCGAAAATGAGGTTAAATTGACATACTTAATGAATCGTGTCCGGGGTTTTTGACAAACCCGCGGATAAAAGCGAAATTGACAAATAACTTTGGTCATGTCCGAGGCTTTAATAGTTCGCATGACTATCCCATAACCTTGGATAGTTTTGTTGCGGATAAGAAGTGTGACGCAGCTTAAAGCTCATTGTCAATTATACATTTTAGACGCTGTGGTGTTTTTGAAGCATTTTAAATTTGGCGTACAGCGGTGACATTAATGTAACTACGGAATGCACGATGTCTAATAATAATAATAATAATAATAATAATAATAATAATAATAATAATAATAATATTGCTGTGGCGCGTAAGTTGAGTTCTCCGGTCAATGGTCAAGACAGATTATAATCTTCACTAGAAAGAACGACGGCGATGACGTCATTTTCCAAAGCAGTAATGCGAAATTCGCTAATTCCGTAGTATCCAGCCTACTGTGCAGACAGTGATTTCATACTGTGTAGCCACGATCGTTGAGAGCTGTGCACATCTATGCATATTTAAATACTTAATGAACAGAGATATTTAAAAGTTCGCTTGTAAACTGTCAGCTGCTTACATTAGTCTGAGATACTTTGACGCTTTAAAAAGTACGTTAGGCAGGTAATAGAATCTGCGGTTTCGTCAGGCTGTTAGTCATGTTTTTCTCCGATTTGATACGTGGATAATCTTGAAGCAACCTATGATTGGTGGGAACGAAATCCACTGTAGAACAGAACACTCTTTGCTAGTAAGTCACCCTGTATCTGCTGCAGCACGTAAAGGTATGAAAGCGTTCTTGAGGGTGGACGCTCCCATGGTCTTCGATCCCCGCCGTGCGGAATGATGTGGCACGTGGCACACGTCTGCCAGGATGTCACAATAAGAACCTCGTTTTCGTTTAGCGGTTCTCTCCTTGTGAGATTCAAAGGACGCGGCGACCCTCAGCGTTGTGGAAGATTCCGATCTAGTCAGTGCTAAATGTCAGCAGGACGGCGCAGTCTATGATAATTTGTTTCTCATTATGGCGCTAAATTCCATGGCTACATCGTGTAATTCATGTGCGAGAGCGTGGTACAAATCAAACAGGTTGGAGCTACATCAAAAGAATTTCAAATATGGTCTTTTCGGGCGGCAATAATAATTATTGGAAGGTCATAAGGTAATGTTATGTTGATCTTCAGCTAATGATGTTTTCATGAAGACTGGTGTTAACGTTACAGTATTTTGACAGCATCTTTACAATATAATTTTTAATATCTTCCGTCATTATCAAAACTTCTTTTATCAAAAAATAGTGGAAATCGTGAATATACACTAACACCAGAAACAACTTCCACAAAGACATGAACGTATTAACATTAGTGCAGAACGGAGTCAGAAACATAGGTGCATATGTATTCAACAACCTGCCACAGCACATTAAATGTCGTGTAGATGATGTGGTGGAGTTTAATCTGAATTGAATTGGTTTGTTGGCCAATTCTTCTCCTGCATTGAAGGGTATCTTGCGTAACCTTATAAATTCAGTGTTTGATTATTTTATAACTACAATTTGCTCTGTAGTAAAATCATTTTTAGTAATGTCAAGTCATTTAATTGTGTTGAACATATGTTAAATAAATTGTACATCCTTAACTTCTCTCTGCATACCAAAGACCCAGTTCTTGATGAGAAGGGCCGTCGAAGATACACAGTCACTGTAAAGAAACTTTTAAAGATGCAGAGACTACTGCACGATAGATGTAAAACAAGGCAAAAGCCTATAGATACAGAAAAGCTGAATGAAACGCGTTTAGCTTCAAGAGAGCAGTGCCTGAAGACTTCAGTGACAACCATAACAGGATATTGTCAAATGATCTTTCACAAACTCCGAAGAAATTCTGGTCGCATGTAAAGGCTGTTAGTGGCACCAAAATTGGCATCCAGTCACTCGTGGATGAGAGAGGAATTGAAAGTGATGGAAGCAAAGCAAAGGGAGAAATTCTTAGCTCTGTTTTCAAATAGCCCTTTGCAAAGGAAGACTCAGGAGTATTGCCCCAATTTACTCTTGTTCCACTGAAAGGATGAGTGAACTAGATATTTGCATCGGGACGAGAAACAGCTGAACTCTTCAAAAGCTCCAGGGTCTGATGGAATCCCTATCAGATTCTATACTGACTTTACGACTGAGTTAGCTCCTCTTCTAACTACACCCCATCGTAGATCCCTCGAACAGAAAACCGTTCCCATTAGTTGGAAGAAATCACAGGTCACACCCGTCTGCAATAAGGGTAGCGAAAGTGATGCACAACAGCTACCGCCCAGTGTTCTTGAAATCGATTTATTGCAGAATCTTAGAGTATATTCTGAGCTCAAACTCAATGAGATACCTTGAACAGAATAACCTCTTCCATGCCAACTATTATGGATTCCGAAAATACTGATCATGTGAAACGCAACTCACACTTTTCTCACATGACATATACTCACTTTCTTCGAGGTGATTCATAATTTTCGAACGCAGTATATGCTCCAGAACCCTACCGAAAATAGACGTTTGTGATATAGCGCTCTGATTCAGCCAATTACTCGTATTTCCTTTCTTGTGTATTAGTGCGACTTGTGCAACTTTCCAGTCTTCGCGCACGGCTCTTTCTACGGGCGAGCGGTTGTAGATTACTAAGTATGGACTATTGTATCAACATACTTTGAAAGTAGCCTGACTGGTACACAGTCTGGGCCGGTGGTCGTACCTTTAAGTGTTTTAAGCTGCTTCGCTACCCCGAGGATATCTACTTCTGTTTCTCATGTTGGCAGTTGTTCTTAATTCGCATTCTGGAACATTCACTTCGTCTTGTTTTGCGATGGAATTTCGGAAGAAATGAAAGAATTCTGTCTAGGAAGGAAAGATGTACTTCGAAGGTTTGTGGCGAATAGGTGTACTTGTAAAGAAGACCAGTATAATGTAATGCACTGCATTACAGTTATTGGAAGGAGAATGAATGAATGAATCGCATGCTGCAACTAAAAGTAGATGTAGCAGGCCATACAGCTGACCACGGCAAAAGCTTGTGACGCTACCACATCATTCGGTTTGTTAGTGTTGTCGTGTAACGAAATCCAGTTATATGAATGGATGCAACTCTGGACCTGCATGATCCTCTGACAGAACTTTTCGGGTTAATGTGTCTAAATTTAGATACCACTCGTGGAGTGGTTGGCAGAGGATGTAGTGAGCGCGGATACCGTACGTCAATTTCCTGCTCGATCCTCGACTAATTGATCTAGCCATGAGGAGACTTTGAGCCCCGAGCCGCCTTCATTGCGGCGTACTTACGCTCTGCTGCTTTTGTGAAGGGACTGGGTCGTGGCTATTAAGTCGGGTCATCGATATTCCAGCATGTAGTTACCTAGTCGGCGGTGCTCTTTCTTATCTTATTTGAGCGACACGACACGACTGATAAAGATACTGAGGCAGCTTCAGCTTTCTCACCCATACCTGTATAGCCCCTGTCCATTAAAACAGATAACTTGCAGTTCAGGGCCGAGCACTTGACCAGCACAATGTAAGCAGTTACCAGAGTGCTTTGATGCTTCCCATTTTGTCCGTATCTTCTAACAGTATCATCTTTACGTTACTGCTACGTCCAGCACCCCCTATCTCTATCTCTTCCTAGTACAATTACCCTTCACTGGACTTTCCGGCGCCAAATTTACTACTTTTACCTGCTGTAGTAAATTGTTGCTGATGCGTGTCTTTCTCTTGTGTGTTCTATACATCAGTTTTCTCACCTTTGACATCTAATGCTAGTAGTTACTACTGAAGTTTTCCTCGCCTGTGCCAGCCTACGTGTCTTTCTTGTTTCGGTCATCTTTCCTTCCTAGACAGAATTCTTTCATTTCTTCCGAAATTCCTTCGCATAACAAGATGAAGTAAATCTAAGCAGCCCCATTAGATTGTTCGCAGATGACGCTGTTATTTACCGAGTTGTAAAGACATCAGACGATTGAAACAAAATGATTTAGACAAGATATCTGTATGGTGCAGAAAAGTATCAGTTGATTCTAAATCACCAAGTGTGAAGTCATCCACAGGAACACTGAAGACTGTTCGCTAAAGGCCAGTTATACGATAAATTACACCAATGTAAAGGCTGTAAACTCAGCTAAATACTTGGACATTAGAGTTACGGAATAACTTAAATTGGAACGATGACATAGATAATGTTGTGGGGAAAGCGAACAAATTACGTGGTTTATTGGCAGAACACGTAGAAAACGCAACGCTCTACTAAAGAAACTGCTTGCACCACGTTTTTCTGCCATTTCTAGAGTATTGCTGTCCTGTGTAGGACCCGCGTCAGGTGGGACTGACAGAGAACATCAAAAAAGTCAAAAGAGAGAAAGTGTCACGGACATGATATGTGAATTGGGGTGCAGTCAATAAAACGGGCGTTTCTCGTTGTGGCAGAATCTACTCGTGAAATTCCAATCGTTGCGGAAGCATTCTGTTGGTGCCCACCAGATAGGAAGAATTGATTATCATGATAAATCGAGATAAATCAGAACTCGCACAGAAAGATTTAAGTGTTCGTTTTTTCCGCGCGCTCTTCAGAGAGTGAAACAATAGAGAAATAGTTTGAAGATGGTTCGATGAACCCTCTGCCGGCACTTAAATGTGAATTGCAGAGAAATAATTTAGATGATGATGTTTTTAAGCAAGACATTGTTCTTTCTTTCTACTACTCACTAACTTCGCCTTTGCTTCGATTGCCCTTAAGCCATATTCTGTGCTAACACCTTATGAGTGCCGAGGTATTAACCGGAGAAGAGCAAGGGATAAAAAAAAAAGATTCGCAAAACTGTTACGAGCAGGTAAACCGGTAGAAAACTCTAGCCTGTTTGGATCTTCTGCATAGAGATAGTGACGTTAATGTAGGCATGCGTCACCACGTCCTTGTGGCATCACCACCTGAACACACACGCGAGCTGTCCGTGCGCTAGCGAAGTGAAACAACGACCGGTTCCTTCTCAAATTCTTTAGCTGCTCTGAGTACTCCAGCACAGATGAGCATTAAGTCGCACTGAAACTGTTAGGGAAGTTAAGACAGATTTTCAGTAGAGAAAGACTAACGACGAGAACACGGCATGTGCCATAACGTGGTTTTCCAGAAACTTGACTCAGTGGAAGAGGAGTAAAAATAAGCGAACACGTGTCTCAGCTTACTCGTAGATAGTCGACCACTTCTGAAAAAAAAGACAGGCAAAGTTTTTTGAGGTATTTTCCAGGTACTCTGTGTGCCTTTTACCGCGCAATATCCTCAGGTGAAATAGTGACACAGTGATTAGCGTTAGGACTTCTTATTTTCGCGCCTCGTGTTCTAAACCCGATTAGTACTTGTATTTTTGTTTTTCATGTATATACTCACCTCTGTAGTAGCCGGCCGATGTTTCCGAGCGGTTCTAGGCGCTTCAGTCCGGAACCGCGAGACTGCTACGGTCGCAGGTTCGAATCCTGCCTTGGGCATGGATGTGTGTGATGTCCTTAGGTTAGTTAGGTTTAAGTAATTCTAAATTCTAGGGTACTGATGACCTCAGATGTTAAGTCCCATAGCGCTCAGAGCCATTTTTTTCTGTAGAAGATCACTGCACGAATGTTTCCCAGTCTGTTTTGATATAACGTTATCGTTATTCGTCTACGATTTCCATATGTCAGATGAATTAATTTAAAAAAAATTAGGTGAAATTCCTGTAATGTATCCTAATTCATAAACCGTTGTAAGCGCCATTTGTCGGAGAAGTTGATCTGTTTTGCAAACCTTGCCTTAAAATTATTGCCAACGCGCGAAATCTTCACCAGTGTTAACGACGTTTCTTTCCGGAGTGAGATTCATAGGATGAAATATCACTACAGCAAACCTCCACTCACACGATGCTCGCGCTGTCCGGAATATCTTTGTTTCGAATGTTTCTACGGTTGGTATTATCCAATGTAATGTACAAAATCTTCCAAAGGAATAAACATATGAACAAAATATAAGAATTCATGTAAGAATTGATATGAGAATGAAATACCGGATGATGAGAATTTACGAAGGTTGTAATCCCTGAACAAAGAATAAACACATGCAATATATAATAAATGTGAAGCTTTCTGCGAATTACAGTTGTAATTTTACAAGTAATATAACGCCCTTGTATCACCTAATTTGTTAAGAATTATTCGTGTAGTAACCTCCTGCGAACATAGGTAGATAAATAAAAACAATTAAATAAAATCAATAATTGTTTCGAACACAGAGTGCAAAATTAACAAACAGCGACGCTTACCACTGAGCCGCCATTTAGTCTGAGTCTCTGAGGATATCACACGGTAAAATGCACGTAAAGTACCCCGAAAACTTTGAACGTCGTTTTCTTAGAAACGGTGGATTATCTACTGATAAGCCGAGGTACGTGTTCGCTTTCTTTGACTCCTTTTCCATTAAGTGGAGTTCCTGGGAAATAGAGTTATGGCACTAGTCATGTTCTCGTCGTAGGCTGCAGCAACCCTGCGCAATGAAACTCGTAATACAGAACGTGATGTTGAACGATTCTCACAGAGGTACACTTTCGGACATCAGTGTGGTAGGAGTTAAAGGTGAGGTAAAGCTATCAAGAGCTGCCTTAAAATCCACCTGAGAGAGAAACGGTTTGTCTGCGACAGGTGAGCAGGGCGCGGCTTAACTCGCCGCGCGGAGTTCGCAAGCGCACGGGCGGCTGGCGTGTGTGTTCAGGTGGTGATGCCACGCGGATGTGGTGACGCAGGCGTACGTTAATAAACAGCCAGCTGCCTCAAGGCCAGCCTTCCGCTGCTATTAAGTTCGCTGTGTCTCCGGCGAAGTGTTGAACTTCCTCGGTTGCTGCTTTTGTCTAGACTTTTAAGTGTCGGCATTAAACGCTGAATATGACATTTGCCACGGATGAAAGAAAGTTGTCAGAGGGCATATGTGTTGCTAATGTAACAAAAAAACAGCTGTAAATGCAATACCAATTCGCCAGAAGCGGGTCTCAACAGCCGGGGTGGACTGGATTATATCAGTCACCATTGTCAAGGAAGATTCGAGAAATCCTTGCTAACGCGATTTTTTGTTAAACGCGATACTAATCGGCACGTGACGACGACGACGGGGACTACGGTTGTCACTAGACTCCCGCTATGTCTGGTTGAGCAGCAGGGAATTGGCCAGCGTCACTCTGTTTAACTAAATAAGTCATCGAATTTGAGGCAACTTGCCTCTCGAAAATAATTACATGTCCCATTCGAGGAGACGGTACGGAAAGTAGTAAGCGCATTCCTTGTCTGCATTTAAACATCCAATTATTCATTTTTCTATTTTCTCTGGGAAAAAAGGTTAATTTTCCAAGAATGAAATGATGTGTAATACTCAATTGTTGCCGTTGTTACACCCAACAATGGATGGTAACTGTAGTTGTCGCGATGAGTAGAACAAAACTATTTTTGTTTTGTTACTGACTAGGAAGAAAAACTCTTTGTAAAGTTTTAGCTGCTATGGTGCAACGGTATTGACAAGAGAGGAATAGGTGGGGCGGTAACAGGTTTCCCATTTCTACTACAGCCCCCCCCCCCCCCCATTAACATATTGGTCTGCAAGCAGCGCAGTGGTCACAATGCGTCATATTGTTTGTGTTTTGCTGTTACAGATGATCAGATTGTCTTTGTGGTGTGTTCACAGAGTAAGTGCTTCACCCTGGACAGTGAGACAAGCATTAATTGTGAAACTGTTGGTGGAGTACTTTGGTAATGCGGAAGACGTACCTGCAGGAAAAGAGCGTGTTATTTATGAATAAAAAAAATCGACAGTTGACAGAAGAGGATGTTGTAATAGGGGAGTAAGTATACTTCTAATTGATGAAGAGACATCACATAAGGAAAATGACAATGCCATGGCAGTGAGGGTTGAGCCATGTCTTCAGTGGCAGATTTCCAGGGAAGCAGCGGTTCATCTTGTCGGCCCTCACCTCCAACAAAACGAAGTTTCCGGAAGAAAATCTGGCAGATACGTGCAACGTATGGACAAAATAACCAAAGAAAGATAAAAGTGTTGATCCTCTCCGTCTGCGTCGTCCTTGAATAGCAACTGATATGACACGGCGCTTGAAAATTACAACTGAGTAGGCAGAGAAAAAGGAAAATACAGAGCAAGACTGTTACAATACATCGAAAATGTTCTAAAACAACATTATTTCTCAAACTCTTCAGTTCTGCCGGTATGATACAGCCCTATCGTGAATTGAACATTTTATAGCAAAGAGAACGCACATTGAGACTTTGGGCTCTGCAAGTAAAGAGAATTCACTCTCACAATTCACTGCAGTTCAAAGCTTACAACTCGTGGGTAAATATATTTAAATATAAGAGTAAGATTGTCGTAAAACAACCCATAAATGTAACAACGGTTGGTGGAAGAGGTTGCCGATATTCAGAAAAAGCGTACCATTTCGTGAGAGAAATGAGGTCTCTCATTGAGAAAAACGTCTCTCACCAGATGAAATAATTAATGCCATTTGTTAAAGAGTTGCTATCTGGACGGACTCTGGCAGTGAAAGGAAGCAGCGTGTGTTTGGTGCGTATGGATCCATAGCGGCAACCTCACATTCTTATATAATAATGCCTTGATTGTTGTGGGTGGTACACTGCTATATACAATCAGTATGGGGCATATGACAAACGTATCCTCTAGGACAGTGCGTCGAAATTTGGCATTAATGAGCTATGGCATCAGACAACCGACGCGGGTGCCTGTGCTGACACTACATCGTCTGCGACGTCTCTCCCGGGCTCGTGACCGTATCGGGTGGACGTTAGACGAATGGAAAACTGTGGCGTGGTCAGGTGAGTCCCGTTTTCAGTTGGTAAGAGCTGATGACAGGATTAGAACGTGGCGCAGGCCCCACAGAGATATGGACCGAGACTGTCAGCAACGCTTTGTGGAAGCTGGCGGTAGCTCCATTATACTGTCGGCCGTTTTTACGTGGAATGGATTGGATCTCTTAGTCCACTGAACCGATAATTGACTAGAAATAATGAAGTTTAGCTAGCTGGACACCATTTTCAGCCATTCATGGACTCAATGTTCCCAAACAACGATGGAATTTCTGTGGATAGCAATGTGCCATGTTACTGGGACACAGTTATTCGCAATTCTTTTGAAGAATATTTGGGATAATTCGAGCGAATGATTTGGCAACTCAGATCCCCTTTCATGAATCCCATCGACTTTGAAAGACTTGTAGATTCCATGCCACGTCATGTTGCTGCACTTCGCCGGACAAAAGGAAGTTGGACACTGTATCAGGCGGTATCCTATGATTTTAGTCCCTTCAGTGTATTGGCACGTGGTTTGCTGCGGCGACAGTAACCTCAGTGTCGCATGAATATCTACACCTACATCTACATCCATACTCCGCAAGCCACCTGACGGTGTGTGGCGGAGGGTACTTTGAGTACCTCTATCGGTTCTCCCTTCTATTCCAGTTTCGTATTGTTCGTGGAAAGAAATATTGTCGGTACGCCTATGTGTGGGCTCTAATCTCTCTGATTTTATCCTCATGGTCTCTTCGCGAGATATACGTAGGAGGGAGCAATATACTGCTTGACTCCTCGGTGAAGGTAAGTTCTCGAAACTTCAACAAAAGCCCGTATCAAGCTACTGAGCGTCTCTCCTGCAAAGTCTTCCACTGGAGTTTATCTATCATCTCCGTAACGCTTTCGCGATTACTAAATGATCCTGTAACGAAGCGCGCTGCTCTCCGTTGGATCTTCTTTATCTATTCTATTAACCCTATCTGGTACGGATCCCACACTGCTGAGCAATATTCAAGCAGTGGGCGAACAAGTGTACTGTAACCTGGTGTCTGAAGCAGAGGATCATCCTCCGTGGAAAAGACAGCACGATGCGCCTGCTCTCTGACACTGTACGGACGCAAATGCGCTCGTATAGCACCCTGAAAGCCGTTGTGCTTTCTAGGATGAATAGCAGAGGGTCTGTTGTCCAGTCCCTTTGCTGGCATCCCAGTTTGTGTCACAGGCGCGTTCCTCCCACAGGAAAGGATGATTCACCTTTGTCGAGTGTTTCTAGTAAGGCCGATTTTACAAGAGGCTCGAGACTGATACCAATTTTGTCTTCGTCACTGCATTGAATGTAACGGTCTCGTTTCTTGTTCTAACAAGCCACCAACACGCAACCGAAGGCTTTGCGTGGCCAACTGTGCGTCACGCTGTTCCGTTCTGCTGTCTCCCTCACGCAAATCACTGACAGGTTGAAAAAAAAAATGCATCTGTCTGTACTGCCTCGATATCAAACTATCAGCTGTATGGCGACGTGTCGAAGTACACTGACGGAATAAAAAAATCACAACACTAAGGAGGCGGTGTGCTACTTATACGAAACTTGATGTCTATTAAGACTTCACGTCAGTCGCATAAAAAGAGAGTTGCTAGCATGGCCACTGTGAGGATACAAATGTTTGCTTTGCATACATGCTATAACGGTTGTGAGTGGTAGTTACCTTTGAGATTGGGCATGGTGAGTCGGTGTTCATCAAGAATGCCTTTAAGACAGAAGACGTCATTATCAACAGCCCGCTGTTTGAACGAGATACGAGCTGAATGTTCCTTCTGCGTTATTGCAGAAAGACTTCGCAGGAGTGTAGCGACTGTATGATTGCTGACGCCGGTGTTCACGGGAATGTGCGGTCGCAAAAAGACGGGCTCCGGACAGCCACGTGGCACTAGAGGGAGGGACGCCATCGTGTTCGACGTATGGCTCGGGCGCATCGTGCTGCACCTGCAGCAGCAATTTGAGCAGCAGTTGGCACCGCAGGGGCGCAACCAACTATTAAGAATTGGTTAGGTCAAGGATAGCCGCACTGTAGTGTGCATTCCACCGACCCCAAACCACCGTCATTTGCGACTCCAGTGGTGTCAAGCGATGGCTCATGGGAGGGCAGAGTGAGGGTCTGTTGTGTTCCTGATGAAAGCTGATTCTGCCTCAGTGCCATGTGTTGGTTTGGAGGAGACCAGTTAGGGGCTTGCAACCAACCTGTCCGTGTGATAGGCACACGGGAGCTACACCTGAAGTTATGGTCAGATGTGCGACTTTGTATGACAGCATGTACACTCTTGTGGTTATCTCATACACCGTGATTGCATCTGGTGGTTAGACCTATTATGATACCATTCATGAACGGTTTCCAGAGGGTATTTTCCAACAGGAAAACTCTCATCCACACCGCTGTTTTAAACCAGTGAGCTCTACAGTGTGTCCACGTATTGCCTTGGCCTGCTCGATTAGCGTCCATTCGAGCACATGGGATATCATTGGACGATGTATCCTGCGTTATTCACAAACCAGCATTTAGCGTCTGTTGACCGACCAAGTGCAACTGGCATGGTACTCCATCGTACATCCGGCAGATGTGCGACACACTGCATGCATTTTTGCTTGCTTACATCCAGTTAATATACCAGCTTTTCACATTTGCAATGGCTTATCTCGCGCTTATGTTAACCTGTAGTCTTGAAATGTTAAACACTTAAAGGTGTTTTAGGCAAATGTATTCCAGAAATTTCATTGTTATATACTATTTATTTTTTTTGTGTGGCGTATTCATATCAGCGCAAGCCACGGCGGAGCGCTCGATGCGACGGGCGCTTCGTGTAATGTTTCCCGCGGCTGCTTTGAATCACAGCGGCCGCCTGCTGATGCGCAGCTGAGGTCTGCTGTTTGGGGCGCGCGGTTTACGTTAGCGCGCGCTGCGCGGCAGCTGCAAACAAACGGCGCGCCTGCGTTTATGTTCCGTGTTTCGCTGCCAGCTTGGCATGCGGTCCCGGATTTCCCGATCCCCACCGAGGGTCACTCGGTGCGGCCATTCCTAGCAAGGCTTGCGTTAAGGGAAAATTCCACGCAAAAAATTTCCTTTTTCTTCTACTCAGCAGACATCACGCAAATTATAAAATTTGCCTAGCTGCGTCATTCATTGTCCGTTACACCGTGAGTTGCCCTTGGACCCAAGGACAATGCACTGAGGTGACAAGCCACAGAATACCTACTAATATCATGTCGGACCTCATTTTGCCCTGTGTAGTGCAGCGATTCGACACGGCATGGATTCAACAAGTCGTCGGAAGTCCCTTGCAGCATTATTAAGCCATGGTGCCTCTGTACCCGTCCATAATTTGGAGAGTGTTGCCGGTTTCATGCACGAACTGACCTCTCCATGATGTCCCACAAATCTTCGATGGGATTCATGTCGGGCCATCTGGGTGGCCAAATCATTCGCTCTAATTGTCCAAAATGTTCGTCAAGCAAATTGCAAACAATTATAGCTCGGTGACACGGCGCACTGTCATCCATAAAAATTCCATGCTTGTTTGGGAATATGAAGTCCATGGATGGCTGCAGATGGTGTCCAGGTAGAGGAAAATAACCAGGACCCAGTCCATTCCATGTAGATGTAGCCCACTTCATTATGGAGCCACCGTCAGTTTGCACAGTGCCTTGTCAACAGCTTGGGTGCAGGGCTTCGTGGGATTTGCACCACGCTCGAACGCTGACATCAGCTCTTACCAACTCAAACCGGGACTTATCTGACAAGGCCACAGTTTTCCAGTCGTCTTGGCTCCAACCGATATGTTCACAAGCCGAGGAAAGGCGTTGCAGGCAATGCCGTGCCGATCGCAGAGGCACTGTGATCTGTCTGCTGCCATAGCCCATTAACGCCAAATTTCACCAAACTGTCCTAACACAATCGTTATTCGTACGTCCCACATTTATTTCTGCGGTTATTTCACGGGGTTGATTGTCTGTCAGCACTGACACCTCTAAGCAAACGCCGCTGCTGTGGGTTGCCAAGTCAAGGCCTTCGGTCACGCCTTTATCCGTGGTGAGAGGTAATACCATATTTCATATATTTTGATGCCAGTTTTGTATTTTAATCGCTGAAAATGACGAATGACGAAGCGCATAAGGCCATTTCAAAAATAATAAGTGTGGTCAAGACATTTGAAAGTTATCGTCCATACTACCTCCAGTGAAAGTTGTCTACCCTACGATCTTAGCCACTTCAATACCGTACATGTATTCCATTGCTAGAGGTGTCAGAGCGATTTATCCTTGCAAATTTAGATTCGTACGTTCATGAACGGTCCCTTACATCAATTTGACACATTTATCCTGCTCCATCATCCCTGAAAGTTCGTATCATCATCATGGAATCATCCTGTGTATAGATACATACATACATACATACATACATACATACATACATACATACATACACCGGCGCCGACGACTGTAATGGATGATGTTTCCGGACACAGGTTCCTATCCTCACCTTGTTCATCGAGATACCTTCTACAGCCCTTCGAAATTTGTCGCAGTAAATTTGAAACACCCTGTATATAATGTCGTAGTTAAAGTATAAAATTCAATCAGTGAAAAGAAAACTTGTCATTGCGTTTTGGAAGCTATTCCGGTATATCAAAGTAAAACCAAGAGCACCACAACCTCTGTACTGCAGGCAAGAGAGAGAAATGTGAAGAAATTACTTAAAAAAGTATAAATATACAGCAATGTGAAGAGCGACTTATGCTTCAGACTAATTTTTAATTCACGGAAAAGTTGTTTATTTAACTGGTATGTTCTTTACTCCATTGCTACTACATCAACGAGAGTAATGGCTGAGAATGGAGACTGGTGGTTCGTTGTGAAATATTTGACACTTCTTACGTGAAAAACCAACAGCTGTTTACATCACACACATCCAAGGACGTCCGGGGAATGTATTCATGAAATCTGTATTCAGCACGCCAGGCGAACACCGGTGCGTGCCTCCGTGACAGTAAACACTGACGATGGAAACAGTAAAGCCAAGCAAAGCGTGTGCCTAGGCATACAGTATAGCATTGCACGTAGTGATGCAGGGTCCCACATGGGCTACACGTTTACGTTGTTTGTCTTAGGGTTTCCTTCTCTGAGGAGAAGAATAATATTATGGACTGTTGCAACCCGTATGACGTTTTCCGTCTGTCATGATGATGCCCAAAGCTTCGTGAATTTGCTTTACAAACATGAAACTGTTCAGCAGAGTCCACACGACACATTGCGTTTGGTCGTTGCGCATGGATATATGAAACTATATTTCGTTGAAACATACAAAATGGTTTGACCCGTCCTACATACCACTATATCTAACGGGCACGGTAATTCCGAAAGAACAGAGAAAGCGGAATGTCTGAGACTTGACGATTTCGCCCATAAACTTGTAGGTTCCATCAGCAATCAAGTATTACGGAGATGCTTCGTGAACTGAAGTGGGAATCCTAGAGGAAAGAAAACACTCTTCTCGCGAGGGACTCTTGAGGGACTCTTGACGAAAATTAGAGAACCGGCATTTGAGGCCACCTACCAATCGATTCTACTGTCGCCAACATAGGGCTCGTACAGGTGCTTATAGATAGTGGTTTTTCCCTCTCTATTAGTGAGTGGACCAGGAAAGGCTGGTAGGGATACAAGATACCCATCATCATGCACCGTACGGTGGCTTGTGGAGTATTTATGTAGATCAAACAAGGAAATGATAGCCTGTTGATGTAGTTTGTGCGCACGAAACCACGAAGACTGAAAGCGCCGAACTGGTTAGACACAAGGTAGACACGAAATAAGGTGAGTTCGGAGGACCACTGTTCCATAATATGGAAGAGAACAAGGCTGACATTTCATATCGGGACAGCATCTCGAAGCTCGGATGGTCGGTTATTACGCACATAGAACTTAATTACTAGGTGTACGAACTTAATTAGCTGCATATTTATTTAATTTTTGTTTTATTTTCTCGTCCTTTGA
The DNA here is from genome assembly GCF_023864275.1 of Schistocerca cancellata. Lineage (NCBI taxonomy): Eukaryota > Metazoa > Arthropoda > Insecta > Orthoptera > Acrididae > Schistocerca > Schistocerca cancellata. The sequence goes on from NC_064628.1 coordinate 574,323,899, forward strand.
CCATTCGGCGCAGCGATATAGGCCACTTCAGATACATTAAATATACATAAAATATGTACAAATTACGATAGGATTTTGCGAGGATAGGGTACGAAGTCGGCAATGGCCTTGTCCCAACTTAGCAACTACGGAAAACTATGAGAAACCCAAGTCACAATGGCCGGAAGGAGTACGAACTTCGTTCCTTTCGAATGAGAGTAGGATGCATTAACACTGCCGGTACACGATTTGGAAAGAAAACCATGTGTGTCTTGTCTACATGGAGCTTACACCATGCACAAGAAATATAACGATACAACTGGAACATGAACCTTCGTTACATTGCATTTCTGAAAAGTACAATCACATACAGAAATACCACTGGAAGACATTTATGTTATATCATTTAGTTATTTATGTGGTATCGACGTTTCTGGCTGCGACGTCTTTAGAAAGCTCGATTTTTACTCAAATTCGATGCAGATTCAACAGCGAGTGAATTTTATACCTTTGTCTTAAAGGTTTATGCTTTGTCTGGACATGATGACGGGCTTACACAGACTTACTTCGAAGGCGAGTCTTAAGTGAGACAAACGAGTACAGAATATAGCTGCAGACAGCTTCCGCACTGCGTCGTGGTCCGCCGCTGGCGTTATCGCTAACTCGGTAATGGGGAGGAATTATCACCTGCTGGCGTTACCCGCCACCGCGTGCAACATGGCGGCGATCTGGACTGGCGCTTGCACACACACCAGCGGCATCAGTGTTCTCCATGCAGGCCTGTGTAACTGCCGTTTAGGGGCACGCGGTGCAGAAGTATAAAATACAAAAAATAGTTTCGATGCTACTAGTTATTTAATTACAAGATCGTTAGTAATAATTTGAATAGTCTTTTAAATACAGGTCTTAATGTTACCATTGTATTGTATTGCACTGGGGACCTAGAAACGACGGAGAGGCTTCGTCCCCGCCGCAGCCCTCAGTGGTTCACAACCCCACAACAGGCTACAGCAGTCCACTCACCACCCTACCGCCGCCCCACACCGAACCCAGGGTTATTGTTCGGTTCGGCCCCCAGTGGACCTCCCCCCTTCACCCCCCCCCCCCTCCACCGACTCGCAGCAGACGAGTGTAACCCAAATGTTTGCGTGGTAGAGTATTTATAGTGTACGCGTACATTGAGGCAGTTTATGCGCAGCAATCGCCGACATAGTGTGAGGCAGAACAAGGGGAACGAGCCCGCATTCGCCGAGGCAGATGGAAAATCGCCTTAAAAACCAACAGACTGGTCGGTACACCTTCCCGCATTGCTAACCGGCCGGGCAACTTAATCTTACCATAATGCTAAGCAAACTGAAATCTAGCCTTTCCTTACTATTTAGGCCGGCCGCGGTGGCCGTGCGGTTCTAGGCACTTCAGTCCGGAACCGCGTGACTGCTACGGTCGCAGGTTCGAATCCTGCCTCGGGCATGGATGTGTGTGATGTCCTAAGGTTAGTTAGGTTTAAGTAGTTCTAACTTCTAGGGGACTGATGACCTCATGAGTCCCATAGTGCTCAGAGCCATTTGAACCATTTTGAACCTTACTATTTAGTCTTCTAGCCTAGTGCACAGATATAATAATGTTCGGTTCGGCGGCTACGTACGAAAAAGTGCAGGTGTGAGCATGTGCTATGGAAACGATAGGCCCGTTAGGTAATCAACAGAAAAGCCCACCCGGTTAGCTGTGCTGTCTAACGCACTGCGTTAGGCCGAACCGCACAAACTGGGTTCAGTCTGGAGCGGCGGTGGCGTGAGCCTGTTGTGCGGTTGTGAACTACTGAGGGCTACGTCGGGGACGAAGTCTCTCCGTCGTTTCTAGGTCCCCAGTTTCATACAATACAATCAACAGAAAATTTAATTATTCATCACGCGAAATAACAACCAACATAGAGCTAGAAAAATTTAAATGGTGTTGAACTTGATAAAGAACATGTAAATTAAAAATTCTTATCTATTAATACATATTTGAGACACTGCAATATGGTGACTACAACCGGGTGTCTTTATGCTTCAGGATGGCTCGGTATAAACACAGCCAAACAGTCAAATAAATTGGAGAAGAAAGAGGAAGAATTCAGGACAAAATTGGGTAGATTACCTCCCGTCTTTAAACATTTACGAGAAATAGGGAAGGAACGTCAGTCCGCCTCTTAATCCTTTTTGGTCTATTTCGTACTGTACTTGAAAAACGGGATGCTCCATTCCGAGGCATGATAATTTTTCGATCTTCTCAAATGTGGCAATATAAAATTTCCTCCAGAAACTATAAAGTTTTTCTGTTCGTAATTTGAGTGGTTTTTGTAAATAACCTACTTATTTCTCGTCTTAATCATCCAGCTCGCCAGTACTGGCGCGGACTGCGTACCAATTTCGATACTCGTCCAACTCCAATATCTCCTCATTTGGCCTCACGATCCAGCGTTTACCCGTCCCAGACCTTCTCCTGTGGTCGCCCATGGCATCACCAGTAGATAACGACGCTAGCTAGCTAAAACACTCCGTAGATGGTAATTTCTGACAGTTTAATTTACTTTTCGCGTAATAACTGCAGTGACTGGTGTTCTGTTCGTTCAAAGACACTACTAGTGATCTGATCTCATCAGGTCAGCGACGTGAACTGCTTAACCGGCGGTTTACTTTCTTCTGGCGCAACTGCTTACGCTGTTGCACCACGTCTATGAGAAACCAATATTCCTTAAGATTGTCATCACCTACCTTGAATTTGCCGCTGCTTGCCATTGTCGACTGTTTGCGAATGCAAAATGTTGCCATCCGAAGTTGTGCCCGGTTCCGCCCTGTATCAGACCACCACACGCATGTGCTATCACTGTTCTACAGCAGTCACTGAGCCCACGACCTTGTGTCTTCCTATGTTTCCATTTTGGTTTTGACGTCGCGCCAGAGTTCTGTTTCAGCAGCGGCCTCTGCACCTGTGCATCATTTGTCGACACAGTCACAGAATAATACACACAATGGCTGCACCGAACTCCGTTCCTTAGCAAGAAAAATTGGAGCATATTACGGAACGTAGCACACACGAACACTTGCAACGGGAGACCACGACGTTCGGATCACATATTTACTTCAAAGTTTGTACACGTTTAACAGTCCATTAGGGCAACATAATGTGCAAGCAGTAAGGCGTATTACTTATGCGATTTCGAGAAAATGGCAAGAGGAGTTCTACGCATCATGATGTACCGGTGCGTTGCGACCCTGTGCACGAGACGGCCACGTTCATGTGGTTACCATTCAGGCTGCGAAATCGGTGGATCGTTGGATCGAGTGTTGCTCATGTTTTTTTAATTGTATATTGTTTTCAAAATTAGTCATATAATTTCGTACACATTACATCTGAAACATAATATGACGAAAGACACCTGTATTTGCAAGAACTTTTATTGTTGTTTCGTTGTTTACTAATTTTTATTATTACAGCAAATATTACGGGACTTTTATTTCTATAGGAAAGTTAAAAACCTTATCAAGCGCCTTCATTGTTTCATATTTGACAACTAACGAGAAACTACTTCTTGTGAAGACGCTATGGAAATCCATTCAATCGTATATCGCTAATTTTCGACGCCGATATTTACGAAAACATTGCCTTATGCATGGTTTGTGTCCAAATTGTCGGAAGAAAGAGAGGTAATTCAAAATGTCTACGAGTTATGCTTTTGCTTAGAAACTCCGAAGATTTCTTGTGCATATGGGGAAAACTGCGTTCATTCGATGTAGTAAGTGCTGTTTTGATTTACGTTTCCTGTGTCTGTATGAAAAATATCGTCCTGTAACTTCTGATGTCAAAAGCACATTAGACGATTAATCGTACGTTACCCTCATATACTGACATTCCTTGCTGGCCAGTGTGGCTACGCGGTTAAAGGCGCTTCAGTCTGGAACCGCGCGACCGCTGCGGTCGCAGGTTCGAATCCTGCCTCGGGCATGGATGTGTGTGATGTCCTTAGGTTAGTTAGGTTTAAGTCGTTCTAAGTTCTAGGGGACTGATGACCTCAGATGTTAAGTCCCATAGTGCTCAGAGCCATTTGAACCATTTGACATTCCTTGACTCACTGTACAATGGAATAAAGTTATTTGCACCTTTATTTCTGGGTGTTTATTTTGGGCTTTCCAAGTATATCCCTCGTCCTTGAAATATGTGTGCGCAGATCGAAGGATCCAGGTGTAAAGCAGTTCTCGGTATCTCACCCGATTGCAGGTATAAGGTATTTCTGGAACCACGACAGGCATACATTTTCAGGGAAGATTTGTGTGTTTGGTCGTTTACTTCTCGATAATTACTGCTATAAATATATTTGTTGCGATAATAAAAATTAGTAAACAACCAAGTGACGTTAGAAGTTCAAAAAACGAGCGGGACTCGCAACGCAGCGGTAAACCACTGACGCGTATACAGTGAGTTCTCTTGCGATTTTCTGAAAATCGCCTAAGTAGTACGCCTAACTACTTAAGCATTATGTAGTCCTTTTGAATTACTACGAGCGTACAAAATTCGAAATAAATCCGTGATCCGAACGTCGTGGTCTCTCCTTGTTACGCGGTAATGCGTTCAACTGCATACACTTAAACTATAATAACGACTTTAGCTCAATGGTCAGTCTCCCAGTCAGATGAAGGCAACCATAACAAACAGAAAAGTTAATGTGGTGGTAACGAGACGAGGCCAGCCGTTTGGTGGGTAATTTGAAAAGACGCTGGTATGATTTGAATTCATTCAACTCATCTCCTATTCATGCTGATGCCGGGACGTTCCGATAGGAAAATGTCGCGGCAGCCAATGTTCTGCACAACGCTTCTTTCTTTTTGAATGGGAATATATAGCGTCAGAGCAACAACACTGATGATTAATTCGTAGCGGTATACAAGACGTACACGAAATCCATCGAAAAAATTTCGGTGAATGTTCAGGAAAATTTCCAGTGCCAAGTGTCCCATGGTTTTTAGTGACTGGTTACAAGGTTATTGCACAGTTTGTTAGATTTCTTATCCCATTCGTCTTTGTATCAGTATTGCTCTGAAAATGTATAGAAGACGGTGCAAGAGTCGACAATATGCGCTTTTGTTTTGTTTGTAAACAAACTTGCTCCATTCACTAACGGTGCTTGCTGTTAACAGTAATGACCTCTTTAATCTTGACCTTCAAGCTTGCAGTCAATACGTCTAGGCTCCATTTTGGAGTTTTCCGTCGTGGTTAGTAGTGTGGAACTGTGATACACAGTAATATGGATAGGTTTACCGGTGAATAGTACACCGACACGCACCTTGCCTACGTTGGCTGAATACGTCTCAGGTGCGGCACGACGATGCTATGCTCAGCTGCAGCAGCCACTTCCCTCTACTTGTGCGTCTCGACTTACGTAACTCCTCATCGGTAAACATACCATACTTCTGTGTACCGCTATTAACAGGCGAGTAACACAGAGAAACAGACAGAACAACTCAACTCTCCGAAAATGAAATAAAATGTTCCAACTGTCTATGTATAATCCACAGGACCCAGAAACTGGAAGTATATAGTCTTCTAGAAATCAATGTATTCAGTAAAAGTTCACAGGTGCAATTAACATTTTTGAATTCATTAAATCTTAATCAGGATCCGACAAGTTGAGAGTCGAAGTATTGCTAATTATCGCTCCGTCTGTTGAGTACAGTTAATTGCTCTTCTTAAGCGGTGAATAATCTACGCCACTTGGTACACGGCTTTTGACAATATTACGGACGGCATGCAAAACAAGATATAGATGATGAAACACAGGATTTCCAATAAATTCACTCCATGAAAGTTCACTTTTACACATTTGCACAAAGAATGCACGATAACTAATTCGATCGAAAAACACTCAAGCCAGTCGTCTTGATAGCCATCCGTGGTTCAGCGTACACGAAGCGGATAGAACGCCGCCACATTCTGAAGCGTAGCGATATAATTTACGGGCGACTGACGAAGATCGAATGACCTCCTACATAATGCTACAGTGATCGTTTTTAGATGCTGCTCCGAAGCGGACGGCAAACGGAGTACCTGTAGTAACGACGCCTTAAGCAACTACCAAATCTCATATATCTTTATTATTTGATAACTAATAACGGCTCCAATTTTTCTTGAGCTGTACTCCGCCCTGTGTATGTTCGATTACACTTTCAGTTAGATAACTCTCAAATTAAGCTTCCTAAATTTTTATAACGGAACTCTCTCTATGCTACAGTCTGTACCACTGTCGGGTTACATGATTTTCTTTGAATTCGGTACAGCTTCGTCATTACTTCGAATACCGTAGTACTGTAGTTTCGTTATTGTAACGTATTTCTAAGGGCTGTTTAGTGTATCATGTTTCCCCAGTTTTGGTACAAAACTCGAGTTTTTACTTCATAATTCGAAAAATAAGAGAGAATTCCACAGAAACTTCTGCATTACTGAATTTAATTTCAAAAGTACAACTTCATTCTTTTAATAATGCGCGTTTTTGAACTTTCGTAAAAAAGTTAATTTTTGCGTAAACTAATCAGTGGATTGTGCTGAAACTGAAAATATGTGACAGTGGTATGCTGCTACATCCTCTGGAAACGTATTGTGACATTTGTATATTTTATTTCACTTTAAATTATTGTGAAATATTTTCTCAGAGCGCCTGTGCACCCATTACTTCGTAGCCACACCGTTCGCTTTCCCAAAATTTGTTATGAATTTGTCGTGCACACAAGAGAAATTGAAGGTGCTACAAAATCGATTACCTGTTAAAGTTCGGAAAAACTGTACTGAGCACATACGATATTCATGTGCTTAATCTCAAATCCTTCCAAAATGCATAGTTCTCACGAGCGCCTACTTAAATGGTCGAACTATTCGCCAAGCGAAGTAGTAAGTATGTCATGTGTGTCAGACGCGAGGGTCAAGTCATCCTGATATATATATATATATATATATATATATATATAGATGTTATTCTTTCAAGTATCGAACTACTAAAAGAAGAATGTTTGAGGAAGCCCCGAGAAAGTCGGATGTAGTCGATGTTGTTTTCCTTTCCGACTGAGCAACGGGGATTTCGATTCTAAATTACGATGACTGTACGTTTCTGTATGCTTACAATACAGATACAGGATTTCCAGCGCAGTGAAAACTGTAGTTACAGTAATCCAGATTCTATTGTGCAACAACGTTTTGATGATAGAGCGTTTCATTTTATCCGTAGTCAGTCTACTGTTCGTAGCTAAATTGGTACTGTTAATGGGGCAAAATAACGACCAGTGTAACTGCAAGCTTGGACGTCATAACCACACCTCTGTCTCGTCAACGGCTGCTGCGCAGACATGGGCTGCTGCGCATATCTGTGTTGGAACCGTGCCATATGGTGAACGGCTTAGCGAATTCGGGAGATTGATTGCCTGACAGCAGTATTTTGAGTATTGACAACTCGTAAGCAGCTCCCCGTGACGTGACAGCGATGAAATTGAATACGCCCACCGTCGAACATTTAGTGAAGTTAATTTCTGATAGCTCGTATTTGTCTTCTTCCGTGTGGAGCACGCTTTGCACTTGGATACAGTTGGCTCACAGAATAATTACCCCTGAACCGCGCCGGCCGGAGTGGCCGTGCGGTTCTAGGCGCTACAGTCTGGAACCGGGCGACCGCTACGGTCGCAGGTTCGAATCCTGCCTCGGGCATGGATGTGTGTGATGTCCTTAGGTTAGGTAGGTTTAATTAGTTCTAAGTTCTAGGCGACTGATGACCTCAGAAGTTAAGTCGCATAGTGCTCAGAGCCATTTGAACCCTGAACCGCTATTCCTTTGCTGAATTAATTTCCTGCTGGCTGCTTGCCGCATGCTTCCATTCAGCGAGTTATTCGGCGGCGCGTACTACGCGCCTGACCCCTCCGCGCCAAGTGTGTCGGTGACCCCGTTCGATAGCGCAGTGAATCACGAACACTTGCGGGCCTGTGTCACCGCGTGCCGTGGCCTGGAATCACCTCAGAGCTTCTCAGAACAAGCTGTTCACGATCTCTTCTATGTGCCGCTTTTATTCTCTCCAACAGCGTATATCAATTCTGTTACCGCATCCCTGCTGTCGGAAAGTGGTTGGCGTTTACTGGGTGATGGTCAGCTCCTATACAACGTGATATCTGATGCACAGTTTGATGATACTGTTGATGTGGCGTAGTGTTTCGTAGTGATACCGTGGGAAAAGTGTTGTTTTGCCCTCAGGTCAAGCAGACGTCAAATTAAAACTCAGTGAATTATAATGTGGCTACGTGTGTGGAGCAGTATTACATACTCTAAAGCAGGGCTTCCCAACCTTTTCAGCTGGCGGACCCCTTCTTCAGTTGAAAATCCGTGGCGGACCCCTAGTCAGTCAAGAGCGCAGCAACTTTAAATTTCAGAGCGAAACCCATGGGAACTGAAAGCTTCTTAATGCAAGTGCCATGTTCCCATGTGAGAGCCACCTCACTTCTGTGTGGAGAAGCAGGGAACGATGAAGGCTTCCCATATCTCACACAGTATTGTGAAAAGTCTTGACTTCAACGGCCTTGATTTTATGTAGTTAATGATTTGAATGGATTCGTCTAAAACTTTGTTGTACGAAACAGGAATTTGTTTCGTAGCTAAAGCGTATCTGTGGAGAGCACAACGACTACTGCTGCAATTCTTGGCTTTTCTTTTATTTTCGTTGTTGCTCCGACTGTAGGACCAGTCATAGCTTTTGCACCATCTGTGCACACACCTATGAAATTAGACCATGAAACTTCGTTAGTCCTCAAAATATCATCCAATAGACGGAATATTTCAGCACCTGTTGTGTTGGCAGGTAGTGGTCTGCACAATAAGAGGTCCTCCTCAAAACATCCAGAATATTCATAACGGACAAAAGCCAATAAAATCGCTAATCCTGCAACATCAGTGGATTCATCTATCTACAGAGAAAATGAATTATGTTGGATGCGAGAAACAAGAGTGTCTTTCACATCATTTGACATGTCAACAATGCGTCTCTTGACAGTATTGTTTGATAATGGCACCGAAGATACAAGCTTTACTGCCTTTTCGTCTAGCATGCACGAAATAATATCATTAACACACGGCTTTATGAGATTTTCTCCAATGGTATGAGCTTTGCCTGTTTCTGCCGCTCGATAACTAACCAAGAAAGAAGCTTTTAATGAATTTTCATTAATTGTTTTTGCATGAGTTTCCGTGCAATGCTGAGAAGCTGCTAGTTCAGCACTCTTCCTTTTGAAAAAATCGCTGTCTTTAGCCTGGAAATCCGGGTGAGTACCTTCAAAATGACGGCGCAATTTAACTGGAACCATTGAACTGAGCTTTACCCCCCCCCCCCCTTTGTCTCCATAAAGCCCGTTTCTAAATATCTTTCGTTGTACCCAGCTTCTTGGTTATTCCACTTCCACAGGATATTGCAACCAATGGAGCACTTGCAGCGTTTACACATAATAAATCCGGCTGTGGAGCTTCTTGTGGTTCTTCTTCCTCTGGTCGTCCTCCCTCCTCATTCATTTCAACTGGAAACTTCCCTTGTTGTGAAGGCGATGGAGAAACTGCACATTCTTCAATGATCCTTACTTCAGCCGCCGATCCATAGTAGAAGTAATAAACTGGTCAAAAATAGGTAGTGCACTGACAAAGCAAGTTTAACATTTAATGATGCCTGGGGCCGCATACGTGCCAGCGAGCGCTGTGATTGGCCGACAAAGCTCGCTCCGCGCATCCGTAAAAGGTTTCAGCGCATCTAGCGCCGTGAGCCTGCGTACAAGCGACCCCCGTATTGTCGCGAAACAGTCGATCAGAGAAGCCGCATTCTCCGGCTCTAAACTGTGTGTGCGTTCTCACTTAGGAACTGCAAAGGCTGCCTGGGAATACGACCTGAAGTAAAAGTACATACGTTTTTCACACGAAAAAAATAGTGATGAATTTGATTTTCAAATTTTTATTCAATAATTTTACTCGTTATTTTACACGAATTGGGTGGCCACGGACCCAATAGAAAGAGCCGGCGGACCCCTAAGGGGTCCGCGGACCACACGTTGAGAAGCCCTGCTCTAAAGCATAGCAATCTTGTGTGTGTTGACTATCGCAAGTAATGTAAGAAATAGCAAGTTTCGTTATTCGCCTTCCATGAACAACTGACTTACTGACCTGTCCCCATTTGGCCGTGACAGAAGGTGGCGGAGCATCGCGCCATGGACTTCGCTGTACATCGAAAGAGGTGGGGGCGCTGGGAGTTTCCGTGGTCCATGACCGCCCAACCACGACCCACAGCTCCACGGGACCACGATGCGCCTATGTTCTTCTCCCTTACTGATGGGGACAGGGCAGCCTGTTCAACATATTTTAGCTAAGAATACCAGTAAGTTGGGAATGGGGCACTCCCAGGAGGAGTGTTTAGAAGGGTACCCCTGTCGCCAAGTCACCTGGGAAACGTGGAGGGCTCGTACAGACGCCATCATTACGGTGAACTACGCATTTCAGTGAAATTCTTCTGGGTGTAAGACTGCGTCGTGGTAAAACTGCTGACGTTTCCGCCGCTGTCAGAAGCAGCTTTCATAAAGGTGATGAAACAAATTGGTACACATATGCAGACTTAATGCTCCTGTATCGTTTACTTGTGAGAGATGTTTGCAGAGGTGTCAAGGATACGGATCGGTGCAGGCGATCTTTCTCCACGATTCCAGCGTCCAATGGGAGGGTTCTTCCTCCGGTGACTACCTGTGATCTACCATAACGTTTGAGGCAGTGGTGGTGGTTGGTATGGCTGCTCAACTGTTACTGTCTTCGTTCTTGTTGCCGTCGTCCATTACTGAATTTTGGTTTGCTGCATTGTGTCCGGATTGTCCGCTGTTACTACACGCCGCAGTCGACCGCAACCCCTGACGTCCACGTGGTGGTACCCGCGGTAGTTAGCTGCCAGCAGGCCAGTACATCAATGCAACCGAGGTGCGTGTAAAGCCCGCATAACCTCAGAATAGGGGTAATCCTTTGTCTTTCTATTTGTGTTCCGGTTCCACATGTGAGTGGGTAGTGTGTGTGACTGCTACAGAGGTGATCTATATTTAATTCTCCACATCGCCAAATATTTTTGCGAAAAAACTGTAGTCCTTTTCAGCATCATGAGTACAACGGAAAAGTAACTCGAAGGAGAAATAGGGGCTTAGAGTCCGAAACATGTAGTCAACGGCCAAGTGTTTGATGCCCATCTAATACCTAACGGCGCTTTAAGACCATTGATTGCTTTATCACTAAATGAGAATGGATCTCCCCAGGTCTGCCTGCTAAATTCTTAGTGCCTCGCCAGTTAAATGAGACTGACAGTAATATTTTCCTACGTCACTCACATCTGGCCGACGCCAAATGCCATTTTGCGTTGACGACCGAAGCTGATGGATAAGGACAAGGCGTAAATACCACAGAAACAAAATCTATCATGTGTACTACGTAAATAAGAAGTTTATTTTCATGTTTCTGATTTCCAAACTTTGATTTTGCAAAGCAGGCCAAGAACATGAAAAATCTATTTTTTTTTAATTCCTGGTTTCGCTTTTTTTCTGATGACAGATCTCCCAGTTTTCATCACAATAGCACAACACACATTCTCTCACCCCTCTTTGTACTGACAACATGCACATTACAAATAACAAGTTTTCCGTGTTTACGTCGAATGATGGATGAAGCAAGGAAGCGTATAGGTACTTTCTCTTCTTTCTCTGCTTCCATTTCGTGACGTAAAACAGCTACACTTCCCATCTTAGTACTTCCTTCTTCGTCGACTCCTATAGACTCGGACCCGTAATAGAATCATCAGAAAAAAATTCATCACTGCTATCTTCTGAACACTTAAGCGCTTCCTCTTCAGTCGACTTTCACATCTTGCTGAGAGTAAAGAACTTGAAACGAACAGAAGTTGCAATCTGGGCTCAACCTCATTATTGGTTATCCAGCACCCTACATTATTGGCTATTTCCATTAACAAATCAGGTTCAAACCAACAAAATTATTTGAAAAACGTACGCCCCGTGATGGCCGTGATCACACTATGTGATCAAAAGTATCTGGACACCCCCAAACACATACGTATTTCATATTAGGTGCATTGTGCTGCCACCTACTGCCAGGTACTATATATCAGCGACCTCACTAGTCATTAGACATCGTGAGAGAGCAGAATGGGGCGCTCCACGGAACCGCGGAGGTCACGGACTTCGGACATGTTCAGGTGATTGGGTGTCACCTATGTCAAACGTCTGTACGTGATATTTTCACGCTCCTAAATAACCCCTAGGCGTACTTTTCCCGATGTGATAGTGAAGTGGAAACGTGAAGGGGCACGTACAGCACAAAAGCGCACAGGCCGACCTCGTCTGTTGACCGACAGAGACCGCCGACAGTTGAAGAGGGTCGTAATGTGTAATAGGCAGACATCTATCCAGACCATCACACAGGCATTCCATACTGCATCAGGATCCACTGCAAGTACTGGGACAGTTAAGCAGGAGGTGAGAAAATTTGGATTTTTTGGTCGAGCGGCTGCTCATAAACCACACATCACGCCGGTAAATGCCAAACGACGCCTCGCTTAGTGTAAGGAGCGTAAACATAGGACGGCCAATGCCCGGTGAACGTGATCTGCCAGCGTGTGTAGTGCAAACAGTAAAATTCAGAGGCGGTTATATTATGGTGTGGTCGTGTATTTCATGGAGGGTTCTTGTACCCCTTGTTGTGTTGCGTGGCACTATCACAGCACAGGCCTTCTTGCTTCCCACTGTTGAAGAGCAATTCTGGGATGGCGATTGCATCTTTCAACGCGGTGGAACACTTGTTCATATGCACGATCTGTGGCGGAGTGGTTACACGACAATAACATCCCTATAATGGACTGGCCTGCACACACCTGACATGAATCCCATAGAACACCTCTGGGATGTTTTGGAACGCCGACTTCGTGCCAGGCGTCACTGACCGACATATAAAGCTGTCCTCAGTGCAGCACTCAGTGAAGAACGGACTGCCATTCCCCAAGAAACCTTCCAGCACCTGATTGAACGTATGTCTCCAAGTGTGGAAGCTGTCATCAAGGCTAAGGGTGGGCCAACACCATACTGAATTCCAGCATCACCGATGGAGGGCGCCACCAACTTGTCATTTTCAACGAGGTGTCCGGATACTTTTGATCAAATAGTGTACAACTAATGTACACATGCTGTGTCGCCATGACAATGTAATGTCACGTCAGTAGCATCTGGCTGACATTTTCTGTTACTTACACGAAGGTGACAAAAGTAATGGGAAACCACGTAATGCAGCAACTGGACGTGGGATGGACTCAAGACGTTGGAAGTGATGGGATAATGCTGATCCATGCTGCCTCTATAGCCATCCATCGTTAAAATTGTGTTGCCGGGTTTTGTGCACGAACTCTCTATTATGCCCCATTAATGTTCAATGGCATTCATCTCTGGCGATCCGAGTGGCCAAAACATTCGCTCGAACTGTCCAGAATGTTCATCAAACAAATCGCGAACAATTGTGGCACGGCAACATGACGCATAGGCATCCACAAAAATTCATTTGTTGCAATGTAACAAGTAGCAGAACAAAATCATTTTCAGTCAATGATCAGTTCAGTTGGATCAATGTACCCAGTCCATTCCATGTAAACACTGCCACCACCAACTTGTCCACAACTTTTCTCTCTATTAACGCTGACGCTAACGCCGCAGCTCTCGGCCATTACGTGAAGACCTTCGGCACTGTGTCGTTCCTGCTGAGGGGTAAGGCCTTAAATGTGGTATTCTCTGCCTACTCTCCACACTGTAGACCTCGGAACATTGAATTACCCAACGACCTCCAAAATCGAACGTACCATGCTTTTGGCTCTAGCTACCATTCGACGTTCAAGCCGGTTTATTGCTGTCGTGCGGTCATAATCACGTCCAAAAACTTTTCACGTGAATCACCTGAATACACATGACACCTCCGCCAATTCATTGCACTTTTATACCTTGTGTACACGGTACTACCGCCATTTAATGCATTTTACCATCCCATGACTTTTGTCGCCTCAATGTATTCTGATAAATGTTGTTCATATGTAGGGTAGACAAAGGGGTTTTGGAAAGGGAAGTTGTTTCTATTTCGATAATAACAGAAAACTTACCAGGTTATTCGTGAGTTCATTGAGTATATCAGTTGTATGTACTCACAAACGTAATTGAATATGGCTATAATCCTACAGTATTTATATTTCTGGTCGTAAAAAATACTCGCAGAAAACACACATTAATTCTTCAGTGCTGTTATTACTGTGACATGAGTAGTTCCTGTTACTCTTGTAATACATTGTATGTGTTAACGTAGGCGTGTGTTCCAACCGCGAACTGTTGTTTGCAGCGAAAATTAGCGCGCCACACACATCCAGATGTGACTGTGTCAGGCTTAAATACATTTAATAGCTTAATTTCTGGATGAACTGAGATAAACGTTCTATCTTGTTAAATAATATTGCGCATTACGCTACACATTGTTAAATGTATCCCGCAGATTTGATGGAATACACCTAACTGCAGCCATTAATTAATTAGTCGCTGTCATTGCGCTGTCATTCTGTCCAGCCGTGAGCGGTACAGAGAAGAGAAATGCTGCGAACCATAGCAAATGCAGACGTCAGTCCGGCTTTAATATTATCTAATAGCGGCAACTCTTTTTATCCTTTTCCGAGGCCAGATGAGGATGGCGTTGAAAAAACTACTGCCCTTCTAAACTTTTTTCTGCACAATGATACTGTTGATTGTATCCTTGGCTGCAGTTTCGTCAGGCATATTTTGGGGCTTGATTATTTGTCAGGCGATGATAGTGTTTTTTTGCATTTAGTTCCTCTGTCGGATAAATGCATAGAAAACTTCCCTTTCAACACTTTTGCACACACTAGCTGCGGTGAGGATAAGAGCCATATTGGATCCATTTTCTAGGAATTTCTGTAGGATGTTGTTGATACGTATTAGGAACTGAATCGTGGACAACAAGTGATTTTATTCCAGAGTCAGGGACAAGAGGAAGACCAAACATAACGGTCACCCAGGTTAGCCATTGTATGGTCATATGTCATCCAGACCCAATTCAACCTTTTTGTTACGGAGAACCCAGTATCTACAAGGATGTCAACAAAGCAGTGGAGGGAAAGTACAACCGAAGTATCTGACTTTCGTTTTTCCACTTTAAATGATAAACTAGTTTCGAACTGGAATTGCAAAGGAAATTTAGGATGGAAGTTACTATTCCTTAGTTAACACAATATACTGCTACAGATAAGATAGAACGCATAAGATGGATTGTGCCGAAACACTTTTCTTTACGGATGAGTACCTTCTTCCAAAAAATGGCCAAGGCTCGGTTCATCTGTGCATTTAGGATAGATTTTCTGTAAGCCGGGTGTGGAGAGCGACCACTTTGGAAGTACGAGTTAAATGGACAATCCGACATGATGGTATTTCCCACTCAAGTATCGATACGTGCACGACATGAAAGTCGGCCGAAAAAATAGGGCTCTTGGCTAAAAGGGAAAGAGAACTGAAGAAATGCTGAGTCTCATAGTCAACTGCGTAACTTGGCATCAGTTCTTACAAACTTTACAGAAGGTGGTGTTCGTACTGTGCTTGGTTGATACAAACTAATCTGAGTAATTTACCCTATGGGTAGTAAATCCAAAAACTTCGAGGGACACATACGAAGTGGTTCTATTATGGCGTGTAATACCTCCTATGTGTTTGAAAAATAATCACTGGTTCGGTAATCTCCAATGCGTATAATACACTGAGGTGACAAGTGCATACTTATGCAGGTGGCGTACACGTGGTATACAAGGGCAGTGCATTGGCGAAGCCATCATCTGTACTCAGGTGATTCATTTGAAAAGGTGTCAGACGTAATTATGGTCGCACGACGGGAACTAACAGACTTTGAACGCATAATGGTAGTTGGAGCTAGACGCATGGGAATTGTTAGGAAATTCAATATTCCAAGATCCACTGTGTCTAGAGCGTGTGCCGAGAATACTATATTCCAGGCATTACCTCACAGCACGGACAATACAGTGGCCGACGGCCCTCAGTTAAAGACCCAAAGCATCGACCTTTGCGTAGAGGCGTCAGTGCTAACAGACAAGCAAAGTTGCTTAAAATAACAGCAAAAATCAATGTGGGACGTAAGACAAACGTATCCGATAGGACAGTGCAGCGAAACTTGACGTCAGTGGGCAATAGCAGCAGACGACCGACGGGAATATCTTTGGTAACAGCACTACATCGCCCGCAGCGCATTTACTGGGCTCGTCGTCATGTCAGTCGGACACGAGACGACTGGAAAACCGTGACCTGGTCAGATGAGTCTCGATTTCAGTTTGTAAGAGCTGATGGTAAGGTTAAAAGTGTGGCACAGACGCCACTAAGCCATGGACCCAAGTTGTCAGTAAAAAAAAAAAAATTGCACAAGCTGGCGGTAGCTCCATATTTGTGTGGGCTGCGTTTACATGGAATGGACTGGGTTCTCTGGTCCAACTGAAACGATCACTGAATGGAAATAGTGGTGTCACTCACATAGCCCGACGCAAACCCCATCTAACACTTATCGGACGTAATCTAGAGGTCAGGCCATGCACAAAATACTGCACCGGTAACACTTCGGCAATTACGGTTGGCTATAGAGGCAGCATGGCTCAGTGTTTCTGCAGAGGGCTTCCAACAACTTGAGTTCATGCCACGTGGATTTTCTGCCACACAGCGGGCAAAAGGAGGTATCTGATCACGCTTGTCACCTCATTGAAAATCAGGGGAGTCGATCCTTCTAGCTTACCTGGGCCACACTGGAAGAGAACGAGTATTTTTGGGCCGCCCATAATGTACGTAATACTAACAATAATCACCGAGTGATAAAAGAAGAAATCAATGAGAGATTAGCGTCGTATGACGGGAGTTTGAAACCGAAAATATTCAATTTATCATAATGTTACATAAACGAAATTAATTTTTTTTACCAATAGTATGCTAAATGGTCACTTTTTGTTTTGGCCCGCATTCGGACCGCGGGTTGGGCAACCCTGGTGTACATCAGCCTCGTAATAGATCATTTGACACCACTATCCACTGCCGCATAAAGCCTTGCCTCACCACCACCTCCTCCTCCTCCTCCTCCTCCTCCTCCTCTCCCCCCCCCCAACCCCCCACCCTCCTCCAGGATTGCCCATACATTCATGCCCATACAACCACGCTGCTTCTGTCTTGTTTTATAAAGGCACCCACCAAATGCAATGTGTTCGGCGTCACGACATTTTCTGGCTTGACCAGAGAGCTTAATTGTTCCGTATGCTACTCCATCTCTTCGCTCTCTGTCCCGCACATCCTTACTCGATTTTTATTACGGTCATAATCACGTCTTCACACTCAAGTCTGTTCTCTGACCTGTTCGTTTCTTGTACTGTCTGTGGCGCTGGTTCCCAGCATGCGTGACTCCATTGCTCGCTCAGCATCTATCACTTTCGAAATGGTTTTCTTGAGGTCTGTGGCAAAACTCGTAGCACACAGATTGCGAACTTTGTTCCACAAACTTCAAGAGTTTTGTTATGACAGTTCACGCGATTCTTGAAGTTTTCTCGGCGGATAGAATATTTATCTTTCGGGCTTGCATCCACGGTGACACTACTTCATCTTCGGATATTTCGGCTGTTGATTGGAGAGGTGGATGTGATTTTTCGCCCATCGGGTGAAACGGCAGATCTTCTCGAACCTGGAAGATGATCTGCTTTTACGGAAGAAGGGGTATTTATGAAACTCCTTGTCAGTCTGTTAAAAGTTGCGCAGGAGAAACAACACGCGTTGTACAAGAATTGTATATCTAACATAGGCCCCCTTCTAGAGCCGAACAAATAGCTGAACATTGTACTCGTATCTCAACTGGTCATTCCATAGATTACGGGGGAGCCAAGATACTGGCCACAAGTTCTTCGTTTTGAGATACAGTGGTCAAGAAAGCTGTGGAAATAAAACTGACAGACAACCTGCTCGACTGAGACGATCTCGAAAATCGTGGAAACCACTTACTGTACCTGTATTTCACGTCTGCGCACTGAGAAATACGTTCAAGTCTTCGCTGTCTCTCGTCCCACCATCTGCCATCCATTTCAATTAACCACATATTTTATAAGCACTGGTGATTTGCTGACACGCCAATTTCTACATTTTTGTTCAAATGGCTCTGGGCACTATGGGACTTAACATCTGAGGTCATCAGCCCCCTAGAACTTAAAACTACTTAAACCTAACTAACCTAAGGACATCACACACGTCCATGCCCGAAGCAGGATTCGAACCTGCGACTGTAGCGATCGCGAGGTTCCAGACTGAAGCGCCTAGAACCGCTCGGCCACACCGGCCAGCTACGTTTTTGTCACGTTGTTAGACCGATGAGTTTTATCTATGACTAGAGCTGTTGGGCTGACTGTCTTATACACGACGCATGCGAGATTTACTGCACACAGTATGTGTTATATGGTTTTACTAAGAGTATTTCACGCACCTGTTCGGTTAATGGCTGAAATATCAGAAGATGAAGTATTGCTGACCCTGACTCATGCCACTAAGCTCACGCAGTAAAGTTTTAGTTCGACGAGAACGCTCCAGGCCTTTATTGCTCGGTTGTATATTTCTTTTGCTATACATCCAGCGATAATATCCATCATTCGTCGTCAGTAATACATTCTGACAGCGACTGTTTTCCTGATTAGGGATAGCGACAGATAAATGAATCGTTCGTGACACCATTTTAAATGATGGAAGGAATGTTTTGAGAAAGCGGAATTTAAGTCGATGTCCCGTTTGGTAGATTCCGTGAAGGAAATGCAATTAAGATTTCGATAAAACAGAACTGGTGATTCAAAATTACGTTACCACGGAAATGAGATAAATACATACCTATTAAGATCGCAAGGAACGTGTACAGTATTGAACTTCTGCGTGTCATAGATTGTGTTACATACGATGAGAAAGTTGAGATCAGTATGGAAGTTAAAACTTGTGGCATCTTTCATTTAAATATATACTTCATGATCAGGAACATATCTACCCATTTGGGTGGAAACTTAATTTTGATTTACCTTGTATGTAATGTAATCTGTCTAGTTTCTTCTTTGGTAAAAAAGAAATAAGAATTTTGACAGTTTGAACGTGGGCGTTGGTTTATCATTGGTCACTTTAATAACATTAAAGATGTCAACTTCAGTGTGGAGTGGCAGATATTTTGTGGTTACTGGCTGGAGCCTAATCTTATTCGCGTTATCCAACTTTGCGAAAGAACTAGTTTAGTAGGAGTTGCATCTTCTGATCTGTGATGCCTTTCTGCACGGGCGTCATGGGTGTGCATCAGAAACCATGAAAAATTAGCGAATATTTTGCTAGTATTCCTTAAATCGGAGGTCACTTTTTAAAGGCGCAAGGCTTGGGTTAGAAGGATCTTCGAACTGCACTTTTAGGTTTGATGTTTTTTTTAATACTTATTACTGATATGTTGAAATATATAAAATCAAAGTTACCGCTAATACAAAAGGTGTCATCAAAGAAACGTACGTGTAATTATAGATTCGGCGACTGATTATAGGAATGCAGTCCATGGGCCGTCGTAACCGGCAAGCACAAATAAATGTAGGCGCCCTGCTCGTGTCGGAAAGAGTGGGTAGGCAGACCTTGCCCTGTTTTAGCGTTCTTTATCGCTAGGCACTTTAGCTGCATGCAGTTAAGCAGGTCAACATACAGCTTACCGCAAGCTGTAGAACTGCGTGTGCTCTCTACTTTATTTGGACTCATGCCGAGTCGCGCCAGTCGCTGAAAAACACACACACACACACACACACAATATATATATATATATATATATATATATATATATATATATATATATATATATATATATATATAT
Source organism: Schistocerca cancellata (assembly GCF_023864275.1). Classification (NCBI taxonomy): domain Eukaryota; kingdom Metazoa; phylum Arthropoda; class Insecta; order Orthoptera; family Acrididae; genus Schistocerca; species Schistocerca cancellata. Next base: position 574,343,906 of record NC_064628.1, read on the forward strand.
AGTGTAGCTGGCTTATAAATTCCCGGTACAGATCAAGAGGCATTCTCCATAATGGCTAGGAAGGATGTGTTTTGGAACTGTACATATTGTTCTGTTTCCTCGTTGCTCCATTCTGGTACGTTTACAACTTAAGTTATTGCCTTTTTGTTGTTTTCATTTTTTCATTCTTTCGCCAGATACAATTAGTAGGCGAATAAGGACAACGTTATTTCAGTACAGTGTGGAAAACATTCGTGTAGCAATCTTCTACAGATGTGGACAGATAAATGGAAAACAAAAATAAAAATAATAATCGGGTTTCGAACACGTGGTTTAAAACTGTCCAACCACGACGCTAGCCAGCGCTTCAGTTGAACCATTTGCTTACTAAACTGCGCATAAAATATCCTTAAAATTTCGATTGTCATTGTCTCATAATCGGTCGAATATCTACGGATAATCTGAGACATTTGTACGCTTATTTTGGGCAGTCTTCCACCGGGAGACGTTTCTGGGAATCACTTGCCATGTTCTCCTTGTTTGGGGAATACAGCCGAGTGAAGACCTCGACATCAGCCGACAATCCTAATGGTACCCCTTCCTTTTCACAGCACAAATCAATACTTCGACATTGACAGGTTGTTTACCTGTCGAAATATCGGCCTTGTCGACGCATTTACACAGTTGCATTCCCTTATGTTGTTTTCATATTAAAGTTATTACTGCTATACTGAACATGCCGCGAGTGTAGAATTTTTGTTTCTTCTCGGTTAATCTGACGTTCGAATTGCGAGCTAGATTTATTGAAGGTTGATCTTTTTCGGAAACACGTCGTCAGTGAAAAATTGTACACCTTCATGATATCTCGCCAAATATATTTTTCTTACGTGCCATCAGCTGCAAATAGCAATTAGTTTTCGATGGCTTCTCCGGTATACCGGCGAGTGCTCGTGTCTGATCAGACGATATGCTTAGTCATCATTCGTTCCTCCTTAATGTACTTATTTGTGTGTTGTGTCACAAGCAAACAATAAACGTTTACTGGACTTTCTAATAACGTTGTAACGATGTTGTCAAGTGGCGTAAATGCGTACAGGGAGAAATGCATTCCTTTTAGTCGGAGGAAACCTCGACGGGCGCAACTCTCTTCGTTCCGTGCTCGGTAATGCTCCACATGCCTCGGATGCCTGCCCTGGTGAGTGGCCTCCCCCAGCACGACCCCTGGAAGAGGAAAGTGACGAGTACCCAGCAAATAACTAGGGGGGGGGAGGGGCGAGGGAGGAAGGAGAGGCACGCCAAGGACGCCCCACCGCCGCCTGGCCGGATCTCGACTGGCTCAGCTGAGCGATCGTCACCGCTCAGCTCACGAAGGCGTCCGTACACGGGACGTGAAAGCGTTTGTGGAAATGGAGCTGGTCCAGCTTTGTGACGTCACAACATGCAAATCCGAAGTGTGAAATACTGAACAAGAAGCGTCATTTTGCGTTCTGTAGCGGGACGTGGCCGATGAGATGCAAGACATTAGATACTGGCTCCGCCCTTTCTGCAAAACATTGTTTTTCTTGTTACCCAAACATTTTTCGGCACCTGTGTGCCATCGTCAGTGTGGTTTATTGAGAAACGTGATTCTACAGTATATGATTTTGCAGGACCATATGTAGGTTTCTCAATAAACGAAACCCACTGATGATAGCACAGAGGTGCCGAAATATGTTTGGGCAACAAGAAAAAACAATGTTTTGCATGCAAGGCGGAACTGATATCCAATCATTTTAACTGCAAACACGGAAAAGATACAAGAGCTGCATATCCATAAAATGCAGATGCAAGATGAACATCTACGCTTTTGTGTCATAAGCAGAACGTAATATTAGATTACGTCGTTTGCAATTGAAGCCCACATTTGGTTCATTTTAAAATATAACTTACACCCTCTGAATATACCAGCACGTTGCGGATACTGCACCTAGAAATGGTATGATTCGTTGTAATAAAATCAGAAATTGATGGTTAAAGAATTTTCGTATTCCGTTCTTTTTGTAGTATAGCTTTCGTGTTACGCAAGTAGGCGGTTAAGGACAAAGACGTATTGAACAGTTACCAAAATCGTTAGGATTTGCCATAGTTAAATGACAGTTATTGATGTAACGGCTGTTAAAACCTTCTGGCTTCTGATGTTTTTGGATAACAAAAACATCCTCTATAAAAATCAACATGGATTCCGCAAACAGAGATCTTACAAAACTCAGCACAGTCTGTTCCCCTATCAAATCCATAACGCTGTAGAAAACGGCGCTCAGGTTAATGCCGTGTTCCTCGACTTCATACTGCCGTGATGCCGTTTAGTGAAAAAAAAAAAGCTTACAGAATATCCTACCTTGCAGATAGAACCCAACGTCGCTCTTAACGGAACAGATTCAACAGCTGTAAAGGTAATTTCTGGAGTACCCTAAGGAATTGACAGGGCCGTTACTGTTTTCAGTGTATACAGGTGATCTATTAGAATGTCTCGGAAGCTCTTGAGGCTGTTTGCAGATGACGCGGTTGTCTATTACAGGGGTTCCCAGAATTTTCAGCTGACAAAATACTTAGAGATTCTGGGTACTTAGAGTTCTTTTCCTTATGTTGAACGTTAATAATTCTTTTAAAAAATTAAGAAATACTTGTTTTCTTCAGTAATTATTGCAATTTATATCATAACTGATCACACAGAAATCATAATAAGATATTAAAAATAAGGAAAAACGCCATCTTCTTAATTGTCCTTCGCGGAGCACTTTGCCTTCCCGCGAAACAAAGTTCGGATAACTCGTGTGTCTAAGATGGTATCAACGCCAGAAGACTGTAACAGTTTGCAGAACGACCCGCAGAGGACTGCAGCGAATGGCAGTTAACCCTGAAAGTCCGCGTCGGTGGGTGTGCTATCAGCGGGGCAGATTGCTAAGCGAAGGGACCCGAGTTTGATTCCCGGCTGGGTACTGGATGTTGTGTGGTCCTTACGTTCGTCTCGTCATACTGACATGGCACTTCTGAAACGGCTGAATGGGCACGGCCCAAATGCCATTAAACTGAAAGACAAAACCTGCACGTAAAAGAATGTATCATTATGCATACACAGGAAAGGATATTCAATACCGAAAGACTATACTATTGATGACAAATTGCTGGAAACTGTAATCACCGTAAAATATCTTGGAGCATCTGTCCGGAGCGACCTTAAGTGGAATGACCACTATAGTAGGGAAACCAAATGCCAGAAGGGATTCATAGGACGAATTTCGAAGAAGCTCGTCCAAGGTGCTTGTTGATCGGTTCTTGAGTATTCTTAATCAGTGTGGAATTGTCAGATAAGACTGACCGGAGGGAGAGGGGGGGGGGAGAGGGGGGGAGGGTCCAACGAAGAGCGGCACGTTTCGTCACGGGTTCGTTTAATCGGCGCGAGAACGTTACATAGATGCTAAAGAAACTCCAGTGGTAGACGCTCAAAGAGGCTTCGTGCATGGCGGAGAGGTTTACTACTGAAATTTCGAGAGAGAGCTTTCCAGGAGGAGTCGGACACCACATTACTTCCTCCCATGTACATCCCGCTAGGTGTCCACGACGAGAAAATTCGAATAATTGGAGCTAATACAGAGGCTTACCGACAAACATTTTTCCCATGCGCCGTTCGCGAATGGAAGAGGAGAAAGGGAGGAGGGAGGGAAAGAGATCAGTTAATGGTAGCAGAAGAACCCTGCGCCATACGCCTGCAGGCGGCTTGCGGAGTGTTGTAGGTAGATGTAGAGGCCATCATAGTGTGGCTAATGTACTCTATTTACAATACTTTATATCAGAGACGCGTTTAACATTTCTTTGTCATCGTGATAACCTACTGTTGAAATATTGTCAATATGTAACTGACGCATCTCTTAAGATTTCAACCACTCGGATGAATGTTGGATAAGCTTCACTGCCTAGCGTAACAAAACATACAATGACATCGCAGTTCAGAAAAGCTCGGCCATCAGGAATCTTCAGTTTTCTACCTGACAGATGCAGAAACAAAGCTGAAGGCTAAGACATTGCGCCATCGCTTTCTTTTCTGAAACCACCAACATATTTTTCTGAGCTTAGAAATATCACCCAGGCCTTGTGACACGGTAGAACCAGAAGTCTGTAGTTACCGAACATACGGGCAAAATCGGCAAGGCTAATATTTCGTATGCTTTTTCCGTCTTCATACGTAAGCAGTTTGAAAAACTAAATGCTGAAGTAGCCCGATGTTTTTCAGGAGATATCGAAATGACTAAAGATAAGTACATGAAGTACCACAACATGCTTGATTTGACTGAAATAGCATTAAATAACACATTAAAACACGCCTAAGTTTATGAGGGATCTTAGGGAGCGTAACTTTACCTCTAAAACTATGGCCGACTGTCGAATGAATGTGATGGAGGTACCACGAGTAACCAGTAAAGATCTCCGGTAATGATATTTCTATCTGACAAGACTCCAAATGGTGCCTAATTTTCTTATTTCGTGATCCATACAAACTTTTTACATTTTAACAATTCGGGTAGTAAGCTTCCGAGGAAAATACAGTTTTCGCATATTGAAACTAAATATTGCTGATGTAGCGTCAAAACACGCTGACAACAGACATTCGTTCTTGAAAATCAGCAGAACAATAAATAAGTTGTTAGTCTTCCGTGTGTTGACCGGGGGGGGGGGGGAGGAGGGGGGCATGAATGACGAGAAGCTGGTTAAATAACAGGTTATGTACTTATTCTTTCCCCATGTCGTCTTCAGTTCGCAATAAAGGTATTAATTATGCGTTACTCTCTCAGCAGCCACTTTAATTCCGTAGTTTTCCAACAGCATTTCCGTTTTTTTTTCTAGTTTCCTTTCTTAATCTGAGCATTGTGATGCGGCGTACTAACAACAGTTTTGTGTTTATTTGGGTTGTTATTTAACTGAGTAGAATAGTTTGATTCAAGATAACGAGCTAATTATTTCGTATAGTTCCAGACAGTATCAGTTTCCGTTTTAATAGCTGCCATTCCAAATCGGAAGAAATAAGTGTTGTTAGTAGTTAATTCTCACCTCTTAGTTATCTGATGAGTCAGAGTCGCACCGCCATATGTTGGTTTCTGTCTGGTGCGTCTCCTGCTGCTTTGCCTCCAAACAAAATTTACGGTTTCAGTACATACGAAATTTTATTGTTATCCATTTTTTTTGTTTAGTAGGGGTATGCTGTCTAAAGAGAGAGCCACCTCTACAGCGTACCAACTGTCGATCGACAAAGCCGCCGTTCTTCTCAATTACATCTCGCACAGCACGTGATTTTTACAAAATTTGTCTGGTGTCATTATCACGCGAAATAAATGCCAGTCTGCTTCCTTATTGCACAAGATTTTTTTTTAGACTGAAGATCTTTTTACACCGGCAAGAAAAAGCAACATCAGATGTGCTTGAAACGAATGCCAGTTTCATCCATTGTTTTTCACGAACTCTCTCAATTTCGATGACTCTTATATCCATAATGCATTTTCAGTTTTTGTAGAAAATTTTGCTAAAAATGTTTTTATGTCGGCTGTTGTAATCGCTGCATACTTTGTAATTTCAGATGCACTGTTAATGTTGGAAGCAGAATGACGACTGTGTTGCAAAAATGATCGTATCTCTCTGTAACAGGATTTCGTGAACAGCAGTTGTATATTGCAAGCAGATCGTTGAGGCACCAAATTAAAATCATTTGGGTTTGCCGTCTGAGTTGTCGGCCGTTTTAGCGGGCTGTCGACCGCGTTTCACTTTTTATCCATTGTAGCAGTACGGCGAAGGCAATTTAATTTTTAGTTTTGGACCTCCGTTTCTGAATGGCGTATTTTATAGACTTTTCTCAGCGTCCCTATTTTTAGCTGTCTTCTCTTCCGTCGATTGGGATTGACGTGTACCGTTTCTAACTATTCTCTTCGTCTTCGTGTTTTACAGTTTTGACATGGGCGTGTATGACCCTAGTTGTTTTAAGGCAAAACCAAACCACATTAAAAAACTGATTCATCGCTGTTAGAAGTCAGACAGTAACTACATTTTGTTCGCCTTGGTGTGTAATCAGACTTCTCGAATAACGCTACAACATTCGAGGAACCCTACAAACATTGTGCCAGCGGGATTTCATGTGATCAGTAATGCAGAACAAGTAAATTGTTGACGATATATGCATTATATAAATATTTGTTCGTTGACAGCATCGCAAAACTGATATTAAAGTATGTATTTCTTCTTGAGACATAACGATCTGAAGACAACGTACGTAAATACCATTTCGAAAACGTATTTTAACCGTAAAACGTTTTGCTTTACAAATAGTCAGTCTCAGACATTTCATTTCATGAAGTATTTCAACATTCGTTGAACAGCTTGGTTCAAAAAAAGATTCTCACCGTGAAAAAAGTACGGTGTAATATTTTCTTCCCGATCTGAATGCCTCCGCTGCCCTTGCAGTATCTTGTGTTAAACCCGAGCGTCCCAGGGGAGCCTGGTTTTAGGGCACTACCCATTGTAATAGCAGTTCGGGAATAGCGACAGTACACAAAGATTTTTTTTTAAATTTACTACTGAAATTCACCTACGAGAAGCATTAATACCGAAGTCGCTACGTTTGATACCTTCTGGCGTTTGATGCGGTTGTGGTCAATTTCCAGTCATCGCTGATAAAAACAGTTAACAGATAACAAGTAACGCGAAGTACCCATAAGTTTTACAGAAAAAGAAAAGGTTACATTTTCTTGTCATAGACTCCCATGCGCATGTCCAAATGGGACATTTACATTTGCAGTCACGGTAAAATATTTGTGGGAAAGGGGGTGGGGGAAGGAAGGAGGAAGAGGGCTGTTAGTTCTCATAGTAAAGTCAATGAGGTGGCACATCAAGAGCCGTGATAGGTAAACACGAATGTTAAATTGAGATCCATGACAGGTCTAAAACTAGCACATCCGTTATTGTCTCTGAACGTTTACAGAGTATTAATTCGACCATAGCGGTTAAGCAAGCCACAATATCCTCTGTAATGTAGAGAGAACCTAGTCCAAAACGCAGAGAGCGAATCAGTACTGAGGCAGGGCAACCGAACGGAGTAGCCCAACAGGCATACTACTACGCCGTCCAGTATTTCGAGCCCATGAAACACGCAAATGAAACTTCGTAAAGACCCAATTTCATTTGTGTCTAGAACATGCTCAGCCGGCGTCTTAGGAAAATTCTTGACCGACTACGTCCGCTCAGCCACTACGCCGTTCGTAAGCATCAGAACCTGTGACAAAAAAGCGAACACTGGAAAGTTTAACAGAAGACTGTCTTCCTACATTTTGTGTAGTGCTGCAGTACATAGTGGAGTGAAGGCAGTCGGAAACAGCATACGTAAGTGCGTATCTCGCGGACGCGCGCCAGCGCAGGCAGGAGCGGCGAGCAGCGCGAAGCACTTCCGGCCAGTGCACTTCCGGGGTCGATCGCCTCGGCCGCGCTTTACCCCCGCCCCCGCTGCCACGGTCTTTGCTCTTCGTGCTCTGTGCATTATCGACTGCAAGCAGCGTAGCCCAGCGTCCCCGCGTTTTCACAAATACCCACGCAAGTTTTTTTTTTTGGTACTTCCTCAGTGTGCGGTACCCGCCATTTTTTGTCAGGCATTTCTTACTTGTTTCTTATTTACGATGTTTGGGAAATAGTGCAAATGTGACTCGTGAAAATCTGTTTTACCCTGTAGGAAAATAAACAATAAAAATTTGTCTGATTTTGGGATACCTAATTCGTTATAGGCAAATGAAAGAATCCTTCGTTTCAGCTCGACGAAGTGACTAATCTCTGGAAGTTAGTGTTTCCTAGTATGTGTAGCATACGTGACGTTCTTGACGCGATCATCTAGTATGCATGACGACTGATTAGCGTTACGCTTACATTGTGTCTACAACTTGAACAATAGCATTATCAATGTCGAAAACGATCGTGGCCGTGAAACGCATGTACAAAGTCGGGTCAATAGTTCAGTACTCTTAGTTTGAAACTGTTTGATGCAAACGTTACTTCCGTGACTCAGAGCTGCAGATACCTTCCGTACGAAGTAGAACCTACGAGCATTGTCCATTGATTGCAGCTTGAGGCGATCAGTGTAGCTATGAGCTTAAATCAGCTACAACTTCTTCGCAAATAAACAGTAACAAATCAAAAGTTTGTATACAGCTTTCTATTTCCAGGCATCGTCTTAAGGAGGCGCCCCTCCGCCTCAGAACCTCAGAACAGGAACATTAATCTATTAAAACATCGTGTGACGTGTAGTACAAAGGAAGGGACTAATTAGCATCTGAACGTACACGCACATATTGTAGTACAGTCGAGACCAGCCGGGGTTAGCAGCTCAGTAACCAGTGAGCTCGCCATTATTTAACGAATCGAACTCCCATATATATATATATATATATATATATAACAGCATCAAAAATGATTAAGTGTGTTAAATAATTGACGTTAACCATGCAAACAAGAAAAAGTTGGGAAAGGCTTAAAATGACGCTTAAAGTTTGATGGAAACAGTTAAGCGCTCTCATTCCCAAATACTGTATGAATAAATTCTGGACAATTGCGAGCCCTCATTTACGCTGTCTCAAGGTAAACACAGTTTGTAACTGCAAAACTTCTCTTACCGCGTTAAGCTTTCAACGTAAGATCATACATCTGTTAGTGAGAAGATGATGACGGCATTAAAATTTTTTTTTAATTCGGCCAATAATCGCAAGAAATATTTAAAACTTTTTTTCCGCCGAAAGACGTTAGATACAACCTGCAACTGGTACCCGTTCGGGCGTAGCGATTTAGTAATACAGATATGAGACGTTGCCCACTAAGTTACCAAGTTGTCATTCGTCGTTTTTTAGGATCTGAATGAATGAACCGTCCATTTTTGTCATTTTTTCCGAGATGTTACAGGCAGCTGTTAATTTGTTTTTCTTCCAAGGAATAAGGGTTGTGATACCGGAAACCATGCCGAAAGGATTGTGGTAGTCGATTTATATTTAGTGTTCGTCCCATAACCGATTAGTTCCCGGTAAAACTGAAAGGATAAATCCTGCATTATTTTATTTCATTGCAAGGACTACAATTATCCGAAGAGATTTATACGCATACGATCTTCACTTGAGCTTAATTCTCGTTAATTTTCCGAGAAAATTCGAGATCGCTCTAAAAATGACCGTTCAAAAAATACTCTTTAGCACACTTAAATGCACTCAAATATTTAATAATATAGCTTATCCGTTTTTCGAATGGCGATGTTTTCTTTAGCGAGATCCGAACGAAATGTTTCACTTACCAAACTACTATGTACTTTCGCTTTACATTTCTCTTACACTTTTGTCCATAGAACTTTTCTCTTGATGATGCGCTCTGCTCCCTTTCTTCTTTCCTTCTTTCCTCCCTTCAATCGTGGTTTATACCTAGTTACATCATCTACCACTGTTTGAAACAGTAAAGAAAGAGAATGAAATTCGTCCGCCCCTCCCTCCCCAAAAATTATATCCACGTATAAAATATCAAACAACATTTGGAATATGATGCACAGTTTCTAATCCTTCGTCGAAATTCATAGCCATTTGGAATTCAGATGCCATTTAATTTTGCTGTTGCCTGTCGTTACTCTTCATTATTTTCCAGCAAGACGCCCTTTTAGAGGATGTTGGATCAAGCGCTGTGTTGACTATTGCAGAAGAGAACCTATTTCTTATTTCTGGAATTTACTGATGAAGTAAGGAACTCCTACTGCTTTGTGCCTGTGGCAGTCCACTGTAAACCTCCGCCTTCTCCCCCCCTCCCCTCCCCCTCATCCCAGTGTCATCGTTCACCAGATTTCACTGAACCGAAACCTCAAAGCTTTTTTCACATGTGTTGTCTCATGTTGACACAGTTGTATGTTGTTTGATTCTCGTTAGAGCTTTTCGCCGTGTCGATATCTGGTATTTACTAATGTGATTCCCTACACTACTATTTTGTTACAGACAACGGAAAATAGTGCTTATTCTTTCCTGTAAGCGACAGTAACTATAAGTTGCTGATAGGTTCTCTCTTCCAGCTCTAGCATTTTTTTCCGTTTATTAGTAAGTTTTGTTCTAACTTCTGCTGAGGAACTCCATTCAACCTCCAAACTGACGTCGTCTGGCTGATGGGCATATAACCGCCAAGGCTCGCGTAATGCCGAATCGTGCTGTATGGACGCGGCCGCGATGCTATGGAGGTAGTTTCCCGTTGCTGACGTTCCGTTCCGGCCGGCTCATCGATTCATGCAGCAGCTTTCACAGGCGGAGCCGATGCCGTCGCCTCACCTTTCTCTGCAGAAACAGGATCGCCCGGGTTGACCTACTCACCTACAACGGGGTCCTGTATGGGCGCCAGCGACTGCATTTTCTGCCTCCTCACACATACATTCTAGTGTACTTGCAGGTGCTGGACGCGGAAATTGTGCTGAATGCTGTACTACACTGAAGCTCCAAAGAAACTGGCATAGGCATGCGTATTCAAATACAGAAGAATCTGAGTAGCAGTCACCGTGGTGTAGTGGTTATAATAGTCGACTGTTGCATGGAGGCCACCTGAACTGTAAAATTTTAATTTCTATATTCGGTTCGAGTACATTCTAGAAGTATCCACAAATGTAGTTCCTCCGCGCTCTTGTATGTGCAAGTGCCGAATAAACCTTCTTTAAGTGAAGTTAGTGTTCGAAATTTATCTAATTACACCTCCTCCTACGTGACAATATGTAAACAGGCATCTCAGATACAGCGATGAAGTGGGGAATTTCCCGTACGACCATTCCACAAGTGTATCGGGAATTCGCTAAAACATCAAATCTCCGACATCACTGCGGCCGGTAAAAGGTCCTGCAAGAAGGGGACCGACGACGAGTGAAGAGAACCGTTCAACGTGACAGAAATCCAAGCCTTCCGCAAACTGCTGCAGATTTCAATGTTGGGCCATCAACAAGTGTCAGCGTGCGAATCATTCAACGAAACATCATCGATATGGGCTTTCGGAGCCGAGGACCCACTCGTGTACCCTTGATGACTGCACGACACAAAGGTTTACGGTTCGCCTGGGCCCATCAACACCGATATTGAACTGTTGATGACTGGAAACATGTTGCCTGGTCGAACGACACACATTTCAAATTATATCGAGCGGATCGACGTGTACGGCTCGGGAGACAACCTCGTGAGTCCATGGTCCCTGCATGTCAGCAGGCGAAATTTCGAGCTAGTGGAGGCTCTGTAACGACGTGGGGCGTGTGCAGTTGCAGTGATATGGTACCCCTGATACTTCGAGATACAACTGTGACAGGTGACACATACGTAAGCATACTGTCTGATCACCTGCATCGATTCGTGTCCATCGAGCTTTCCGACGGACGCTGGCAGTTCCAGCAGGACAAAACTACTCCCCACACGTCCATAATTGGTAGTGTGTGGCTCCAGGAACACACTTCTGAGTTTAAACACTCCGGCTGGCCACCAGACTCCCCAGGCATGAACATTATTGAGCATATCTGGGATGCCTTACAGCGTGCTATTCAGAAGAGATCTCCACCACCTCGTACTCTTACGGATTTATGGACAGCCATGCAGGATTCATGGTGTCAGTTCCCACCAGCATTACTTCAGACTTAGTCGAGTCCATGCCACGTCGTGTTGCAGCACTTCTGCGTTCTCGTTGGGGGCGTAAACGATATTAGGTTGGTGCACCAGTTCCTTTGGCTCTTCAGTGTATTACGAAGAGGTCTTGTACGCCTTTTTTTTTTTTAAACGCTTTCCACCACTTGGTTAGGAGCATACATTGTGTACCCGTGAAAATTCACCAAGAAAGTCGCAAAAGATCTGAAATAAAATGGTAACCTGTTTCTGGAGTAATTAATTTTTCATGTTACACACTGCCGGAAAAAAATTAAACACTCACGGACTACGTTAGCGATTCATTTGACATGGCCATCCCGAAGGCAAGTCTGTGCACCCTTAGTTTTGAGTCTGCACGCAGTAACTACGCTGAATTTAGTGGTGAACAGCGTATGCAACATTCATTTTAGAGTACAAACACGCCCCACCTCAGAGTACGTACTCCTGTTGAAGAGCTTCAGCCATTTGAGCGATGACGCATTGTGGGCCTGTGGGAAGGTGGGTGAACGTGTCGGTGGACTGCTTCTGGTTTTGCAGACAGTGTCGCTGCTTTCAACAGTGGTGTGTGGAACATTGCCACACCCGTACTCCAGCTTCTGGATGTCCGGATAGTAGAGATGCACTTCCAGATCGACGCATTGTGCGAGTCGGTGTTGGCCGACCAACATCATCCAAAGACGAAATACGAGTAATATTGCACCTTATGTGTCATCAGGGACTATTGGAAACCGTTTGCTTGCAGCAGAGTTAAGATAACCTGTGCCAGTACTATACTATACCACACCACACCACTACATCACGAAGCGTGAATATTCTGGTATCGCGAAACAGTTGAGTGGAGAGTGGACTGATGTTCTGTTGTTTTCAGTGATAAGAGTGGGTCCTGTGTATAAGAGAGTGCTATGTATACACGCGTACGGGGTAGATCTATTCTCGAATGCGTTAGCCCACGACTCACATGCCGCGTCCCAAGTCGTCATCAGTGACGACCTGCGGTCACACACGTTATTTCTGCAGGATAAAGTAACTCGTGCCCGCTACAGTGTGGAAGTTGTTACCCCGTGCTGGTGCCGTTTCTTCGACAGGAAGCTACTGTGCTTTTTCAGCAGGACAATGCATTTCTATATTACAGCTGCTGCGACGCAGCGTGTTTATAGCGGGATACAACTACTGCCCTGGCCAGCAAAATCACCGGGTCTGAGGCCAACTGATCGTGTGGTTGGCGGCTCTGTTGCCGTCGTGCAGACAGCCTCGATTCACAAGACTCCTACAGAACAGTCAACACGGCGAGTACGTGACGTTCGAGGAAGAACTGCGATTGGCTGGCGACTGGCCTCTACCGGTCAGCGCGCTAAAACGTCAGTCATAGTTACTGTAATCGAAGTATATTATACGGGTATGGAATGCTAGTATAAAAGTTTATTACACCATTGTATTGTACTGTATGTTAACCATGGACCTAGAAACGACGGAGAGGCTCCGTCCACGCCGCAGCCGCAGTGGTCCACAACCCCACGACGACTACCACAGTCCACTTCACCCCTCCGCCGCCCCACACCAAACGCAGGGTTATTGTGCGGTTCGACCCCCGGTGGACCCGCCAGGGAACGTCTCACACCAGACGAGTGTAACCCCTATGTTTGCGTGGTAGAGTAATGGTGGTGTACGCGTACGTGGATAATTGTTTGCGCAGTAATCGCCGACATAGTGTAACTGAGGCGGAATAAGGGAACCAGCCGGCATTCGCCAAGGCAGATGGAAAACCTCCTAAAAACCAGCCACAGACTTGCCGGTTCACCGGACCTCGACACAAATCCGCCGGGCGGATTCGTGCCGGGGACCAGGCGCTCCTTCCCGCCTGGAAAGCCGTGCGTTAGACCGCACGGCCAACCGGGCGGGCCGTATTACACCATACATAAATTTTATTTCTCAAAAAAAAAAAAAAATAAATAAATAAATAAAAAATCAACTCTTGTCAGGCACGGCGAATATTACCTGACTGTTGCGTAACACATACCGTTCACTTACAAGTGTATCGAAGAACTGTTATGAATTATGACACAAAGTAATTAACACTGGCTGCTAGAAGCCATTGTTTTAAATCAATGGGGAACGTTGAAAATTTCTTCCAGACCAGGATTCCAACTTGGGTCTCCTGCTTACTAGGCAGATGCTCTGCGCACTAAGCTATCCAGACACAGCGGTCATTGGACTTAAATTAGTACGCCTCCCGTCAGACCCAAATTCTCAACTCCGCCACACACTAATGTAGTCCCCCTTGCCCATTATCCCCATTGCTTGCGACATTTCGACGATTTCCGTAATAGTTGCGGGCATCTGGTGGCCAATTCTCTCTTCACTCCAGACGCAGGATAATTTGCAAGGGATACTACACTAGTAGTGTGTAACGGAGTTGAGAATTTGTGTCTGATGGGAGGCGTCCTAGGGTAGTCCGTGCAGTTGCCTGTCAAATTGCTCTCCGTCAGGAGAGAATAAATCTGTACCTTGAGCGAGCAGTCTAGGAAACTAAGGAGAAATTTAATGAAGCGGAATAAATTTCAGGGTAATGAAATACAAACTTCGAGCATTGCCAATGGCACAGTAATAGTTGCAGAGACAGGAAACAACTTCGAAGAGCAGCTGAAGAGAATGGATAGTACCTCCAACAGGGGAACAACGGAAATAAAGTAAAGGTAGTTGAATATAATCGAATTAAATCAGGCGAGACTGAAGCAATTTTGGAACGAAGAGACTAATAATAGTAGAGTTTTGCTCTACGGACAGCAAACTGTAATGGCGAGGAAGAGGACATCATATGCTGACTGCTGTAGAAGGAAAAAATTTTTGAAAAAGAGGAACTCAGTATCTAATAGAAAATTTAAGTATTTGTCTGGTGTGTACCATTGTACGAAGTGAGTTATGGAGTTTGTACAGGCTAGAGTAGCGTGGAGAGCTGCATAGAAATAGTCTTTCGAGTGAAGGCTACAAAAATAACTATGCGAGAACCAGTTAGATCCCAGGTGAGAGACAGTTTTCTCTTAAGCACCCCCAGGTTATGAAGTAACGAGAAAGCCATGTCATTATCAAAATTGAGCAAGCAACTTAGTGTGGGTGTGAAGGATATTTCTAGAGTCACCACCTTTTTCCCCCCCTTCCTAGTTTCCACTAGCGGATGTCGCGTGGGAAAAATGGCAGTCGGTAAACGTTCGGAGAAGCTTTAGTATCTCCGTTAAGCACAACGCCTCTTTCGTAGGAACAATGGGTTCTGTAAATCATGTCATTGTCGTGACAGCACATGCGAAAATTGTGAAGCGGCGGCCCAAATTTGGTTAGAGGCGGTGCGCGGCTGGCCGCGGGCTATTTGTGGACTGCGCGCCCAGTAATCACAGCGTTATCTCCGGCGCCTGGCGCTCGTGGCACAGAAAGGGGGGGGGGGGGCGGCGGTGGAGATGCGTGAGCGCACGTCACACCGATATCACCGTGACATTTAATCAGGAAATAAAGCAGGCGCCAGCTGGGAGAGGCTGCGTTTTTGTTCGTTCGTTAAAAAAGTTTTCGTATTTGCCGCTATTATGAAATAACGTCAACTGTGGCAGATGTCTTGAATCGTCCTCGAGAAAATGCAGATGTTCTCGTGAGTGATACACTTAGTGTCCACTTTATCAGTATATATACCAGTACGTCTTTTTCTGCATCTACATTCTCCGCAAGCCACCGTATGGTGCGTGGCGGAGGGCATCTTACCACTTCTCCTGTTGCACTCACAATTTGAGCGAGGGAAAACCGACAGTATGTGTGCCTCCGCACGAGTGCTAGTCTCTCTGATCCTATCTTCGTGGTCCTAAGCGGCAGCAGAATCGTTCTACAGACAGCCTCAGATGCCGGTTCTCTAAATTTTCGCAACAGCGCCCCTCGAAGGGAACGTCCCCTTCCCGCCAGTGGTCCCCATTTCAGTTCCCGAAGCATCTCTGTGATGCTTTCGTGTTGTTCGAACGTACCGGTAACAAACCTAGCACCCCGCCTCTGAACTGCATCGCTGTCTTCCTTTAATCCGACCTAGTGCGGATCCCAAACATTCGAGCAGTACTCAGCAGTAAGTCGCACTTGTGTCCTGTATGCTGTCTTCTTTCTAGATGGACCACACGTTCCTAAAATTCTTCCGATAAACAGAATCGGGCCATTAGTCTTCCCTACTACAATCCTTACATGCGCATTCCATTTCACATTGCTTTACAACTTCACAACTAGGTGTTGTATCGACGTGACTGTGCCAAGCAGCACACTGCTAACGCTGTACTCCGACATCATGGGTTTGTTTTTGCTACTCATATGCATTAACATAAATTTTCAAATATTTAAAACTATCTGCTATTCGTCACACCAACTAGAAATTTTGTCTGTGGTCTTTACTGTTAACATTTAGCTCGTACATTGTATTAAGAACGTTAACTGGAGCCACAATTTCTATCTTCATTTACGGTAGTTATTGTTTCCAATGATCTCAAGGATCGGAGGAAGAAAGTGGTAATCCTCGGGAGTGTACTTTATGCGTCAGTTAAATGAAGATATTAGAATTTAACGGAAAGAAATACCGGGCTGGATGCCTACAGTAAGGAAGGCTTCAAAGCAGTCATAATAAGTAAGTCGTCAGGTAGGAACCCTACAGATCTCGAATCATGTACGCCAATATGTTACACGTCACCCTGGCGAAGATCGTGGGGAGCTAATGTGCAAGTGCTTACATGCTTATAAAGCTTTCACGGACATAAGCTCTCCACAGTTTGGCTTCAGAACAGCAAAGTCAATAGATGATGCCATCAACCATGCACTTCAAATAGTCAGAAACGCGACAAATAAATACGCAATGGCCATAATGATGGACGTTGCAGGGGCATCAAACAACCAGTGAGGACCCACAATGTTTAAATCAAACTTAACTACACTCCTGGAAATTGAAATAAGAACACCGTGAATTCATTGTCCCAGGAAGAGGAAACTTTATTGACACATTCCTGGGGTCAGATACATCACATGATCACACTGACAGAACCACAGGCACATAGACACAGGCAACAGAGCATGCACAATGTCGGCACTAGTACAGTGTATATCCACCTTTCGCAGCAATGCAGGCTGCTATTCTCCCACGGAGACGATCGTAGAGATGCTGGATGTAGTCCTGTGGAACGGCTTGCCATGCCATTTCCACCTGGCGCCTCAGTTGGACCAGCGTTCGTGCTGGACGTGCAGACCGCGTGAGACGACGCTTCATCCAGTCCCAAACATGCTCAATGGGGGACAGATCCGGAGATCTTGCTGGCCAGGGTAGTTGACTTACACCTTCTAGAGCACGTTGGGTGGCACGGGATACATGCGGACGTGCATTGTCCTGTTGGAACAGCAAGTTCCCTTGCCGGTCTAGGAATGGTAGAACGATGGGTTCGATGACGGTTTGGATGTACCGTGCACTATTCAGTGTCCCCTCGACGATCACCAGTGGTGTACGGCCAGTGTAGGAGATCGCTCCCCACACCATGATGCCGGGTGTTGGCCCTGTGTGCCTCGGTCGTATGCAGTCCTGATTGTGGCGCTCACCTGCACGGCGCCAAACACGCATACGACCATCATTGGCACCAAGGCAGAAGCGACTCTCATCGCTGAAGACGACACGTCTCCATTCGTCCCTCCATTCACGCCTGTCGCGACACCACTGGAGGCGGGCTGCACGATGTTGGGGCGTGAGCGGAAGACGGCCTAACGGTGTGCGGGACCGTAGCCCAGCTTCATGGAGACGGTTGCGAATGGTCCTCGCCGATACCCCAGGAGCAACAGTGTCCCTAATTTGCTGGGAAGTGGCGGTGCGGTCCCCTACGGCACTGCGTAGGATCCTACGATCTTGGCGTGCATCCGTGCGTCGCTGCGGTCCGGTCCCAGGTCGACGGGCACGTGCACCTTCCGCCGACCACTGGCGACAACATCGATGTACTGTGGAGACCTCACGCCCCACGTGTTGAGCAATTCGGCGGTACGTCCACCCGGCTTCCCGCATGCCCACTATACGCCCTCGCTCAAAGTCCGTCAACTGCACATACGGTTCACGTACACGCTGTCGCGGCATGCTACCAGTGTTAAAGACTGCGATGGAGCTCCGTATGCCACGGCAAACTGGCTGACACTGACGGCGGCGGTGCACAAATGCTGCGCAGCTAGCGCCATTCGACGGCCAACACCGCGGTTCCTGGTGTGTCCGCTGTGCCGTGCGTGTGATCATTGCTTGTACAGCCCTCTCACAGTGTCCGGAGCAAGTATGGTGGGTCTGACACACCGGTGTCAATGTGTTCTTTTTTCCATTTCCAGGAGTGTATATTGTTCCAGAGACATTTTCAAGTCTCAAACATCTATGATGATGTATACATGCAGACTGAAGCGATGAATGAAAATCTGTACCAAGGCTGGGATTCGAACCTACGGCTTCTGCTCACAAGGCAGATGCGCTCACCACTACACCACTGTGGCAGTGATTTTTAAGACTGGAAAATATATCTGGAATAATACAGTTTAGTTTGGTTAAAACAACTAAGCCTGGGTTTCGGAAGGGTTTGCCATTTCATTCAGTGCTGAGGTACTATTCCAGTTCAGTTGGAGAGCCTCTGCTAGGGAGAATATCAATTGAGCTGAGACGTGAATAGGAATCTATAATGGAGATGGAGGCGTGCTAGGGTAGTCCGTGCACTTCTGGAAAGGCCTATGTGCCAGGGACGCGTAGTGGTCAGTACACCTGCCTAGTGAGTGGGCGGACCGGGTTAGAATCCTAGCCTTGGTTCAGATTTTCATTCGTCGCTTCAGTCTGCAAATATACGTCACAGATGTTTAAAAACATAAAAGATTTGGAGCTACACAATCTCTCTAAAACAGCTACTGTGCAACAGTTTCTTAGACTGTTGCAGATGGACAAGCGCAAAGTAATCAACAGGGTTATTACGGGCTGTCTACAAGGGTCTATCTGTGACACTATCTTCTGGGACATAAGTGTTGAACCACTCCTGCGTTTATTGGATGGGGCAGTAGGACAGATAGAGTTGTTGTGTATACAGACGATGTACTGCTAATGAGCTCCACTAAAAGAGAAAGCCATGGAACACTTCAAACCGTTAAGCAATGGTGTTACAACAACAAATTCAAGATAGTGAAAAGCGAAACAGCTTACACACTACTAAAGAACACTCTCAGTTAAGATCAGGAAGATAAACATCAAAATTGTTGAGGAATCGTAACACACCGTCGTGGGGTGTACGTAGAGCAGAAACCAAACTTTAATGAGCGCGTAAGACTGACAAAGAAACAAAACACAAAAAATGCTTGACAAATTGACAAGGTACAATTCAGATCTGTACAAACAACCACTACTAATTATCCGAACTTACCACTGACCTCTTTCTGAATCGATACTACGCTTTGCAACGAGCTCATGGGCACAAAAACTGCCGTTGTTCGCAAACAAGGCCTCCTTCGGACGAGGACAGAGAAGTGTCGTGTTCAAACTGGTGCTGGCTTTCGGCGCCACCTCAGTGGAGACACTGTGCGTGGTGCTCGGAATATAACCGTTAGCTATTACCGTCAAATACAGAGCCGCAAGATTCTGTTGAAGAATGGGGAGACTAGACGAGGTAAATGCAATTACCGGTGTACCGATACAAACTAAACGCAGACTGAAAAGCTTGCGGACGGATGTAAGGTGAAGTGAGTGGGACGCAAGTTATAAGGGATTTAGTCTGCACGATTTTCTCCCCTACTTAAGGGAGCGGCTAAGAATAACAAACATCGATCCCAGTTGCGGTGTGGTGCATTCCTTAACTGGGCCGTACCTTGCCCCAAGCCGCAACCGCGTGAGTCTGACACCTACCTGTACACGAGAGGAAGAAGGCTCCCCAGAACAGTCTTCTCCTGCGAGCAGTACAGGAACTTCAGAAGCATACCACACTTTGACGACAGTTACACGGAATAACAAAGGAGAAATGAACAATAGAATCAACTGAACGCACTAACGGTCAAATCCAAAGCCACATGTGAACAGTGCATACGACCTTACAGACGGCGAGCTTATACGCAGCCCAGTGACAGATTCCAAAGGGTAGAAGAAGAAAGCAACGGATAACTGACACTGTAACTTCCAACTTGATCGACTAACAAAAAATGAAGGAAAAATATCGCAACAGTGCACACTGAACTTGTAAATAAGTTGAGATCCTGTAAGGAAGTACATGCGTATTGTCGCATAAGGCAGTATAAATAAGTACATACATTATAATAATACAGGAAACAGTCTGACTACCATTAACCAGCTACCAACATGAACTCTGGCGGTAACAATTAGAAGAAACTATTCCGAGGTACTCACCACCAGTCACAATCGCTGATAGCAGTAACTCATCTAATATTTATCCTATCTTGTGTTTTAGTATTTAAAAAAACCAATTCATTTATGTTTCCTGTTCACATTTACTTACTTTCAAAACTGCTGCAGACAAAAACAATAAAACAGATGTAAAAGATGGCTGCCTCCACGTGGGGGGACACGTGTAACGATATGATCGCGTATGGGGTACCTCACTCTCCATAACCCACCGTAGCGGCTAAGTGTCGAACTGAAGACCCACCGTAAGAAATCATGTGGTGAGTCGTTAAAAATAAGTCAGCAAGTTGAAAAACTAGTCGAACAACACTGCCTGACAAAAAAGTGAAGCACCCATAAGGATTCTAAATGTAACTTCACGGGTTACAAAAAGCAGTAAGAGTCCTCGTAACAGTGCGATGCTCCACCCCGTCTGGCCGGGACGCATGCAGTGATTCGGTTAGAAACGGTGTCATTGCATTCTGTCCCGAGCCAAGATGGCCAACAACTGTTGTAACGGATCCTTGATAACCTCAATACTAGCGTAGGATGGAGTTCATGTCAGAGCTGGTCCTACACGTGTGCCATAGGGGACAGATCAGGCGATTCTGTCGACTACGGGAGCACTTCAACATCACGCCAACAGTTCATAGGCTAAAGTGTCATTTGTGGACGAGCATTGTCCTGTTGAAAAATGGCACTTAAGAAAGTCCACGATACTGTCGCGTAAGAGAAAAGGACGCAGGATGTGTGTGGCTTACCTCTGTATCGTCAGTGTACCGTTAGTCACTACCAGCCGTGACCTGACGTCATATCCAGTGGCTCCACACGTGAGGAGTAAAACTGCTGCGCCGCTCCAGAACATGGGAAGAATGGAACCTTCCCCAGGTCCCCGCCATACTGGTTACGTTTGTCGTGTGGGTTAGTGTAGAAACTGATTCATCGTCGAACACAATGCGACGCCACTCACCAGCAGTCCGTGCTATTTGAAACAGTTAACGCAGAACAGGGAATCAGCGATCATAAAGCGGTTGCTGCATTGATGATTTCAGCCGTAAACAGAAATATTAAAAAAGGTAGGAAGATTTTACTGTTTAGCAAAACTGACAAAAAGCAGATTACAGAGTACCTGACGGCTCAACACAAAAGTTTTGTCTCAAGTACACATAGTGTTGAGGATCAGTGGACAAAGTTCAAAACCATCCTACATTATGCGTTAGATGAGTATGTGCCAAGCAAGGTCGTAAGAGATGGAAAAGAACCACCGTGGTACAACAACCGAGTTAGAAAACTGCTGCGGAAGCAAAAGGAACTTCACAGCAAACATAAACATAGCCAAAGCCTTGCACACAAACAAAAATTACGCGAAGCGAAATGTAGTGTGAGGAGGGCTATGCGAGAGGCGTTCAATGAATTCGAAAGTAAAGTTCTGTGTACTGACTTGGCAGAAAATCCTAAGAAATATTGGTCTTATGTCAAAGCGGTAGGTGGATCAAAACAAGATGTCCAGACACTCTGTGACCAAAATGACACTGAAACAGAGGATGACAGAGTAAAGGCCGAAATACTAAATGTCTTTTTCCAAAGCTGTTTCACAGAGGAAGACTGCACTGTAGTTCCTTCTCTAGATTGTCGCACAGATGACACAATGGTAGATATCGAAATAGACGACAGAGGGATAGAGAAACAATTGAAATCGCTCAAAAGAGGAAAGGCCGCTGGACCTGATGGGGTACCAGTTCGATTTTACACAGAGTACGCGAAGGAACTTGCCCCCCTTCTTGCAGCGGTGTACCGTAGGTCTCTAGAAGAGCGTAGCGTTCCAAAGGATTGTAAAAGGGCACAGGTCATCCCCGTTTTCAAGAAGGGACGTCGAACAGATGTGCAGAACTATAGACCTATATCTCTAACGTCGATCAGTTGTAGAATTTTGGAACACGTATTGTGTTCGAGTATAATGACTTTTCTGGAGACTAGAAATCTACTCAGTAGGAATCAGCATGGGTTTCGATAAAGACGGTCATGTGAAACTCAGCTCGCGCTATTCGTCCACGAGACTCAGAGGACCATAGACACGGGTTCACAGGTAGATGCCGTGTTTCTTGACTTCCGCAAGGCGTTCGATACAGTTCCCCACAGTCGTTTAATGAACAAAGTAAGAGCATATGGACTATCAGACCAATTGTGCGATTGGATTGAGGAGTTCCTAGATAACAGGACGCAGCATGTCATTCTCAATGGAGAGAAGTCTTCCGAAGTAAGAGTGATTTCAGGTGTGCCGCAGGGGAGTGTCATAGGACCGTTGCTATTCACGATATACATAAATGACCTTGTGGATAACATAGGAAGTTCACTGAGGCTTTTTTCAGATGATGCTGTGGTGTATCGAGAGGTTGTAACAATGGAAAATTGTACTGAAATGCAGGAGGATCTGCAGCGAATTGACGCATGGTGCAGGGAATGGCAACTGAATCTCAATGTAGACAAGTGTAATGTGTAATGTGCTGCGAATACATAGAAAGAAAGATCCCTTATCATTTAGCTACAAAATAGCAGATCAGCAACTGGAAGCAGTTAATTCCATAAATTATCTGGGAGTGCGCATTAGGAGTGATTTAAAATGGAATGATCATATAAAGTTGATCGTCGGTAAAGCAGATGCCAGACTGAGATTCATTGGAAGAATCCTAAGGAAATGCAATCCGAAAACAAAGGAAGTAGGTTACAGTACGCTTGTTCGCCCACTGATTGAATACTGCTCAGCAGTATGGGATCCGTACCATATAGGGTTGATAGAAGAGATAGAGAAGATCCAAAGGAGAGCAGCGCGCTTCGTTACAGGATCATTTAGTAATCGCGAAAGCGTTACGGAGATGATAGATAAACTCCAGTGGAAGACTCTGCAGGAAAGACGCTCGGTACGGGCTTTTGTTGAAGTTTCGAGAACATACCTTCACCGAAGAGTCAAGCAGTATACTGCTCCCTCCTACGTATATCTCGCGAAGAGACCATGAGGATAAAATCAGAGAGATTAGAGACCACACAGAAGCATACCGACAATCCTTCTTTCCACGAACAATACGAGACTGGAATAGAAGGGAGAACCGATACTCAAGGTACCCTCCGCCACACACCGTGAGGTGGCTTGAGGAGTATGGATGTAGATGTAGACTCTACAAGCAGCCGTTTGTGTTGTGTTGACAGAAGACTATGCACGGAACGGTAATTTCCTAGTCCGACTATTGTTGTTTTGGGACCAATGGTGCGGGATGACACGGGATATTACAGGGAGTTCATTACTCGCTCTCGCATGGCAGGCACAGGTGTGAAGGCCTTACGATGAGCTTTGATACCGACCCTTCCTCAACGAGGTCGGACGTGGCCAACTGGAACCTAGGCGACGAGTATGGCTGCCTATGCAGTTTGGCGTGGGGCCGTTGACACATTTGAATGTCTCACAGATGTGGGCGTTGGAAGATTCGACCAGCCAGTCTAATCGGGACCCACTCACTCAGGTGCTGAAACGCTCTCACACGACGACGTGACATCCTTCACAGTGATCACTGAACTCCTGAAGCTCTTACACTCCTTCTATACCCTACTAGGCCTAGTAACATCACTAAATACGATCAACGCTAACGCACTATGGTGGCCGTTCTGTCACAGTCAACTGGAACTGTAATCATTTACAGAGCAGCCAATGATATGTATGTTGTAAGAGTGCAAATGCGCATAGTTGTGAGTGGGAGCTCGCGATAGGGACTCTCACTGCTGAATTGCGAGATCGTGTGTGTTTGTGTTCATATGGCTGAGAAATGAATTGCAAAAGAGTAGGTTTAAGTAATAACAGTTAAAGATAAAAGTAAATTACGTTTTGTTTGTATTGGTGTGATTATTTTTGTTGGAGATACACCGGGTGTGCCAAACGGCTGCTTCTTGACGTCAGAGCAGGCAGGGGCCCTAGAGTATGGAGAGCAGTGCGGCGTGCCGTGGAACTGCCTCCACGGCGAAGTTCTGTGATGGTGGGACTTCGTAACTACGGAGACCTATAGATAACACAGAACCGAAATTGGCTGTGAAGCATAATGAGAGTCTGTTCTCGTAATTCATTGTAAGAATTTCTTGTCCAACAGGAAGTTAGCCAATTTGTAATTCGAATAATAAACCCTTGTTTGTGAACCCAGCAGCGCCTGTTAATACGTAATAATAGTCATGTCGCAGGAGACGTCTGGTGGAAGGTGAGGTACCTCCGAAATGAGTAAGAAGATCGCGTCAAGTAGGAGAGAACTCTAGCACGAATTTCCATTTATATCCGTCAGTGTCTCCTGGGTGCCAGGCAGAGTATTAGCGGTACTAACGGAGCTATTTGGTACCAGCATTCGTTCAAATGGTTCAAATGGCTCTGAGCACTATGGGACTTAACATCTATGGTCATCAGTCCCCTAGAACTTAGAACTACTTAAACCTAACTAACCTAAGGACAGCACACAACACCCAGCCATCACGAGGCAGAGAAAATCCCTGACCCCGCCGGGAATCGAACCCGGGAACCCGGGCGTGGGAAGCGAGAACTCTACCGCACGACCACGAGATGCGGGCACCAGCATTCGTAAGGAGAACCAATAATACAGTAAGGCTTATTCTTGGCAGATTGAGGGACAGCATTTTCTTCCGCCTCCCTTCCATTTGTCCCCAACGATGTGATGGAGCAACAGTGCACTTCATCTATTTATGTGCATTAATTTACATTGCGTTGATAAGTCATGGAATACCTCTGAATATCGAGTCGCATCTCTGTTTACGCGGTTTAGTGCAGCAACTTGATGCGGCATGCACTTCAACAGGTCGTTAGACGTTCACTGCAGAAATATTGAGCCACGCTTCCTTTATAGCCGTACGTAATTACGAAAGTGTTGTCGACGCCGGATGTTGCACGAACTGGCCTCTCAATTATGTCCCATAAATGTTAAATGGGCTTGATGTCGGGTGAAGCGCGTGACCAAATCATTCGTTCGAGCTGTCCAGAATGATTTTCAAACCAATCGCGACCAACAGCGGCGCTGTGAAATGTCGCATCGTTGATTGGGAACAGGAAACCCATACATTTTCTGCAAATGGTGTCAAAGTAACCAACATAACCATTTCTAGTCAGTGGTCGACTCAGTTGGACCAGATGCGTCAGTACATTCCAAGTAAGCGCCGCCCACACCGCTATGAAGCCACCACCAGCTTAAACAATGCCTTGTGGACAACTTTGGTCCATGACTTCCTGGGGTCATCGCCACGCTCGAACCCTACTACCAGCTCTTACCAATTGAAATCGGGGCTCATATGAGCAGGTCACGGTTTTCCTGTCGTCTACAGTCCACCCGATATGGTCCCGAGCCCTAGGCACACTCTCCACACTGTGGATCTCTGTATATTGAAATCCCCAACGATTTCCGGAATGGAATCCCATGCGTCTAGCTCAAACTCAAATTGCACGTTCAGAGTCCGTTAATTCCCGTCGTGCAGCTATAATCACATCGGATACTTTTCCCTTGAATCAGCTGAGTACAAATGACAGTTCCGCCAATGCGCTGCCCTTTTATACCTCGAGTACGCGATGCTACCGTCACCTGTATATATGCATATCACTATCCCACGGCTTTTGTCACCTCATTGCATATTCAGGATCAACTGACAGGACCTGGATCAATCACCTATTATCGTTGGGTGATCTGCATGTCGCCAACTTTACTGGGGTTACTATCTTTCCACAGACGACTGTGTCATCTGCGGACAGCAGACAGCACAGCCTCTATAAAGATGATTACATGGAACGTGGGTGGAAAGTGTGAAGGAAGAGCCTCTGGTCTCCGACTGGGACAGGACCTTTATGCCTGCACACTCTGGGCGGCAGCTTTGTGATGCGTGTTAGGTCCGATCCGGTGAGCGCAGCTATGCCGTGCTGCTGCAGCCCGTGAAAAGCGGAAGGAGAAAACAGAAAAAAAGTCTACTGCCAGTCTGCCACACGTGGGCGAAGCTCGCGTCGCAGCCCGGCGCGCTGCACCGCCGCTGTGTGCAGAAACTGCGCGGCGCCGTGAGTCACCGGCGCGGCGGCAGCGGCACCTACCGCGCCCAACTTGCCCAGTCCGGCCGCCAGCGGCAAGTGGCGGGCCGGCTGGCTTTTGTGCGTGGGCGCTGCTGCGGAGAACGGGTTTCCTGCCAGCCGCACAAATAAGTCTGCATTCCTGTCGACGGATGCCTGCCCCACCTTGCTGCCATTGCCGGGTGTAACTCCGGCTTGCCTCGCGTACACCATGTTCAGCTCTCATCCTTTTACTCTCACACACTCTTTCCTATCTGTGAAGTGACATGGAAGGCCAGTAGTCATAGGCTTACTCTATCCATTTGTCATCCAGCAGCTTTTATTCCATCCATCCGCCCGTCCGTTCATCCATTTTTTCCTTTGGTGTGGGAGCCACGATGGACCACTGCTTTTAAGGGGCCTACATAAAATTTAGTTGACACAACGTCTGCAGCTGAACACCGTGGAAGCAGATAATGAACCACTTCAGTTGTAACAGATTTATTTGTTCAATCACAACCGTTTCGGGCGACTATAAGCCCATCTCGAGGCGCATGGACGCCGCACACTGGAGACCAGGCAGCGAACTGGTGACAGCCGCACTTGAACCTAAGATACGGAATGATTCTAAGGGATCTGATTGAAAATCGCCTAAAAATGGTTTTTACAAGCATTTATGGGTTCCTGATTGATCATCTGGCAGCGTATTACAATATCCTGATATTGCTCCAAACAGTTTTACTGAAAACTGAAATTCCGTGGACTAAAATGTGTCCTCACTTTGTAGCCCTCCGTATTAATTCTCAGTTTTAAAACTTTACTCCACAGAACAGTCAATGTACATTCTGAAAACCCCGTTTCCCGATCAGTTCGCACATTTAATAAAAAAAATAGGGAAATTCGATTGCTGTATTCTTCAATAAAATCTTTGTAGTCTGGGGCAACCATAATTCGCTAGTCCAGTCTAAACACGAAACTGACTCACTTACAATGAAATGTTAATTTTCTCTGCTTTAAAAAAAAGAAAAAAAATAATCTGCTGGTTGCGAAGTTTCCTGCCTCGTATTCTGAGGCCGTTATTCAAGACCTCCGTCGTATCCGTAGTAATTTTCTACGCGCTCTTTTCGCCGGTGCGCGAAAATGCATGGCAGCTGAGATGTTCTGGAAAAACGAAATACTCAACACAATACCGTGCCTATTCACCTTCGTGCTCCCAAAACTAGTCGTGGACTATGCGAGTTAAGCAAACATGGGCCCCGTCTTCCTGGAACCACTGTAGAACAAAAATTGTACCATGGGATGGGTCGGATCAGCCAGAATGGTTTCAAAATCCTTGACAGTAATGCCACTATGCAGAGTAACCGTGGTAGTCCATGGCTGCCCAAAACACCACCGGACCCTCTCCATTATTCACTCGTAGAAGCAAGTAGTCTGCGAGACGTGGGACGGCGTACGCCAGACGTATACTCAGCCACAAGTTGGGAAAAGGGTGGAACGTAACTCATCTCACCAAATCACTTTCCTACAGTTACTTCGTAGTCCATGTTTCATGGTTTCGGTGCTACATTTACCTCTTAAGGAAATTTGTGTCACCGGTGAGTGGTTTTGAATTTCCAGCTCGCTCTGCAGCTCCATGCTTATGCAGCTCCCGTAATGTTCAAATGCTGACAGGATTCGTAAGTGCGCCATTAAGTTCTGCAGTGACTTTAGCAGCTGTAGTCCGCTTATTTTTGGTCACAATCCTCTTCCATGACAGATAGTCACGATCACTCACAACACACTTCCGGATGATGTTTTTCCACTATTCGTTATATGCTGTATATATCATCGATAGGGTTCCTATTGAAACGCCGAACACTTGGGCTGCTTTGCTTACAAAAGCACCCACCATACGAGCACCAACAATTTGCCGACCTTCGAGTTTACTTAGCTCCGACATAATGCACTCTAGATTACACAGAACACTGCTCTGACCACGATTGACACTTGGGACGTATTGAGGACACTGCACAGGTGCCTTTCGTGGTAAAAAACAACAGTGCAACCTGCAGACTTCGCAGCATCTGCGTTTGTGTTCAACCATGTATTTCTCGCGTTGTTTCCATATTTTTGTCCAACTCCCTATAGATGAAACATTATTAAAACATGTCATCCAATAAAATAAATTTGCCCTTTGTTCCCCTTTGTACGTCGCTCAGCAATGGGTTCGTTTTTCATTCTCTCGTTCGATTTAATACTTTCGAGGATACAAACAAGCTTATATAAAAGGGCAGTTACAATGCAGTTACTCCTATCTTTATCCTCGCAGAAAAGCGCTTACCGCTTCCAAGTTAATGGTGATGTTCTCTGGCAACCAATTCTTGTGCCCCATCCAAGCATTACCATTGTTTTCTCACTTTCTGTCATCCCAAATTTAGCTCAGTCACCGCACAGCCTCTCTCCAAAAACAATTTTCTACGTTGTTTAGGCTTGATTTTTACTTCAACTTCTAAATTTTCAAGCCATTGTAGACACTACTTTCTACAAATAGCTTTACCATACGAACCTTGTCTCTGTCGTGGTTTTTCTACACTGTAGAGTACCTTGTGGAGCTTTTCTTTCTTCCTTATTTTAACAGTGACGCTCGAGTGATCTTGATTAATTCACTGAGATGAGCTCTCGATCAGGGACAGTCAGTTTTGGCGATCGACATACAGCCACATCATCGATAGAAAGCATGTTACGTGATGGAGTGTGGGCTTCCAGAGCGCTTCATATTTCACTGAGCATGGGCATAAGATGTTACGGTGTAGGGAGAAATTTGCTGGTAGTAATCTAATTGGTCACTGGATATTACTGCTAAGAAAATACCAGCACTAAATGGGCTTGAATCTACACAAGAATAGAATGGCCTAACAGTCTTTCTGCCTTTGTTCAGAGACTACGTCTGGAATGATTTCATGGGACTAGGTGGTTTTATTTGTTTTTATTCATCGTATGATGACAGGAGAAAATATTCGGCAACTTCCCCCTGAGGGTCCAGGGGTTAGAATAGGCCCGAGGTATTCCTGCCTGTCGTAAGAGACGACTAAAAGGAATCTCATACTTTCGGCCCTCTAACATCAGGTCCCATTCCATGGTTTGACCTTCCCAAATTCTACAGAAGTGCAGTCCATATGGGGATAGAGACCTTACGTGGTGCGCGAGTTATCCACAGTGCCCATAGATTCGATCTCCTGAACCTCTTGTCGTGCCTTTGCATCTCCACCTGCGATTCAACTATTTGAGCGTTTTCTTACGTTGTCTACTGTCCTCTGTCACCCCCATGACGATATTGGATTTCTTTGCGCCCAATATCCAGCGTGGTAGCCAGTCTGTTGTGGTGGGACCGTCATGTACCTATTTGGTGGTAGCCTCCTGACACCACAGGGATCGCATTGCTGATGCCTGAGCTGTAAACTCCCCATGTATACCAAGGAGTAGATGCCTGTCTTCCTGGGGCATCAGGACTCCCGGCAACAGCCATCATCATCGCCCTTCCTCTCTACCACCACCGGGAGTCCGCTTCCATCAACTACTTCGTTCTCTTTCCTTCCACTTTCCTAAGACTTTCTTGACAACTGGGGGTACAGCACCGCCGTGGCTCCGCCACCGGACCTGCCTGCTTCGTGACCTTTGTCAGCTTCCCAAGGATGGTACCCCTTCTCTCGTTTATCGTCGGGCATTTGCTGCTCTATGCACACAAATGAAGGATGCCACATTTATTTACACTAACGGCTCAAAAACATCATTTGGTGTTGGGAGTGCCTATATTGCTGGCGACACCCATTACCGATTTCGGCTTCCCGACCAGTGTTAGGTTTCTACTGCGGAGCTTCACGCTGTTCTCCAGGCTGTCAAATACATCCGTCGCCATCGGCAGATACAGAATATTATATGCTTAGATTCGCTCAGCTCTTTCCTCAGTCTCCAAGCTCTTTACCCTGTCCACCCTCTGGTCCACCTGATTCAGGACTGCCTCCACTTGCTCCACTTGGGAGGCTTCTCTGTGGCATTCCTCTGGATCTCAGGACACATTGGCATCCGTGGAAACGAAGCGGCCGATATAGCGGCCAAGGCTGCAGTCTCTCTTCTTCAGCCTGCTGTTCGCATGGTTCCCTTCGCCGATCTACAGTGTGTTTTATGTGGTCGTGTTGCTCTTTTATGGCACGCACATTGGTCTACACTTCCCAATAATAAACTGCGGGAGGTGAAAGCTCTTCCCTGTGCTTGGACCTCTTCCTTGCGAACTCGTCGTCGGGAGGCGGTTATTTTAGCTAGATTCCGGATAAGGCACGACATCTTTTAAGTGGTGATCCTCCCCCGCTTTGTCCCCACTCGTCTCAACTGTGGACGGTGAGACCTTTTACTTGAGTGGCCCTATTTTACTCCGCTACGCGCCCGTCTACAGCTGTTGCCTGATATATCTTCCATTCTGGTAGATGACACGCGCTCAACCGATCGCGTCCTCGAGTGTATCAGTGTCAGTGAGATGACGTCGGTCATTTGAAGCTCTTTTTTGGGAAAACAGCACCCCTTCTATAGTGGATTTCTAAGCTTTCCTTCTGTTTTTTTGTTTCCCCACGTTTTGAGTTTCGCTGCCGTTGCTGCTGATTTCCAATTTATTTTTTTACGTTTCCCTAAGCTACAGACCGGGCGCTAATGACCGTAGCAGTTTCGCACCCTAAAACCATAACAAACAAGAACAGCCATCATGCCAGTTGGCGTTTGCTATGGCTGGGTGGCGCCTGGGGGGAGAGCCCCTGATCGGAGTCGTTGGCATCAGGGCAGATGATCTGCAATGAAGTGGACTCAATCATCTTTTCCTGTTGACAATGTGGCGCCAACAGTCTCTAGTAGGAAAGGTAAGATCGAATGCAATGCCGACAGGTATGACCCAAAATCGTTACCCTCCCTCATTACACCAAGGGAGAGAGCTATATTCACCTAGGTTTTTAGTCTGTAGCAGAACTGATGGGAACTGCTTTCTACCCACGAAGCCTCATTTTTTCGTTGAAAACCTTGAGGACTAGTTTGGAGAAGTGACAGCGTTGTCCAAGATGCGATACGACACAGTCTTGATACAGACAGCTTCGCCAGCCCAATCGCGTGCGTTACTCGCCCGATACAAGCTGGGTGATACTCCTGTTTCCGTCACTCCCCATAAAAGCCTCAATATGGTCCAGGGGATCATTTTCCATCGCGATCTCCTCTTGCAGTCTAACGACGAGCTCCGCGCCAATTTAGAGCGGCAGGCTGTTCATTTCATCCAGCGCGTTTACAGGGGACCCAAAGTCAACAGGGTTGCTACTGGTGCCTTCATCTTGGCCTTTGAGGGTGATTCATTGCCTGAAAAAGGTCAAGTGATGGTTTACCGCTGTAATGTTAAGCCATACATCCCTCCCCCTATGTGATGCTTTAAATGCTGGAAGTTTGGGAACATGTCTTCCCACTCCACTTCCAGCGCCACATGTCGAGACTGCGGACATCCACGGAACCCGGATACTCCATGTGCGCCTTCTCCCATTTGCATCAGCTGTGGAGAGCACCAGTACGCTGCTCACAAAACTGCCCAGTACAAGACCCTGGACAGGTTGACTTACACAGAGGCTAAACGAAAATTTGAAAGATTACACCCCATTTTGTTGACGTCGACATATGCTGCAACTACGTTAACATTGTCTCAAGTGCCAGTGGTTCCTCACTCTGTGCCACGGACAGTGGGCCCTCCAGGTCACCAGAATACATCCGCCCCATTGGTGGTAGGGGTCAGATCTTCCTCTGTTGCTATCAAAGCACTGACTTCGGGAGCAAGGCCCCCTCAAATGCAGGAAACATCGGCCCTATCCCTCTGCCGAAGAACCAACAGCCTCCTCTGGCTTCTCTCGTGTGGAAGGGATCCCTTGGGACCCTCTCTCCCAAGGTCTCCACTAATGCCACGGCAGACACTCGCCAGTGGCTCAAGGAGCCAAAAGCTTCTGGACGAAGAGCTTCACGGTCTTCCTCTGTGCCTGAAGCTGCTTTGGAGAAGTCCTCCCAGCAAGCCCCTAAAGAGAAGCGAGAGAGCAAGCAAACTAAGTAGTAGTCTGCTGAGAAACAGGACCCTCTGGTGGCCCCAACACCACCACTCCCTACCAATTCTATATCTGAAGTTGCAGTGGAGATCTTAGCGTCCCCTGCGGACCTGGATCTCACTGATGCCTCATCCACCATAGAAATGGCTACAGATACTCAATGGGTGGCAGCAGGTTACCCTGAGGTGTAACCTGCTTCTTTCTGTGCTTCATGCCTTCCCAGCCTCCAGCGGAATAGCGGCGGTTTTTGCACCACCTGGCTGAGCTACAGCAACTGTTCAGCTTTACACCTGCTTTCTGCATTGTCCTCCAGGAAATTTAGTTCCCAGCAATGCAGACCCCTGCCCTCCATGACTATAAGGGATATTACAATAGTGACTATTATAGAGTGTCATGTGGAGTTTGTGTCTACGTCCTGAACTCAGTATGCAGTGAACTTGTGCCCCTTCAGACTACTCTCGCTGTGGCTGTCAGGATAAGGACGATGCAGGAAATAACTGTCTGCAATGTATATCTTCCTCCAGATCGTGCAATACCCCTGAATGCATTAGCTGCACTGATTGATCAACTCCCTACACCTTTCCTACTTTTGGGAGATTTTAACGCTCATAACCCCTAGAGGAGTGGCACCGTGTTTACGGACCGAGGCAGAGATGGCGAAAATTCACTGTCACAACTCGACCTCTGTCTCTCAAATACAGGTGCTCCACACATTTCAGTGTGGGACTTGACACATAGTTGGGTATTGATCTCTCGGTTTGCAGTTCTGGCCTTCTCCCATCTATCCACTGAAGAGCACACGATGATCTGTGTGGTAGCAACCACTTCTGTCTTCCTGTCACTGTCCCGGTGTTAGGCCCACGGACGCCTGCATAGATGGGCTTTAAACAAGACAGACTGGGTAGGCTTCACATCTGCTGTCCCTGTTGAATCTCCCCCACATGATAACATCGATGTGGTGGTTGAGCAGGTAACTACAACTATCGTTTCTGCGGCGGAAAACGCAATCCCTCGTTCTTTACGGTGCCCCCCGGCGAAAGACAGTACCTTGGTGGTCGCCGGAAGTCGCTGAGGCAATTAAGGAGCGTCGGCGAGCTCTATAGCGGCACCCTTCCCTGGAGCACCTCATAGCCTTTAAACAGCTCCGTGCCCGTGTTAGCCAGCTTATCAGAAGACGGAAACAGGAGTGTTGGGAGAGATACGTCTCGACCATTGGGTGCCATACGTCACCTTCCCAAGGCTGGTCAAAGATCAAACGAGTTTTTGGGTACCAGACCCAGCAGGTGTCCCCGGTGTTAACATAAATGGCGTGTTATCTATCCGTGCAGACGCTGTTGGTGAGCACTTTGCTGTGCACGTTGCTCGCGCCTCTGTGTTGGAGAATTACCCCCCCCCCCCCCCAGCCTTTCGCACTCTCAAGCGGCGGACGCAAGGGAACCCTTTAATGTCCGATTTACAGAGCGAGCGCTCCTCAATGCCCTTGAGCATCGCCCCGACACATGTCCTGGGCCAGATCAGATGCACAGCCAGATGATAAAACATCTCTTGTCTGACTACAAGCCTCATATCCTCATCATCTTCAATTGGGTCTGGTTCGGTGGTGTCTTTCCATCGCACTGGCGGGAGAGCACCATCATACCATTGCTCAAACCCGGCAAAAACCCGCTTGACGTGGACAGGTGTCGGCCCATCAGCCTCACCAACGTTCTTCTTAAGCTGTTGGAACGTATGGTGTGTCAGCAGTTCTGTTGGGTCGTGGAGTCACGTGGCCTACTGGCTCCATGTCAGGGCGGGTTCCGCCAGGGTCACTGTACCACTGATAATCTTGCATCGCTCGAGTCTGCCATCCGAACAGCCTTATCCAGGCGCCAACACCTGGTTGCCGTCTTTCTTGATTTACGTAAAGCTGGGGACATAATATCCTTGCCACATTATATAAGTGGGGTCTGAGGGGCCTGCTCGCGATTTTTGTCCAGAATTTGTTGTTTCGTGCTTTCCGTGTCCAGTTGGTGCCTTGCATAGTACACACCCCCCCCCCCCCCCCTCCATATCCAGGAGAATGGGGTCCCGCAGGCCTCTGTATTGAGTGTATCTTTATTTTTAGTGGACATTAACGGTCTAGCAGCTACTGTAGGACCGTCCGTCTTACCCTCTCTGTATGCAGACGAGTTCTGCATTTAGTACTGCTCCACCAGTACTGGTGTTGCTGCCCGGCGCCTACCAGGGAGCCATCCACAAGTCGTAGTTATGGGCTCTAGCCCACTGCTTCCAGTTTTTGGCCTCAAAGTCGTGTGTTATGCACCTCTTTCGGCGTCGTACCGTTCATCCGGTACCAGAACTTTACCTTACTGGCGGCGATACACTCTCTGTAGTGGAGACATATCGATTTTTAGGACTGGTTTTCGACGCCCGATTGACTTGGCTCTCTCACCTTCGTCAGCTTAAGCGGAAGCGCTGGCAGCACCTCAATGCCCTCCGCTGCCTGAGCAACACCAACTGGGGTGCAGATCGCTCTATGCTGCTGCAGTTCTACAGAGCCCTTATTCAATCCCGCCTTGACTATGGCAGTCTGGTTTACGCTTCGGCGCTGTCTTTACTAGACCCAATGAACCACTGTGGCGTTCGTCTAGCGACTTTTAGAACGAGTTCAGTGACCAGTGTCCTGGTGGAGGCCGGAGTCCCTCATTGAATGCGAGGCGCGCACAACTGATCGCCAGTTACCTTGCACACGTTCGTAGTTGTCCTGCGCATCCGAATTACCATCACTTTCTCCAACCCACGGCGGTTCATCTCCCGCATCGGCGGCCCAGGTCAGGGCTTACAATTGCCCTTCTATCCGAACTGGAGTCCTTGCCTTTGCTATCTATACTTCAGGTCCATTCACGTACACCTCCATGGTGTACACCTAGGCCGCGGCTTCCCGTGGACCTTTCACATGGCCCTGTTAACCCCGCGGCTTTCTGCTGTCACTTCAATTCTTGACATGTACCGAGGCCATGAAGTGATTTACACCGACGGCTCGATGGCTGATGGTCACGTCGGCTTCGGGTATGTCCATGGAGGACATATTGAACAGCAGTCTTTGCCCCATGGCTACACTGTTTTCACTGCCGAGCTGGTGGCTATATCTCGTGCTCTTGAGCTCATCCGTTCATGCTGTGGGGAGTCGTTTCTTCTGTGTACTGCCTCCTTGAGCAGCCTAGAAGCTATCGACCCGTGCTACCCTCGTCATCTTTTGGTAGTGACCATACAGGAGTCAATCTATGCCCTGGAATGGTCCGGTCGTTGAGTGGTGTTTGTGTGGACCCCAGGAATCCCAGGCAACGAACTTGTTGACAGGCTGACCAAACAGACTACACGGAAACCGCTTATGGAGATCGGAATTCCAATAACTGAACTGCATTCGTTTTGACGCCGCCAGGTTTTTCGGCTTTGGGAGACGGAATGACGTAGTCTCAGTACGCAAAACAAAGTGCGTGCCATTACGGATGTGTGGCAGTCCTCCGTGCGGGCCTCTCGCAGGGACTTTGGTTTTCTGCCGGCTCTGCATCGGCCACGCTTGGGCGACCCACTCCTACCTCCTGCGCCGTGAAGATCCACATCAGTGTCGATGCGGCGCCCATGTTCTGGTGCACTGTCCCAATCTGACTGCCCTGCGTCGAAATCTTCGGTTACCAGACTCGTTGCCGCTTCTTTCATCTCACAACGCCTCATCGGCTGATTAAGTTTTATGTTTTATTCATGAGGGTGGCCTTTATCATTTGGTCTAACTTTTAGCGCATGTCCTTTATCCCTCTGTGTCCTCCATCCTAGTAAATCCCATAGGGCTTAGAGCCATTCCTCCACCCTAGTGCTTTTAGGGTGAGGTTTTAATGTGTTTTAGAGTGGCTGGCTTCTCCTTTTTATTCTCATGATCAGCCAGCCATGGTAATCTGTTTTGTCGTTTTAATCTCTTCTACCTGTTTCTCGCGTTTCTGTGGTTTTCTTGTCCCCTTTTGTCCATTTGTTTGTTGCCCCTCCGTCGTCCTTGTGGTTTTCCTATCTCTCCGTTTTATGTTGTTGGTCTTGCTTGTTTTATTCTCACCCTTTTGGCATTGTTTTATTCGGAACAAGAGACCGATGGCCTAGCTGTTTGGTCCCTTGCTCCTCTCTTTTAAACCAACCAACCAACGAACCAACGAACCAACCAACCAACCAACCTATTAGCCAACTACATTCATGCTCATAAATTAAGGATAATTGCAGAATGTGGTGCCACACAACGTGGCACTGCACAAAACTCTAATAGCATAGGCACTTACGAAACACACACGACACTGATCTGTAAGTCCGCTGGCCGTGGTGGCCGAGCGGTTCTAGATGCTTCAGTGTGGAACCGCGCTACTGCTACAGTTGCAGGTTCGAATCCTGCCTCGGACATGGATGTGTGTGATGTCCTTCGGTTAGTTAGGCTTAAGTAGTTCTAAGTTCTAGGGGACTAATGACTTCAGATGCTAAGTCCTATAGTGCTCAGAGCCATTTGAACCACTTTGTGTAAGTCCACGGCATTGGTGAGAAGTTGAGAAAACCGTCCCGAAACGCATGTGCTACAAAACGCCACTTTTTCCTGCGCATGTACCCCGACATCAATATCAATATGGGATATGATCACCGTGCACACGTACACAGGCCGCACAATGGGTTGGCATACTCTGGATCAGGTGGGGTATAGCCTTCCATTCTTGCACCAGTGTCTGTCGGAGCTCCTGAAGTGTCGTAGGGGTTTGAACACGTGCAGCGATACGTCGACCGAGAGCATCCCAGACATGCTCGATGGGGTTTAGGTCTAGAGAACAGGCAGGCCACTCCATTCGCCTGATATCTTCTGTTTCAAGCTATTCCTCCACGATGGCAGCTCGGTGGGGCCGTGCGTTATCATCATTCAGGAGGAAGGAGGGACCCACTGCACGCCTGAAAAGGCAGACATACTGGTGCAAAATGACGTCCCGATACACCTGACCTATTACAGTTCCTCTGTCAAAGACATGCAGGGGTGTACTTGCAGCATCCCACCGCACACCATCAAACCACGACCTCTATACAGGTCCCTTTGAAGGACATTAAGGGGTTGGTATCTGCTTCCTGGTTCATGCCAGATGAAAACCCGGCGAGAATCACTGTTCAGACTATACCCGGACTCGTCATAACCTGGGACTACTGTTGCAATGACCATGTACTGTTTTCTTGACACCAGGCTTTACGGGATCTCCCGTGACCAGGCGTCAGTGGAATGCACCTTGCAGGTCTCCGAGCGAATATACCATGTCTGTTCAGTCGTCTGTAGACTTTGTATCTGGAGACAACTGTTCCAGTGGCTGCTGTAAGGTTCCGAGCAAGGCTACCTGCAGTACTCCGTGGCCGTCTGCGGGCACTGATGGTGTGATATCGGTCTTCTTGTGGTGTTGCACACTGTAGACGTCCTGTACTGTAGCGCCTGGACACGTTTCCTGTCTGCTGGAATCTTTGCCATAATCTTGATTACACTTTGTGGCACACGAAGGGCCCGTGCTACGACCTGTTGTGTTAGACCAGCCTCCAGTCGCCCTTGTGTTCTAACCCTCATAACGTCATCAATATGTGTTCTTTGAGCCATTTTCAACACAGTCACCATTAGCACGTGACATGGACCAACACACCTCTGCGTATGTGGACTGCTGCCAGTGACACTGTGCGACAACCGCAGGTCAAATGTACCGCTTGGTCATACCCCGAGGTGATTTAAATCCGCAAACCGCCCACCAGAGCGTTGTTTCGCCATTTATCAGCATTATCCTTAATTTATGAACTTGAGTGTAATTACAACAAAAATTTCTACACAAATACATGCAATCCCAAGTTATTACATTGCTGTATAAGTTGGTAGTGTTATTGTTTTGTTTGTTGGTATTCCGGATGCTATAGAGTTATTCATAGGTTATCATTTTTTATTCGTAGTTCATTGGTTCTATTTGAGTTTACATGATGGCGTTTTGTCATTTGCTGATAGTGAGGGGAGTGGTGGACGCTAGAAAATGGAGTGCCAAGTGGAGAAATGGGAACATTTCCGACATATTCTTCCGTCTAACTACAGTAGAGGGGTGACAGCAGCGGAGGCAGCCAGAAACATCTGCGCAATGCATGGGGACTGACAGTGGACAGAGCACCGCAAGAAAATGGTTTTCTCGTTTTAAGAAGGGTCGTTTCGACTTTAGTGGCTCTTCACCTTCACGAAGAGCTTCAGGGTTTAATGAAGATGGTTTAAAAGCATTAAACAACAATGGTCCACGTCACTGTGCTATAGAGCTCACAAATATGACGACTTATGATCATCTCACCATCCCACGACATTTTCTTGCAATGGTTCTAAAATAGGTTGCATGGATACCGCAAGCTCCAAGAGAAAAATGACAAAAACTAGAGTGTGGCCATAAGTACATCTCTGCTTGATCGTCTTCAATTGGCTCGTGAACAACACTGACCCTTCCTATCTTATGTCGTAACCGGTGATGAGAAATGGTGTCTTTATACTCACATAAGGAAAAGAAAAGAAAGGAGTGGTTGAGCCCAAACAACTCCCCGTACAAAGAACTGCATCTGGTCGAATTGCGAATTGCTTCCCCGAGGTGCAACTGTCACTGCTCACATTTATTGACAACAACTGAGACATCTAGCAGACGTTGTCCAAGAACAACGACCAGGAAGCCTGCATAAAGTGATGCTGCTCCACGACGACGCGCGCCACATTCTGCTAGGCTGACAAACAGTATACAGGAGTTGGGTTGGGAAGTCATTCCGCCCCCGCCTTGTTCACCCGATCTTGAGCCCTCACATTTTAAACAGTTCCACTCTCTACCGAACAACCTTCAGGGAACATCCTTTCCGGATGAAAATGCGCTCCGAACAAAGCTCGACGAGTTCTTCGCCTCAAAATCTACTGATTTCTACAGTCGCGGATTCGAAAAGTTATCCCAGCGTTGGCAGACTTTTGTAAATAGTGAAGCAGAATATGTTATTGATGGCTAAAGTCTCTATTGCGTGTGTCTGTTGTGAATTATGGAAAAATATGAACTTACGCACCAACCTAATTATAATGGGTTCGTTGTCCTAAGTCGAGGTTTCAGGTTCTCCGGAGAAATAGTGAAGGTGTACCATTAACATTCAGATGTTATATGATGTACTCTTTGCTGCTCTTCTCCGTAGTTACGTTGAGGGGAGGGCTTCAATCCGCATTTCAGCAGCAATGCTCCACATCTTCCCCAGTCAGTTCTCATCCAATTCAGCGTACACCAACGTCGCAGAGTTAGATGGAAACCTGCTGGTCACTCCTGGGGAGTGTTGCATCAGGGAAGTTTGCTCCTGCAGTTGATAGATTCATGCATCTTGCATGGTGAAATGAAGATTGTGCAGGCAGGCTGTTGCAAGGCCCGGTAGTCTTCTAGACCTCAATCACTGGGATTCTGATTATGATAATTGTGAATGAAGTGGTAATTTTTGTTTTGTGCTTTTTTAAATTCTTTTCCACATGTTCAGCAGTGAAAGTAATCTTCTTGTTGATGGTGGTGGAATACTACTAACGACCGGTAGCCGGTGTGTATTTATGGAGGCGAATCCATTCCTCGATGGAGCGCATTGCTTGATTGAGCTGTGTGTGCCAGTCATTTTAGTGTGAGCAATGTTTAGCCAGGGACAACAGCATATTCCGAGCCTGATCATCAGAGGGCTGCTGCAGTGGCATCTCAGGCTGTTCCTGTTAACATCTGCAGTGTATGGTTGAGTTTCGAGTTTTAACAGCCACATCCCGGAGATGGATTTTGTATGTCTAGGATTCTACTCAGATACTTTATAATGATGCAATATTGGAGAGTTCCAAGCTTAAGTGTGATGTTAGGTTTGTTGCTCAGTTGTTTATTACTACGTGGAAAGTTGGTACAACAGTGGAAAGAATGATGATTGAAGTATTCGCACAACGTTTTTAAGTCTGGTGTTATTGTAGCTTGAGCGTTCCGAAAGCATCAGTTCTGAACGATCAAAACATCATCAGTGTAAATAAATTTCTTGGACTTTGTTTCTGGGAGATCGTACGTATGAAATTAAAAATGAATAAGGTCCAAACAGAACCTTGAGAGATGCCATCATTTTTAGGATTTCATGCTGCAGTTGGTAAAACCGGATCACTTCGACATTCCATCTGACTGTCAGACTGTTGAAAACCCCTTTTCCCAATAACAGGTACACAGATCAAGTTGAAGTTTATGCCAGATTGCAAGGTCTACGGTCCCTCCATTGTGTAAATAAATTAAAGCTTCTAAATCAGTGCTATCAAAAGAGACGTCCATTTGGCACATATTTTGATACTCGCAAACACTCCCATCAAAACTTGTAAGTACTTCCTGGTGTAGAACCATGAAAGTTAAGGAGCAAGGTGTCGCAATTTAAATCAAGGAAACAGACGAAAGTTTTTCATTTGTATTCATCACACGAAAAAAATTTTCTGATTTTTCTCAAAAATTAAAACACTCGAAAACCTTGCATTTCCTGGGGCTCTTATCTTGACAGTATCAATCTCGATACATCAGTGTCGATAACGAGCAAAAATCATAGATACTATTTCTGGGATGGATGAACTGTCTATATAGATAGGTAAGTTTGTACGGAACCCTAAGAGCGCAAGCCCTACTCCCACGTGACCATATTTTATTTTGATTTATTTATATTTTTAATTTTTTTGTGAAGTCTTTGAGCTGTTTGAGAACACCTGGAAGTACCTGTTCAGTAAATGGTGTCCAGTTATATGTGATGATCGTCATCTAGCGCA
Organism: Schistocerca cancellata; assembly: GCF_023864275.1. NCBI lineage: Eukaryota > Metazoa > Arthropoda > Insecta > Orthoptera > Acrididae > Schistocerca > Schistocerca cancellata. The sequence goes on from NC_064628.1 coordinate 574,384,962, forward strand.
TTTCCCCACCATCACTTACAGAACACACACACTCCATGGTTTAAGCCTCTGAACTGGACTCTCAATGTACCACAGTTCAAACCCGCACCCGGCCACCAGTTTCCCACAGTTCCAAAAAATCAGTTTAGGTTCCTTTATTGAGACGATACTAATGTACAGTGAAGTTGGAAGGAAACATTTCAATCACTCTTTTCTTACTCGTATGACATAATTCAGAACAAGAAAAAGATAGTCGCATTTGCTTGCTACAATAATGTGATTCTTTTGTTTCATTGCTGATCAATGTAAAGCCCTAACAATTGAGACATGCACGCTTCCACACTTTGGTGGCTCCGTCTGGTACATTATCGTACCATGGAGAACTGTTACTTTCTCCTCTCCGCATCCAAAAGGCCAACGAATTGTGTCAGAGAGCGACAGTAAACGGTTGCTAGACTGCAGTACCAGTTCCTCTGCATAGTCAATGTTGAAACTAATAGGTCCCCCATCAGGGCGTGTGAGCGTATGCTGTGTCGAGCCGTGCTGTCCTCCAGTTTCGCGCTCCCTCACTATATATCAGTTTCACATGTGCGGTCACTGAGCTTAGGAAATTCGCTCCTGTCTTGTTCGATGAAACAGTCTCTGAAGACACAACTCAGTATTTAGGCTGTCATTTTATGACCTTCGGTTTCAGTGCCTTCGTGGTAAACGAACAGTTGAACAGACGACTTCGATATGTTTACTGATAACCAAGAACCAGGTATGTTTAATAGTTCTTAACAATTGAACAGGGTTGATCTCGCTTTCGAATTCGTTGAACGCTCGCACTGAAGTCACGCGTGTTAGGGTTCTTTTGCCGAGGTATCCTTACTCCAGACCACCATCTGGCAGCCAAGTCATGTCGGAAGCAGGAGGTTGCTGCAGGATTCGGAGCGGAAGCTATAGGCGCACGCCTCAGTGCTGCTGCAGGTGTCAACAGAGGAGCGGTGGTGCGGTCTCCTTCGGTGCGGCCAGTGCTCCCGGTAGCCAGTGCGTGACCCGCGGAGGACGCCTTGCGCAAGCGGCGGTAAAATTAGTGCGCCTTGTGTCCGGCACGAGAGAGGCGCGAAGGCGACGCCGCTGCCGCACTTCCGCTAGAAATAGATCATAGCCGGCCGTCACGTCGCTAGAGTGCCCACCTGACCCGTCCCATTGTCGTCGCGAAGGAGATTTACTCTGAAAATAACACGTCTGCGGCAAGTTCCTCAGGTGCTGAAATTGAAACGAAAGAGCAGCACAAAACCAACACTATGCCGTCCATAGTTTCTCATATGCATATGAAATTATGGCAGATCTTGAAAAAACAAAAATGAAGTCGAGGAGCAGGATAGGAAAATTTTTTCACAAAAAAGCAAAATGAAATTTGACTGCACCTAAATGTAAGTGCCATTAGTAAAATTTTACCATCATAGGCAAATTATGGATAGGAACATTCACAAACATACCTTCAATTACCAGCGATATAAATTGCGAGAGAAATTAATGGAGACCTGGAAGGCAAAGAATTCATGAAGAAACCGTTCAGCGCTGACAGAGGTAGAGATAAAATAACGTTGAGCGAGAGAAAGAGGTGTGTGTGTGTGTGTGTGTGTGTGTGTGTGTGTGTGTGTGTGTGTGTGTGTTTTGGGGGAGGAAGGGGGCAGGGTTCACAGGTACGTTGAGATGCAGAGGTAGGTAGACAGGTGCCAATCTGGTGAAAGTCTTTTGAAGCCACTGTCACTGCTTACTTTCACTTTTCGGGTACTAACAAAGGTCATACATTCTCAAGAGGGACGGCGTTTCTTTACACGTCAATCATTTATTAGGTGTCTTCCAGTTTCTGTCTTCCCTAATGTTTCTACCCCTCTAATGCTTCTTCTAGTACCAAGGAAATTTTTTTGATATATATTTTGTTACTCGTCTATATTAACAATTTAGCCAAAGAAGTGAGTAATAAAAGATTTGGTACAGTATCACATACAAAACACATACACGTTACAAATTACATTAATTCCTGGTAATCTTCATGGTACAGTCTGTACTTTCACACACTCAACACAGTCCATACATCACAACTTCCTACACCGAAACCTTTGAGACTGACTTATAACTTAACATACTCTGCTTACAGAAACTGGGCAACACTGACATAGTCCGTCGTGGTCAGCTGTCGAAACAAGTCCGTCACAGATGTAGGTTGAGGAATTCCTGCTCTGATCAACGCCTTAAGAAACTTGAGGCGTTGTCTGTCATACCGTGAACATCCAAGTATCACATGGTTGAGGTCTACTATCACAGTTGGGTGGTCTTCGCAGTATGGAGGTTGCTGAACCTTCATCCTGTAAAGATGTGAAAGATAACGGCCGTGACCCGTCCGCATGTGCATTATGGTAGTGGTATTAGGTCTAGATAGCTTGATTTTGGAGAAACAGATTATTCACGGAATTGAAATGAAGACCCATGCTTCTTGACAGAGCGTGGGGGAACGATGCGGGAGACCCGCACCACCATACTAGGCTAGGTCCTAATGGAGGTGTTTTGCCGTTGCCTTCCTCCGACCTAAATGAGGATGTAGACGACAGAACACCACCCAGTCATCTCGGGACAGGTGAAAATCCCTGACCTTGCCAGGAATCAAAACCGGGGCCCCGTGCTTGGGAAGCGACAACGCTACTGCCGAACCACGAGCGACGGACTTGCACGGAATACTCGGCTGTATTGCATATAAATGGAGGTTATTCCATGATATGTTCATACGTGTCGTGTCATTCTGTCAGAGTCCATCACATGTTACTTTTCTCATATGTTCTGTGGAGGGCTTCATTTGCTAGCTCATAAGTCCACCTAATTTTCAGCACTCTTCAGCAGCACCATATAACAAATGTTCAGATGCTCTTACTTTCCGATTTTCGCCACACTCTGTGAGTCACTTCCATACACTACTGTGCTGCAAACGAGCATTCAAAGGAATTTCTCCCTCGCATTAAGGCATGTGTTTGATACTGGTAGACTTCTTTTGCCTAGGAAGGCCCTCTTTGCCTGTTCTAGTCTGCTTTTTATGTCCATGTCGCTTAGTGCGTCATATACTATTTTGCTTCCAAGGTAGCAGAATTTCTTCACTTCATTTACAGCTAGGTAGTTAAATTTGATCCTTAGCTTATCGCTGATCTCGTTTGTGCTACTGCCCATTACTTTCTTTCTAGCCAGGAAAAATATAAGGTGGTTACCATGAGACGATAGGTTTGTCTACAGTGAGGTACCTCCTAACAATGTGTCGGGCCTCGTTTTGCACGGTTTAGTGCAGCAACTCGACTTGACATGGACGCTACAAGTTGTTGGAAGTTCCCTGCGAAATATTGAACCATGCTGCCTCTATAGGCATCCATAATTGCGAAATTGTTGCCGGTGCAGGATTTTGTGGAAGAAGTGACCTCTCGATTATGTCCCATAGATGTCCGAAGGGATTCGTGTCGGGGTATCTGGTGGCCAAACCATTCCCTTGAACTTTCCAGAATGTTCTTCAAACTGCGAAAACTGTGGTCCAGTGACATAGCGCATTTTCATCCGTGAAAATTACATCGTTATTTTGGAACATGAAGTCCCTGAATGGCTGCAAATGATCAATGCTCGGTTTCACTTCGACTAGAGGACCCAGTCGATGTCATGTAAACACAGTTCTCACTATTATGAAGTCACCAACAGCTTGCACAGTGCTTTTTTTAACAACCGAGGCCCATGGCTTCAAGGGGTCTGCGCCACATTCGAACTCTACCATCAGTGAGCCACGGTTTTTCAGTCGTCTACGGTACAACCAGTACGGTCGCGTGCCCAGGGGCGGCTCTGCAGGCGATGTCGTGCTGTTAGCGTCGGTCGTCTGCTGCCATAGCCCATTGACACCAAATTTTGCCGCACTGTTCTAACGGATACGTTTGTCGCACGTCCCACATTGATTTGTGCAATTATTTCATGCAGTGTTGCTTCTCTGTTAGCGCTGACAACTCCATGCAAACCCGCTGCTCTCGGTCATTACGTGAAGTTCGTCGGCCACTGGGTGGTACGTGGTGAGAGGTAATTTCTGAAATACGGTATTCTCGGCACGCTGTTGACACTGTGAATCTCGGAATATTGAATTTCCTGACGATTTTCCGGAATGCAATGTACCATGGCCGTAGCTCTAATTACCATTCTGCATTCAAAAACTTAATTGTCGTCGTGCGACCGTAATTACGTCGTATTGCTTCTCCATTGAATCACCTGTGTACAGATGATAGCTCCGCCAACGCACTGCCCTTCTATGTCTACATCTACATTTACATTTATACTCCGCAAGCCACCCAACGGTGTGTGGCGGAGGGCACTTTACGTGCCACTGTCATTACCTCCCTTTTCTGTTCCAGTCGCGTATGGCTCGCGGGAAGAACGACTGTCTGAAAGCCTCCGTGCGCGCTCGAATCTCTCTAATTTTACATTCGTGATCTCCTCGGGGGGTATAAGTAGGGGGAAGCAATATATTCGATACCTCATCCAGAAACGCACCCTCTCGAAACCTGGCGAGCAAGTTACACCGCGATGCAGAGCGCCTCTCTTGCAGAGTCTGCCACTTGAGTTTGTTAAACATCTCCGTAACGCTATCATGGTTACCAAATAACCCTGTGACGAAACGAGCCGCTCTTCTTTGGATCTTCTCTATCTCCTCCGTCAACCCGATCTGGTACGGATCCCACACTGATGAGCAATACTCAAGTATAGATCGAACGAGTGTTTTGTAAGCCACCTCCTTTGTTGATGGACTACATTTTCAAAGGACTCTCCCAATGAATCTCAACCTGGTACCCGCCTTACCAACAATTAATTTTATATGATCATTTCACTTCAAATCGTTCCGCACGCGTACTCCAAGATATTTTACAGAAGTAACTGCTACCAGTGTTTGTTCTGCTATCATATAATCATACAATAAAGGATCCTTCTTTCTATGTATTCGCAATACATTACATTTGTCTATGTTAAGGGTCAGTTGCCACTCCCTGCACCAAGTGCTTATCAGCTGCAGATCTTCTTGCATTTCGCTACAATTTTCTAATGCTGCAACTTCTCTGTATACTACAGCACCATCCGCGAAAATCCGCATGGAACTTCAGACACTATCTACTAGGTCATTTATGTATATTGTGAAAAGCAATAGTCGTGTAACACTCCCCTGTAGCATGCCAGAGGTTACTCTAACGTCTGTAGAAGTATCTCCATTGATAACAACGTGCTGTGTTCTGTTTGCTAAAAACTCTTCAATCCAGCCACACAGCTGGTCTGATATTCCGTAGACTCTTACTGTATCGGGCGACAGTGCGGAACTGTATCGAACGCATACCGGAAGTCAAGGAAAATAGCATCTACCTGGGAGCCTGTATCTAATATTTTCTGGGTCTCACGAACAAATAAAGCGAGTTGGGTTTCACACGATCGCTGTTTCCCATAATCCATGTTGATTCCTACAGAATAGATTCTGGGTTTCCAAAAACGACGTGATACTCGAGCAAAAAACATGTTCTAAAATTCTACAACAGATCGACGTCAGAGATATAGGTCTATAGTTTTGCGCATCTGCTCGACGACCCTTCTTGAAGACTGGGACTACCTGTGCTCTTTTCCAATCATTTGGAACCTTCCGTTCCTCTAGAGACTTGCGGTACACGCCTGTTAGAAGGGGGGGCAAGTTCTTTCGCGTACTCTGTGTAGAATCAAATTGGTATCCCGTCAGGTCCAGTGGACTTTCCTCTGTTGAGTGATTCCAGTTGCTTTTCTATTCCTCGGACACTTATTTCGATGTCAGCCATTTTTCATTTGTGTGAGGATTTAGAGAATGAACTGCAGTGCGGTCTTCCTCTGTGGCATACATATGCCATATGTATGCGATGCTACTGCCATCTGTATATATTTGCATATCGCTATCCCATGACTTTCTCACCTCATTGTAATTATAGAAATGGATACGTGTGTTTCAGTCGTGAATTTGTTCCCGGAACTGGCGTGTCAATAGCAGCTCTGTCACCTCGTCGGTCCATCGGAATCTGTAGATGCGTCGCCTATTGGACAAGAGTTTTAGCGGTAGCTGCTAAAGCACCAAGGGCAACCTCGCTGTGCAGCAGCGTACACCGCTTTAGCACCGGGTGTCAACCCCTTCATTCGACAGTGAGCTGGTTTTGTGTGGATTCCCCCACATAGACCTCCCCGAAGTCGTTGAACTCGGATTGCTCAAGTACGTACAGCTCGTCTGGTGCGCCACCGATATAGGCCAGATAGTAAGGCTTCATTAATTCCTTACGTCTGACCTGAAGTATGTATTTAGGAACTTTCGCCAGAAGGCTAGGACTTCCATGAGCAAGCGACAGCCTGTCCAAAAAGACGACCTACTGCACAGCAAACAAAGCAACATCTAAAACCAAGAAAAACCAAAGGCATCGTGTACCCAGTGTAATCTCCTTTCCCATTTGGCGATATCAGTGTGATCTGATATCTCCTTAAGTTCAGTCACCCATCCGAAGCTTGTATCACTTTCACGTCCTTACGCTTGGGTCAGATTTCGTGGTTTTCTTTTGTGTCGAACCTTGAGAAATGTATATTGTTTCTAGACAAAAAATTGCCCTTTCTTTCAGCACTTGTCTTCTGATGATCATTACAAATTTTAACAGTCCACCACCCTTATTTTATTTTGTAGCTTGATGTTTGTACGCCCAGATAGAAAACGAAGTTTAGTGTTCATTTCAGGTGTTGCAGAAACTGTGTGAATCGTGTGCTCTTGTGCGATAACCGTTTTCTATTAGCAAATTCCATCCGTCACTTTCTTGATTGGAAGATGCTAAAAATTTGTTTCATCAGGCAGTTATTTTTTAAGGTGGTTGCTGTAAGAACATAGGGCCTAGTGGTGCTGTTCTGTTTCTAAGAGTACACAATATATTCGTTCGTATTACTTGACATACCTGTAACTGTTTTCTAGTCAGATGATATGCCTGAACCGCCATGAAAAGAGAATACTAGACACGTATACGAACCGTAAACTTCAGTGAACTATTAATACTTTAGAGAAATTTAAGCGTAGATGGGATTCGTATGCTATTATACAATTTGCAGCTAGACAGTCACGCACTTCATCCTGAAAAACTACTGTTAAATAAAATTCCATACGCTTTCGACGTGCGTACAACGGGCACGACAAATGCGATACACCAATGTCATTCAGTCTTAAACCATTGGCAGAATAACACAAAACGTTGCAGTAATTTATCACTAGTGCGTAGCTCATTTACATACAAAAAGCAAAAATATCGTAACGTCACATTAGTACCATGTGGAGTCGAAAGATAAACACAAAGCACAAAATTGAATAAATAAAGTCGTTCATGAACCTCAAACAGTTTTTTGAAACGATACTTTTAAATTGTGTTACGTTTCTGCTTTTAGTATAATATCTGACAAAAGAAGTTAATTTTACGAAGAAGTTAGTGTATTCTAGCATTGCATGTCACAAAAACAGGGTGCAGTTCCAGTATAGTTCTTATGGAAGCCATTTCATACAACACGAATCACCTGCCGTTTTTCGTCGTCGTACCGTTCTCTTACAGCTCTGTTTTCAGATAGGTTCCAGAAACATGCACTTATTAATTGCCCAGTTCGTGTCAACAACTCCGCTATTTACATTGGCCTTTTTGCATAATGGACGCATTTCTGATACAGTCTTGCTTCGCGTGGTCCAGATTGCAAACTCCGACCCATTCTTGATATTCTTCCTCATGACTGCCAGACTACGTAAAGAAAATATTTTTGTCAAAACATAGATTGCACAAATGAATAGTGAAGTTCCTTTGTTGCTCAAGGAGATGAGTTGCAGTAATTCTCAAATTCATTCACTTTATAATGACATTGATTGATGTCTGAGATTGTTGGGAATTTGCTTTCACAAGATTTCAGCTTCAATTACATTTTTGTTTGCAGTATTAGTCACGAAACCTTTAGACAGTAAGCTGTATACTGTTTTAAGTATGTTTAAGTACCAAAAAGTCACCACTGATGAGAAAGATTTAAGTACGCCTTCGTTAATTCCACACGGATTTGAGATTTTCTCCTATGTTTATGGCTTTAGACTGTCGCATTGTTTACAAACGCTAAGAGAATTTAAAAAAGCTGATGACGCATTGATTCACAATGTATATTCTCATATACCAAGAATGTTCGTTGGGGGCGACGTACCATTTGTCACCCAGCAAAGCAGTCTATCTCTTGTGATACACAGGTTTCTTGATAGTGTTTCCAATCACATTCTGTCAAGGAAATCGACGATTTTCGTATTCTGTGACGTAAGGCTTTACTTATTTTGTTCTGTAATAGGAAAGCGGTCAACAATTCGGAGAAAACACAGGATTCTACAAGGAAGACATTGACATAATCGCTTCTTTAATCTGAGAATGTGTTTACCTAGCCAGATACTTAAGGACCAGCAGGAAAAACTGACGATAAATGCAGAAAAAAGATTGAGAACAGGAATTCAAGCGCACAACTTAATCGTGCCGTAATTAGAGTACATTATGTAAAGGGTGCTTCTGTCGTGGTAGATTTAGATTTACCTACATGAATCTTATTAAAAGGATCAATAACAAATAAAAATTTAATGATTTTTATGTTACACGCGCAAATGATATTTTAAACAATGAAGCACCACAGACATCGGTAGGTAATTTCGCGGTAGGTGTAAGGTTATTCCTAAAGTTATTAATATATGCAGTTAGGTATAATTAACTTTATTTTTTGTAAAATATAATCTATCATATATGGTTCATGTAAAATAAGCGCCGTTTTTTAACTTTCAAAATTAATTAGAAGCAGAATTATCACTTAACGCAACCCAGGTATTGTGAATCAAAATTTCTTGCTCAGTGTTTGAAGACCCATTTTGCATCCCTCTTGCTTCGCATATCTTCAGTATACAGCCGTTCTCAAGTACCGCGATACCAGTCATCATAATCCCCCAGTAGTTGCTTTTTTCGGCTTTGTCTCTTTCGGAGACAGACGGAGCTAACGTTTCCCCTTTGTTGCCTTGGATAGGAGTGAGACACTGTGCCGTTTCTTTTTTTACACCGGTAGTGCCCTTGGTTTTCTCCACCGGCGCTGGTTCCTTAAGGATGTGTTGAAGGAATGACGTTTCATTTGATCTAAAAATCGTGTTGTTTTCTGTAAGCGGCGATAGCTTCCCTTGAGATGGTTTCTTTCTTTAATGGAATAATTCCAGTTTTCTTACTAGCATTAGAAATATTTTTCTGCCTCAAGGCCAGACAGAAGCTGGATTAGGTTTGTATAGAAGTCAGTCTTGTGGTTTTTTTCTGCTGGGTTTCCTTCTTGCAAGAATTTAGTGTATATCCAGTGTGATTGGTGAAATTTGTAAATTCTTAACTGTAGGAGCTGCAGAAGTGTAACATGCGCAGGAAACATTAGTAAGAGGATGCTGTTTTCTTCTGCCAGCTGTATTATATTTCGACTTTCGTACGACTCATGGAAGTTCATAAACCGGCCGTGTGGGTGGAATGGGACTTCACTGTTCTTCACTTCTGAAATTTTGTCTTTCCTTTTGGCATATTCTGACTTTAAATACGAAGAAAGTATTTTAAAGCAGATAATTTCGTGACATGTCCTAAGGAAAAAATATTTACATGAACGTGAAGCTAGTTATGTAGTCAACTAATTTTCCTCAGTAAACTGTGGTCGTGAAGTGCAAAGAAACGGAGCTGTAAGGCAAACCAGTGAGCCGCTAAAAATTTCCTCTCAGTATCAACCTGTAGCTTTCGTCACGTAAATAACAAAACTAAGTGCAATACTTAACGAATTAGTAACATCCTTGGTCCAGAAAATACGTAGTTTTGCCCTTACCTTGACTGGCTATCTCAAGTATTCAGTTATAGTGCACACTCTGCTACACCTGTTGAATCTCATGGGGGACATCGATGCAAATACTTTGTCTCGACTTAGCTCCAGCACCTTTATCAACATCAGCTTGTCATGCCAACAGTGTCGTCTCAAGCAACTAAAAGCCAGAGTGGCGCGTTGCTTCTCCAACTGGTATGGTCCCAATGACTTAACAAAAAATATCGTGAAATTACCTCTATCACAAAAATTCTTCCCTTTGTCACATAATATATCAGCGTGATAGGTAATAGAATATTAATTATGAGTAATATTTTGAATTTTTTTTCTAAATTTTGCAAGACTGCCGACAGTCAGCAGTACTGTCGTATCTTAATTTCAAAGAATGACTCAAAAGACCCATTTGATTTTATTCTGCAACCATGAGAGGATAAACGTGTAGTACTTCTCTTGCAGCAGTAGCGGTCGTCCTTAGATAACCATCTCGACACCACAACAAAAACTATAACAAATGTAGATTAGTTCTGCAATGAGTCACGGGAATTTAACTAGAAATGTGTGACCGAGGGCTGTAATTGCTATTAACTTCAATTTGTAAATGGTCACTGCCTACGCAGCCATGTTTAAAACTTTAACAAATTTCTTGTTTAGTTATTTTATTTAGAATGACTTCGCCTTGTGTTTTGCATGCATTTAAAGCTCGAGTTTGACACGAGAATCCAATAGTTTCTTCGTACAATAAGAGGACTCACAGGAGCAGCCAGAATTCGAAACGCTCTCGACCCCATCCCAACCAGTACGAGAAATGACAAAAGATAGAATAACTCGTAAGCCAAGTGCTATGACACACACTCGCACCAGCTATATGCGTCTTTTCAGTAAAAATACAATAAATCTGAGCAGAATTGAAATGGATACTACGCCTAAAGTTCTGAGTCATTCAGCAACCTCAGGTGCAATACACATTGTTTCACTGTATAACAAAGTTTTATTAAACTGGAATGTTCGGTATTTCGTATTGTTAACTTTTCGCTCATATCCAGAAAGAAAAAAGCTGCATTTCCATACTGGAGGATTGTTACGGAACAGGGAAAATAGATAATCTCTCCATTCTACGAAGTAGGAAAGTGACGTGATCTTGTCTGTGGTTATGACTGAGTCACATGACGTCAGCTGCGTTTCTGGAAGGTGAGTTGTACACGTCTGAGACGGGCTTTGTTACAGCCGGTGACGTTCTGCCGTTCGGGACAGGTTTGTGACCGCTCACACTTGCTTCGTAGAAAGCACTACCGGCCAACAGCAGGGAACAGAAACGTTTTCACCTGAGATCAAACAAATAGCATTATCGGTTACAACTTTTAAACCAGTCACCAGGCTTTTTGTCTTCATCGCGAAGTTTTTTTGACAGAATTGCCGGTTTCGGATATACAAGAGCCATCTTCAAAATCTACAATAGAAGCAAAAGAGAGAAAGATTACTGTCTACTATAATAAGAGATTAAAAACAAAGGAGAGGAAATGTAAACATGATTTACCTGTCATTCTGTTGCATTGCGGCAAGACATAATCGTGTAAAAGTAATTCAGAACTGCTATGAATGCTTCAACAGCTGTCCTAGAGGTAGTTGATGCCTGCATAACGTACAGATAATTATAAAAGTAATTAAATGATGGTTGATTTAAACGTACCACACTTCAAAATATTATCAGTTGTATTTAACGAAGCAATTTCTTGTATATATTTAACCATCTGAAAAATCTAATTGTCTTCTGACAGTTTTCAAAGCTGGTAAGAATTTAACAAAACGTTCAGGAATAAAAATTGTACACAGAAATCATTCTAAAAGTGAATACATTGTCATTGCAGTAGAATTAATACTATGGACAAATAAGATGGAATAAACTTAGATAACATGTGTATTGGTCTGTGTCTCATATTCCAATATGTATTGTGATAAAAATTTTCATTTTTATGTCGAAGTTCCATGCATTATCAGATGACCTAAGTGAGTCACACAGTAACTCCCCAGAGTCCAAATGAACAGTCCAAAAGCAGAGTCTTGGTTCACTACAAACGTGTTTTCCATTACGTCTGGAGTCAAAAACAATGGAATTACTGTACTTGTTTTATTGACCAGCGTGACAAAAAAATCCAGAGGTTCTCTGAGCGGTGAAAGGCATGTGACCCCGACTAATGGAACATATTTGGTGCGTATACAGATTTTGCATTATTTCTGCTGGGCTACGCACAGTGTATGCAGGAAGTGCTTAAGAGCACCTATCAGTTATTTCGCGGCCGTTTGTTTGTTTTATTTCTTCAGCAGTCAGTTGCTTTGCTGCCCGAGCCATTGGTGAAGATTGTCGGAAGGCAGGACTTCTTTTTGTAGAGAATTAACGTGACAAGTGCATCACGATCATTTATTGCGACGTACGTAGTGACCTTCCCGTTCATTGTAATTCATTTCAATGACTGTCGTGAAACTTCTCATTATCAATAAGTGACTCACGCAAACTTGGCACCTTTTACTTCCTCAATCAACGAACACGGCAACTTGCCCAAAAATGCTGGTACTGTCGGTATCCGAACTGCTGTACTGGCAGAAACCTCTTAATTTTTCTCATCCCATTCCTCGCAACATGTCTGTAAGCTATACTGCACATTCTGGATAAATTAAGCTTAAAGCGTTCAGTTACATTTTTACTACAAAATTTGTTGAAAACTTTAAATTGTTCTAAAAACCCTAATTGGTCTTAGTGGCCGAGCGGTTCTAGGCGCTACAGTCTCGAACCGCGCGATTGCTACGGTCGCGGGTTCGAATCCTGCCTCGGGCATGGATGTGTGTGATGTCCTTAGGTTAGTTAGGTTTAAGTAGTTCTAAGTCCTAGGGGACTGATGACCTCAGCAGTTGAGTCCCATAGTGCTAAGATCCATTTGAATCCTAATTGATCGAAAGATGAGTAAAGTGTTTCAAGAAACGAAAGTATATATCGAGCTTCAATGGCAGAAATTATTTTTAAGCCAACAATATCATTTAAGCTTTGTACGAAACACACGTCACTTCTGCCGTTGAACACTTTCGAATGAATACTCGTCTTTCTTTGGGTTTCTCAGTTCTTGCTACTTAGCCAGCACCAACTCTACTTGGCCGAATTCAAAAGCCATTACACTTACCGAGTTACAATAATGTTATAAGTCGAAAGAACTCTAGCATGCTTTTGCCCTTCTCCAAATCGCAAAAGACTCATCTACACAAATATATGTACACTATCTTGCAGCTGAATGGCAATTTCGGGAATTCAGGTAGCGGGATTGGTGGATCCTTGTTCTTTTCTCAGTTGCGTTCTTGCCCGACCACTATAACGAGAACGAGATTCGTTTCTTTCAGTTGAAATATTGCACCAAAGTTATCAGGGGCAGGGAGGTGGTGGTGGTGGGGGGCGGGAAAGAGAGAGAGAGAGAGAGAGAGAGAGAGAGAGAGAGAGAGAGAGAGATGGCTGAACGCATACATTTACGTCGTATTCCGCAAGCTACCTAACTGTGTGTGGCGAAGAGCACTTGTGGTATCACGAACTGATCCACCCCTCTTTCCCTGTTCCATTCGCGAATGACGCATGGGAAGAACGATTGTCGGCAGACCTGTGTATTAGCCTTAATTTCTCGAATTTTATCGTTCGGGTCATTTCGCGATATGTGTGTGGGAGGAAGTAATACACGATCCGGTCACATTAATGCGACTACTTTTCAGAAATCTGAATAGTCACCTTCATCTCCGCGGTCGTGTGAGAAGAATGTCAGTAAGGCTCTGGAAGGTTCGAACAGGGATTTAGAGCCATGTTGGCTCCAGTACCACGATCAGCAGCGCCATCTTTTACGGATGGCGATCCAAGACGCGCAGAGTCCGATCGATGTGGTCCCTTGTATTCTCGACTGGGTTTTAACCCGGGGGGCTCGGTGGTCGGGGGAGTACGGCAAATTCACCACGGTGCTCTTCGAACCATGCACATACAAAGCGAGCTACGTGACGTGTTGCATTGTCCTGCTGGTAGATGCTATCATTTCGAGGAAAAACAAACTGGATGTACGGGTGGGTAGATGCATACTTGATGATCCATTGTGCCTTCCAGAATGACGAGATCACCCAAGCAATGCCACGAAAACATTCCCCGGACCTTAACACTCACTGCTCAAGCTTGGACCCTTCCGAAGATTGTTTAAAAATGTTCAAATGTGTGTGAAATGTTATAGGGCTTAAATGCTAAGGTTATCAGTCCCTAAGCTTACACACTACTTAACCTAAATTATCCTAAGGACAAACACACACACCCATGCCCGAGGGAGGACTCGAACCTCCGCCGGCACCAGCCGCACAGTCCATGACTGCAGGACGATTGTTCGAGAGCCGTGCGCGCCATCGTCCAACTGTCCGATGTAGGATAAAACGTGATTCATCTCAAAAAGCCACCTGTCGCCAACTCCGAGGACGTCCAGTTGCTGTATCGATGTGCAGTTTCCATCCTTAGTCACTGATGATTAAGAGTCAGCCTGAGTGCATGAACCAACCTCCTCCTCCCGCGGAGGCCCATTCGCAGCGACATTCGCTGAATGGTTGTTGAGCAGACACTCTAGGTAGTACCTCGGTTCATCAGCTCAACATTTTCATGTCTATTCGCACGTACGCATCCCTCAGCCGTCGTTCACCACTGTCATCTATGGCCCGTGGTGCATTCAGTTGCCTCGGCGCCGGTTTTGGATAGTGCCATTTTCTTATGCAACGTATATTTCAACCACAACGGCACGCGAATAGTTAACAAACGTAGCTGTTTCGGAAATACTTCCACCCTTCGAGCGCTATATGAATCGCTCCTTTTCCGCATTACTACGACGACTGCTCCGTTTTGCACGCTCCCCTGTCCACTTTATGTATCTTCCTCTGCTAGTGCTGCCACCTGCCGCCTGTGAGTGGTTACTGCACGTCGTCTGACATAGGCAGTGGTCACATTAATGTGACAGGCCCGCGTGTGTTGCCCGACGTTTCCTAGAAGAGCCATCTCGAAATTTCAGTAGTAAGCCTTTCCCTTATTAACTACGCCTCATGTACCATCTGCCACTGGATTTCGTTGGGCATGTCTGTAACGTTCTCGCGCCGACTACACGATTCAGTGACGAAATGCGCCGCTCTTCGTTGGATCTTCTCTATCTTTACTTCCAGCTCTACTTGGTGAGGATCCCAGATTGATGGCCAGTAATCGGTCGGACATGCGGCTTGTAAGCCATCTCCTTCGTGGATGAGTTACGTTTGCACAAGAAGACACCAGCTGCAGAACGTAAATCGCAAATAATGGCAGTCTGAATTACTGTATCCCAAACGCTGTATTTCACAGATTTTCGACAGCAAGGCCTGCTTCTGGTTTGGAAACTATCTGCGTTTTTGTGCCTCGTATTTGCAGCCAAGTGCGACAAACGGCGCCGGTGTCTAGGGGGACGCTCTCGGAACGACCTAGTTCTGCGGTCCCGCCAGAGGGGCCGCTCAGTCTGCGGAGCCCCAGAGTAGCCCGCGCGGTAATTGGCAGGAACACGGGGCCCATCGCTTCTGAGCTCGGCGCGCGCCTTTCCTCTTCCCCCTGGTGCTCCCCCTCCTACCTGCCGGTCCCCCTCTCTCCGTCCCCCCTTCCTCCACTCCTCCCTCCACCTTCCCATCCCATTTGCTGAGCCGCCCACCGGGTCCCTGAGAAAAGCGTTGATTCTCATTTGCAGCCGTCTTAAGGAGAGCCCACCCCACCCCCTCCCACCGCACCACACCACAGCCTTGCTCTCGCCTTACGTTAAGCCCTCAGTCTGGCGTTGTTTCCCGTGCTTTGTCGACATGGCTCCGCTAATTCCCAGCTCCTTAATTTTGGTCTGCTGCACTTCCATCCCCTAGACGTTTGTTTCTCCAAATGTGTTTCCGTAACGGCTGAAACTGGCGACGGCCTTAATCTTAATGGAGATGGATTCTGTTGTAAAAGTGTGCTGGAGGTAAAGGCCTCCCCGGCAGCTGAAACGAGAAAGGGAAGCATGACGAATATTTGCGGCACCACGCGTAATCCGTCCCCTGAAACAATTAGCATGCACTGAAACATTGGTCATGCCGTTGCCAGGAACAAACCGCACCTATGTTAATGCACAGATGAAGGTCCGAAATACGAGGAGCAATTCAATGAGCAATGCAACATATTTTTTTCTGAAATCAGCTTGTTTTTATTGGGATTCCAATACATCATATTACTCCCTACTCTTTCGTCTAAAAAACCCAATTTTTCAACATAATCTTCGTTCACAGCGTCTGCCTTATACCACGTTATTCGGAGGTCCTATATGCCCGCATGGTACCACTCTACTGGTCGATGTCTGAGCTTTTGTCTTGCTGCATCAATAACGTCCACATCACCTACGTACTGCTTCCTGTGGAGTGTGTCCTTCATTGGGCCAAACAGATGAAAGTGGGAAAGTGACATACCCGAGCTGTAGGATGGAGAGGAGGAACAGTCCAGTGAAGTTTTATGACCTCCTGTCGAGTACGCAGACTTGTGCGAGGCCTTGCGTTGTCATGGACGAGGAGAAGTTCTTTCGCATTTCTGTGGCGACGGACGCCCTGATGTCGTTTCTTAGATTTCCTGAGGTTGGCTCGATACACTTCATGAGATGGTCGTTGCACCGTGAGGGAGGACATCAAACAGAGGTCCAGAATACCGTTTCCATGACTACATCGGCTGAAGGTGCGGCTTTGAATTACTACTTTCGAAGAGCGTGCTGTGGCGCCACTCCAAGGATCGCCTGGGGTAGGCATCCAGGTAAAGTTTGTAGTCGCGCCGCACAGCGTTAAGACGTGGGGTCGTGATGAGAGCTGCAGCTGCCGCTACTGCAGAGTCACGCCTGGTAGCGGTGTCTGGCACCTAAGCACGACTCCGCGCAGTCATTTTCCTATCACTCTTGGCTCCGACTCCTGGGACACTGTACGTTGTCACAGTATTAATACCAGGTCAACCATTAACACAATTCCGTGGTCCGCTACGTCACGGTCGCTCTGTATCCGGTAATAAAAGATGAAGTATACACCTCGCAGATGACCTGAGAGAGAGATTCTTTCTGAGTACGTTTGTAAAATTTCTGGCCGTAGGTCTGCCACGTTATCGAATTGAAATTGTGTATTGTAAGTTTGCATTATAAAAACATTGAAATGCTACCCAGAATGTTAAATTACAAGATGTAATCGTCTCCTCGTACACGGAATTGAAAGTTGTTGTGTTTATGCAGGCACTAGTCAGTACAATCCGTGTGGATATTATGGAGATTACTATTTGTTGCCTTTTTCACTGCGTCTTTGGTAGCCTTAGTTCGGGCCTGTCCACTGAGACAACTGGCCACTATAAGCAATAACTATCACCACCACCACCACCACCAGCAGCAGCGGCATCATTATTACGCCAACTTATACAGTGGGCTTGCGCAGATGTAGGCAGACTGCGCGAGTAGGTGAAAATTGTGAAAAATAAACTCACTACCTAGCTGTTGATGTTCCTGCCTGTTTCTGACAGCATTGTTTGGATGGTCATTCGGTCCGAATAACGTGCTACCAAATTCTACACCGATGGTCATTAAAACTGCTGCTCCGTAAAAGGCCATACAACAAGCGTCAAACTACCATGAAGTGTATTGCATTGTTGTAAATCCAAATGAAGAGCATTTCAGCGCAACCGCCGAAAATAGACATCAGTATCACCATCTGCATTCTATCTACGAAGAAAGACAGCACAGCGGTTTGTTAATACGTATCACATTTGAATGTTGTTTGCGAGAAGATAGTGTTGTTAATGGTATTAGTCTACCAGAACGTCAGCCGGCACTCTTCGGCAGAGATGGTGGCCTACCGAGCCTGAGGTTTGTCGTCTCGCAGGGGTCCTGCTTGCGTTCATCGGCATTCGACGAACATGGTGAGAATATGGAATTGATGACTCCAATAGGGCCATAACGCCATTTAGGATCTCAATGCCCCACGCGATTAGAGTTACAAAGGACAGACATACATTGATCAGTCAGAACATAATGACCACTGACCCAACAGCCGGTATGTCCACGTTTAGCATGGATACAGCGGCGACGCGTCGTGGCATGGAAGCAATGAGGCCTCGGTAGGTTGCTGGAGGAGTTGGCACCACATCTGCACATACAAGTCACCTAATTCCCGTAAATTCTGCGGAGAGCTCAGACACCACATTCCAGACGTGTTCGATCGGGTTCAGACCTGGCGAGTTAGGTATTGGGGGAGGGGCGGGGGGGGGGGGGGGCGGGCAACACATCAATTGAAACTCGCCAATGTGTTGCTCAAACTACTCTATTACACTCCTGGCCTTGTAACGTGGCGCATTATCTTGTTGAAAAATGTCACAGCCGTCGGGAAACATAACCAGTGTAAGATACTTCTAGGCCGTCATGATGCCTTGAACGAGTTCCACTAGACCCATAGATGTCCACGTGAATGTTTCCCAGAGCGTAATTGAGCCACCGCTAGCTTGTCAAGGACCTGTTCTACTGGAGGACGACGGATTCGCGCCCTCCAGTCGGCACGATGCTGAAGGTACCGGGATTCCTCAAACCATGCAACGCTCTGCCACTGCGCCTTCTGTAGTGAATTTTTAAGCCTTCCTTCTGCCTTTAGTTTCTCCAATTTTATGACTTTCGTTCCCATTGCTGCTAGTTTCCGTTTTCGTTTTTTTTACTGTTTCCTAAGTCATGGACCGGGCGCTAATGACCTTAGCAGTTTTGCGCCCTAAAACCATAACAAAAAAAAAAAAACTGCGCCAACGTCCAGTGCCGATGGTCACGTAATCATTTTAATAGTAATTGCCGATGTCGTAGTGTTAACATTGGCTCGTGCATGGGACGTCGGCTGCGGAGGCCTGTCGTTAGGAGTGTCCGGTGAACTGTGTGTCGACACACTTGTATTCTGCCCAGCATTAAAGTTTGGTGATAGTACCGCCACAGCTCAGCGCCTATCCTGCTTTACTAGTCTGAGAAGCATATGACGTTCGACGTCTGTAATGAGGGTTGGCTGCCCAACCCCAAGACGTCTGCGCGTGGTTTCAGCATGGTTTCGCTATGTACTGAAGACGCTCACCACAGCAATCTGCGAACACTCGATATGTCGTGCCGTTTCCGAAACGCTCATGCCAAGCTTACAGGCCATCACAATCTGCTCTCGTTCAAACTCGGATAGATCGCACGCCCTCCTCTTTCTACACACGGACAGCACGCTCACTGATACTGCATGCATGGTGCGTGTGTCTGGATAGTAGTCACTCCTCGCCAGGTGACGGTGCTATCGCCTGGACGAGCTAATATCGATAGTAGGTCGGTAGTTACAATGTTATGACTGATTAGTGTATTGTTGGCTTGTTCACGTAGCCTCTACATAGGGAAAGGGTTTGCATGCAGCAAGAGAAGGCTCCACACGGACGGTTAGAGGACGCTCTGAGCAGTACAGTGTGACAGCACGGCGGCCACTGTTGAGGCTTCCCTCTACGCCGCAGCAGAGAGATGCACCTAACGACAACATACCGCACTGGCAACATGTCTTCTTTTCAGAAGAGTCCTGGTTCTGCGTTCAGCATCAGGATCGACGCACCCGTTTGTACAGGCTCCGAGGAGAACATTGCCAGGCTGCGTTAATCATCGTCATATTGGCCCAGAACGTGGCGTTTGTGTGGAATAACGTTCGGCACACAACGTGGCCACCTGTGGTTCGCGTAGCCGCTAAACTGAACAGTATCCGTTACATTTCTGACGTAATGCCGCCGGCGGCTGCGCTGTATCTCTTTCAACAAGATAGTGCACGACTGTTTGTTGCCCTTCTGGCATACCCCGATACGGAAGGTGTTAGATTGTTTTCCTATCCAACAGGATTCTCGGATGTCTCATTCAGTGTAAATTTCAGCTATGGGTTACCGAGCAACAGTAAGAGACGAAGAATAATGTATACAGCTATATGTAATAACATACAGTATTGCAAAAATAGCAGATGACAACGTGCAACGTAACTATAATGTATAGAAGGAAGACAGCGACAATCACGGTGACAGTGAAAACAGAGACACTGAACAGGAACAGGGGGAGAAGGAAGATGAGATGTAACGGTAAATAAGACACCTAGAATTATAAACCAGACATATCATGCCAAAATGCACCGATAATTCTAAGTATCTGTCAATATTAAAGGGTAGCTATCAGTAGGGTGAGTGTAGTGTAAGGTGCTAGCAAAGCAAGCAGTGCCGTACACATACAAGTATCTAACGTGAATGCACAGGATTAGCAATACCATTTCTCTACTACTAACTATAAATTATTTTGTTACGGCTGGCAGTAAGTAGCTCGAAGAAACCATTCGGAGTTATTGGAGTTGGAGTCTCGGTCCGGCACACAGTTTTACCCCCCTGCAGGTCTGGGGGTTAGAATAGGCCTGAGGTATCCCTGCCTGTCGTAAGAGGCGAATAAAAGGGGTCTCACACTTTTCGGCCCTATAACTTCAGGTCCCATTTTATGGTTTGACCTGCCATTTTCTATATTCTACAGAAGTGCGGCCCATAACGGGAAGGACGTCTTATGTGGTGCATGAGTTATCCATAGTGCCCTTCGTTTCGATCTCCTGAACCTCTTGTCATGGCTTTGCATCTCCACCTGCGATTCAACTATTTGGGCGAGGACACTCTCCAGGGTATGTCATCTTCTTCCGTTGTCTTCTGTCCTCTGTCGCCCCCATGACAATATTGGATTTCTCTGCATCCAATATCCAGCACAGTAGCCAGTCCGTTTTGGTGGGGCCGTCATGCACCCATTTGGTGGTAGCCAACACAGGGATTGCACTGCTGATGCCCGAGCTGTAAACTCCCCACGTATGCTAAGGAGTAGATGCCTATCTTTCTGGGGCATCAGGAATCCTGGCAACGGCCATCATGCCAGGTGGCCTTTGCTGTGTCTCTGTGGCGCCCGTGGGGAGAGCCCCTAATCAGAGTGGCTGGCATTAGGGCAGTGGACTAAGTCATCTCTTGCTGGTGACCATACGGCGCCAGCAGTCTCTAAGAAGGGCAAGATCGAGTACAATACTGACAGATATGATCATCAATCGTTATCCTCCCTCGCTACACCATGGGAAGAACGTAGGGATACAGAAAGAAGAGAGCCATATTCGACTCAGTAAAGTCTGTGGCAGAATGGACGGGGACTCCTATCTACGAATCCTCAATTTTTTGTTAAATATCTTGAGGAGAAGTTTGGAGAAGTGACAGCGCTATCCAAGATGAGAAGCAGTGCGGTCTCCATTCAGACAGCATCCCCAGTGCAATCCCAGGCATTACTCGCTTGTAACTGGCTGCGTGATATTCCTGTCTCCGTCACTCCCATAAAAGCCTCAACATGGTCCAGGGGACTATTTTCCATCGTGACCTCTTGCAGTCTGACAACGAGCTCCACACCAGTCTGGAGTGGCGGGGTGTCCATTTCATCTGGCGCATGTGCAGGGGACCCAAGGACAACATAGTTGCTACCCGTGCCTTCATCTTGGCCTTTGAGGGTGATTCATTGCCTGAAAAGGTCAAGGTAATGGTTTACACATGTGACATTAAACCATACGTCCCTCCCCCTATGCGATGCTTAAAGTGCTGGAAATTCGGGCACATGGCTTCCCATTGCACTTCCAGCGCCAGATCTCGAGACTGCAGACATCCACTGCATCCACATACTCCATGTGCGTCTCCTCCCACTTGTATTGACTATGGAGAGCAGCACTCCCCATGCTCGCCAGACTGCACCGTATTCCAAAAGGAGCGGAAAAATCATGGAGTACAAGACCCAGTATTGGTTGACTTAAACAGAGGCTAAATGCAAATTTGAATGATTATACTCCATTTGGTTGACGTCCACATATGCTGCAGCTATATTACCATCGCTATCACAAGTACAAGTTGCACCACAGTCTGTCCCACGAACTGTGGCCACTCTAGGCATCCAGAATACATATGCCACCTTGGTGGTAGGGGCAAAAAAATCTCCTTCCGTTGCTCCCAAAGTACCTACTTCAGGAGCAAGGCCCCCCAGACACAGGGTACATCGGCCCCTTCCCCCCTGCAGGAGAAGCAACAGTCTCCTCTGGCTCCTGTCATGCAGAAGGGGTCCCTTGGGACTTTATAAAAAAGACTATGTTGGGAGAGGTTCGTGTCGATCATTGGGTACCATACGTCACCTTCCGAAGTCTGGACGAAGATCAGACGTGTTTGTGGGTACCAGACCCCGACAGTTGTCACTGTCATTAACATCAATGGCGTGTTATCTATGACGCAAACACAATTGCCGAACACTTCACTGAGCACTCTGCTCGAAACTCCTCGTCGGAGAATTATCCCCCGGCATTTCGCAAAGTCAAATGGAGGACGGAGAGAAAGCCCTCTCGTTCACTGAACTTCACAGTGAACCCTATAGTGCTCCATTTACAGTGTGGGAGCTCCTCAGCGTCCTAGCACATTGCCCCTCACAGCTCCTGGGAAAGATCGGATCCACAGTCAGATGATCAAACATCTCTCGTCTGACTGAAGGTGACATCTCCTTGTCATCTTCAACCAGATCTGGTGCAATGAAGTCTCCCAAACACAATGGCGGGAGAGCACCATCATTCCACTGCTCAAACCCGGCAAATACCGCTTAATGTGGATAGCTATCGGCCCATCAGCCTCACCAACGTTCTTTTTAAGCTGTTAGAACGTATGGTGTATCGGCGCTTGTGTTGGGTCTTGCAGTCACGTGGCCTAGTGGCTCCATGCCAGGGCGGTTTCCACCAGAGTCGGTCTACCACTGATAACCTTGTGTCCCTAGAGTCTGCCATCCGAACAGCCTTTTCCAGACGCCAACACCTGGTTGTCATCTTTCTTGATTTACGAAAATATGAAGACACGACCTGGCGACATTATATCTTTGCCGCATTATATGAGTGGGGTCTTTGGGGCCCTCTCGCGATTTTTATCCAAAATTTCCTATCGCTCCGTACTTCCGTGTCCAAGTTGGTGCCTCGTATAGTTCCCCCACATCCAGGAGAACTGGGCCCTGTAGGGCTCTGTATTGAGTGTATCTCTATTTTTAATGGCCATCAACGGTCTAGCAGCAGCTCTTGGACCGTCCGTCTCATCTTCTCTGTATGCGGATGACTTCTGCATTCGTACTGCTCCTCCAGTACTGGTGTAGCTGACCAACAAGGAGCCATCCATGAGGCGCAGTCATGGGCTCTAGCCCACGGCTTCCAGTTTTCAGCCGCAAAATCGTGTATCATGCACTTCTGTCAGCGTCCTGCCGTTCATCCAGAACCAGAATTTTACCTTAATGACGATCCACTCACTGTAGTGAAGACATATCGATACTTAGGACTAGTTTTCTACACCCGATTGACGTGGTTTCATCATCTTCGTCAGCTGAAGCGGAAGTACTGGCAGCACCTAAATGCCCACCACTGCCTGAGCAACACCAACTGGGGTGCGGATCGCTCTACGCTGCTGCAGCTCTACAGAGCCCTTTTTCAATCCCGGCTTGACTATGGGAGTCTGGTTTATGGCTCGGTGGCGCCCTCAGCGTTTACTCGACCCAGTGAACCGTTGTGGCGTTAGACTGCCAATGGGAGCTTTTAGGATGAATTGGATGACCAGCGACCTGGTTGAGGCCAGAGTCACTCCATTGAAGGTTAGGC
Source organism: Schistocerca cancellata (assembly GCF_023864275.1). Classification (NCBI taxonomy): domain Eukaryota; kingdom Metazoa; phylum Arthropoda; class Insecta; order Orthoptera; family Acrididae; genus Schistocerca; species Schistocerca cancellata. Next base: position 574,408,626 of record NC_064628.1, read on the forward strand.
GTGCACAACTACTCGCCAGTTACGTTGCACACATTGGTAGTTCTCCTGAGCATCGGAATTACCGTCTTCTTTACCCACCTACGGTGGTTCATCTCCCGAATCTGAGACCCAGGTCAGGGCTTACAACTGCGGTTCGCGTCCGAACTCTTCTGTCCGAAGTGGAGTCCTTGCCTTTACAATCTATACTCGAGGTCCATTCACGTACACCTCCATGATGTACACTTAGGCCAAAGCTTTTCCTGGACCTTTCACAAGGTCCTAAGGACCAGTTAACCCTGAAGCTCTCCCTGTCACTTTCTCTCGATTCTTGACATGTGCTGGGACCATGAAGTGGTTTGCACCGGCAGCTTGATAGCTGATGGTCACTTTGGCTTCTCGTAAGTTCATGGAGGACATATTGAACAGCACTCCTTGCCAGATGGCTGCAGTGTTTTCACTGCAGAGCTGGCGGCTGTTTCTCGTGCTCTTGAGCACATTCGCTGATGCTCTGGCGAGTCGTTTCTTCTCTGTACTGTTTCCGTGATCAGTCTACAAGGTATCGACCAGTGCTGCCCCCGCCATCCTTTGGTAGCGACCAACCAGGAGCCCATCCATGCCCTGTAACGGTCCAGTCGTTCCGTGGTGTTTGTGTGGACCCCAGGTCACGTCGGAATCCCAGGAAATGTAGTTGCCGACAGGCTGGCGAAACAACCTACATGGAAACCGCTTCTGGAGTTTGGCATCCCTGTAACTGAACTGCGATTATTATTACGCCGTAAGGTTTTTCAGCTTCGGGAGATGGAATGGCATAATCTCATTACGCACAGCACATTGCGTGCCCCAGAGACTACGAATGTGTGCAAGTCCTCCATGCAGACCTCTCGCAGGGATTCTGTGGTTCTCTGCCGGCTCCGCATTGGCCATACGTCGCTGACACATGGCTACCTCCTACATCGCGGGGACCCACTTTGGTGTCAATGTCGCTCACATATGACTGAAGTCCACATCTTGCTGGGCTGCCCTCTTTTAGCCCCTCTGCGGCGGACTTTTAACCTTCCCAGCACCCTACCTTCGGTGTTAGGCGACAGTGCCTCAATAGCAGATTTAGTTTTACGCTTTATTCGTGGAGGGGGGGGTTCTTATCGTACCATCTAAGGGTGGGCTTTCAGCCTTCCCTCCGAGGCCGCCACCCTCCCTCCATTTTAACTCTGTCGCACTTTCTTTGCATTTGTCTGTCTTGGTCTTTTCCCTACATGTGTTCATCTTGCCTTGTCTTTTTGGGGTGGACATTTTAATATGTTGCAGAATTGTTGTCTCACCCTCTTTTATTATTGTTATCAGCCAGCCATCTGCTCTATGGTTTTAATACCTGCTTCTACTTTTTCTTGTGTTATGTTTTTCCCCTTTTTTGTTCGTTCCATTCGTTTCATTTTTTTTGGTATGGTTTCCTTTTCCCCCCTTTTACTTTGTCAGACGTGCTTCGGGTGTTTTTGTACCTTCAGCCTTGCTTGCGTTAGGAACAAGCGACTCATGACCCTGTAGGTGGTCCCTTTATACTCCAAACCAACCAGCCGATGTATTTACCGCTAGTCTCAGTCGATGATGGCGCTCACAGATTTCTCCTCTATCCTGTCATCTTTCTACTTTTTTTTTTCAAAACAACGAAATTTTATTTATATTTCAACCACAAATTATTATTATTTTAAAAAGTATTATCCTTTGTCAAATGTTGTAGATAAAGACAAAATGTACTACCTACTTCAAAAAATCATGTAATCGGCCTTCAAATTCGCGATGAATAAATTGCAGGGAGATCTCTGCCAGGTACTGTTGAACGACACTGGCGTAGTGATGAAGCAGCATGGAATGACATACCCATATCTTTTATCCACGCTCGTTTCGACTCTATGCTTTGCCGGATTAGAGGCATTGTTGCTACCAAAGGTGGCAACTCTGAGTACTGTATTTCGCTCCCTTTATGCTCCCGAGTCACCTACTGGTTATACTGTAAATGCACAGCCAGTAAAATTTGGTTTTTTGCTGTTCTTCCTGGTGTTAAAATTTTAATGCGTAGCAGAGAAATAACGTCGCAATATTTGAGTGAAGCTGAAGAAAAAAAGAGCCTTTTGCTGTTAACGAGATTCAGGAAAACTGAATAAGGTTGATTAACTTATCGACTGTTGATAGTTAGTAGTCACTGCAGTAACTAAGGTTTTGTCTCCGCCTTCCCCCACTCCAAATAAATTTTGGAGGCCTTATTTACTAATAAATCTACAAAGAACAAATGTGAAAAACATTAGACATTAACGTACCATAATTCAGGTTATATGTGTAATACACTCATCTATTGATGTACTCATTAATTTGTGTCACGTCATGCGTTTGTCTCCAATAACAAGGGCTCTACACGACACACTGCATTTAAAGTAGGCGAATAGCATTGCCAAAGTCGTTCAATTTTTGGTCTGTTTTGTAGTAACTACAGAAATCTGTGATTATAGATACATGTTCAATTATCCGAAAGTTCCTAAATGCAGTGTAACATATGAAACATCCCCTTAGAAAAATTAATGAATTACTGTGCTGATAAATCTCTTACATTATTTGATTTTCAAACAGCTGAGCAAAACTGAACGTACACAGACATTTCGCTCTTTACCTATTCTGATCAACACTAAACTGACACACAATATTTTTTAGCGCAACACAGTCTGACTTTCAATAATTCCTACAAAAGAATGGCCCTGACTAACATTAACCTATACCTTTCACAAATCACTTACCTCACAAAATTCTTCGTTACTCGAACTACTGCAATACAGCGAGCGCCACTACTGCCAGCTAAATAACAGATTCAAACTACTGAAGGCACTAACTACTGATAGGCATAGTTAGCAAATGAAAGATTTTGATAGAGAACAAACAATGTATTTACCTTAATAGTGTCCAAAAATCATAATATATATATATATAGCAGTTCATGACATCCAGTCATACAAATGTACTGTCTCTGATAGACTCACGTCCAGATCATCCGCTCTCAAAATTCCGCCATCTCTCTCCCCACATCCACCACTGCTGGCGGCTCACCTCCAACTGCGCAACGCTACGCGCTGTTAACAGCCAAGTGCCCAACACTACAATTGCAAATTCCAACAATGCCACCCAGCCACAGACTGCACACAGCACAGCCAGTGATTTTCATACAGAGCGCTACGTGGCGTTACCAATAAAGAAACCTAAACAGCCTACTTACACATATACCGTACAGTTAAAAGGAAGTCACGCTTGATCAAGTTCCGCGTCACTTTCCATTTTTAAGCAGACATAACGTCTGAGAAAGGAAAGGAATAATAATAATAATAATAATAATAATAATAATAATAATAATAAAACCCGTGGAGGCCCGGGAAAAGAATAGGCCTCCGGTATGTTCTGGCAGTCGTAAAAGGCGACGAAAAGAACAAACCACTAATAGGGCTAACCCCCCCTTTTAGTGTGATTAGTTGGTTCAGGACAGAAATAATGAAGCCTCGGACAAGCGCTGTCAAGGTTGGGGACGACGCTTGAACCCTATGCCCGCCCGCAATGGTACCGACACTGCTAGCCACACGGAAAATGATTTAAATCAAAATAGAGGTGTTTTGCAGGATATGCTTCCTGCAACCACCCTAGAAGGAAAACAGAGACAGAGACAGAGGATGAGATGGTCAGATGAAGTTAATCGACACCTCATGTTCTGTTATTACCAAGCAACAAACCTAGGAACCAACACAACTGGATACAGATCACAAGTATACACAACATTTATTACCAGATACCCAGAATTCAAATTTTTAACAGAACAACGACTACCTGATCAGATCCGTGTAATAATCAAAAATAACAGGATACCCCAGTCAGAATTAGAAAACATCAAACAACAAGTACAACAAATACTAGAACAAAATAATGTGCAATCAGAAAAAGAAGAAAATACAGTAATGGACTCAAACATCCCAGAACAAAACGCGTTAATTAAACAATCAGAGGAAAACGAAATCTTAAGACAGCCACCAGAACAAGTACAAATACACTCCTGGAAATGGAAAAAAGAACGCATTGACACCGGTGTGTCAGACCCACCATACTTGCTCCGGACACTGCGAGAGGGCTGTACAAGCAATGATCACACGCACGGCACAGCGGACACACCAGGAACCGCGGTGTTGGCCGTCGAATGGCGCTAGCTGCGCAGCATTTGTGCACCGCCGCCGTCAGTGTCAGCCAGTTTGCCGTGGCATACGGAGCTCCATCGCAGTCTTTAACACTGGTAGCATGCCGCCACAGCGTGGACGTGAACCGTATGTGCAGTTGACGGACTTTGAGCGAGGGCGTATAGTGGGCATGCGGGAGGCCGGGTGGACGTACCGCCGAATTGCTCAACACGTGGGGCGTGAGGTCTCCACAGTACATCGATGTTGTCGCCAGTGGTCGGCGGAAGGTGCACGTGCCCGTCGACCTGGGACCGGACCGCAGCGACGCACGGATGCACGCCAAGACCGTAGGATCCTACGCAGTGCCGTAGGGGACCGCACCGCCACTTCCCAGCAAATTAGGGACACTGTTGCTCCTGGGGTATCGGCGAGGACCATTCGCAACCGTCTCCATGAAGCTGGGCTACGGTCCCGCACACCGTTAGGCCGTCTTCCGCTCACGCCCCAACATCGTGCAGCCCGCCTCCAGTGGTGTCGCGACAGGCGTGAATGGAGGGACGAATGGAGACGTGTCGTCTTCAGCGATGAGAGTCGCTCTGCCTTGGTGCCAATGATGGTCATATGCGTGTTTGGCGCCGTGCAGGTGAGCGCCACAATCAGGACTGCATACGACCGAGGCACACAGGGCCAACACCCGGCATCATGGTGTGGGGAGCGATCTCCTACACTGGCCGTACACCACTGGTGATCGTCGAGGGGACACTGAATAGTGCACGGTACATCCAAACCGTCATCGAACCCACCGTTCTACCATTTCTAGACCGGCAAGGGAACTTGCTGTTCCAACAGGACAATGCACGTCCGCATGTATCCCGTGCCACCCAACGTGCTCTAGAAGGTGTAAGTCAACTACCCTGGCCAGCAAGATCTCCGGATCTGTCCCCCATTGAGCATGTTTGGGACTGGATGAAGCGTCGTCTCACGCGGTCTGCACGTCCAGCACGAACGCTGGTCCAACTGAGGAGCCAGGTGGAAATGGCATGGCAAGCCGTTCCACAGGACTACATCCAGCATCTCTACGATCGTCTCCATGGGAGAATAGCAGCCTGCATTGCTGCGAAAGGTGGATATACACTGTACTAGTGCCGACATTGTGCATGCTCTGTTGCCTGTGTCTATGTGCCTGTGGTTCTGTCAGTGTGATCAAGTGATGTATCTGACCCCAGGAATGTGTCAATAAAGTTTCCCCTTCGTGGGACAATGAATTCACGGTGTTCTTATTTCAATTTCCAGGAGTGTAGAACACGAAGTGACACACATGTTAGATATAGAAGAGAAATTTCAGCTGACATATATAGAATACAAAGACACAAATACAGACATTAGACCATTCTTGCATAGACCGCCAAATAACCCACAAGTCGAAACAATAATAAAAACTATCAGCACACTCATACACAACAAAATAAATGAAAACACAACTATGGAAGAGTTACAACTACTGGTTTATATAGGATCACTCACTACACTAAATATACACACTAGGCAGAGATCAGAACCAACCAACACACAGAAGAAACCCACAAAACCAGCATGGAAACACAGGCTACAGATCAGAATAGAAAAACTGAGAAAAGACATCGGACAACTAACACAATTTATAAGAAATAAAATATCAGACAAAAAACGAAAAAGGTTAGGTAAAATCTCACAACAAGAAGCGATAGAGCAATTAGATGAAAAGAAGCAGAAATTACAAGCTTTGGCCAAACGACTTAGAAGATACAAAAAAAGTGAAAATAGAAGGAAACAGAACCAAACATTCAACACAAACCAAAAGAAATTTTACCAGACAATAGATAACACACACATTAAAATAGACAATCCACCAAACATAACAGGCATGGAACACATCTGGAGCAACATATGGTCAAACCCGGTACAACAGAACAGGCATGCACGGTGGATACAAGCAGAACCAGACACATACAAGATGATACCACAAATGCCTGAAGTGATAATTTTGCAACCTGAAGTCACCCGAGCAATTAATTCTACTCACAATTGAAAAGCCCCTGGAAAAGATAAAATAACAAATTTCTGGCTAAAGTAGTTCACCTCAACACATTCACATGTAACTAAATTATTTAACAGTTACATTGCAGACCCATACGCATTCCCTGATACACTTACACATGGAATAAATTATCTGAAACCTAAAGATCAAGCAGACACAGCAAACCCAGCTAAATATCGCCCCGTAACATGCCTACCAACAATCTACAAAATATTAAATTCAGTCATTAGACAGAAATTAATAACACATACAACACAGAACAAAATTATAAATGAAGAACAAAAAGGCTGTTGCAAAGGAGCACGAGGATGTAAAGAGCAACTGATAATAGATGCAGAGGTGACACATCAAGCTAAAACTAAACAAAGGTCCCTACACTACGCATACATTGATTACCAAAAAGCTTTTGATAGTGTACCCCATTCATGGTTGCTACAGATATTGGAAATATACAAAGTAGATCCTAAATTGATACAGTTCCTAAACATAGTAATGAAAAATTGGAAAACCACACTTAATATCCAAACAAATTCAAATAATATCACATCACAGCCAATACAGATTAAGCGTGGAATATACCAAGGAGACTCATTAAGTCCTTTCTGGTTCTGCCTTGCTCTGAACCCACTATCCAACATGCTAAATAATACAAATTATGGATACAATATTACTGGAACATACCAACACAAATTCACAACTTTGCTATACATGGATGATCTAAAACTACTGGCAGCAACAAATCAACAACTCAACCAATTACTAAAGATAACAGAAGTATTCAGCAATGATGTAAATATGGCTTTTGGAACAGACAAATGTAAGAAAAATAGCATAGTCAAGGGAAAACACACTAAACAAGATGATTACATATTGGATAACCACAGCGACTGCATAGAAGCGATGGAAAATACAGATGCCTATAAATATCTAGGATACAGACAAAAATAGGAATAGATAATACAAATATTAAAGAAGAACTAAAAGAAAAATATAGAGAAAGTCTTAACAAAATACTGAAAACAGAATTGACAGCACGAAACAAGACAAAAGCTATAAATACTTATGCTATACCAATATTGACCTACTCATGTGGAGTAGTGAAATGGAGTAACACAGACCTAGAAGCACTCAATACACTTACACGATCACAATGCCACAAATATAGAATACATCACATACATTCAGCAACAGAAAGATTCACATTAAGCAGAAAGGAAGGAGGAAGGGGATTTATCGACATAAAAAACCTACATTATGGACAGGTAGACAATTTAAGAAAATTCTTTCTAGAACGAGCAGAAACTAGCAAAATACACAAAGCAAAAAATGGTTCAAATGGCTCTGAGCACTATGGGACTTAACTTCTAAGGTCATCAGTCCCCTAGAACTTAACTTCTAAGGTCATCAGTCCCCTAGAACTTAGAACTACTTAAACCTAACTAACCTAAGGACATCACACACATCCATGCCCGAGACAGGATTCGGACCTGCGACCGTAGCGGTCGCGCGGTTCGAGACTGTAGCGCCTGGAACCTTTTGGCAACTCCGGCCGGCTACACAAAGCAATCACTCATATAAATACATCGGCTACACCACTGCAATTTCATAACCACTTCTACAACCCTCTAGATCACATATCAACAAATACGAAGAAAGTAAATTGGAAAAAGAAAACACTACATGGCAAGCACCTGTATCATCTAACACAGCCACACATCGATGAAGACGCATCTGACACATGGCTAAGAAAAGGCAATATATATAGTGAGACGGAAGGATTCATGATTGCAATACAGGATCAAACAATAAACACCAGATATTACAGCAAGCATATTATTAAAGGTTCCAATACCACAACAGATAAATGCAGACTTTGCAAACAAGAAATAGAAACAGTAGATCACATCACAAGCGGATGTACAATACTAGCAAGTACAGAATACCCCAGAAGACATGACAATGTAGCAAAAAAATACAATAACAGCTTGCCTTACAGCATAAACTTATAAAACAACACGTTCCCACATGCAAGTATGCGCCACAAAATGTTCTGGAGAATGATGAATACAAATTATACAGGAACAGAGCCATTATAACAGATAAAACAGCACCACATAACAAACCAGACATCATACTCACCAATAAAAAGAAGAAATTAACACAACTAATCGAAATATCCATACCCAATACAACAAATATACAAAAGAAAACAGGAGAAAAAATTGAAAAATACATCCAACTGGCTGAGGAAGTCAAGGACATGTGGCATCAGGATAAAGTTGACATTATACCAATTATACTATCAACTACAGGAGTCATACCACACAATATCCACCAGTACACCAAAGCAATACAGCTACATCCAAACTTATATATACAACTACAGAAATCCGTAATTATTAATACATGTTCAGTTACCCGAAATTTCCTAAATGCAATATAACATATACCGTACAGTTAAAAAGAAGTGACGCTTGATCAAGGTCCGCGTCACTTTCCATTTTTGACCAGACATAACGTCTGAGAAAGAAAGAAAGAATAATAATAATAGCAGCAAAACGATGTTTTTGTCTTGCTGTTTGTTCATTCAATTTACGTTAGAATAATACTTTATCATTGGTAAAAGATGCATTTCGCAGAGGAGACAAGAACAGTAATATATTGATGCTGAATCGGAGTCTGTGGCTGGTGATCCGTTTGAAAACTGTACATATCCAGACTTTCTATCCGATTTATTTTCCCCCCTGCGGGTTCGGGGGTTAGAATAGGCCCGCGGTATTCCTGCCTGTCGTAAGAGGCGACTAAAAGGAGTCTCACATGTTTTGGCCTTATGTGATGGTCCCCTCTCGGGTTTGACCTCCATCTTTCTAAATTATTCCGAAGAGCGAGCCAATTGGGGAAGGGCGCCTTACATGGTGCACTGTATCCGTCGTGCAATTAGACCTTTAGCCGTCTTTCTCGTCGTTGCAATGGTGTCCCGCTCGTTTTCGATCTCTTGGGCGATTACCACACTGCACTCTGCAGTGTTTCTTTTAACTGCGACGACGACCTTGGCCATTTTTGCACCTAAGATCCAGCACGGTAGCCAGTCCGTTGTGGTGGGGCCGCCATGTACCCTCTTGGTTGTAGCCCCCTGACAACACAGGGATCGCTCTACTGATGCCTGCGCCGTTAACTCCCCACGTATGCCAAGGAGTAGATGCCTATCCTCCTGGGGTATCAGGACTCCCGGCAACGGCCATCCTGCCAGGTGGCCTTTGCTGTGGCTGGGTGGCGCCCGTGGGGAGGGCCCTTGGTCGGAGTAGGTGGCATCAGGGCGGATGACCCGCAATGAAGCGTGGTACATCATCTCTCGCTGGCGGCCAGCCGCCAGCAGTCTCTAAGCGTTCTCGGGCTCAATTTAATGCTCAGAAGTACGATCCGAAAACGTTCCCCTCCCTGGCCACGCCGTGGGAAGAGCGTAAGTCCCAGGATGGAGGTAACAGTTATTCGCCCCGATTCTTAGTTTGCACGAGAGCTGATGGGGAGTCTTTTCTCTCCACAAAGCCTCAGTTCTTCGTCGAGCATTTAGAGGACAAGTTTGGGGAGGTGGAGGGCTTGTCTAAAATGCGCTCTGGCTCAGTACTGATACAAACGGCATCCTCCGCCCAGTCACGCCGGTTACTTGCTTGTGACAAGTTGGGGGATGTTAACGTTACTATTACTCCACATAAGAGTTTAAATATGGTCCAGGGTGTTATTTTCCATAGGGACCTCCTTTTGCAGTCTGATGACGAGCTGCGCGCCAACTTAGAACGTAGAGGTGTTCATTTCGTCCGGCGCGTTCATCGGGGTCCGAGGGACAATCAGGTTGCTACCGGTGCCTTCATCTTGGCCTTCGAGGGTGATACGTTACCGGAAAAGGTCAAGGTGATGGTCTACCGATGTGACGTCAAGCCCTATATCCCTCCCCCGATGCGGTGCTTCAAGTGCTGGAAGTTCGGCCATATGTCTTCCCGCTGCACTTCCAGCCTCACATGTCGAGATTGCGGACGCCCATCTCATCCCGATACTCCATGTGCCCCGCCTCCCATCTGCGTCAACTGCGGGGAGCACCATTCACCTTGCTCGCCAGACTGCAGAATATTCCAGAAAGAGCGCAAAATCATGGAATATAAGACCCTGGACCGACTGACTTATCCTGAGGCCAAACGGAAATACGACCGATTACATCCTGTGCGAATGACAACTTCCTACGCCGCTGCTACAACACCTGTGCTAGCCCCATCAGTTTCGCGCCTTTCGGCCGGATCGACGAGTGGTACAACTCCTCCTGCCCCCTTGCCAGTGGGGGGCTCTACCCACCCGATTGCTCCTGTGCCACCTACCTCAGGAGCAACACCATCCCCCCCATCGGGGACGTCGGTCCCCGCTTCTACGCCGGAGAAGTGTCCAACTTCTTCGGCTTCTCACGCTCGCAAGGGGTCCCTTGGGTCCCTCCCTTCCCAGGTTTCCACCGGCGGGAAGGCTGACGATAGACAGTGGCGTAAGTGCCCACAATCTGCAGGTCGAAGGGCTTCCCGATCCTCCTCAGTCCCGGAGACTGAATCGGTGAAGCCCTCCCAGCCAGTTAAACCCAAGGAGCAGCGTGAGAAATCAAAGAAGAGCAGCTCTAAGCCCAAGGAACGCGCGGTGGTAGCCACCCCATCGCAACCTTCTAGCTCTGCGTCTGAGGACGCGGTGGAGATTCTGGCGTCCGCTGAGGACCTCGATCTCGCCGGTCCCTCAGACGCCGTGAATAGCAATAGCACTAGCACGGGTGCTCAATCGGAGGCAGCAGGTGACCCAGCGGCGTAATCTGCCGTCCCAGTCCCGGCACGCCTTTCTCAGCCATGGACAAAACCATCCTCCAGTGGAACTGCAGCGGTTTCTTCCACCATCTAGCTGAGCTCCGCCAACTTATCAGCCTTCACCCTTTCCTCTGCATTGCTCTGCAGGAAACTTGGTTTCCAGCAATGCGCACCCCCGCCCTCCGTGGCTATCGGGGTTATTATAAGAACCGAGCAGCTTATGAAAGGGTGTCTGGTGGCGTCTGCATCTATGTCCTTAACTCACTTCACAGCGAGTCTGTCCCTCTCCAAACAGCTTTAGAGGCTGTCGCTGTTCGGGTGTGGACGCCACAGGCTGTTACCGTCTGCAGTCTTTACCTTCCACCGGATGGTGATGTCGCGCAGCATGTCCTGGCTGCGCTGATAGCCCAATTGCCGCCACCTTTTTTATTACTGGGCGACTTTAACGCCCATAACCCTCTGTGGGGTGGGTCAGTGGCAACAGGTCGAGGCGCCACCGTTGAGCATTTATTGTCGCAGCTCGATCTCTCGATTTTGAATGATGGTGCCTCCACACACTTCAGTGTGGCGCATGGCACCTACTCCGCCATTGACCTTTCAATCTGTAGCCCTAGCCTCGTACCATCTGTCGACTGGAGTGTGCATGACGACCTGTGTGGTAGTGACCACTTTCCGATTTTTCTGTCACTACCACAGCGTCACTCTTCTGGGCGCCCTAGCAGATGGGCTATGAATAAGGCTGACTGGGACTTGTTCTCCTCCACTGCCGCTATTGAGCCTCTCTCAACTGATGCCATTGATGTGGTGGTTACATCGGTCACCGCCGGCATCGTCACTGCCGCCGAGTCTGCCATTCCCCGTTCTTCTGGGTCCCCTCGGCGGAGGGCTGTGCCTTGGTGGTCGCCTGAGATCGCTGAAGCGATTAAGGATCGCCGGCGGGCACTCCAGCGTCACAAGCGACATCCCTCCATGGACCACCTTATCGCCTTTAAACGGCTGCGTGCGCGGGCCCGCCTCCTTATCCGCCAAGGCAAGAAGGAGTGCTGGGAGCGGTATGTGTCCACCATTGGACTCCATGTCACTCCATCGCAGGTCTGGGCCAAGATTCGACGGGTCTTCGGCTATCGGACCCCTGCCAGCGTCCCTGCGCTCTCACTGAATGGAGCAGTTTGTACTGACTCCGACGTCATTGCAACCCGCTTAGCAGAGCATTTTGCTATGAGTTCCGCTTCTGCGAATTACCCCCAGGCCTTCCGCTCCATTAAAGAGCGGATGGAACGTCGGAGCCTTTCTTTTCGCACCAACGCTTCTGAACCCTACAACGCTCCATTCAGTGAGTGGGAATTTCAGAGTGCCCTTGCCGCTTGCCCTGATACCGCTCCCGGGCCAGATCGCATCCACTGTCAGATGCTGAAACACCTTTCAGTGGACTGCAAGCGACGCCTCCTCGACCTTTACAACCGTCTCTGGGTCGAGGGTGAGTTTCCATCGCAATGGCGGGAAAGTATTGTCATCCCCATTTTGAAACCTGGAAAGAACCCTCTGGAGGTGGACAGCTACCGCCCCATTAGCCTCACCAACGTTCTTTGTAAGCTTCTCGAACGGATGGTGAGCCGGCGCTTAAATTGGGTACTGGAGTCTCGGGGCCTTCTGGCTCCGTCTCAGGGTGGGTTCCGGAAAGGCCGCTCCGCCGCCGACAATCTGGTGAGCCTGGAGTCGGCCATCCGTACTGCCTTTGCCCGCCGTCAGCACCTGGTCGCTGTCTTTTTCGACATGCGGAAGGCGTACGATACGACATGGCGTCATCACATCCTTTCTACGCTTCATGGATGGGGTCTTCGGGGCCCTCTGCCGATCTTCATCCGCAATTTCCTGTCGTATCGTACCTTCCGCGTGCAAGTCGCAGCCTCCTATAGTTCCACCCACGTCCAGGAGAACGGTGTGCCACAGGGTTCTGTTTCAAGCGTCTGTCTGTTTTTAATAGCCATTAACGGGCTCGCTGCGGCCGTGGGAAATTCTGTCTCTGCTTCCCTGTACGCTGACGACTTCTGCCTTTATTACAGCTCTACTGGCATTGCAGCTGTTGAACGTCAGCTACAGGGCGCTATCCGTACGGCGCAGTCTTGGGCTGTAGCGCATGGGTTTCAGTTTTCGGCAGCCAAGACCCGCGTTATGCATTTCTGCCGGCGCCGAACAGTCCATCCTGAGCCGCGGCTTTATCTTGCTGACGAACTCCTTGCTGTGGTGGAGACCCACAGGTTTTTGGGGGTGGTTTTCGATGCCCGGTTGACTTGGCTGCCTCATATCCGGCAGCTTAAACAGACGTGTTGGCGGCATCTCAACGCTGTGAGATGCTTGAGCCACACCCGCTGGGGCGCCGACCGCTCTACCCTGTTGCGGCTCTACCAGGCGTTAATCCAGTCCCGTCTGGATTATGGGAGCCTGGCTTATGGCTCAGCATCCCCATCTGCGTTACGGGTGCTGGACCCAATTCTCCACAGCGGGATACGCCTTGCCACTGGTGCTTTCCGCACCAGCCCTGTGGACAGTGTGCTAGTGGAGGCAGGTGTACCCCCACTGCGGTTCCGGCGCCAACGTTTGCTGGCCGCTTATGCTGCCCATGTTCTAAGCTTGCCCGGGCATCCAAATTATCGTGTCCTGTTCCCGCAGTCAGTCGTCCATCTGCCAGACCGTCGGCCCCGGTCGGGTTGTCCGATCGCCGTACGCGTCAAGGAGCTTCTCTGTGGGCTTGGGTTTTTCCCTGTTCCACCTCCTTTCCGGGCGCCTCTGCGTACGCCACCGTGGTGTGTTCCTCGCCCTTGCCTTCGGCTCGACTTGGCACAGGGCTCGAAGGACTCGGTCCCTCCAGAGGCCTTCCGCCGCCGCTTTTATTCCATCCTGGCCACGTATCAGGGCTCTGGAATTGTTTACACCGACGGTTCGATGGTTGCTGGTCGTGTCGGGTATGCGCTAACTCTAGGGGACCATTCCGAACAACGGTCCTTGGCGGCTGGCTGCAGCGTTTACACTGCTGAGCTAGTCGCCATCTTTAGAGCCCTAGAGTATATCCGCTCCTGCTCAGGTGAGTCCTTCGTTATCTGTAGCGATTCCCTGAGCGGTTTACGAGCTCTCGACCAGTGTTTTCCTCGTTCTCGTCTGGTGATGGCTATCCATGAGTCCCTGCATACTCTTGCGCGTTGCGGCCGCTCTGTGGTCTTTGTGTGGACCCCCGGTCATGTCGGTATCCCGGGCAATGAACATGTTGACCGCCTGGCGAAAGAGGCCACGAATAAACCATCTCTGGATGTTGGCCTCCCAGAGGCTGATTTGCGGGCAGTCCTCCGCCGAAAAGTTTTTGCGCTTTGGGACGCTGAATGGCGCGATCGGATTACACCCAATAAACTCCGTGCCATTAAGGAGACGACGACTGTGTGGCGGTCCTCCATGCGAGCCAACCGCAGGGACTCAGTCGTCCTTTGTCGGCTCCGCATTGGCCACTCCCGGCTAACACACAGTTATTTACTGCGCCAGGAGGACCCTCCTGTATGTCGCTGCAGGGCGGCTTTGACGGTGGCCCACATTCTGTTGGCCTGCCCCCTTTTAGCTGTGGTCAGGCAGACATTTGCGCTGCCTGATACGCTCCCTGCCGTTTTATCCGATGACCCTGTTATGGCTGCCTTAGTTTTACGTTTTATTCGGGCAGGGAGTTTTTATTCTTTCCTCTGAGTGTTTCTGTTTTATTTTATTTTTTCTTTTGATTCTGGCCTTTGGCCTATGATTTTACACTGATCTTTTAATGTGTTTCTAAGTGGTTGGCTTTTCCTTTTTTATTTCTATGGTCGGCCAACCACTGTCACACTCTGTGTGGTTTTAGTTCGTTTTGTCTTGTCCTTGTCTCCGTTTCTTTTGTTCTGTATCGTCTGTGTCTATTCTGTTCCTCGTTTTTATTCTCTGTGGATGTTCTTTGTCTTTGGAAAAAGGGACCGATGACCGTAGCAGTCTGGTCCCTTTCATCCCCCAAACCAACCAACCAACCGATTTATTTTCCCAGCTAGTAGTATGCCCTCTATGAACTTTCAAACTGTCAGAAACTTCCCTCGTTTCGTTTTTGCAACAGTACTTTTTTTTAACTTTTAAATTGTCCGACTAATATTAAAGTTGACGTTTATTATTGATCTGTTCTGGACGTGTAGCTAATCGCCGGAAGATTGTATCTGTCTTCATTATCTTTCCAACTTCATAGTCTCATCAGGAATTTATCTTTCGAGCACCACGTAAATAAGACCTGTTTCTAGAACTGTTTTAATTTAATGAAAACATTTAAGCATAGCCTTTATAAGAAAACGCCGTAAATCGTTCTACAACGCATATACAACTTAGATCAAGAGGAAACAAAATGCATGACACAGATAACTACTGAAAGCTTTTGTAATGCCAGAGTCACTTTCTATGAGCAGTTGACTTGGGCGTAGGGTTGTCATCCGTCCCCCATATATCGGGACTGTCGCCGTTATGGGCCTTCTTGTCCCGACAACCCCTCAATCCTCAATTTTGTCCTGATTTTGCAAAATACTGTTAAGAGTTTGGCTCAAGTACTGAAGTAACGCCATCTGTTAGCGCACATGTAAATGCAGCCTCAGATAGTTTTATTTATGTCAGCAAGTTTATATCTCATTCAAAAACAAGATGGCTGTCGCTAATGCCCACAGCTGAGAGAATTCTTGAGCTTTGGATTCCATTAAAATAAGTTTTTGACGTCGAACACAGGAGACGTAAAATAATTGCAGATTTTTTTCAGTGGTCCGATCAGTGAAATTTACTTGATGTTTCACCTGCTGTCAGACTTGGCTCTGTACCGATGACCGTAGCAGTCTGGTCCCTTTAACCCCACAAACCACAACAACTTGGCTCTGTTTGAAAAAAATATAAAAAACATGAAGAAGAATAAAGTCTCGATAATTGAAATAGGACATCTATTAATAGACAATCAAAGATGTCTGAATGACAGGAAGACTGCCAGTTTTATTGGCATGCAAACCAAGATGAATTTAAACAAATTAAAGAATGAGAACCCGAAACAAGAAATAATTAATTTGATTTGGAAATTTGAGGAAAAGACAATGACTTTCTGTACCATAGCATTTTATGACTTAGAGAAACGGGCTATTTCTGTTAATAAATATTGTTTGATTGGTTGATGCCATGTGAAACCTCAGATTGAAAACACTATCATGTACCTGACTGACAATGGTGTGAAGATTTCAGGCGACAGTTGTTTTCGGGAATATATGTATCTGTAGAGGTTTTTAAAAAGTAACCGTGACTCGGAAGAATGCAAATCTAAACACTCGGTGGAAGAAAGGTGGATTTCATTTCTTAAGGAAACCGAAAATCCTGAATGCAAATTTCAGCTGCTAAAATTGACTATTTGTTTTCTATTCCCACACACAACGCCATTATGGAAAGAGTATTATCGGCGCAATGGATTGACGAAAGAAATAGACCACTGCCAGGGAATGTGGAATCAATCTTGCAGTACAGTTTAAGAACATTCTGACTTTCATGGAGTTTTATAAATATGTAAAAGGGAAAAAAAATACTTGCTGGAAACGTTAAATTTTCCCCAACCAGCTACATATGCCGCAACAATTTTATGTATTTTTCTAAATAGAAAGTAATTATATTAAATAAATGTTTTAATTCATTTCTACACCCCATCACTGTGTCCCGACTAGGTCCCAGCTAGATAGGGCAAACCTAGTTGCGCTTTAACACTGCGTCCGTCACAAACATACAGAAAAACTTAAAATAAAGGGATTGCTAGTAAGACGGGCAATTGTCAACGCCAGTGGAAGGAAATACACACTGAAGAAAGTAGCGCATTCCAGAGCGCTACGTAGCGTTCCGGCCACTGCCTGTGTAGAAAAATAGCGTTTCTGGAATCTGTGCACTTGCCGTGGTGCTGGCCGCCACACGCTATACCATTCTCCATAACTTTACACAAGAAAGGGTACGAAATGTTCGGTAGCATACTTCTGCTCGCTTCTCCTTAACGAGTTTTCACGACTAGATGGAATGTAATAAGACATTGTTAAATAAATCATTCAAGTCAGTTTGCGCTACCCCAACTCCAAATACGCCCCCCAACCCCACCCTGTCTCCGGCACCCCTCCCTGTCTCCGGCACCCCTCCCCGCTGCGATGTCTGCGTGACCGTTACTTACGCCGTTGTTAGTGGCAAGAAAGACGATCAGTTCATCGCGTTGGAAGCCGTGTTGTGCGACGCCGTAGAGCTGTTTAAGGGAAACCGAATATGGTGATACTGTTGTCTGGAACTGGTATTTATTTCAGACGGTAATTTCCTTGGCAGCCGGTCGCGAGCCCCGCTGCAGCCGCGGCGACCCCCAGCAGAAGACTCAGCAGCTGTGTGTGTAACTGGCTGGGCGAGGGGGGCAGCAGGGGGGGGGGGGGCCTTTATCCGCTCGAGAAGGGCCGAGTTCAATTCCGGATTGTGGCAATAGGCTGCAGCGTTCTAAGTGGTTACGGAACACAGCTGCATCAGTTCAGCATAGACTCGTAGTGCAAGTTGTGTGTTTTGGTATCTGCATCAGCAATGAAGAGAGAAAGTACTGTGAGCAAAGCAATGGTCGGCTGCATTTGCACTACATGTGGAAATCTCGACAGTCACATCTGAAGAACAGAATTCGTTGGTTAGTATGATTTCCTGAACTACTCCGAAGTGAACCTGTTATGTGAGAGCCCCTTTATACTGGTTTACGCGTCTGACTGTACCGTAAGGGGGATAGTACTCATTCACTGTGTCACATGCCATCTTTCCATCTTTAACTCCTTCGGCCAGTTGAAAAGTAGCGGCGAAAATTTTACATCACTAGGATGTTTGGCTTAGTGTGTTGCTATTACGTAGTAATTTCTGTCATATCTCTTTATCAGAGATGAAATATATGTTTACATCTTTTCGTATTAAGATTTTGGCAATCTGATACGAAATAACACCCAGAAACTGGAGTTTATCGAAGATTTTTTGTTTGTTTTTTGTGCTATCAGCGTTTTGCATTTATTCTGCAACGGCTGTTTGTTTTTATGTTTTGATTTCTTGTTTGCATGTATCTTCAGAGGGTGGTAGTTGGATTGCATACCTTGCGAGTCTAGCGTTTCTTGAAGAAAGACTGTAGGGGATAAGTGGCTTAGCCACAGCAAAGGTTATTGTTTCCAGAATGAGTTATTCCTCTGCTTTGGAACATGGGCTCATTTGAAACTTCGTGGCACATTGCATCACTCATTTTGTCAACTATATACATTACATATTGTAACCTACTGCTGAAGAGATAACGTTTACATACGGAATGAAAAGGAGTCTCATAACTGCTTCTTCACGTACAGCATACTTTACTGTCAATGTAAGCTCTAATATGCTGCTTATAATAATTCTTTCTATCGTTTACTTCCACAAGCTACTCTGTTTTCCACAAGTGACTTCATCTGCTTTGCAGCTGGTAA
Organism: Schistocerca cancellata; assembly: GCF_023864275.1. NCBI lineage: Eukaryota > Metazoa > Arthropoda > Insecta > Orthoptera > Acrididae > Schistocerca > Schistocerca cancellata. The sequence continues at coordinate 574,427,224 of NC_064628.1, forward strand.
TTGATGCGTTTGAAATGTGAAAGAAAACTTCAGACTTCTCTTTGGTCATATAATCCCCCAGTTACTCGGTTGCTGTGATGGTAGACTTACATTTTCTAAACCCATGCTGTGCCTCATTGAATATATTATTCTCTTAGCTTTCGAGACACTTTCCACATGTATAGATAATAGCAGTTGGCTCATAATTACCAGAATACTTGTCAACACCCTCTGTAAATGGGTACAACCTTACTGTTTTCAGATATTTAGGAAACATCCCTTTCTCCTATTTGGGATTATAAAAATGAAAGCTCTCACTAAACAAGAAGTACGACATTGTACTAATTTAGTAGACATTCCATAGGTATCCTCCATCCAATGGGTTCCTTAAACATCACCCCAGACGTTGGTCTGCTCAGCATTACACCCTGATAATTGACGCCATCTGCAAATTGTGTACACATGTACACGGCCGTTATTGTAACACACCTCGAAGCATAACTTACGCAAAAAAGATAAATTTTGGTCTCAGAATGCCAGTGGCGGCGTTCACTTGTCCACCGCCCTTCCTTGTTTCTGAACAATAGAAACACGAATTTGGTTAGAGATATCGAAATGGATACAGAACATCGTAAGTTGGGAAATCCGGTCACTCGGTTTGTGCGTTCAAAACGGTATTAATGCCACTGGATATTATCCAATGATGCTATTGTAAGGACAGCGCGGACTGTCTTCAAAATAATGATGTACTATTCTTACGCCACAACCTGGTGCATTGCCACGTTCACATATGTAGAGGAGGGGGAGGGGGGTGGTACTAACTGTTGATTCATGTTCTGTGGTAATTTTGGGAAAACCAGAAGTGCGTGACATTGTACTGTCGTAACACCGCGCTTGCCCATATGACAACACCTTCCACTTCTGTTGGAAGTCACGCGTCACCTTAAAGTAATTCATGCTCCCATATTATTCTTCTGTCTTCCTAAAAGCGAAATAAGTCGTACGTGGTATCGTTTTCAGCCCTTGGTAATGCTTTTTGCTTGTGAAGTACTCGCGAAATAATCCCGAAGGATGCATATACCAAAATATTCATTAAGTGGTTTTAGTAATTTCACTGATTCACAAGTAGTGAATGGGAGTGCATTGTTTAGGGAGTATTACCGTAAAGCGGGAATTTGTATTAATTTCTCCGCACTTCTGAAAGCCAACGTAGTTACTCCGGTTATTCCCGCCAAACAGTTATGAGTCATAATATGACTGGTCATTGTTGCCATATTTGGTTACTTATGTATGTCATTAACAACATAAATTCATGGAAGGTGGAGACAGAAATATCTTAACGTTTTTTGGTGCCTGTCTAGAGGTGTTGTCTGGCCAGCATTGCACACTGGCGATAATTTGCAAGAAATCACAACTATATAGGCATATCGAAGATACGAGTCCAAGTGATACAACTATTATAGAGGTTTTTACCATGAATGTTTAAGGTACGTATTTGCCCTGTTGTAGTGCTAAGTTTGCCTTCTGTAGTGTTCTAGAGAACAAAGCAATACTGATATATTTTTAAAACCAGAAACTTACTCGTTTTTGCTTATCTCAAACAAAGAATGGGTAGGGCACTCACTAGAAAAAATTTCCAGAATTTGTCTTTTTGTTGCGATATGAGCAGTTATGTACTTGTTTTGAGACGTTGTCATAGCCACAATCCATTAATAGGAACAATAATCTTGTAGTATGAAAAGGAAATAATGGTTACGTCATTAATAAGTCATTCTTCTGTTTCAGGTACGTGAATGACGCAACAATTTCCCTACGAGCTTACACTTGGTGGTGAGGGGTGAGTGAATATATCTACATCCAAACGGTGGTAACTCCATCTTCAAAAACGTTTCGATCGTGGTAAATGCATTTTGAAAAATCCTTACCGCAAGATGTTGCACGGATTTCTCACACACATTTCTCTATGTAACTGCTGCGTGCGAGCAACATTTCTGCGGAACGATAAGTGTTGCTTGCCCAGGATGCGTAACGTACTACTGTTGTGCAACTCCTCGCTTCGAAGCCCCAAGCGAGCGTGATGGCACAGCGATTAGCAGACTGGATTCGCAATTCGGAGAACGACCGTTCAAATCCGCGTGTGTGCAACCTGATATAAGTTCGTGTTCAACGATTATCGTAAATCTCTCCACGCAGAAGCCGGGATGGTTCCTTGAAAGGGCACGGCCGATTTCCTTTCCCATCCTTCAAACAATGCGCGCTTGAGCTCCGTCCTTCGCGACGGAACGTCAGACCCTAATGACCCTTACATCCTTCGAAGGTATAATTAAAGTTAAATTCGTTATGAACAGCATGAGAGGTTACGAAGTTTTCTTACGCAATTTAGGCAACTGCTACATTTAAAAACTATATTTACTCAACACGTAATGCATGTTGGCATTACACAGACATAAGACTTAACTCCGAAGCTCTACGAGAAAAATTTCATGTCGTATTCATAAACTTTTGTGGCAAATCAGTTCTAACCTGGGCAGTGGCGGCATTGCGACGGAGTCTCGCAGCAGGAGATTAGCTTTTGAGTACGTAAGCCTTACTACAAGTTTTGTCATGGAGAAAGCCTCGTCAGAGAGTTCCACTACATTAGCGTCTAGGGAAGTAATACCAGTGGTGGTTTCCCGTTGACGATGAAATGATGATAACACAACACCCAGTCCCCGTGCGGAGAAAATCTCCGACCCAGCCGCGAATCGAATCCGGGTCCCTAGGCGTGACAAACCGCCGGCTGACCACTCAGCTATCGGGGCAAACCTTATGTATATACTTTTATATAAATTAAAAACGTGTTTGGGCCGTAGAATTACGTGTTACGTCTCTTACAGAGATATGACGATGAAAGATATAATATGGAGTAGATGGCTGTGGTAATGGAGGATAATTCCTGCATACTGTTCGTCTCAGGGTTCCTGGAACCAGTGCAGTCCGACCCCTCGCTGCAAGTCAGAGCGCTTAAGTGGAGGAAGCACTTGAGACAAAAGTTCTCCTTACTTGTTAGGACGGACCTCGTCCCTTAACTCCATTTTTATTCTTTCTTGCTTTAGCACCTGACACCTGAGCAAGTTACCAAGTACGTCGCAATGTTACAGATCAAAAGTCTTGTGTGCGTTCACAGCCGATGTAAATGTATTAAATCATTTTCCTGCATAGGCAGTGCAAAGAGTCCCAGAGAACAGCATCCTGATTTTTGTGAAGATGGAACCGGTTTTACTGACTTCTCCATTATTTTTCGCAAAACTTCAATCCGCGGTTCTTCGGAATATGATCATAAACAAGGATACAGAATCTCGCACTAAAAGAATATAGAAAAATTTATTTCTGTATTGGAGCGAGAACTTGTGTTGGCTACGACATCAAATCGAGTTATAAGTACGGCCCGCAGAGCCATGGATTGAGATCTGCGCAGTACCGGTAATAATAGTTTCTTCGCAAAAAAGCCTTCGTAGATTTCCTAATCCGCAGGTATGTCTGCAGATACCCGTTATTATAATGTATTTCTGGTACATAGTTAAAGATCATAGCCAGTATTACGATTTTCGTCTATTTTGATTGAATCCTATGGGTGATGACTGCCAGTCATCATTATTATCCGTTTGAACCTTGGTCTCTTAAACAATTCTCCTCCAGTTATGATGATCCTATACGCTACTGCCCATTCTCTCCAGGTCCTCCACAACTCCATGTAACCAATGGTTCTCTGTCGACCTCGTCCTCTTTCGCCCCCTGGATTTCCAGATAATATCCTTTCGGTCACTTCAGCGTCACTCGTCCGTGCATCGTTCCTCGTGCCCATATCAAACTGTCTGATGCTGTTAATTTATGTTTGATTTCATTAGAGGTGTGATTTTGCTACTGTCGATCCCAGATATTTAAACTGCTAAACTCTCCCAAAAATGTAAGTGCTCGAAGTTATTGATATAGCTCTCCTAAAGTATTTTCCCAATCGCCATTATTTTGTTTTCTTCTGGTCAATATTCAATCCCATATTCCTACTGGTATGCTGTGAAAGTCTCCTCCATTGCCTTAAGAGTTCTTGCAACTATATCTGTGCCATCAGGATAAATGAGTATCTGCACTTATGCAAGGGCAAAGAGCGTAACAAAAACTTCTGCCCAGTTTTCGGTACAATGACATGTACTTCCTGTTTCCATCATTCTAGCTGCTGCCTTACGCCGAAGTCATGCCTGTGTAGTATGCCGTAACGGAGGTCACTTAATCAATTACCAAGGGCTGCCACGAAGTGACATGAAGGCACACGATCCATTTTAACCCTTGCTTTACTGTCTCACTCCTATAAAATTAACGAAATTAAAAATTGGACCGTGTGCTTAAATTTAATGTCAGGTACGCAATGCAACTCTTAGTACCTAGATATGCCCGCTACGGTGAAATGATTTAACATCACACTGATCTGATGTAAATTTGATAGCAAAGTACCTGAGACATGCGAGATGCGATAAAAATTTGTATCGCGGTTTCGTGCGCCTTACGAATGTTGAAGAAATGTTTTGTAGAACTTTTCATTGACAACAAGTTTCCGTGATTACAGCAGGAAATTGTGGCTCATCGAACATACTAAAACAGGCTTGGATTGCGGGGAAATGTAGCAACACACTAGGTGGTACTGACATGAGCTTCTCAGAAGATAGACTGAAGAACGACAATATCACATTTATGGCATCCATAGACTCGGAGAAAGCTTTTTACGGTGTTGACTGGAATACAGTTTCGAAAATGGTGAAAGTAGAAGGGATAAAATACAGGGAGCAAAACGTTATCGGAATCTTGCGCAGGAACCAGACTGCAGTTACAAGAGTGGGTTGTAGGCTATCGGCAATGTTGTTCTGTCTGTGCAGTGAGCAAACAGCAAAGGAAACCAGACGGAGGGAATTGAAGTTCAGAGATAACTTCGAGGTTTGCCGATAAAATTTGCGGTGTAACCGACATGCTGTGGATAAATGTTGCCAGAAGAAAATAATTCGAAGTCAACATTATTGCGAAATATTAATTTTGTCAATGGTAGCTGAAATAGGTGTTCTTAAAGTTGGGTGAGCGAACCCAGTGTTTTCAGTGTAATAAACTTTGACAGAAATTACACTGATCAGCCGGAACATTATGAGCCGGTATGTCCTGTTTGGCACGTATGACAGTGGCAACGCGTCGTGGCGTGAAAGCAGGGAGGTCGCTAAAAGGAGTTGACACCCCCATCTCCACACCCAAGTCACCTAATTCCCGTGAATTCCGGGGAGGGGGGCGATGAGTTCTGATGCCACGTTAAATCACATCCCAGATGTGTTCGATCGGGTTCAAATCTGGCGAATTGGGGGGCTAGACAGTAATTACAACTACGCACTGTCTTCCTCGAACAACTTCACCACTCTCCTGGCCTTGTGACATGGCGCATTATGTTCTTGAAAAATGACACTGATCGCCATGAAGGGGTGTACGTGGTCTGCAACCAGTGTACGATACTATTCCTTGGCCGTTATGATGCCTTGAACGAGATCCGTTGGATCCACGGATGCTCACGTGAGTGTTCCCCATAGCACAACGGAGCCGCCGCCAGGTTGTCTTCGTCCAGCAGTACAGGTGTCAAGAAGCTGTTTCCTTGGACGTAGACGGATTCACAAACTCCCGCCGGCAAAATGAAGAAGGTATCTGGATTCAGCAGACCATGCAACGCTCTGCAGCTGCGCCAACGTCCACTGCCGATGGTCACGTGCCCATTTCAGTCGTAGTTTCCAGTGTTACTGGCGCGTGCAAGGAGGCGGAGGCCCGTCATTCAGGAGCGTTCGGTGCGCTGTGTGTTGACACACTTGTACTCTGCCCAGCATTAAAGTCTGATGATAGTTCTGCTACAGTTCACCGCCTGTCCCCTTTTACCACTCTGTCCCGCGTACCACGTCCGACATCTGTAAAGAAGGTTGGCCGCCTAGCTCCACGTTGTTCGCCACGTGTTGAAGAAACTCGCAACACTCTTCGAACACCCGAAAAGTCATGCAGTGCCCGAACCGCTCGTGCCGAGCTCCTGGGCCTTCACAATCTGCCCTCGGTCAGACTCAGATGATCGCGCGCCTTCCACGTACGGTACGCCCACTGACACTATATGCACCGTACGTGTGTTTGACTAAGCACTCGTTCCTCACCAGGTGACGCTTCTATCGCCTGGACTGGTTTATATCGATAGTGGGTCGGTTGTCATAACGTTCTGGCTCATCATCGCATCTTCATTTTGATGCTTCGCTGCAGATGACCCCTCCTGTAAGATTCTTAAGTGAAGACGGGCCAGATTCTCAGGAGACGTGTAAAGTCGGTAAATGGTCGAGTTGTAAAATTTATTACGTCACACAGTGTTGTAAAGATCTTGCATCGTATTGGACCTCCTGGGGTCTTATGTACCCATCCAATTTGTGTTGTTGCGTATAGTAAATTCTCTAATTACAATTACAGAATTTGTTGATAATTACAAAAACTGTTATCATCCGGTGGATACAAACGAAATTCATGGAATAAGATACAAAGAGAATTGCAGGTCTCCTGTTCTCATCGAAAAATAAGTGAAATAATACGAATGAACAATGCTGACTACATTTTTGTTCATTACACCGAAACTACATTATCCAAAATAATCCTACAATGTTTCCTGTTTCAAATATGAGTACACCAGTTTTTAGTGTGAACAGAAGTTCAATATGTAATACAGCTGCCCAAGTAAACACTGTTTACATTTTTCATCTGGTTTCTTTTTATGAAACGATAAATACGAGGTATTTAGATGTTATGTTAACCAATGGCTCAGTAACATGACAGTATGATAAGCAGAGCCGGCCGTAGTGGCCGAGCGGTTCTAGGCGCTTCAGTCTGGAACCGCGCGACCGCTACGGTCGCAGGTTCGAATCCTGCCTCGGGCATGGATGTTTGTGATGTCCTTAAGTTAGTTAGCTTTAAGTAGTTCTAAGTTCTAGGGGACTGATAACCTCAGATGTTAAGTCCCATAGTGCTTAGAGCCATTTGAACCATTTTGATAAACAGAGTTGTTACAGGTTTCAAACAATATAATTACAATACATTTGGTACCTTTTTTGTTACTCGATTCTTCGTACATGAAAAGCCATCACTGTAATGAAACGAATTGTCAATACATGTTCCTACAAGTGTATGGGAGTATTATGAGTGAGTACACTAAAATGAAGTGGTGGAAAATTACGTTACAGATCCAAAAAGGCGAAATTACTTATAGGGGTCGTACCTAATGACGCAACAGTTAATCATGCAATCCAAATTAACTCCGAAATCGTAAGAAAAATACGTGTTATGTTTCACATTGCAGCTTTAGCAGAGACCCAAAGGAATTGGAAAACAGTTGAAAGTAATGGTCAGTATATCGGAAACAGTTCAAAAGATCAACATCAACAAAATTATAACGAGGGTAGTCGATGCAGTTGTTCTAAACTTGGCGATGCAGAAATTCTAGCGAGTCAAAGGCTTGAATACAGCAAGCTGGTTCAGTTGTGAACGTAGGTTCCAGTAGTGCGGAGATAGTCTTGGACAAGGTAGACTGACAATGAGATCTGCATTCAGTCATGGAACTGAAGACTGCATCATGATGTTGATTAAATGGGTGTTCATCTGCCTCTTAGTTGCCAACGAGTTCCTTATTTAGAAGACACAAGTACCGGGGCAGGCACAAGTGTACCGTCACAGCTCCGGTGAATCGAAAGATGTCAGATTGTTTGCACAGTATATATGTAGTGTCAGTTCTTCCCAACATGTGCAAAAGAACACACCATTTTGATCCTGCAGCTACTATGAATCAAGACAAAAGGAATTAAAGACATTAGCTGGCAGTGTGTATTGATTTGTATCAATAGGGAAACTACATCTACATCTACATCTATACTCCGCGAGCCACCTTACGGTGTGTGGCGGAGGGTACTTATTGTACCACTATCTGATCCCCCCTTCCCTGTTCCATTCACGAATTGTGCGTGGGAAGAACGACTGCTTGTAAGTCTCCGTATTTGCTCTAATTTCTCGGATCTTTTCGTTGTGATCATTACGCGAGATATATGTGGGCGGTAGTAATATGTTGCCCATCTCTTCCCGGAATGTGCTCTCTCGTAATTTCGATAATAAACCTCTCCGTATTGCGTAACGCCTTTCTTGAAGTGTCCGCCACTGGAGCTTGTTCAGCATCTCCGTAACGCTCTCGCGCTGACTAAATGTCCCCATGACGAATCGCGCTGCTTTTCGCTGGATCATGTCTATCTCTTCTATTAATCCAACCTGGTAAGGGTCCCATACTGATGAGCAATACTCAAGAATCGGACGAACAAGCGTTTTGTAAGCTACTTCTTTCGTCGATGAGTCACATTTTCTTAGAATTCTTCCTATGAATCTCAACCTGGCGCCTGCTTTTCCCACTATTTGTTTTGTGAGATCATTCCACTTCAGATCGCTCCGGATAGTAACTCCTATGTATTTTACGGTCGTTACCGCTTCCAATGATTTACCACCTATGGCATAATCGTACTGGAATGGATTTCTGCCCCTATGTATGCGCATTATATTACATTTATCTACGTTTAGGGAAAGCTGCCAGCTGTCGCACCATGCATTAATCCTCTGCAGGTCTTCCTGGAGTACGTACGAGTCTTCTGATGTTGCTACTTTCTTGTAGACAACCGTGTCATCTGCAAATAGCCTCACGGAGCTACCGATGTTGTCAACTAAGTCATTTATGTATATTGTAAACAATAAAGGTCCTATCACGCTTCCTTGCGGTACTCCCGAAATTACCTCTACATCTGCAGATTTTGAACCGTTAAGAATGACATGTTGTGTTCTTTCTTCTAGGAAATCCTGAATCCAATCACAAACCTGGTCCGATATTCCGTAAGCTCGTATTTTTTTCACTAAACGTAAGTGCGGAACCGTATCAAATGCCTTCCTGAAGTCCAGGAATACGGCATCAATCTGCTCGCCAGTGTCTACGGCACTGTGAATTTCTTGGGCAGATAGGGCGAGCTGAGTTTCACATGATCTCTGTTTGCGGAATCCATGTTGGTTATGATGAAGGAGATTTGTATTATCTAAGAACGTCATAATACGAGAACACAAAACATGTTCCATTATTCTACAACAGATTGACGTAAGCGAAATAGGCCTATAATTATTCGCATCTGATTTATGACCCTTCTTGAAAATGGGAACGACCTGCGCTTTCTTCCAGTCGCTAGGTACTTTACGTTCTTCCAGCGATCTACGATAAATTGCTGATAGAAAGGGGGCAAGTTCTTTAGCATAATCACTGTAGAATCTTAAGGGTATCTCGTCTGGTCCGGATGCTTTTCCGCTACTAAGTGATAGCAGTTGTTTTTCAATTCCGATATCGTTTATTTCAATATTTTCCATTTTGGCGTCCGTGCGACGGCTGAAGTCAGGGACCGTGTTACGATTTTCCGCAGTGAAACAGTTTCGGAACACTGAATTCAGTATTTCTGCCTTTCTTCGGTCGTCCTCTGTTTCGGTGCCATCGTGGTCAACGAGTGACTCAATAGGGGATTTAGATCCGCTTACCGAAAGTTGAAAATTTGTGGCGGGCCGTTTTATGCAACCCGTGTCTCCAGCTTACTAGGCAGATGTGCTGATAACTACGCCATCCGGGCACAGTGGTCGTCACAACTGCGCGGACTACCCGAGCACGCGTCCCGTCAGGGCGAGGACAGCCAGTGATCAGCCAAATGCAACCCAGCTCGAACACCGCACTCGCATTCGGCCATCCAGATTTAGGTTTTCCGTGATTTCCCTAAATCGCTCCAGGCAAATGCCAGGATGGTTCCTCTGAAAGGGCACGGCCGAATTCCTTCCCCATCCTTGACAAAATTCAAGCTTGTGTCCAGTCTGTAATGTCCTCGATGTCGACGGGACGCTAAACCGAATCGTCCTTCCTTGCTTGCTTCGAATTCTTACGGGACTCTGCGAAATGCCCCGAGTAATGAAGATAGTGGCCAAGGGGTCACTACATCAGTAGTGTGTGGATATACTGAGAATTTAGGACTGACGGGAGGGGTGCTAGGGTAGTCCGTGCAGTTGCGATGATCACTGTTTCCGGATGGCGTAGTGGTCAACGCATCTGCCTAGCAAGCAGGATACCTGGGTTCGGATCCCAGTCCAGAACATGTTTTCAACTTGCCCCATTGATATAAATCACTCCCCACTAGCACGTAATGTCTTTCATTCCTTTGTGTCTTGGTTTATGAAGTTTTGGTAATCGTGAATGCGGAAAAGACTCACGCTTGCGGACACCTTGCTCCTATCCGCGTAGACCTTCGGCAGCGACGGAGGGAGGTGAGGGCCGTGTGCTCAAGTGCCGCGGTGGCCCGCGCTGGCGCGCCGTCCCACGCTCGAGGGCAGCCAGCCGCGGCTTATTACGGACGAGCGCGTCGGTGGCCGCTGCCGCCCACGCAGCGCCGCCCCCACGTCGCTCTGCCGGCCACCGACAGCCAGTGATTTATGAAATCACTCCACGTCACCGCAGCAGTTTGTCTCGGACGTTTTGTCATCGGGTAATTGATTGGCTGTTATTGAATTCACACTTTCTCCGAAATCGTTATTTCAGAATTCTGCCACCAGTGCGGACACTCATATCTTCTCGCACCAGTTTCTGTAGCATTAAAAAGTGTGAAGGCCGCTCTGAAATAACTGACACTTTTGACAGTTCTGTTTTTACCCAGACATGTTTCAGCACGTAAGTGCTATCTTCAGAGTGATTTTTGTTAATTTTCTTTCTGAAAATTTATTGCTACACGTTAACTTCTTCTGCAGGTTACAAGAATTTTTCGGTGGAAATTATTTAATACGAAAAAGGAGTGATTATTAGTTATCGGGCTGCAGCAAACACCTTGTCCTATGCCTCACAAGGAAAATTGTATACATGAAAAAAATTTTGCTAACAAATCTTCCCGTGTCATCAGCTACTTTGGATTATTTTGCTGTAGTGATTACAGGCACCATCATTATGGCATATGGAACAGAGCTGTTCACATAGTTACTCGAAAGTTAAAAAATAAGCTAGTGCAGTATTTACGTTAACTCCGCGTGTGACATTGTCGTGTGTTATATATCGCTTTACCCTACTTTCTCTAACAAATTGAACGCAGAGACGATGATGGCGCACCGTGTGGTCTTTAAAGAGTCAGACTCGAATATACTTATATAGACTAAAAGAAATGTATTCGCTGTTGCGAATACGAACAACTATCAGCTGCATAAGGGAATGGCAATGCAAATTCATGCCGGATCGGGAGAAATATCCCGCTTTACGCTAGCGGTCGCCTTAACTGCTTTGACTATCCGTGCTACATCTAACTACCTCATGCTGTCGTTTCTGAGTCACGAAACTGTACTCATATACACATTAATTCCTGTACAGGGGAGGACATTTTAAATGGAAGTCGCTATCTGGTATCGGCGTATAAGTACGACATTGCAGTGGCTGCGTTGTTCCTTCATTGTCGAAGTAATATTCCATCGTTCTTCTAAAATACAGGCACTGCGATATCGTCTATTCTACTTCAGGCATGAATCAAGCAGTGAATGTGAGTATTGATTAATCAAAGCTCATCATGAGGATATAGGTGAACAGTAAGATCTGTGCACAATCAGAGCAACGGAAAGAGCCCAAATTTGTCTCATGAGCTGAGGCGTATGCCGCACTGAAGACCTGCAGACGGGAGAGGGAGGGTATTAAGCATTAAAATCAGGAGGAAAGGTATCACACGTGATCAAGCATCAGTTAAAAATAAAAGTTACAAAATTATACCAAAAAGCCACTTCAAGGTTGAGGGAGAGAGGGAGGGGGAATCACTGGATAACGACAGTGTAGCATGATGACGTGTTACCTAGCGTGTAGGTCGTAGCTTCTAGCTGTGTAATTCACATGTCGGCCGCCGGTTGTATTCCAATAGCGTGAATCGCGTACGTCATTTGCGTCTCGCGAATAATAAACGACGTACTCGATTTCAAAGGCTCTCACAACTACGATCATATAAGTGCGTGAGGTGTCTGGGCCAGACTGTCGCAAATATGGCGCCTACAAGAGGGCCTCTGTGCAGCCGCAACATGTTGATTCCACCAGGTCACAGACAAAAGTGGAGCTGGGTGCCCCTGCTGGGTCCTGTTTAAAAACTCGATCCCTGCAGTAAAACAGCAGACAGTCACAGTATGCACTGTTTGCTTGTAGCCACCTTAAATGGTCGTTCCTACAAAAATATCTATCTTGCTAGTGAGTTCTGAGGAAACTCTCCACATCTGTTAGGTTGCCATTACCTGGCTGTTGCTACCTGCCAACCACCCCCCAGGTAGGTATTCGAGCGCTCTTAGCACCTTCTTCAAATAAAAAAAGACTGTGGAATGGGCACTATGCGACTTTACTGGTTATGAAAGAAATAGCTGTTCTACCAAAAATTGTTCGACTGCTCTTGAGCCCCCATGTACGAGTGTACATATTATAAATTGAAATAGTCAAAAAACATTATTTCTGGTATTCAGAAAGCGTGGCTGGTTTTTATGATTCGGCTACGCTCCTGCCTAGGGCCCAACCAGACGCATTTCTCGCGATTACGCTCGATATTTAGTCACAAAAGTCGATTTAACAAATAAGCAGGCGCGGTTACGCGGCGAAAAAACAGTGTAAACATTTTTTATTTAGCGTATGGATAATACAGACATGTCGTGAAATTAAATTACATATTCATTGAGCCGTGTGCGGCTCGTGTTCGTGCCGTTTATTGCTTGACATCTTGTCTTTGCGGTACTGCCGTCCCGTTCCTTATTCGATTTACTGGCGTCACTAAGTTGCTGGTTTACCTGCCCGTGAGTGGCAGCAGCAGCGTTTGTCGATAAGAGCTCTTTCCTACTATCTTTGGAGCGACCAATAGTATTTTCCTGGTCGTCGTGTGTCGGGAGTACAGTCGGGACGGAGCAGCAGTGAGGTCTGGACAGCCATGACTCGCTCTACCGTCGTTTCATGGGATGACGTGTATTCGGTCGCCGACCACTTCTGGGTTCTCCTTGTGTGTCGACTTGTGTTTCGTCCTTGTTGTTCCACTGTCACTGATTTTAGTATTGTTCGAGTTGTTTGTGGAAGTGTTTCGTGGAACCGTGTGTAGCTTGTGTAGTTTTGACTGAGCAGCTATTTTAATCCTGTCTGCGTGCTGCAGGCAGGCAGTCGGTTGGGACGGAGCAGCGAGGAACTCCGCGGCGCGGGGGCCAGGCCAGGACTGCTGGCGGTGTGCACGCCCTGTCGGATCGTGAGGCGCTAGCTGCGAGAGCGCAAAGTTCGTTGCCCACTGAATCGTAATGCTGAAGTTGAGTGATCAGTTAACCTCTTACCAAGCCTCAACTATTCTGACATCTCTTAGTTCATTTGCTGGTTGTTGCTCCCTGGGCCGTTCGGGCCGAGCTGCTAGTCCATGTTGCTGCAAACGTCGTCGAACTGTTCGTGCAGACGTGCAAACGTGCCCATCTGTTGACTCAGGGATCGAGACGTGGCTGCACGATCCGTTATAGCCATGCGGATAAGATGCCTGTCATCTCGACTGCTAGTGATACGAGGCCGTTGAGATCCAGCACGGCGTTCCGTATTACCCTCCTGAACCCACCGATTCCGTATTCTGCTAACAGTCATTGGATTTCGACCAACGCGAGCAGCAGTGTCGCCATACGATAAACCGCAATCGCGATGGGCTACAATCCGACTTTTATCAAAGCCGGAAACGTGATGGTACTCATTTCTCCTCCTTACACGAGGCATCACAACAACGTTTCACCAGGCAACACCGGTCAACTGCTCTTTGTGTATGAGAAATCGGTTGGAAACTTTTCTAATGTCAGCACGTTGTAGGTGTTGCCACAGGCGCCATCCTTGTGTGAATGCTGTGGAAAGCTAATCATTTGCATATCACAGCATCCTCTTCCTGTCGGTTAAATTTCGCGTCTGTAGCACGTCATCTTCCTGGTGTAGCAATATTAATGGCCAGTAGTGTAGATCGGTCTCACTTGTCTATTAAAGTACTGATTGCGAAGCAGTGAGTGTTTCTTGTTATTTTGTTGTACAATATTGAAACTGTTGCTAGTATTTAATGGCTGCAAGGAGCAGGAAATAGCACATGGGAACTGGGTAGCATTCTGGCCTTGGCAGCCCATTATTTTGACACAGACTGACTACAGCCAGTCTGCTCAGTTTCTGCTGACAGAATGCCTCCGAAATGTTCCTCGAATATGACCTTCCAAAAATAATTTGTGTGAGACTTGATGGTGGCTGCTGCTGCAACTACGTTTGTTGTTAGGTGACTTTGATGCGTACGTATATCTGCAATTACTCCTAATTTGTAGTTAGTGTAGCGACTACAATGAGAATTTTGAAGTCTTGCTACAACAAGCAAGTAGTTAGCACTTTGTGCCGAAAAATAAAAATATAAATAAAAACGAGTGAGGAAGAAGGCGTTGAACTATAATTACGGGCCGTTTGACAGTAGGTCTAGTGGAAAGTACAGCTCAACGCTGAGTGATAGTGAGATACGGTTTAGTGATGATAGGTTAGCCTGTTTGAAGCACAGTGGTTAGAGATGTTACAGGAAACAAACATAGGTATTCACTCTGGTAGTAACGTTTCGCCACGACGTTCACAGTATGCTACGTAAGTGTGTGTGTGTGTGTGTGTGTGTGTGTGTGTGAGAGAGAGAGAGAGAGAGAGAGAGAGAGCGCGAAACGTGACGCAGGCCACTAACGTGAAACGTCGTTAGGTGCAGCCTAGGTGGTGTTCCCTGGCAGCGCCTCACAAAAATGCACCTTAAGTAGTCTCCACATTAACTGCTGGCATTCGGCCATAAAGACTGGCCAGCAGGTTTGCCTACACTGCGCAGTTTCGCTGTATGTTTGTCTGGACACAATACCTTCTTCTCGCGTACATTCCAGACACCTGAAATACTTCTGGTAACCGTGATTTAACTTAGACGGCGTCACATTGCAAGCAGATACAAAGAAGAGCCCCTTCTGTCCTTACGATTTTTTTTTTGCCTCGTAATTTTCTTTGAAAGAGAAAATCAACAAATAATTGCTATTCGAACAAAGTACCTTGTAGAAAAGAGGGCCTTCAATATCTGTTGTCTTTTTTTTTTTTGTATGTTTAAATGTGTTAAACATCCAGCAGACGGTGACATGAAGCACTATTACTAGTCAGTGAGGGTAAGACTTGGCACGCACAAATACGGAGATGTTAGTGACATAGAGGCCATAACATTATATTATTTCATTTTGGTTTCGCTCTTTACTTTCCATTTAGTTTAGACTGTAGGCAATGCTAAAGGCACAGAAACGCAACAAAGCCCGTTCCAGTGTGACTCTTTGTCTTTCCGTACCTCAGGAGCGAGTAATACCGGTGCGGAGGGGGTTTGGGATAGATAGATAGATAGATAGATAGATAGAGAGAGAGAGAGAGAGAGAGAGAGAGAGAGAGAGAGAGGGGGGGGGGGGAGGATCTTACAGCCCGTCGGCTCCCGGCAGAGATCGTAACCAGCCAGATAAGCTAAGATCACAGCGGGATTTGGCTTGTAGATCAGCCTAGGACGTCTGTCAGAGTTAGGTTAGAGATTATTTTCCTCCGTGTTCGCAGAGTTTGTTTATAGAAGGAATGTTTCTCTCTGCAGCAAATTGTACGCTATTGTGAAGTAGTGTTGGGAGAGGTACGTGTCGACCATTGGGTGCCATACGTCACCTTCCTAAGTCTGGACGACGATCAGACGTGCTTTTGGGTACCAGGTCCCAACAGGTGTCCCTGGCGTAACATCTATGGCGTGCTCTCTGCCGACGCAAACGCGATTACTCAGCACTACGCTGGAGCCTCTGCGTCGGAGAACTACCCCCCAGCTTTTCGCTACCTTAAACGGCGAATGGAAAGAAAAGTCCTCTCCTTCACTACACGCCACAGTGAACCCTATAACGCCCCATTTTCAGAGTGGGAGCTCCTCAGCGCCCTTGCACGTTGCCCCAACACAGCTCCTGGACCGAATCGGATCCACGGTCAGATGATTCAACATCTCTTGTATGACTACAAACGATATCTCCTCGTCATCTTCAACCGGATCTGGTGCGATGGCGTCTTTCCATCGCAATGGCGGGAAAGCACAATCATTCCGGTGTTAAAAACCGGTGAAAATCCGCTTGATGTGGATAGCTATCGGCCGATCAGCCTCACCAACGTTCTCTGTGAGCTGCTGGAATGTATGATGTATCGGCGGTTGGGTTGGGCCCTGGAGTCACGTGGCCTACTGGCTCCACGTCGGGGCGGCTTCCGCCAGGATCGATCTCCCTCTGATTATCTTGTGTCCTTCCTGTCTGCCATCCGAACAGCTTTTTCCAGATGCCAACATCTGGTTGCTGTCTTTTTTTACTTACGTAAAGCATAAGACACGACCTGGCGACATCATACCGTTGCCACATTGTACGAGTGGGGTTTTCGGGGCCCGCTCCCTATTTTTATCCAAAACTTCCTGTCGCTCCGTGCTTTCCGTGTCCAAGTCGGTGCTTCTCATAGTTCCACGCATATTCAGGAGAATGGCTTTCCGCAGAGCTCCGAATTGAGTGCCTCTCTATTTTTAGTGGTTATTAACAGTCTAGCAGCAGCTGCAGAGCCGTCGATATCACCTTCTCTGTACGCGGATGACTTTTGCATTTCGTACTGCTCCTCCAGTACTATTGTTGCTGGCGTCGCCTACATGGAGCCATTTACAAAGCGCAGTCACGGGCTCTAGCCCACGGCTTCCAGTTTTCAGCCGCGAAGTCGTGTCTCATCCACTTCTGTCGGCTTCGTACCGTTCATCTGGAACCTTAACTTCACCTTATTGACGATCCACTCACTGTAGGGGAGACGCATCGATTCTTCGGTGCCCGATTGACTTAGCTACCTCACCTTCAACAGCTTAAGCGGGAGTGTTGGCAGCACCTCAGTGCTCTCCGCTGCCTGAGCAACACCAACTGGGGTGCAGATCGCTCTACACTGCTGCAGCTCTACAGAGCCTTTGTTCAATCCCGCCTTGACTATGGGAGTCTGGTTTACGGTTCGTCGGCGACCTCAGCGTTGCGTTTAGTCGACCCAGTGCTCCACTACGGCATTCGCCTAGCGACGGGGGCCTATAGAACGAGTCCGGTGACCAGTATCCTGGTGGAGGACAGAGTCCCTCCATTGCGGATCCGACGTGTGCAACTGCTCGCCATTTGAGTTGCACACATTCGGAGTTCTCCTGAGTATCCGAATTACCGTCCCCTTTTCCCACCCGCGGCAGTTCATCTCCCGCATCGGCGGCCCATTTCAGGGCTCACGATTGCGGTTCGCGTGCGATCCCTTATCTCCGAACTGAAGTCCTTCCTTGAGGTCCATTCACATACACCTCCATGGTGTACATCTCGGCCGAAGCTTCGTCTGGACCTTTTGCATGGCCCTAAGGACTCCGTAAACACCGCCGCTCTCCGCTGTCACTTCCCTCGATTCTTGACGTGTCCCAGGGCTCTGAAGTTGTTTACACCGACGGCTCGATGGCTGATAGTAATGTTGGCTTCGCCTGTGTCTACGTAGGCCATTTTGAACAGCACTCCTTGCCTGCTGGCTGCAGTGGATACAGTGCAGAGCTTGTGGCCATATCTCGTGCACTTCAGTACATCCGTTCCTGTTCTGGTGAGTCGTTTCTTCTATGTTATGACTCCCTGAGCAGCTTACAAGCTATCGACCAGTGCTACCCTCGTCATCCTTTGGTAGCAAACATCCAGGAATCCATCTCTGCCCTGGAGAGGTCCAGTCGTTCAGTGGTGTTTGTGTGGACCCCAGGTCACTTTGGATCAAAGGGAACGAACTTAGTAACAGGCTGTCAAAACAGGCTACGCGGAAACCGCTGCTGGAGACAGGCATTTCTAAAACTGACCTGCGCTGACACCACAAAGTTTTTCGGCTTTGGGAGACTGAGTGGCATAACAGTATGCACAACAGACTGCGTGTCATTATGGAGACTGCGAAGGTGTGGAAGTCTTCCCTGCGGGTTTCTCGGAGGGAATCAGTTGTGCTTTGTCGGCTCCGCATTGGCCATACGTGAACCACACATGGTTACCTCCTAGGTCGCGAGGACCCACCTCATGTGTCTCTGTGGCTCCGAAATGACAGTTGTCCACCTCTTGCTGGACTGCCCACTTTCTGCCGCTCCGCGGCGGACTTTTAACTTTCCCAGCTGCTACTTTCTGTTTTGGGTGACAATGCCTCAACAGCAGCTTTAGTTTAACGTTTCATTCGTGAGGGTGGGTTTTATCATTGGATCTGAGTTTTAGCTGATGTTCTTCGTCCCTCTGTGTCCTCCACCCTGGGGCTTTTAGAGTGGATGTTTTAATGTGTTGCAGAGTGGCTGGCTGCTTCTTTTTTATTCTCATGGTCAGCGAGCCATGGTAATCTGCTTTCTTGTTTTTAATCTCTTCTCCCTGTTTCTTGAGTCTCTCTGTGGTTTTCTTGTCCTGTTTTGTCTATTGTAGTTTTTTTTGTCCTTCTGTCGTTCTTCTGGTTCTTCATTTCTCTTGCTATTGTGCCATACGTCTACTTTTTCTTCTTACCCTTGGGTAATTGTTCTAGTGGGAACAAGGGACTGATGACCGCGCAGTTTGGTGTGTGTGTGTGTGTGTGTGTGTGTGTGTGTGTGTGTGTGTGTCCGCCTTCTCAACCAACCCACCAACGAAGTTCGGGAGACGGGAGCTGAGAAAACTTGTTGACATTACAAGGTGCAGCGTATGTTTGAGATTTGGCTCTGTCCGTCCCGTTCCACAGCTTGCCGCGTAGTTGAGAGATTCGAGGTCTAGCCGCAAAACGTCTTTAGCTCGTGAGACGTGCCTCCGACTGGGTAGACGCTAGAGACAGGCGAGAGCCGCGCTGGCGGCTGGCAGCTGCCGCACCTGCCGGGCCCTGGTCGCTGATCTCAGTGCGGCCTTCGCCAGACGCCCACGCCCACGCGCTGCCTCTGCAGCTGGTACCATTCCATTCCACTGCGCTCGCTGCTCACTCGACCCACTTGCAGTTCGGGAGCTGCTGGAGCACGGAGTCGTGTAAAGCCCGCACTACACGGTGCACCTCTGCTGCAGCGCCCCTAGCGTACATTTTCTGCAGTTGCAGACTGGTGCACGAAAACTGGAACGGGAAGGTTAAGTCATTGTTCATTCATAAGAAAAATCTGAGAGATCCATGTTCGTATTATTAAGTAATAGTGTGTCACTCTTACGTAGTTACCTAGGAATTATTACTGAACTGAATTTTGAGCTCAAATGTTCGTTGTATATCACGAAACTTAATATTTTATCTGTTTTTAAGTTTACACAGCATTTCGCACGGAAGACGCTGTTACTTTTGCAGCTATTGTTTTTCTGATAATGGGCGTCACCGGCGGAACAGCACCACGGACGGTGACGTAAGGCCAGACAGAGTTGTATTCGACTGTGGCTGAGAAGGGAGGAGGGCAGGGACATACATTCCCTGTTAATGAAAGAGCTGAAGCTAGAAGGTCCACGGAAATTTCGGAACTTCGTGTTTTTTTTTTTTTTTTTAGATTTATTGGCTCTCGGGCCAATAGTAATGACGTAATCGTTAATGACGATACGAACGTAAGGATAACACAACACAACCCAACACACCGTCCCCGAGCGGAGAAAATCTCCGACCCGGCTGGGAATCGGAGCAAGACCCTTCGCTTATCAATCCGCCGCGCTGACCGCGCAGCTACCGAGGCGGAGATGTTTCGGTATTTCGTGGGAATAGACGGCTCGTTTTGACAAGCTGCTGTCGACGATACGGGAATGAATTCGCTCAATTGACACAGTAATCTGAGGAGCAAATGAAAAATGATCGTCTGGCATTGTTGGCCGGGAGACCCCATGCGGGAGAGTTCGGCCGCCGTCTTCCAAGTCCTTTTTAGTTGACGCCACTTCGGTGACTTGCGGCTCAATGATGATGAAAATGATGACAGAGGACACGCAACACCCAGTCCTCTGTCGGGAATCTAACCTGGGCCCCCTGCGTGGTGGGTGGAAAAGCTACCGCTACGCTACGGAGGCGAACAGTGAGGGGCAATTTCACCTATTCGGAAGTTAGAATTAGACTATTTGTTCTCTCATTTTGAGATCAGACTCGTTCGCCGTCTGCAGCCGGTTTCTGCTTCCCGACATGTTGAAATGAAGCAAAAGATGCAGTCAATTCAAAGGTGAACTTACGTCAATTAGGGCGCTACGCTTGGTAAAGTTATATGCATATTTACTCACAAATAAGACTACCGAGGTACCTTATTATGACAAAGCAGGGCATTGTATAAACATGAAAATCATACTGTTAATCGTTAAACGTCTGGATTATCACGCTCAAGTCTTGTTTGTTCCATTCCAGGACAAAAAATTCTTTCTTTAACAGCAATAGCTACATAAAAAAGTTCGGTGAAAAATATTACATTTGTTTAACCCTAGAACCATCAAGCACGGGTAAAAATTTCTCATTTTTCTTTTATTAAGAAACATCATAACAAATATCCTATGATTTTTAGTCTTAAAAAGTGCTTTACTGTACATTTTCACGGTTAAAATTTTAAAAGGTCAAATACAGTTTTTGTGCTCAAAGACATACCCTGGGTTGCTACTACCTGTAACCATAATTCAAACTGTGTCTAAATTTCCTTTGACAACATTGGCATGCTGTAACGGCAATAGTTCGTTCAGAAAACTACAGTTTCTTAAAGTAAATGTATGGATACTTCTTTATTACGTTTCTGTTATCTCCATTTGTTTATTCACAAACTTCTCCAGATGGGGCGTTTGTCGCCAACTATGTAAGTCATTTAGTTACCCATTTTGTGTGTAGGGGTAAACGTCATCTGTAAATGACAATGTTCTGTCCAATTGAAGAGTTTTCCTTTGAAAGTTTTCAATATAGCACAACTGTATTTGTGCAAGTGTTTTTATTTTTTTTCCGTCATTGACAAGCATATGTTACGCAGTTATTAGATCAAAGAGTGAATAGAAATTTTGGACTTCACTTATACTTAATTACGGACTTTATTTCTGGTTTATACAAACTTCAGTTGTCCAAGTTTTGACCCTTGTTGCTTGTTACACTCTATATGCTCCGAACATAGCGTTTTCAGTTATAATCTCATTGAGCATTTTTAAACTGATCTATTGGAAATACACTTAAAATAAGTATTTAACACAAGATTTATACCCTAATGTAACACGGGCAAATTTTGCCATT
This sequence comes from Schistocerca cancellata, assembly GCF_023864275.1. NCBI lineage: Eukaryota > Metazoa > Arthropoda > Insecta > Orthoptera > Acrididae > Schistocerca > Schistocerca cancellata. The sequence continues at coordinate 574,448,576 of NC_064628.1, forward strand.
GATTGATGCTCCATGCAACCTACGCTATATTAATCTGGTTCATCTAGGATTAATTACCGCATTTATGAAAATTTACTCACTAGCTCAGAAACTCCAATACGAAAACATGAAGTCAGATGCTGGCCAGGGATGTCGACAATAACGTTAAACAATGAACAATAACAAAAAGAAAGCACACTTGAATATCCCTATATTGCTGCCTATTGTGCGCGCACGTTTTCACGCCAGTTTAGAAACTTCCGCGAGCCAATAATTCGTGTGAATCATTAGATCTACCGTTCTGCCGCCACATGGCAACCGTGCTAGACCTGTTTCGTCCGTGGAGGATCGTGATGTAATACCGCCTTAAGCCACTGTACTGGTTTAGAAATACAGTTCTTTAATTTATTGATAAATCTTACAAATAGGAGTACCTGGGAAAATGGAAAGGAAAGTGACATGAAATATAAGTGCAGCGTAACTACGGAAGTGGTGCGCAATAACTGCAGCTGCCAACCAGTGAAACTACAGTCCGCCTTCATTTTCTGGACATAGCAGGGCGCTGGATTGTGACGCTAACAGCAGCTTCGGTGAGACGCAGACGGCAAATGGCCGGCTGTAAGACGGGTCTCTGCACGTGTGAGCAGATTGCAAAGCGACGTACACGTTACGGAATTTTAAAGAGCGTAGCAGCAACCATCCACAATTAGGCCGTGGGTTACTTTATTTGCAATAGATTCGTTATCGGTTTCGGGTTCACAAAATTTCATTGTCGCACGGCTTCCCTGATACTGACATAACACATGGTACTTTCTTTTACAAGTAAGTTGTGCTAGGATATAAACAAATTTACATTTTCAAAAGTGTGACGACGATGGTTGGGCTTCGAACTCGTGTTAGAACGCAACGTAAGTTTTTCACTTCGTCGTTCTGTGACAAATTAAATTCATGTATTTTTTAAAGCGATTGCCAACAGCTGTTAAATATTTTATTGAATTCACGACACGCAACTGTGTATCCGTGCGTCCGTCCATCCATCCTGTGTCAGCCCTACGGATTTCTGTTGGCCGTCATCACGCTATAAAAGTTCATATACTATTTAGGCCGTACGTATAAATTAATATTTGAATTAAAACTGTGCTTCCACATCTGGCACTGAACCTCTGGAGTGCGGATGCAGGTCTGGTTTTTTCATGTTCATTAGTTCTGATGGAGATTCATTAACAATAATACCATCTTGGTATAACATCACGGGATACGCAAGTAATTATGAGATTTGATATTGTGATGATAATTATTAACTGAAACTGAGAATAAAGGACAGCTGCATATACGCATTTCAGAAATAAAATTCTTGTTTTATTTTGTTATCAAGCAAAACCATAGTGGCCACCATCGGTATCCTTCGTTGGGTAACAACACAAATTATCTAGTTGAACCACCTGTTTCGGTGCTCATATATGAGATGAAAAGAAATACAGAGAAAGTTTAAGGTATATGAACGACAAAGTAACTACGAACAGAGGTACTCCACAAATGTATGGAACCACAAAAAATGGTTCCAATACACTGCTCAGTATCTACAGCCGAGCTCTTCGTCCTCTATGAGGCCATGCAGTACATCCGGTGACATGAGCTTTTCAATTGTGTCCTCTGCTCAGACTTTCTCGGCGCACTTCAAAAGTCCCTGTGCGCTGTACACCGCCCATCCCTTAGTGCAGCGGGTCCGGGAAAACTGCCACTAGCTCACTCTTGGTGGAGCCAGTGTGAGGTTTCTGTGGGCTCGTGGTCATGTTGGCCTGCCAGGAAACGAGGCTGCTGGCGTTGCTGCCAAGTCTGCAGTCCCCGTACCTCAGCCCGCGAGTTTCTATTAGAGATGGGCAAACTTGTACATCCTTGGGAACTAGCTCACTGGTGATCGCTCTTTTTTGGGAACCGTTCACTTTTACTCATTCACCGTTCATTTGTGCATGGTATACGGTTCGTACGAAAAACTGAAAACCAATAGCATAGGTGACTGAAGGGTGGAAGGCACCTCCCCAATGGAGTTCAGAGTTTTTATTCATTACAGAACTGATTCTGCAAAACCTCTCTTTAGGCAACTATAGCGTTATGTGGCTGATCGCAGTGAAACAACATAAGGTGGCGCACGAAAAACCGGCCCCGAGTACAGACAACTCGCCAATTAAGCACGATTTGTTGATCACTACGAGCAGAATGGATAAACATGTAATAATCAAGCAGTAAAGAAATAACAAATAAGCTAATGCAAACAACTACTTCCAAACAATAGAGGGTGATTGGTGGGTAAAAGTGAGCAGTCTAGTTCTCGGGCACGGTTTCTCGTGCGCCACCCTGTACAATATTGTAGAATTTATCATATTCTCTTTACAAAATATGAGACCAGACACTCGATTATGGAGCGCGGGCTTCATTCGGTTGTAAGTCGGTCTGCCTTCCACAACAACGAACATGCTGTTTTACCCTGGACCAAAAAAAGACGGAAAATGGCCACCCGTGTGTGCCATGCCAACTTCCTTTGCGTTTGTAATAACAAAAAACTTTCCTTTTCATTAGTATGTCTTCTGCTGTTTATCGAAATAATGAAGTAAGCTGATATGCTCTTTTTGTTACCTCAAAAGAAGTATATATTACATACAATGTAATTTTTATGTAATTTACGTAATTATAAAATACATATTAATTACCGGTCGTGGACGCTGAATAGAATACGAAAAGAACAAGATGTCTAGAGTTCAAGAAAGGTTTGAAACAGATCTAGAATGGGCTTGCGCAGCGAACGAAACGAACAGCTCGATACTGAACCAACTGGGTGTCGCCGGCAGTGGAAATGCGACGAGTGGCCACGCGGAGTCCGGCAGAGGGAGACCGAGGCAGAGACCGACGGGAACGGGACCGAGGCTGGAACGAGACCGGCTGAACAAGTGCCGCTGCGGGAACGAGACCGACCGTTTCCCGTCCCCGGGAACTATAAGTAGAAAGCCGCGACCGAAGTGAACTATGAAAGACCGTTCCTGAGAATTCGTTCCTCGCTCCTTCCGATCATCTTGGTGAACGGTTCCTTTCGAGTCGTTATTTCGCGAACGACCCATCTCTAGTTCCTATATTCCCTCCGATGATCTCTGTGTTGCCGTCTGTGTCCCTTTGGCGGGAATAAGCTCCGGCTTATTAAGCCTCTCCCAGTGGCTTGGACGACCTCCTCTCTGCCCTCACGCCGGGAGGATGTCATTTTAACTAGGCTGCGTATTGGGCACTGCCATTTTAGCCATTGTCGTTTCGTAAGTGGCGCTACCCCTCCTCTTTGTACACATTGTGCCAAAGTTTTAACTGTCCGCCACTTCCAACGTAATGTCAATTTTTTAACCGTTTACGTGCCTGCTTAGGTTTGCCGTCTGAGTTGAAGGCGTTTTAGCGGGCTGTCTACCGCGTTTCACTTTTTGTCCGCCACAGCAATATGGCGAAGGCCATTTAATTTTTAGTTCTGCATCTCCGTTTCTCTATGGTGTATTTTACAGCCATTTCTCCAGTCCCTGTTTTTAGCTGCCTTCTCTTACGTCGATTGGGATTGACGTGTAGACGTTTTTTAACTACTGTCTATAGTTCTGACTTGTGCGCATATGATCCCAATTTTTTGCACCCTAAAACAAAATAAACCAAACCACAAAAAATTAGGCGTAATTACTGCTGAATTAGGTTCAAGCGAGGATTTGAGATTAAAGATAAAGTACTGCAGAGAGGGATGAAATGGCGAGTAGGAATTTACATTATTACTGATTTATTTTAGAAAATATCTTGGAAATGAATGCGAATAAGAAACCACGTAAAACCACGCCGTTTACTTTCCAGAAATATTTAGAATCGCCTTTCTCTCAAAGACCGTGAAATCATCGACGTAGTCTACTTATTATAACAATAGTGACTTAGCCGGCTTCCCCTTCAGACGAGGATTTCAATCCATCTCTTTCTTGTGTACTTCGAACCCCGCTTACAAGTTTCCCTGTACACATGCTACTCATCCCTTTTCTGTATTCTTCCTCTAAATTCTATCCCTTCCAAATTTTAACTTACAATTACCAGGAGGCCTATCTACGATCACCCCATCGATTATAGAAACAGAAATCGTCATGATGGCAAACATTTCCTCGTTAGTGTGTGTGTGCGTAAAGTCTTTTGCAATGACTGAAGAGTGGTAGCTAATCCATTGTCAGTCAACCACCAACGGGCAATTCAAATGACAAATAAAAATATGTCTGGTTCAAGAGTTGGGGTAGGCTCCGGTTAGTGCGCCAAACACGTCGTTGACAGGATCGTCAAGAGTCTGGTTGAGGCGAGTTTTGTAGGGCACACTAAGCCATTAGTGAGACTCAGTTTGACTCGATGACGGTTCCTTATTGGCTCGTACGTGTATGGACAGTCCCGAGCCACTCTCACATATGTACTCTCATGTTCGCAAATAACAGAACACTTTGAACAACTAGAAATAGGACGTTCGTATTCACAGGAAATGTACGTTAGTAACGCCGTCGATACCGCGGCACGACACCACCTACCGGTAAAATGTGCCTGCGGCTCTCGTCGCTATAAACCGAAGGTAATGGACCAGTGTGACTTGAGAAGACGTGCAGGATGCCTCCCATGCGTATGCGCGAACAGTACCGTCAAATCAGTGAGACTGCAAGAGGGCGCATTATTGACGTGAGAGAATGTGATGTATCCATCTGGGAAATTGCCACTCGTCTGGGACGAAGTGTTTCTGCAGTGCAACAGGTGTGAGCAGAATCGTTCACGGAAGGCCGCAGAACACAAGATGGGTCAGGTCGCACCACCAAGCCCCTCCCTCCCCCCTCACATCGAGATGATCGACACCTCATGTGAATGGCATTGCAGGACAGACCTGCGTCCTCCTCGGCTCTGGCGCAACAGTAGAACAGTGTAACACGTCGTACACTATCAAGGGTGACGGTCCGCCGCCGTTTAGTACGGCATGGGTTCCGTCCTCGTCGTCCACTTCTCCGCCTACCATTGACGAATATGCAGAAACATGCTAGACAGCAATAGTTTATGGAACGACGTCCCTGGGGTCAGTAATGGCATCAGCTAGTATTTTCGGACGAATCCGGATTCTGTTCGAAAATGATGGGCGCATTTTGGTTCGCCGCAGACTGGGGGAGTCGCTTCACAGTGACTACATTCGCACAAGGCACACTGCCTTATAGTGTAGGGTCCTATTGGGCACAACTACGAGTCACAGTTGGTGCGTGTCCAGGGCATTATTACCAGTGTGATGTACGTGAACGAAATCCCGCGGCTCGTAGTCATACCCTTTCTGCACAATACCCCAGATGCCGTTTTTTCAGCAAGACAATGCACGAGCACATGTTGCTGCACGAGCGCGTGCCTTCTTGGTGTCACAGTGTGTCAGCCCGCCAGATCACCAGACTTGTCGCCGATCGAAAATGTGTGAGATAAGGTGAAACGACGGATCAGCGCTGTGACCCAGTGCCAACCACCATAGATGGACGTCTGGAACCAAGTGAACGCAGCGTGGATGGCTATACCTCGGCAAGACATTACGCCTTTTATGCGTCGATCCCATCAGGCATGGAAGAAGTTATCATGGTCCATAGCGGACCCTGTGCCTACTAGGCAACAGGACACATGCTGAAACGAGGTGACTGAAATGCTAATCGTATGCAGAACATAACAATGTACATGTCTTGTGAATATGAACGTCCTATCTCTAGTCGTTCAAGGGGTTCCTTTTCTCTGAGCACGAGTCAATGTGCCAGCTACGGATGAAATTTCATACTACGGAGGACGCCTGTACACTTCCATGAGCAACAAAACACTGGTGACCTCACAGTTTCTGACACTTCGTTTAGCAGAGTATAGACAGTTGGCGCCATCGCTGTGGCCGATTCTCGAAGTATAGAAAATTCGACGGAGGCGGGAAGTGGGATAAGTCCTCAGATTCTCTCTTGCAGTCTGCAGTGGACAAAACTGTTGATAGTGACTTGAATTATCTAAAGGAGAAGGTGGACAATATTCGTACATAATTTAGGAAATTAGTGCATAGAATTCCGCAGAAGGGAATGATGTCTACAAGCCAATGCTTTGATTATTTGACTGGATATGGTTTATCGGTAAAACTAAAAGGAGGATAAGAAAGCTGAAGACAGTAGTGATTAACAAGAAACGACCACTTTAGTAACACTGGTAAGGTGAAATGGAAGTTATTTAGTAAATCACAGCACCGTAACGACATTATTTTTAAATGTTGAAAGCGAGGGGCTGTGTAAGGAACCGCAACCAGATCCACAGCTATTTTAATAAAGTTCACTGTGTAAAATTGTTTGGTTCACATGTAGCTGTGGGTGCTTGCGGGGAAGCTAGTTACACCGGTGACGTCTGGCCCGACACTCTATGCACTGAAGGAGAAACCAATAGACTTTTGTTCCAGGATGAAGAACACGGAGGAGAGATATCTCCAACGTTGTGTGACGGCGAATTAACGTATAATATAGTTTGCAGTCTTTTTTAACGAAAAGTAAGAAATCGTCTCCGCGAAATTCTTACTCGAAAGGCAAGTTGTATTTCACGTAGAAGACTAAGAATACGACGCCTTGGGGGAAAATGTACGCTACGAAATTTGGTCTGCTGACTGGCATTGACAGGGACGTTGTCGGCAAATCAGTTAACGATGATCTCTCAAAAGATCTGGATTTTGATTTTATACCAACCGACTTGTACAGTAGGTCATAAATATATTTGGTGTACGAAAGCCCTTCCCCTTCCCATCCAACGAATGTATTCTACATTAGCTACGTATTTGAAGTTTCCTTAGGTATTTGCTACCAATAACGAGAAGGAACAGGTATGAAAGCACAATGAGGCATTTGTTCTAGCGATTTTACTTCTACTGGCAAATTCTACAGTTTTTCATGTGACATTCTGAAGTCCTCTAATTTCTAGATCTCTTAGTTTTAATTTATTTATTAGGTTGTGTGAGACCGTAGGAGCCAAAACAACTCGACGAGGAATCTTATAAAGAAAAGAATCTAATGAATTAACAAAACGCGAAATAAAAAATTGCAGTGAAACTCCTACGAGGAGTTCCTGTACTCAACAGGAGTGTGCCACGAGGAAACCTTCTGGAAGTCTGTTGAAAATGAAACTTGCTGAATAGTGTATGCCAAATAAAGTTCTACAAATTAGATTGTACGTATGTCCCTACGAATTCTTAGTCATATTTAGATAATTGTATTTTGTGTTCTGTATAATGACACAGCATTGGCCTGCGCGTATAGCGTAACGCGCAGAGCGCTAGCTTGAGAGAGTGTAAGGTGATTCAGACGAAAATCGAAGCCACACGGCGATTAACAACCGTGGCTGGTGTACGGCTAACCTGGGTGCTGCATTTAGTTGGTTTCCCACATTAGTTTAGGCAAATGATGGGTTGGTCCACAATTTGCGCCTCAGAAAATACGATAAACAAACAGTAGAAATGCGGTCGCCCACAGAACAAGGTTCACGAAGTTCACAGACAGGTGGCGCACGCGTGCTCCATACCTAAGGTAACTGACGGGAGCAGAGACAGGAATAGCATCCGACCGCAGATGTACATACAAACAGATTTGCCGAATCTCAACTACAGCGGCCCCCGTGTTAGGGAGTCAACGCTAAGTAAAGGAAGTGAAAGACGGCGACATGGCGTTCTATTAGTATCGCTGCGACTGACTGCCATGCATACACACTGGAAGCTGTCGAACGTAGCTGAACTCACGAGCCAGACACGTAGCTGCATGGGGCTCCTAAGAACGACCGGTCGTCGATTTGAAGGCACTCTTCAAAATTATTTGATTAGCATGGGCACATCATAAGTAACTTCCAGGCAGATTGAAGATCATTGCCGGTGTAGCGTAAGTGGTACGCGATTTTAGAGCCCTTCTTTGTAGAGTACCTACCTGCACCGGTAACATGAGCGTCGCGTGTCAAACGCTGTGACTGTGATGCGTAGGACCGAGCCGGCCCATGCGTGTCGCAACTGCGTGCGGCGGCGTTGTTAGTAGAGCGTGGCGGAGGCCGCAGAGTCCGATCAACGCCCAGCTGCGCGTAGCGACGTGGAGGGCGGCGAGATAATCAGGAACAACGTGACGGCAGAATAGTTCACGACTCTGCATCAGTGTTTGATTCCTGTTAGTGTTCCTAACGGAGAGAAATCTTAAGGCGTAAAGGCGTAAAATCTGCTGTACCCAAAGGGTGTCACGTGACCACTAATTCTCACATTATTTTGATGTTAAAACTGGAGTGAACCAAGGAGACAGGCTCTCTCCATTATCTTTCATCTGTGTCTCACAAAAAGTACCCAGAGAGTGCAGAAAACTAAATCTCATTTTTAAGTCTACGAACCAAATAAATTAGGAAGAACCAGTATTGGGGTCGACTGCTTAGTTTTCCAGACCACCTATCGATTCTCTGTTAGCACAAGAACAAATAGAAAAACTTAAAGAAAATCTTAAAGGGTCTCCAAATACATTTGAAAAGAAATGTCTAGCAACGATCTGGCACTAGAGTTCTTAAAACTAAACATGGCAAGATGGAGAAGGGTCTTGCTTCGTATATTTAGGCCAAACCATGCGGGAGACTAGTCGGGAACTATTGGATATGAAATTCATTGTCACACAGTCTATAGACATAACAGAAGATATCTTCAACAAAAAACTTTTTCAAAATACACAAATCTCAAACAGAACAACAGTCATCAAACCAGATGGTTTTTACGGCGCTGAAACTCGTTACCAGAAGAGAGATATGGAAGCTACACAAAATAGGGAACAAAAGTGAGGAAAACTTACAAATTATCCCCAGAAGCAACTGAAGAGTAAAAGCAACTAAAGAAATACGTATACCAACGTTTATTCGTATATAAAAAACGAAGACAAAAACTACATGGGCATATTAAAAGAATGAAACCAAGCATAGTAACTAAACAGGTTCTGGAAATGCACGAAAAAAATTAAATCTAAAATTGAAACAATTAAGTGAATTGGTGCAGTAAAATGACCTGAAGGAAGTAGCAAACAACAGCTTGATATGTCAGACAGAAAACATTTTTGGCAGAAAATTCACGTCTGTACGTTCACTTGGCAAAAAGACCCACAAACGCTGCAAGAGGTTGATCTGATGATAGTGACTGAGCCTAATATCAGCTGTGAAACACATGACTTTCCAGGCTCACGTAATCGTAACGTCTTGTCAGCAGCTTGTACTTTTATCTGCTTCATGTGTTGAGAATAAAAGAAGTTACTGTCATCCATAATTTGGTGCTTCTCAGATCATTTAGTTCAATCGAGTGCCTTAGCCATCTCACCAGTTATTTTGCAGCGTGACTTCAAGAAAAAACCAACTCGCAACATGAGCACTACATTCGCGCTGGAACTAAGACACTAACAGATAATCCGAGGTTAGTGAAGTATGACAGTATCCCAGTGTTCCGCCTTGAAGCGGTAGCATACAACTAGGCCCCTCGCGTGTGCTGTATATCCAGTTCAAAATGTAACTCTTCGGAGGCATTTGTGGTAACACGGGAGAGCGAACGCAAAGGAGGAACCGACGTGGGGGAATGGGCATTGATATGGAAACAGGCTATTATCGTCATATTCAATAGTTAGATCAGTTAACATTTTTCTTGATGAGAAACCCATACAATCCATCATGTTAATCACATTTTGATAAATTTCATTTCAGTTTTATTCATCCACAGCTTCCTTTCCACTTTTGTATCCACGTACTGCCTGAAATGTGATGGTGAAGGCCCTGGCAATAGAGTATTAGCGGACGATGAAATAGTTGCCAGTGTCATCGACAATCGACGACGACTGTGCTGGAAAAGGACCATCCAGTGGGGATACCTTCAGACAGCTATCAACAATGGACAGTCTGATGCTGTTCAGTTACTGACTTCGAAATTTTTTGCGAGGTTTATCGGTAAAAAGTGTCTCAGCTCCGAAAAAAGCAAAGTTAAACTGCTGCCTACTTGAACACTAGAACACTAAAGGAGAGAAAATATTACATTGCTACTAATCCATCGTAAAGTTTACTGCTCCACATTTTATCCAAAGGAAGTCTTAATTTATAAGTTACGTATTAGTTAAGTACAGTTACTAGATCTCCAGTGGTTTGTTATATACAAAATTAAATAAAAAAGTCTTGTTTTATACCCTACTGCAATCGTAAATCTTAAGAGAGTTCAGTAATTTACTGTTAATGACCGTTTCACACCTTTCAAATTAGGTTTTGTAGTAAGTTAGTTACCCGTGTTATTTGTAAGACGCGAGATACAAAATATGTTCGTACAGTTTCGTGTTAAACTCGGTGTTTCCTTGTTTTAAATTTTTATAACCATCGGTTTAGTGAAATTGATTAATACATAACCTCAACAGCTGCCGTGAGAAGGTTTATTGATCTCCTGTTGGTTCACAAGAAGTTTCGCGGCTATAAAGGCATATGCTTAGGTGCCAAAAAACTGACCTAAATCAGGTAAAAAATCCTTTTCTTAACCTACATAGGCTAACCATATCACACAGTTTTAATTACATTGTAAATAACAGTAAAAACCGTCCCTTAACAAAGCATAGGTTTCAATTATCCTCATCCTGATTATAGCGTAAAAATGTAATCGTAAACATGATGGTAGTGGACTACATGCCAGATGTGACCTAGTACAAACAAGAATTCTAAGAACCCACTTGCACTGCACACAGTTCAGTTACTTCATTTTTGTCATTTCATTAGGAGACCACCTGTTCTAGTAATGCGTCTTCATTGATAATATGTATGTGTTTGCCTGCTGTTTATCATTCTGCTAAGAAGTACATCACTGTAAATATTAGTCTGTCCACACGGTGGACCGTTTGTGTTAGGGGAATTTACATGATTTTTATTAATGTTTTTCTGAATCAGTGTTTTGTTGTACAGATGTTCCCCTACCTTCTTTGCTGGCAGGTACCTTTAATTTCAATTTAAACTGGCTCTCCACCGAATCTTAAGACTACTGAGGCCACGATTTGGCTGAGGCAGACGGAGCTTTGCGGCATGCGCGACAGGGCGTTATTGCCATTTATTACTCCCCGAGCTGTCAGTACATGCTATGCTACGGCCGGTCCGCTCCACGCACGTCCTCTCACCGCCGCTTGTGTGACCACTATCTATTACTGGCGGTTTTAAAATGGGTTCTGAACTTCCTCTCAGTAATCATTGTTTGTCACTGGGATTTTCATATAATTTGACCAGTTTCTTAGTATCCCTGTTTGTTCTAGGTTACATCTCGCCTGTAGCCCACCCCAGTTGTTGACGATGATGTTCTTGCGCTATGATCAGCATAAGGATGCGGGACATCTGTTTTATTGAGGGACAGCTACAGTGTCTAAAAAGGTCCGTGGTCTCTCTTTTTGTTACTATAATATACACTCCTGGAAATTGAAATAAGAACACCGTGAATTCATTGTCCCAGGAAGGGGAAACTTTATTGACACATTCCTGGGGTCAGATACATCACATGATCACACTGACAGAACCACAGGCACATAGACACAGGCAACAGAGCATGCACAATGTCGGCACTAGTACAGTGGATATCCACCTTTCGCAGCAATGCAGGCTGCTGTTCTCCCATGGAGACGATCGTAGAGATGCTGGATGTAGTCCTGTGGAACGGCTTGCCATGCCATTTCCACCTGGCGCCTCAGTTGGACCAGCGTTCGTGCTGGACGTGCAGACCGCGTGAGACGACGCTTCATCCAGTCCCAAACATGCTCAATGGGGGACAGATCCGGAGATCTCGCTGGCCAGGGTAGTTGACTTACACCTTCTAGAGCACGTTGGGTGGCACGGGATACATGCGGACGTGCATTGTCCTGTTGGAACAGCAAGTTCCCTTGCCGGTCTAGGAATGGTAGAACGGTGGGTTCGATGACGGTTTGGATGTACCGTGCACTATTCAGTGTCCCCTCGACGATCAACAGTGGTGTACGGCCAGTGTAGGAGATCGCTCCCCACACCATGATGCCGGGTGTTGGCCATGTGTGCCTCGGTCGTATGCAGTCCTGATTGTGGCGCTCACCTGCACGGCGCCAAACACGCATACGACCATCATTGGCACCAAGGCAGAAGCGACTCTCATCGCTGAAGACGACACGTCTCCATTCGTCCCTCCATTCACGCCTGTCGCGACACCACTGGAGGCGGGCTGCACGATGTTGGGGCGTGAGCGGAAGACGGCCTAACGGTGTGCGGGACCGTAGCCCAGCTTCATGGAGATGGTTGCGAATGGTCCTCGCCGATACCCCAGCAGCAACAGTGTCCCTAATTTGCTGGGAAGTGGCGGTGCGGTCCCCTACGGCACTGCGTAGGATCCTACGGTCTTGGCGTGCATCCGTGCGTCGCTGCGGTCCGGTCCCAGGTCGACGGGCACGTGCACCTTCCGCCGACCACTGGCGACAACATCGATGTACTGTGGAGACCTCACGCCCCACGTGTTGAGCAATTCGGCGGTACGTCCACCCAGCCTCCCGCATGCCCACTATACGCCCTCGCTCAAAGTCCGGCAACTGCACATACGGTTCACGTCCACGCTGTCGCGGCATGCTACCAGTGTTAAAGACTGCGATGGAGCTCCGTATGCCACGGCAAACTGGCTGACACTGACGGCGGCGGTGCACAAATGCTGCGCAGCTAGCGCCATTCGACGGCCAACACCGCGGATCCTGGTGTGTCCGCTGTGCCGTGGGTGTGATCATTGCTTGTACAGCCCTCTCGCAGTGTCGGGAGCAAGTATGGTGGGTCTGACACACCGGTGTCAATGTGTTCTTTTTTCCATTTCCAGGAGTGTAGATTAACTATACATATCAGTGTTTGGAACCTGGAGGTCAACAGAAGGTCAATAAATCTTGAGGCTTTTTGTTACTCCACACGTTTTCTACAGCTGTGGGTGCCCCACCTATCAAGTGCACTAGTTCAATCATCCGTAAAGTAAGTTACCCGAATGCACTTCCCCCCCCCCCGCCCCCCCACGCAACCACTTTCACATAATCGATGCTCTAGTGTAAGCACAGTACTCGATTGGTGCGCCCGTGGTGCGGAGCCGGCTGCATGCCGTGTGCAGAAGACGGCAGCGAGAGAGCTCGGCGGCAACTGTGACGTCAGCGGGCAGCGGGCCTCCTGGGACCAGTTAGCTGCTCTGCCTTACGAATGCACGCGACGCGGCGCTCGAGACGTTGCTGCGTTCATCCTGAAGGTCGTACGCGAAATGTAAAACTAGGGTCGTAATCGCTGCTATCACAGCGAGGCTGCTACGTAATTCCTTAAGGACAGGCAGGTCAGCTAGTTAATCACTGGCAATGAAATGCTTCTTGCGGGTGAAAATCTTACACCGATCTTTTGATTGGTTTTTTAAGAACATTAATCGGCCGTTATTTGTCACTCAGAAGTAATAATAGACCACAGCTTAGAAAATGTGAAGCACCAAGACCGAGAGATTTGGTCACGTTGAAATTTATTCCACCGTTGAAGGACAGGACACTACACAATGATCAGCATTACAGACCTGTACATGCATTGTGACCGTGGAATTGCAATACAGATTAGCGCCACCACATGCTCCAGTCAAAGCCGCCAGACGCCGTGTCATGGAATGAAAGAGCGCCAGCATATTTTGGTGGGGGAATAGTCTGCCACGCGGTTTGTAGGCGCGTCCACATAGCATCAACTGTGGCTTGTGATGTTACAAAATAAAAGTGATGTTGTTATTAATGGAAAGTAGGAAATTGAGATTTAGCTTACTGTTTTATCAATCACAATTGGCGTAAGAATCATGGATTGACCATTGTCATAAAATATTGCATTATGAGATGTGAATAGTTTTTACTTGCAGTTTCGCGTGGCTTGAGGCAGTCACAACTAGCGTGCTATTGATTAAGAAATCGCATTATCATCTTTGTAATTACTTCATGATCGTAGATACGATCATACCTGGTTGTGAAGTTATTGTTATGACAAAACAATTTCCTAAGGGACCAGAAAGTTCTTAAGGCCGCAAAAACAACTGTAACATCACACAAAAGGGAAATTCAGTATTAAAGCTGATGCAAGAAGACGATAAAACAGTTTTCTTTTTATCAATGTAACACGCACATTGGACTGCTGATCTTGGTGTCTGTAATATTATCAAAATGCATAATTAAAATGAAAATAATACTGAGGAGATAATAGAAATGAGCACTGCTAAATGATTCAGTATTCCCAGAACAAATATTTATTATAACTAAAACATATATCGTACCTTAAGCTTAATACTACAATGACGGTAGATTTTTATGTCCGTATCATGTCCATTGAGCGCTCTTTTATATAGCCATTGTCTTCTTTGAGTCGCTCGTGCGTCGTCACGGTAAGTTATAACAATTCTTTACACTTCACTCAAACTTAGACATAACACGTTTATATACATTTAGTAAAAATTAGATCAGACTACCACAAATCTGCGTCCGTCTTACTCGAGAAGAACAGTACAAGTCTTTTTAGCGCTCGAGGCTTCATTTGTTCTCCAGCGAACAAAATAGTGAAGGATCTCGTATCTATCCGTATTTTTCTGTTTATATTGCCGCCCAAAGACGACGAATTACATTATTTAGAAAATTCCACCGTCGCCATGCGACGCCTCATTATACATTAATCATTATTTATAAACAAGTATTTGCCTTCTGGCTGAAAGTATTAACTACTCGTATTTGCTGTTTTAATGAAGTCAAAAATAGCGAATATCACAGGCTACGGGAGGTCCTGAACGAACAACTTGCCGGTCGACCATATTCCAGACATTTCCATGGGCGAGACGTCAGGCTAACGGGCAGACCAGGGAAACAGTGGTGCCCGTCGTTCTTCAAAGTAGGTTTGCACATTTCTCGCTACACGCGGCCGGTCGTTGTCCTGCAGAAATATGGCACGTGGCCCCGGGCTGTAATACCTCCCTGTTCTAGCAGTAGCTGTTCAGATTGCCCTCAACATGTAGGAGTCGAGATCGCGTGTTATTTTCAATGGCGCCCGAAATCGTCACACATGCCGTTTGTCCGCTACGTCGCTCAACAATACAATGTGCCCGATTGCGTTCACCGCGGGGACGTAGAACGCTTACGCATATCACTGTAGCTGAAGCGAGACTGTTCCTAAAACAGCGCGTTCTGCTTCTCAGCACGCCAGTGTAGGCGCTCACGTGTCCATTGCAGTTGCGGCGTTGTTGGTTTCTGGTCAATGGAAGCGGAAGCAACGGCATGCCTCCCGCCAGTCCAGTCGACAGAAGATTGCGTCATACTGCCGACGCAGACCTGTCCACACCCGTTGCATTGCTCCAACGTCACGCCAACGCTGTGGACGAAGTTGTCCGTTACTGCCAAGCGGTCAAGACGTCGAACATCTCGCATTGTGGGCACATTGTGTCGTCCGATATCCTGTCTTGCGGTGTGTACAGCCTTCTTCTCTCCACTAGTTCCATATACGCCTCATCGTCGAAGCAGCGTGCTCTGTGCTAGCCGCATTGTCGCGGAACGACAGATCTTCCCTAGATATCAATCATTCTGGGCCGGTCGAACGCACTCACGTGCCGATATTCCAACCTGTGTGATGTCGCCGAGGCGTAGCGGAACTTAGATACACGTCTCCACTTCGTATGACGGTTTCGTGCCAATTGACCTGTCTTAACACTGAACTGTCCGATCACACAAAAGAGTGCGCTGTTGGGCTTACGTGCACGCCACCTGTATGTCATTTAAATTACTTAGTATGGTTTCGCTGTTCTACACGTCGTCTTACCGTGTCATGTAGCAGACCGTTGCTATTTTCACAAACAGTAGTGTATGAGAAATATTTACAGTGGTCTCGTTTTCCGGCGTGGTGAGGAGTTGGATATGCAGGGCTATTCATAAGTAGCCAGGGGTATCAGAAGAAAACTGCGCAAAAGTTACAAGACGTACAGAAAACATACAAATCAATGGACAGAGCATCTCACAATGTTTTTTAACTCTCACTACAGGTACTCGATATGGCAAACACCAATCCGTGCGTCCAATTCATTGACACGAAATTTCCTGGTGAAAGCGCGACAACAGCGCGCTTTCCAGATCTGTTCATTGGGTTGCCTGTCTGCTGGAGCGAACCAATTCGATGCGCCATTGCGGAGGGTTAACGATGAAACTGGAAGGCGACACAACCTGTGCAAGCAGTAATTACAAGAATTCCGCAAAACATTACCAGGCTAGCCTTGACTAGTGGGGCGCTGATAGATAGCTGTAACATGGAGCAAATTCCCACCGGTTCTCTTACAACCTATCTGGGATAGATGCACCCCACTGGTAGTGAAAGAGTTAACAAATGTCCGCCAAGTCCATCTCCGACCATCCATCTTTTTTCCAGGATTTTCGCAAATCTCTTTAAGCTAATACCGCGATGGTTTTCTTTGAAAAGTTAGTGACTGACTCCTTCCAGCACCCCATCCACATGAGTTTCTAATGAGCGCAACGAAGACGAGACACTAAACTCCAAACTCTTATTTCTGCCTCCGTATTAACTTCACTGAAGCGCAGCTACCTTGATGGTGACACTGACCCATAAGTTTCCAAAATCATACTCAAGAGACACAACACTACACAGCTCAGTTGACATCAGTCAAGTATACGACATTGAAAAACCCTTGGCGCACTAAGCTGAAGAAGGCCCCAACGATACACATGGAAGATGGTCAACAAATTTTGAGATCCAGTGATAACTAAGTAAATATGCAGCAAAGGATTTTATCATACGAATACTAACGATTGCGTAACCTTTCGTATCACAGTTGTTTGATATGGTTCCTGTTGCGTTAAAGTGAGTTGATTTCTTTACTTAGCTTGCGGGTAACATCCAGTCACAGCACAGAAGAAAGGGATTCCTGCATTCTCTGCCCGAAACAGTATGCAGGGAAAGTATTAAATAGAAAAGGACATACATTAGGAAATCAGCATCCATTGTAAAATCGACCTTTCCCTATTCAAAAATATTACCAAACATGTTCATACTAAGATACACTTATTTTGTGGCTGTTGAAATTAATATATAGATAATATTGAAGGAAACTCAATTTTAAAAATTCCGTTTAGTGAAAACAAATGATAGGCGAGACCTTGTGGGAAGAAAACGTAATCAGTAATGACTGAAGTACTTATTTCTAAGAAAACAACGACAAGTACAAGTAACATCAATAATAGCAATAAGCGATTCATACATTACGTATGTCAGTTAGCAATACTACACTGGATGTAACGTCGGCGGGATTGCGACAAGAAGTCAGTCCGAAGCCTTAATTTTAATTAAAGATCCACCAAATAGAACTAATACGAAGCACATTGTAGGAGGGGTCGACCTTTTTGTCGGTGATTGCTTGTGGATGGGTCCACGTGACTTTTCTCTATGATCTTGAATGGCGCTGTTGGTGAAAAAGGGGGTGGGGGAGGGGGGGTTGTGTTCGGTAACATGTTAATAGGTACAATTATTTTAGAACATCGAATATTGGGACAGAATTACTTGCATTTTTTGGAAAATTCGTTTGTTGCAAATTTTGAGGACGTTCCTTTGCACACACGAACTATAGTGTACTTCCAGCTTGACGGATCCCCTCCACATTTTACAAGATGTGTCGGGGAACATCTTAACCGCAGTTATACTAATTGCTGGATTTGTCGTTGTAGTCCTGGTGTACAATTATCTGGTCACCGACGTCGCCGGATCTTACGCCATTAGATTTTTGTTTAGGCGATAGCATGAAGTCTGAGGTGTACAAACGAAATGTGAATGCGCAAGATGAACTGCTCGATCGCTGCTGCCTTCATCAGGGAATGTGCAGAGTCATTCAGACAAGCAACACACATGCGCGGCTCCCCGTTCTTGGATTTCTAAAAGACGGTGGCACATTGTTGAAAGACAAGGGTATGATCATACGAAATACCTTTCCATGTAAATGTTCGCTGGAAGACTCCTTGATACACAATTCAGCACGTAACCCCGATGAAAAATTTCAAACAAGCTCATCTAGGGTGTGTGACGGGACCTCGACTGACACTGCTACACCGCCAAGTGTGTCTGCACCATATTCACTACCTACGAAACCACATGAAAGCTTTAGTAAAGAGCTATGTTCCATCAGTAGTGAAACTTTAAATTGAAAATAACAATACTGACTTAAAATCAGATAATAACGGTGCAAAAACGAATCCAAATTGAGGAAAAACACCGAAATGTTAACTGGCGCATTTGGAAAAAGCTCCATCTTAAATTCCTCACCAGTGACTCGAAGGTTTCCTGGTACGACTTAGTCATTTACATAATCGTAACAATAGGAAACTTAAGTTAACAGTGCCAAATTTACAAGATGGTAGACTCCTTGGAATTCACTTCCGTGTTTGGAGAAAAACTGAATTGCGTAAGGATCCAAAATTTGTTATTGATACTGCATGGAACAGACCTAGCCAACATTCAGATAAAGGCGATGTTAAAATTGAAAGAAACGTTTTATCCCAGAACAAAAATAACGCAGTAAACTGGCTAATAGCAAATATGCCACGCTTTCCAATTAGAAAAGACAGGCAAATAATACAGACTTCGCGACGTACGCCCGAGTTTAATACTGAGTGTTAAACGTAAAAGAAAGGTTGATGATATTACTTTCTCGTAGTTACATTAGGATTCAGCACACTAGAAATCACAAGAATAAAACACTACAGTTCTTTTTTTTCTTTTTTGGCCTATGTGTAAGAGTAAAAAGTGTGTATAACCTGTGTATATAGCTAGATTGAGCTTGAAGAACCAACCGATGATAGTCAAAAATTAAATTAAAAACCTATCTAGATGTTATTTATTCTGAGGAATAAAGAAATATTGAGAAAGAGAAGAACATTGTGGCACACGAGCTCTAAAGCTCATGTACATATCGCGATATGCTTAAATCGTGAATGGCGTCTTTTTTGTTAGTGAAATAAATTTTTCCGCTGTATCAAAGGCAAACGATAGTTATTTTCTGGATTAGCCTCGCAAGACATTTTTGTGTGCTCTTCTACAAAAGAAACGAGTCAAAATAGATGAAAAATGGATCACTGCAGTGAATCAGCCCAATATATTGCAAACAGCTGGCAATATGTTAGTATAAATAACTGCACCTTGACAACAATATAAAACTCTGTACGACATTCGCATAGTTCACTTAGTAGCAGGCATGTGGAGGCGTGCCACAGTGTCAGAAAGGTTGCGTTCCAGCCAGCGTGACTGGCAGGTGGGGGATCTGTCTCCCCCTTTGCTGCAGGTGGGTGCTCCACTGCTTTGCGTGAACACTGATAGCGAGGTGTGACGATTCCAGCTTTGTTTAGCTGGAACTGGCTGCCTCTCGGAATGTCAATCGCAGAGCACAGGAAGTTGTGGCTATCAGTTTGCGGCACCTGCCACCGAAGGCCGTGGGCCCTTTGTATTCACTATGAAGTCTTAAATGACAGCACGTCGCCTTGAACGGGCCCAGCAAGTAGGGCGAGGCGCAGGAAATGACGTTAGCGGCCGTGCTTTTCTTCCCACCGACAGGCTACAACTCGACTGCACCTGCGTTTCGCAACGCACGCCCACTGATTTCACGCCTCCGGTTCGAAACCCGGTTGCACAACTAGCTGGTGTCACGGCCCTGTCTGGCACAATGCACCGCTTATTTTGTACCGCTCCCGTCGCTTAAACTGCTTTAAGGGCGTGTCATGTGAGGCTCTTTCGTCTCCGAAAACTATTCTCCCCGAGCCATGTGTTAGCTCCGTTTTTCTTGTGTGATAAGTTCATTTTGTGAGCTACAGCAGTTCGGAGACAGTTTCACCTAGTGTCCTACTTTTTGGCTACAGGGGGGGGGGGGGGTTAAGTTGATGAGACTTGCTAGAAACGATAGATAATGAAAAACAAACATTTGTTTGAACACACACTTGGAACGCAGATTCGTAATTTGTGAGTTCGTTTGCTTCGACCACGGCTGGAGCCTTAACTGTCATCAGTAACTACTGTGTGTGGTTTCAGCTAGCAGCATGTCGTACTGACGAAGATATGTACGGGTTTCGGAATAACTGTATCAATCATGGAAACACTACTTTTCATTGTTCTCAGAAAGAAATCGTTTTTATGACAACTTTATGTAGTGACTGGTCTCGCTAAATTTCAGTGACAAAGTAATCTGCGTCAAAGTTGGAACACGTGACAATTAAAAGCAGAGAGTCCCATTTCTTCAGACGTAAAAGGAATCTTGTCAGAACTGATAGTCCTGTATATTGCAATACGTAAGTATAAATGACAGAACGTGCACAGACAGAGTAATGTGGAAAGCTGTATGGTAAGTCATCCGACTGAAGACGTCTAAAATGTTTAAGACTGTAGCATTTACCTCCAATCGTGCCACACCAAACTCGGGAAGATTATAAGCTCAATGGGAGCGAAAATGATATAAAACGCGGTAGCCCCCTGGCTAAGGCTTTGGACTTAGAGAGGAGTGTGGTTCAAATCCCTTTGTGTCTATAGTGGTACAGTGTCTCTATTTAGAGAAATGGAGAATCACTGAGGGATACGTTCTGGACATGACTGATTTGCTGCCCAACATTTTCCTCACCCGGGCTCTAAAGCCAGAACTTCGCTTCTTTCTTCCTGAAACCCTCCTTTGGTCTGTGCCTCGGAGCTTCCGTGTCGTTGCGCGAAGTCATACTCGCAGCCGCGGCCAGAGTCCATGCACTCTTGGCGACGTGCGGCACACGAGACCAATGAAGCGAAGTACTGCGCCGCGAATTTAATCGAATTTATTTTTTTCTAAAAAAAAAAAAAAAAAGCAGTCTTTGTTACAGTGCACGGCAACCAAGACTGCTTGTTTCTCCCTATCATACATACTGGTTGCTGTACCAACCTCATTATGAACTTAGAAAACTTTCCTTTTTGTGAACCTGGATTAACCCTCTGCTCTGTTACACTATAAAATCAATCGAAATAACGGTCGCCAGTCTTTTGAGACAGTGTTAAACATCTCACTACTCCAATGCCACTTATCAAAGCACTAGAGCAATCCAACTACTTTCTGAAAGATCCCGAAATCCAATCACTGGGCAGCAGTGTGGCCACTAGCAATTCTCACGAACAATGACCGCAGTGTAATACCCAGACCCAGTCTTTGGACAGAAAACTATTAGTTTTTAATACAAGTAAGAAGTAGTAGTATGAGAGCCGCCATAGAACGGTGCGTTAACAGCTGCGAGTTAGTAGCCGCAAGCGTGGCAGCATATGGATCACAGTAGGAAGCAAGGATAGCAGAGCTCACTGGAAAATGGCGCTGCACAGCGGTAATCCTGTAGCAAGTGGGGCAGTGCCGCCACACCAGGGCGAATCTCTTTTACGGCAACGTGAATAGGCGCTGGGTTTTAGTGAAACAAAATGGGCACTGGAGGCACCTAAATAAGTCTGGATTTTAAGACAGTGGTCACTTCCCGTTGCCAGAAGCCAGCAGCACCACCCCACGCACAGCACACTCCACACTTGCCACCGCGACCGCATGGGGAGCGCAGGAGCCAATTCCCGAGTGGAACGCCGCCGGAGCACAACACGTAGCAGCGGCCGCGGCCTCCAGAATCTGCCGGCCGCAGCAGCGCAGGGTGCCACCTCGGCAGCTCTGCCGCGCGTCCAGGGACAGCGAGGAGAGGCGTGTCTACCCCACGTCGTCCTCTATTGAAGTCAATAAGCAATTTGTAACTGTCCAGTGTTTGCTCTGGCGTGTCACCACCACGCACTCCTCCCACAGTGTGCACAGTGCGCTATAGCAACGACAACACAGAAATACAGTTCATAGCCAGCAGGGAAAGAGTCACGCTAAAGCATCATCCTAAAATTTGTACGGATCACACTCAAATTTGTTGTTGCCTCTGGATCACACTGGACTCGCATTCGGGAGGGCGACGGTTCAATCCCGCGTCCGGCCATCCTGATTTAGGTTCTCCCTGATTTCCCTAAATCGCTCCAGGTAAATGCCGGGATGGTTCCATTCAAAGGGCACGGCCGACTTCCTTCCCCGTCCTTCCCTAATCCGATGAGACCGATGACCTCGCTGTCTGGTCTCCTTCCCCAAACAACCCAACCCTCTGGATCGCTTGGTCCCGAGTTCGATTCCCGGCCGGATCAGGGATTTTCCCCGTAAGGGGACTGGTTATTTGTGTTGTCCTCCTCATTTCATCATCATTCGGGAAAGTGGCGAGGCTGGACTGTGAAAAGATTGGGAATTTGTACGGGTGCTGATAAGTGTCGTTGAGCGCCCCACGAACCAATCATCATCTCAAACTTGGACGGATACAATTATTGGCATGAATTGACACCAACCTAGTCCATTACTTTTATCCAACTGCACATCCAGGAAGCTAATAGTTCCTCGCTCTGCTTCGAGACTTCTTTACATCAATCAGGGCCATACTGACTAATCCGTAGAGCTCGCCGAGAGAAACAGTAAAATGCCTAAGCAGTATTTGATGGTCGCAGACAGGATCACACTTGCGAATTCTTTGGGGGGTTTCCTGTGCCGGAAAAGTAACAACGTTGATCACATTTGCTACGATAACCACTTCAAAACACACACTACCACAAAGGCCTCACGACTTGCGACCTCTACCCAACAAGGGCACCTGGCAGACTCCTCGATATCACCGAGTTCCGGAACTGCTCCCGAACTTGTTTCAAATATTGGTCTTTCAGGCAATCAAAAACAGTAGCAGAATGTATGCTTTCTCACTGGCCATTTACTGCCCCTCTTACAGCGCTTCTGTAAGATGTTTCCTTCGGGGAAGACGAAGAGCTTTTAAACACCAACCTTCCTTTTTACGATACTGCGTGGGCCTTTGTCTCCTTAACGGTTTCCTTCTATTCTGCCCTCTCGTTTACTTTCCTGCTCCATCCTGTGATTCTTAGAGCTCTGATGTTTGCTTCAACGTCATCCATCCATCGTTTACGTGGTCCTCTTTTTAATCTTCATCTTGTTCGTTTCCATTGAAGGGATCCTCTTTGTAGTTCTTGTCTCCTTCATCCTTGGGATGTGCCCCAGCCCGGCTACTCTCACACTTTTAAGTAGGCTTAAAATATCAGCTCCTTTTACAGGGCGATCACACTGATGACTAGTCCTTGCTGTCTAAGTACCATCATTATTTCAGATCGCTCCATAAATTTTCCGTAGTATTCTTTGCTCAAATATTCTGAGTCGCTGTTCAACAGTGTTGGTTAGTGTCTGTAACATTATGTGATTGTCTTATCATTTTAAATCATTCACTAATCGAGCAGTCGCTCGGCAACAGCTACAGTTAGCAAATAATGTTGCGAGAATGTAAAAGGTGAACGACCTGTGACGTAACTTGTTTATTGTCGAAGCGCCGTCAGAGATGCAGTGAGTTATTGACTTTGAAAACCGCGGCGCGAAAAACGGACAGAAGAAGAACACTTTCACACACTTTTTTTTTTGAGGTACGAGATATTCTCGATGAACAGTTAGTTACTCATTCTTCTCTTGTCTCCTGTAACTTGTGTCGGACGCGCATGTCTTGCCGCCGTATTATTATTGTTAAAATTAATATTGTTCTAGTGTAAAGTAAATGTGTAATACTAAAAGTGCCTAGCAGTAGATTTATTGTGCGACGTGTATGTGAAAACGTCAAAGGAATTGTTTCCATTAAGAGAAGTGCCAGTCAAAACGGCATCCATGTTAAATCCGTCATTGCAGTGTAAGTTTGTCTATTACTTGCCATAAATTCAGAGTTAAATGGAACTGGTGTATGGACTATTCATTTACTATAGAATCTGTGTCTCACTTCTTCATGAAATTATTTAATTTTCTATATGTTTCTGCCAAGTAGAGTTCACAGTCACGAATTCTTTCGTCGAGTTCGGACGGAAGTTGCATGCGGCGAAATATTTTCTCCGCGCCATATTCTACTGGTAAATGCATGATAAACTACGGTCCCTTAGGAAATTCATGTTGAGCTATCCAAAATAATTATATTTTGAATAGGCATTTACTCTCCTATGCAATGCAACTTCCGACTGATCAAATATGTTTCCACCGCTGATTATAGCTATATGTTACAGCACAAAAGTAACATATTGTTATAATTAGCGACTACGAACAGGGACATTTATAACTGTATGTTTATGTATACAAATTACGTAAACATATCGTTATATGTCCATGCATCCCATCCATACGTAACCACTGGCCTAATCATGTCCGTATACACTGGTCAACGCGGACCGTTGTGAGACGTATAGGAAGTGTGTCAGCTAGAGTGTGGAAGGTACCGACAGGGCGTGGAGCCATGCCGCCTGCAGTGCCGTGGCCAGCTGCGCTATGTTCCTCGGTTGAGGCTCCATGGCAGGAACAGCCCGATCGGGGTTGCCCACAGATTCTCGATTGGATTTAAATTCGGCGAGTTCTGTGGCGAGGGGAGTACGGTAAACTCACGCTGGCGCTCTTCGAACACGCACATACACTGCGAGGTGTGGAAAAGTTGAATTGTTCTTCTGGTAAGATGCCATCGTGCCAAAACAACTGCGTGTAGCGGTGGACGTGTCCCCAGGGATACACACATACTTCCTTTCATTCATTGTGCTTTCCAGAATAATGTCACCCAGGGAATGCCTCGAAAACATTTCTCTGACCATAACGCTCTGTCCTCCTGCCTGGTCCCTTCCGATGGTTGTTGGAAGGCGTTTGCTTTCAGACGTTTCGCAACTTACACGCAAAAGGTCATCTGTCGACGGAGCATAAAACGTGGTTCATCTGATAAGGACAGAGGACTTCCAATTGGAGTATTGGCGGCCAAATTCCAGCCGACGGCGGCGTGAGTAGCAGTCAGTACGGACGCATGAATCAGACACCTGCTGCGGAAGCCCGTCAGCAGCAACGTTCGCTGAATGGTCGTTGAGGAGACAGTGTTGTTAGCTCCTTGGTTCGTCTGGGCAGTCAGTTGCTCAATAGATGCACGTCTGTTCATCTGTCCACATCTCCGCAGCCGTTGTTCACCCCTAACGTGGCGCTGGTTTTGTATAGCGCCATTTTGCCATGCATGGGATACTTGGCGGCAAGCGAACAGTTTACAAGCTTTGCCGTTTCGGAAATGCTTGAACACTTGGCCCGAAAATCAATGATAATGCCCTTTCGGAAGTCAGATAAATCGCTCCGTATTTACATTACGACAACGACCTATTATATCTCTTAAAAGAAAAAATTATGTTATGTTATTTATTTAGCGGAAACACTCTCCTAGTAAATTTGTTTGAAAATACAAAAGAGATATAATAAGCAAAATAATGAATTTCGTAGGTTGCCAATTACGTATTATATCTGGTTTTATCGAGCGCCAGGCTCCCTACAAATTACTGTAAATGCAATAGCGTAGTAGTACTCAGCTCTGAAATTATTACTATCACAGAAAATAGACAAGTTTTAATAAAATTATTTCACTGGATTACTTCAATTAATCTCACAGAATATTTTTACTTAATTTCTTCCGCTCCGTCTATTAGACATAGTGCTGTGAAAAAATATTTTTAAATGTACCGCGTAATGGCGGCTAATTGTTAACAGTCAGAGATTATTGTTACTCGCTCCGCAGCAGCTGGAAACATGCTAAATAATTTTCGTTAAATATTCTTTTCATAAGATAAATGTGGCGTAGGTTCTTGAAATAACACACGGAGATCACTTTGTACTAATATATTCTTGCTAGGACACAGTTTACACCATTAAATATTTGCAATTACGTTACGACAGAAACAAATGCTAGCGCCGCATTCCAGCTCACACCAGAACGAACAGAACAAAACAGACTAGACAGAAGAATGAGCATTGCATTGTGTTTTATACTCTTACAGAGATGATAATACTTCTTTTAATTACTTACACATTATAATCTCATACACTAAAAATGTCTTTTCTGCATTTATCGATATATATTGTATATTTTTACAGTTAAATCAATGATAAATCAATGTTTGCAATTGATTTTGATTCACATACAGTCATTTTTATTTATTTTTCACCTCGATAATGGTGAATATTGCAAAAGGGACACTACAGACCGCACTATTTCCTTGTTCCCCTCGACACGCCTTACACACCCTTCATTACCTGTGCAGCCACCTGCCGTCAATGACTGGTTATTGCACGTTGACGTAAGCTGTGGTCACGTTGTGAGTGGACTGTGTCTATATAGTGATTCTGAACTATCGATTTACCAACCTAGATATCACTGTATAACAGCACCTATTAACACTTAGAATTCGGTGTTTTATTCCAGTGGATATGGAATTTACTTCATTAATATTAGCCCCTGCGTATCTATAATCCTCTACATGCTCAAAGTTAAAATCTGGTACTGGCCAGTTATCCAGTGGCCCTGTTCTATGCAGTTCCATATACTTTCTGATTCGTTAATGTCTAGTCACCTTGCTGTGTGGCTTCTTTCCGTTCCACCACTACTATCTACAACGGCATTCTTGTCTACTAATTACAGCAACGGTATCTGCATATGGAGCCAGCTGTGTGGTCCTTATACCTGCGTGCCCAGATATTTTCAGTTTTCGTGTAACTGGTTCTAAAGTCAAATTGAGGAGCATTGTGGAAAGAATATCACCTTGTCTGACTCCTTTATTGATATTGAAACAGTCGGTTAATTCACCAACCACTTTCACAATTGCCTTCGAACCTTCCAAGACTGCGTTAATAACCAAAATAGGTTCTGACGGTATGCCGAACAGCTGTATATTTTCTAACATCTCTTCCGTCTTTATTATCGAAGGCCTGCTTGAAGTTGTAACAACTCCAGGGTAATTTTCTTTCTTCCAGATTGAGTCTGTGGATACCGGTCTCACCACTTTCTATAGATATTCGCGTAATTCTCGGTTTTTGATGGGGTGCTGCCTGTTGTTGTATTAATTTGTTTTCTGGTATTCTTTTATCCTACTGGATAGTTATAAAAATACTCAATATGCTTCTTATACAAAAGCATGTACATACTGAAAAGCTAGTCATCCGTGTATTTTTTTACGTCCAGCTTAAACAGAATCGGTTAAAAATAATTGTCAATGCAAGTTACATTTCGAAATACTGCAGAAAACACTTCTCTAATGTACAGAATTGCCACAGAATCGATCAATGAAACTTCTTTTGAAATTCATTCTGACGCAGGAGTCTACGGCAGTAATTTATTGCCTTGTGGCAGTAGTCACTCCGTGTCAAATTACAATTGTGGTTGCTCGCAGTTAATTTTCGTTACTGTATCGTGAAATAATGTCACGTATTAAAGATACGAATCTGATTTGAAGAACTATGATACGAAAAGTTTAACAAATAGTATGTTTCCATCCAAGAAAAAAACGCCGAAATAAATTAGCAACAGTGCAAGAAAATGAATGTTTCATTCATTTAAAAATCACAGTCCAGACAAACGATTCGATAAGTGAATCACAGCCCCTGGATACTGAAGTGATTAAAGAATGTAAGTAACGGAGCAGTGTTCTATGTAACTACTTTTGCACAGAACTGCTTTCGTCTTGCAAAAATGATGATTCGATGAAATGTAAGAGCGTTAATTTTTACTATTATTGTCGCTGAACTATTGTGGAAGGTAGTTTATAAGTCCATGTAGGTATTGTTGAGTTCTGTATTATATTCATGTGCCTGGTGCTATATTTGTCTCGGTGCGAATGGTGGGTCCTTAGTTGATCTATTAGGCGTAAAGCCACACTATTAGCCACCAAGTATATCTCCCACATGTGGGCCTAGTCTTCGTAGAGGATTCGGAAAGTGCAGCCGTGTGCGCTCCGGCCAGAATCCATTTCGGACTTGTAGGGAAAGTCGTAGACTGAAGAAGGCCTCCTTCCCTCACAATCTGTCCCTGTCGTAGAAAGTAGCCGCAGGAACAGTACACAGGCACGGCCAGGAAATGACTTGTTACGTTTCTTTCTTTGGAAACTGGCAATAGAACATCAAATGGAAATCAGTGACAGAAAGTGACAACGTCGTTTCTTTCAAAGTTTACGTTGTGTAAAACACAACTTCAGTAATGTTTAAAGACATATCGGAAAGAACAGACACTGCCTATATAATGAATATGAGGACGACAAATTGATCACTTCATTGCAGATGCATACTACGCTCGAACTCTTACGGGGAATCGGCGAAATGCCTCGAATAACTTGAGAATTTGGGTCTGACGGGAGGCGTGCTTGGGTAGCCCGCGCAGTTGCGATGACCCCTGTGTCTGGATGGCGCAGTGGTCAGCGTATCTGCCTAGTAAGCAGGAGACTTGGGTTCAATTCCCGATCCGGCTCAAATTTTCAGGTTTCCCCATTGATTTAAATCAATGCCCACTAGCAGTCAATGTCATTAACTCCTTCGTGCTTTGATTCATAAAGGCTGCGGAATCAAAATGTCTGTTCTTTCGGACATGTCACATAGAACAGACACCACATGTATCACTAATGTTTGTTTGAAACTGTACGAATTTATTGGTTACAAAGATAAAAACGGAGGCTTCCTTCTTTCGACAGTGAATTTGCTGTAAGTGCAATGTGGACAACCAGTCTCGAGTAGAGGGTGGAGTCGGTGCCTCGCGGTCACTGTATGTGCTGCTGTATCCAGTCCACGTAGCAGGCGACGCGCGTGAAGACGGCCGGGAACCTGCTCTTGCAGCCGGCGCCCCACGACGTCAGCCCCACCAGCTTGCCGCCCACGAACAGCGGCCCGCCGGAGTCACCCTGTGCAGGCGACCACTCTGGCTCTAGCTTAACTCTGATTCGTCTCATCGTTACCTGCGCCGCACAAGTAACATTTACACGACACGAGTCATACCCAATCTGGGAGCAGACCGGAACCATACCTGTACGCTACAACTTCGATTTTAATCGCCATATCGCCTCATTATGGTCCCCTCTTGTGAGACTCCGCCTTACCAGAGGCACATTCAGTACTGGGCGGGAGGCTTTGCACGCCTCAGTGACGCTGAGCGCTATGCCGGCGGTAGCATAGCTACTGGCAGGGTCACCCAAGCCGGATAGGCCTCATTGAAGGGGTCTGACGAAGAGTCCCACAACTCAGGGAAAGGAGGGCTCTTTTTTTTCCCAGGGACCTCCGTCGGTAATGGTTGGGTGTGGATAGGGTGATCCACTATTTCCCGAGCTGGGGACTGGCCAGTGCTGCCAGACCTTTTCCACCGTAAACTCTGGGCATAATTCAGGGAGCAGTGAAACGTTGTGTGTTTCGGAGAGCGGTAGTCTTGGCTTCACCGACTGGATCGCGTGGAAGGTACATACCTCTACAAGAAAAAAAGCCATCAAGCTCGAGGTGTGCTTCTACGTGCTGATGATGTGAATGGCTGTAGAGGTGAAGCAGTATCCAGCGGGCAACCTCTGCCGCACCCGCCGCCCCCACAGTTCGGTGTAGGCGCATTCTCACGAGTCAAGTCTAACTGAGCTATTTTATCTGATCAGCAAAAGTTCGTTGAAAAACCTAGTGAGAATCTTTTGTTTCAGTAGAGTTGATTAACTCTGTACTGGATCAAGAAAAGTTTGACTGAGGCAAACTTCATCGTCCAAGTGAGGAGTCATCTTTGAGATGAACCAGGCATTGACACGTATGTACTCTCTGGATCGAGCAACTGGCATGTCAGTTAATTTGCAAGTCATATAGAGTGCCGGTGTTTTCTCTGTGTGGTGTTTCGCATGCCGTGTTTTCAAATCTCTCACAAAATTAGTGGCAAGTCGTCCGAAAGCGTTTGAACCATACAATAAGCACGATTGTTTTAGGAACCATCGTTTGAATAATGATAAAAGTAAAGATGTGCGGGAAAACACTATGAGATGTATAATAAAAGTGAACATTTCTGGTTCAACAATTTTTAAGTAGAAAACAATACACTGAACTTTCAATAGGAATTCCTCAAAATTTTCTTCAGACTTTATCAAATGATTTCTGTATCCTTCACTACCTTCTAACGCTAATTTCTTTAGCAATGTCTCTGAAGCTCTCGATCGGTTTCTTAAGATCCACTTATAACATCCCCGTCTGCTACAGCTATACCATAACCTCGAAGCTGGAGGCAGGTTGTGAAATAAAACTATCTTATTAAAGCAATTATGGTATAATGCAACAGAACAGTGTTACCCTCTGAGAGGAATTTTGCTAGGTTGACCGTGTTGTACCTAACGGAAATGGCTTATCGGAAATGAGTCAGAATTACGTAAATATTTGAACAGTAACAAACGAATTTTTTGCCTATCTGCACTGTTTAATGCATAAAGAAAACGGTCGCCAGCCTAATTAGGCAAGAGAATGATTAACGTTCTTGTCCGAGAATATAGTTATTAGTAACTTTAACGGATAAACTTAACCTATACTTTGTCACACGCGAGTGCAATGAACTCCGACACATACATATGTTTATGGTAAGATTGAAGCTAATAACTAGAGCAGCACAAACTATTTGCAAAAATATAACAGCTACCGAAACAATCTATTACTTTCAGAACTTGTTCAAACTGAATGGTCTTTATAACATTACTATTAATATTCACTGCAGGATCATAAATTGGACATAGGTTAAGTCTCTCTCAAATAAATACTTTACTATTTGAAATGGAAGTTAATTGGAATCCACTAACAGGTTGCTTCTCACTATCTTTTGAACAAAGAAATTATGGTTTTCATAAATAGTGGTCTTCCCATAGTGGTCGTTACCTAGCATTAGCATAATAGACAAACTGAGGATCCTGTTATACTATTAATATGCACTTCCAATACACAAGAGAGACAAACACTTAGCGATCATGAACATATAATTTTCAGTTTGCAGTTTTCCACTTTTACTACAGTGAAACACAATGTTGACAAAATTGCAATTTAGAATTTACTACAGACAGCAATGTGATCATTTACTAAGCAAAACTTTATAAGCCTCAGTCTTAAGAACTTTTAATTTGAAGTTGGCAACGACACATTAATAAGCAGTTTTACTAGGAAAATTATTTTCAGCAAGCATCATTAACTTTAACTCACTCTCTTGCCAAATTAACTTTAACTTTCTTTTTACTATGTTCAAGAGGCATCAATTAGCAAAACACTGGGCTTTAATGTTCTTTCAGTAAGGACACTCGGAAATCACTTTAGTTCAAACGGAGAGGAACCTGAGAGGTGTTATGATAAGGAGAAAAATCAAGGTAAGTACATAAATTCAGTTATAAATTACCTTATATTTGAGCACACTAACACATCCATTAAGCTGATCCTTCACTGTACATTACTATAGTGCTCCATTACAGTGATAGCGCAATGTGTTGGCGATTGCATGTTGTTAGGTGGAATTGCAGGTAGAATTGCTGGACTCTGTCATTTCTTGGTGGCGATGATAGCTACAAATTCCAGAATGGTTCCAGCTATTTATCCATCCATCCGAGGCACTGGAAAGCGGCAGGAAAAGCCTCTCTCGGAACCAGCACAATATGCAACATTTACATGACAGTGCACAGTTTGGTAGCTCGTTCCCGACTCGTAGCTCGTCCCCGACTGACTCTCAATTCCACCTTTTCTACCTAGGCCAACCACAATTTGCGCGCGCAACACAATTCCGTTCCCGAGGGGAACCACAACAACCTTTACATACAGAATAACTAAGAACTCTAAGGATCAGCAGTTTACATAGCAGCAACTAAACACATTAAATAAAACAGAACATTTTCACATATTGACATTGAAAGGTGGCTACACTGAGCCACAGCGCCAAAAATCGCGCCAGAGAGAGTATTGTTCCGCCGCCTCCACTGGCAGTGCGTATTGAGAGGTAGCGGCAGGCAGTTCTTGCCGAGAGTCCTTGCCGAGCAGTTGTGGTGGACACTGCTTGTATCTGAAGTTGGAATGAGATGGGGTAGTAGTGAGTGTTTGTTCGATGTTTTATGCAGCTATGTGATGGGAGAGATAGTAGATGTTGTTCCAATGGAGATATTGTAATGACCTGAGTGCTTTTCGTCAATATAAATTAAGGTAACTAACTACTGTTCTTTATTTTTTTATTATTTGTGTGTCCTGAATAATGCTTCATTACAGGTTCAGTCAACAAAGCATCTGGCGTGTGTTCTTGTATTAGAGTGTAATTCTGGGTTTCTTGCACAATTATAGTATTTCCAATTTTCTTTTATCACGTCAGTATAAATGATATTTAAAAATTCTTGTCTTGTTGAAGAAGAACCGTGCCAGATGTGCGTTGAGTCACACTCCCACACACAGAACAGTTATACTTGTGCTTTGGTTTCGTAGGTTTTATAGTTGCTGGGGACTTAATTAATTAATTGTGTTAACGAAAATTTTCTTACATTCTTTGTTGTCATTCTAAGCAGTCAGATTGCGTAATAATACTAGTCAGGGCCAGCCGTTTACGAGACTTGCGTAATCGGACTCACAGTTACAAAAAAAATATTTGCATCATCATTTTATTAAGCCCCCATGCAACATTTCTTCAAAAAATTATTCACACAGAAATTACAATTATATATAGTAAGTTTTGTTCCCTCCAACTGGATCAAAGAATTTAAATGACAGATACACTACTTTGCATAGAACCAAACCATGACATCAAAGTTTTGACAAAGAAAAGAGTATACAATTTTGTGTTATCTATTCAATCAAACACATTTACAGAAGCTTAACGATGTAATATTAAATGAAACAAAAGCAATGTAAATCAGTAGAGTACTAGAGTTATGGTGTTACACACTGTCTCACCCAAAAACGACGCTTTCGACGATTGTTACTTGATACATTGTTCGCATTTCTTCTTGTAACAAAGACTAATTTAAGTCGCATTCAGAGTTTGCTGAACATCTGGGTCGACATTTGTTTCGGCGTGGTAACGGGGCACTAGTCTGCCATAATACTTTCATTGTAATCTAGAGAGCACGTATCCCGAACATTGGGCCGATTCCTGACCAGGAACTGCTGCTCACCAGCCTGCGCGTAAGACATAGCCCGTTAGCACAGGGTTTCCTCCTCTGGCAGGAAGATCTGAGAAGTTTGTGGTGTGCCACTTTTGGTTCAGCGTATTTTGACTGTGTGTGTGTGTGTGTGTGTTCATGCTGATATCCGAGCAGCCTTGATTTCGGTTTGCCTGGAAATCTGCAAATCTCGCCGTCATTGACACAAGTGTTACACGGGTCCCTCCTGTGGAGGTGGAGGGGGGGGGGGACGACGACTCTTACTACACTATAAACTACTCCGCATGTGGCGACACAGCCTTCGCGTCCCCATCACCTCCCCCCCCCCCCCCCCCGAAGTGAATGGCAGGCTGACTTATCGTCAGGGCGTTGATAACCGTGCTGTTGAGTTCCCTGCATCAAAATATTATCTCCTTAAGGTCGATTCACATGGAACGTCAGTGAAAGGGAAAGGCAGAAGACATGACCCTCAAATGGTGTACTTATATTAGACGGAGCGTCAGCACAAAGTAACTTTTGCTGAGCCCTGTCCCGAACGGAGAAAGTGAGTTTGATATGCTAGCCATGATCCAAATAGGTCAGACTACACAGTACTATCAGAATTAAAGTCCAACAATCACACTTAATAACGATTGCTCTTGATAAAGTTTGTATGGCAAACTGCTGAAAAGTGAAATAGGAAAAGTGTTTTTTAAACGTCTCAAAACATCCACATTTATTTGCAAACAAAAATAGAAAAGAACATTACGCTTTCAAAAGATCTACGAACGAAACGGTACAAACTGTTCTCTTCAAAACGTAATTTCTTAATACAGCATATGTGGAGGTGTTTTCAAGTAATGGCGCCATTATTTTGTTGCAAGTTCCAGCCGCCAGAGCGTGTTAGTCTACGTAACGCCTTGAGAAAATGGCGACTACACCGCGACAGAAGAGCTGGCGTGTCCTTCACGTAACAGAAAGGGAGCCGGTAACCGCGTTTCGACGAGCCACTTTGCAACAATTTCGCCAGGAGCCTACCAAGAGGCTCTTCTCTTATGACTGGTACGGATAATTTGAAGATGAGGGCGGTATTCGTAACCGCAAAGCTCCAGATCGGTCTCCTGTCTCGCAGTAAAATGTGGATCACGTTCGCGCAGAATTCCAACGAAGCTCGCAGAAATCAACACGTCGAGCAAGTCTTGAGCTTCAGGTCCTACAAACCACTTCGAAAACCCTGCATGAACGCTTGCGCATGGGACCGTACGGACTGAAGTTGGTCCAGGCACGCACTCCAGCAGATTATGCTGCACGATCTGATTTCTGCACCGAGATGTTGGCGGGGATGGACGGTCAATTTTTATTGACGAAGCTGTGTTTCACACTAGTGGTAAACTAATCGGCACAATGTTGGTTTTGGAAAACAGAAATCCCACTTTTCTGTCTGTTACATGAACGAGATTTGCCAAAAATGTGCGCAATGTCGAGGGAGAAGACATACGGCCCATTCTTTTTTGCAGGGAAAACTGTCGTAGGCATTTGCTACCATGACATGCTTCTCCTCAATTGCAAGATGATTCCAATTACTTCATCTTGCAACAAGACGGTGCACCACCTCGCTTCCACTTGGCTGTACGAGAACACCTAAACAAACATTGGCCTGGACGATTCATCGGCCGTGCAGGTGCCGAGGATGATGTGCGCTGCAGATGGCCACCACGTTCACAAGACTTAACCCTTTGTGATTTTTTGTGGGGTTACGTGAAAGATAGTGGTTTTCCAAGATTCGGGAGGAGTATGAATATCATCGCGAAGTGTGCTTTATGACTGCAGGAGAACGTAACGTGTTCCTGCTTCCAGAAAAGAAAAAAAAATCCAGAGGTATTCTATTACCAGAATAAGGCTTGAAGTGAATAAATTGTGTTGTTTCGTTTGTATTTACTTTCGGTAAATGTAAAGTTCCCTTGTGTTCACACTGTACACACAGACTGGCTATAATTAAAGTTCCGTGCTTGAGCCATTGTTGGCGGAAAACTATTTACCGTCTAAGAGCCCAACTTTAGAGGAATGGTGTTCAGATGGTGCGCTGCAGAATTTGCGTTGTTGGTAGTGTTCGTCTGATGACGTGCCACCAGGCGCAGGTACTGATACGGGACATTGCAACTGTAAAACACACTGGAGCCTGTATTCAACCCAGTCACTGAGCGTGGGTCTGGACAAGGAGAGCAGACGTAGAGAGCGTTTACATTATCCATTGTTTCTTCCCTTGTCTATGCTACAAATACCGTCAAAAACTACAGGATTCTTTTATCCATGAATAGAGCTGGATTTTTCACTGTTGAAACACGTTAATCAATGTATGTTCTTATTTACACACAGCGTAATACGTTTTCTCTGTCCACGTGTTGTAAAACGTAAAACCTAAATCAGTTTTTGCTTACAGATATCTGACCTTCCTCGTAGAAGACCACTCAGTTGAGGAAACATCCAAGTTGTCATAACGTTTGCAATTTGTAAGGAAAGGGAAGCTAAATAATAAAATGAAGACAATTAAGGTGCAAAAGCACGAAAACCACTAAAACATCAGTGAGTGCAGCGAAATTAACTTCAGATGTTAGCAGGTGATGACGCCGTTCCCGCCATCAACGTCAAAGTCAGAACTGTATTCCCGAGAAACGTTAACGCCCCGTTGCCAATGCCCTCGTTTGTAATGCAGTGTGGAAACTTTGCTGTTCAGTTTCGTCACATATGAATCAGCATTAAATTTGTAAATTCCTGTTATTATCACGAACGCAATACGGAACGTCTGAATTGAGCAAGTGTCGCTTCCATTTCAGCTTAACTTTCGTCGCGCGTATTTTTCGTTTTACTTGTATATCTTTCTCCGTTCTAAGGTGGTGAGTTTTAGGCTTTGCTGGAGACCAGAGTAGTGCGTTTGCAAGCCCTACCCTGGCCTGAACGGTACTCCACAGTACTTACTTTGCAAGGTCCGGCGCTGCCATCCGCGACTCCGGCGCACAGGTTGGTGTCATGGATTACGCCGTCTATTTTGTCGTAGGCTGCCTTGCAGTCCCTCCGGCTGGTTACGCGCAGCTCGGCTTTCTGGAGGCGCTCAGACGGCGTTGTTCCGCCCTCCTGCACAGCCGGTGCACTGTCGCGTTTAGAATTCGTATGAAAATATTAAAATACATTTTATCGTTAAGTGTAAGGATTACTGATAATTGACGTACAGCCGGCCGGGAATGTAACTTTCGGTTCAGATAATCTGAACCAGATGTAACGAAAATGTTCTGTAGACACTGAAATAAATGTGACGGTATTCGATTTAAATAATGCAGTCCTGTTATCTTCAGTTTGTGATTAACTGACCCACGTTCACGATGTACGCCCGGGTTCCCGGGTGCGATTCCCGGCGGGGTCAGGGATTTTCTCTGCCTCGTGATGGCTGAGTGTTGTGTGCTGTCCTTAGGTTAGTTAGGTTTAAGTAGTTCTAAGTTCTAGGGGACTTATGACCACAGCAGTTGAGTCTCATAGTGCTCAGAGCCATTTGACCCATTTTTCTCACGATGTACGGCTGAGGAGGAGTAATTAACTGCTGTGACGCTGCCTGTGCGATTTGGCTAAGCTAAAAGTGGTGATGAATCTTACTTGAACAACGATACAGATATAGCCTACTAAATAGCACCACAGTCACAGATCTTGTTCACAGTCGTAGACCTTTCTTTAAAGTCTGCTACAGCTCAGTGTCTACGATGAGAACGAGCTGTACGTCGTCCCTGGATCGGACCGCTAGAGCTCTGGCTTATTGGCGTCTCAGCTCCCTCCCTCCCTCCCCTATGCACGTCACAGTAGTTTGCAGAGTACTGATTAACTTCTACCTCTTCCACAGTGAGGGGTACATTATTTAAAAAGTAAGTAACCCAGCCACGTTTTGTTTTCTCGCGCACTCGCCTTTTGATAGTGCTCAGGCCACGTATTAGAAATGATCTCTTCCAAGGTCTTAAATTCGTGGTCGCTGCCATGACCTTTCATCATCTGTTACGTCCAGTTCTTGAAGAGTTCCATAGTGCTACAATCTTTCACACTGTCGCTTGTAAAACTGTGCGCCAGACGGGATATACTTTTACATCTCTTGCCGGTGTGGAACGCCTTCTCTGCCGTGAATGTGTTGTATGACTACGGCAGAGCTGACAACTGTTAAGAGAGCCCTCCATTGTATTAAAAGGGTCTCCCTTGATCGTGTTTCAGCGTGTACTGACTCAATGAGCAGCCTCCAGGCTACTGACCGATGCTATTCTTGCCACCATTTGCTCTCCGCTATTCATGACTTTCCCGCTGTTGCTGTTTGCTGAGTTGCCGTTCTCTTGACCGACTGTTTGTCTAAACGAGCATTTAGTCGCTCCTTTTTTGCTTCCGTCAGCTGCTTGATTTGCTGGTGCATGTGAGATCTCTGCTCGCTCGCAAACTGAACATCTCTTGGGCTACTGCCCCATCTAATGAACTTCGCATAATCAAGGTGACTAATGTTGCACGATACTCTTCCTACTTCTCCCGGAAGCAATCCACAGCCCTATATCGTCTCCGCATCGGGCATGCCAGGTTAACCTACAGTTCTCTTTTGTGCGACGAGCCACTCGCACATTGTGGCTAAGGAGCTTTACAGACAGTAGCTCATTCTTGGTGGAATTCCCCCTCCTTTTGGCCCACCATGCTAAGTTTGGACTTCCGGAATCATTGCCTCTAATATTGGCAGAAGATACACGGATGACTGAATTGGTTCTCAGTTTTCTTCGTGAAAGTGATGTCTATTCTCAGTTAAAGGTTTTAATCTATCTCAGTACCAGGGGCAGGCTGGTCGGGGATGTGGCGTCTTCCTCTGTGTGCTACGTGTGGGGAATCCCCGACCCTACCTCCTTGATCAAGCTATTCTTTCATCCCACTTTTCCTCTGTTCACATCGCTTTTAGATTCGGTTTACCTCCTTCCTGCGGCACCCAAATTTTCTGTTCTGGGTGTCGCATTTTGTTGAACAGCGGGCGCTCGTTACAGTAATGGATTAGGAATAGGACAGCTGAGGGTGGGACATTTCCTGTTCATACGGAGCCACAGGGGCGTCCACTTGCGGACTTCCTGTTTCCCTCATCTAGCTTTTATTACTGGCGGTACGGAATGTCGATTACGTTTCTAGCTGGCTCTCTTTTACTGTTATGAATCTCCCGACAAAATCAGAAAACGTTCTCGATAGACATTTCTACTTCCGGATGCGCCTCTCTGGGCTCGAGGGACTTATGACCTCGTTCTGGTATAACAACCAACCACCCCCCCCCCCCCCCCCCCCCCCCCCACCCATCCGCCCAGTCACATTTTGGGAGCGCTCCATATAGTACTGAGCTTTCAGAATATCTTTCTCGTATGTCGGCCTTTTTAAATCGCCAATGTAACTAAATGGCTCCACACTGACCCATTCTCTGTTGTTAGCACTATTATTTGCAGAAAGAGAAGGAAGGAAATAGTCTTTAGAGAATGTGGTGTGGTTCGTAATCAGTATGTCATACCGTCGACTGACCCAGTGTAAAGGCACCCTTGGTAGCAGTGAATCACGCCATACGATATGGTGTTCTGGGAGGCGGGTTGACATTCGGGGAATGTAACCTGCATGGAGTTACATTGCTGTAACAGATGAAATGTAGTTGCGCTTTTCACACAAAATTTAATAAGAGCCTTAGCGATTTGGTGTTTGTGCTGTAGACTTAATGCAACAATGCTGTTTCCTAAAGGAATTACGTTCGTGTAGCGTAGCGGGGCTTATATCTGGATTTAAAACTTCTTGTTAAATAGAACTCGGCAGGTTATACTTCATTTATTGATCCACAGACAGAGAACTATTTTCTACTTCCTGGCATGGATGTCTGACGTGACCGCTGCTGTTCATTTTGTTTGATGATATCGTAATGAATGACTAATTGCTATCTGCTGTTTTCTACATGGGGTGGCTGGGTATGAGGAATTATTTTCCGACAATAATGCTAATAATATCTAGTCATATAGTGTACAAAAAAATCGGCCTGATGCAGAGATGGACGTCTAGTCCTTGACATGGAGAAACAAAAAATCATTCATGTTTTCAAATGTACTACCCTTTGATTACACTAGTGAAGCACAACTGTACTCAGTCATATCATGAAATTACTTGAAGCAACATCGTATGAGAAACGCAGTGAAATTACCAAATGGACTCAGTTGTCATAGGTCTTTTTTTAGTTTAAAATGTACAAACGTTACTAATGTCAAAGTGAATCTCAGTCCTATAGTATCATCTTGTTTCAGAATTTTGTAGTTAAACAAATTTTACTGTTCAGAAATGTTCTTGTCATAAGAAACACGCAGTTGATCAAATTGTAGGAGGTAAACCTTTCAAAGGTGTAGAGCAATCATTTCATGGCCCTGATTTTTTTTGTATTTAAAAATGTATGCCATTATTGGGAGAAAATGTTGGTTAAGAAAATATTTCAAATAAGAGATTTGGGTTTCAGGACAGCATAGGCAGCCTTTGTTAAATACACATGGGAGACGAGCATGCGACAAAAAATAAGCCCATAAATGTAGAAAACCAGTTTGAACGCCCTTTAAGTAATACGCAACCAGTAGCTATACACATTTAACAAAAAAATTACTTAGTTTAAGTATTGCCTGCAGCTCGTATTTTATGTCATAATTAAATATTTGTATTTTAGCGTTTCAGGAATTCCTAGAAAATTTCCTACTCCAGTCCTTAATTAGGGTAGTGCCACAGTGAGTGAGCCTCCACCTTGCTAAAACCGACATCTAATTATACGATTGAACAACAGAGAAGGGAAATGTTCGAGGCGCCAAGGTGCCAATACGGCGAGGCTTACCATGCGAAAGCAACAAACGTCACTTGTCAACACGTTTCGTCACGCCACACACAGTTCTCAATGTCGACAGTTGGAGTAGCAAATGTTGGCAGCTGACCTCCACGAGCCCCCAGCCGACCACGGTGGCGACGGCGTCCACAGGCACGGTCTGGTCCTGCCGCGGCAGCCGCGCCGGCGCCACCTTCGAGCCGTCCAGTCGGAAAGGCTCCACCACCTGCGGCGAGGCACGGGCTGGCTACGAACGTACACGGCACCACAGCGCAGGCGGCCGGCAACACGCGGTGCAATTGCGTCTCTACGGATCTGTATTGAAGTTTTAGGAGCGGACTTGGTCCCACCTTAAAACCTGTGTGACTTGGCATATCGGAAGTTTGTTCCCCCTTTGTGTAAAGGAAAACTATGCTACAGGTAGCTTACGCTCACAGACCACCGGAATACGTTGCAGGCAAAGGGCGTAACATTGCGAAGATTGTCCACTGAACTCCAAATGGTCCCAACACCAATGCAGGGTGGTTCTGCTTTAGTAGTTCGACGTGAATATCTTCGCACTACGTCATAATCTAAGTTCCTTCTAGAGCCATTAGAGTTTGTAGAGACACAAGTATACGTCACACAGTTTAGAAATTGTTACATTTCATTTCATAGAAGTTATTTCTTTACTCTGTCACAACTTAAAAAAAAAATACGATCAGTAGCAGGGCAGCTGTAAAATCAGTGAGATTATAGAGCGCCGAGGGTGCATCTGCCATGTATCGGCTGCAGGGTAAAGTAAGGCAGCTCGTTAGTAGCCTAAGAAGTACGCAACCAATAATCTGTAACTGTGTTTTAAATGTATAGCTATAAATAATTTTTTGTATTAATCTCTATATATTGTTAAGTAGATCTTAGTTTTAAAAGTATTATGAAGCTTTGTAATTAAAGCATGTAATGAGTCATGACTTTAAAGAGACTTCCCCGCGGAAGGGTAAGGCGGGAGAAACGTTGTGACAGTAAGTTCCAGAACAGTTCTCTTTATGAGTGGAAAGGGTTGTGAAGTAGCGTGTGGTGCGATACCCACGTACCGTATTGTGTGGTGACTAAATTGAGCACAATCATTGTTAAAGGGCCTCGGATGGACGGGAAATTATTGCTACACATAATTCTACGATAGTAAGCAGCTATTTGTCAACCAGACAGCAGTGGCAATGCTGCTACGAGGGCCAGTGGGAAGTTGTTGTTTGCTGTGAAGGAGGCAGACATTACGTTTCAGCAGTACCCACTCTACTGGCCAAATATTACGATGGGAATTAAGACTTGGAAGCCACTGTGTAAAAGCCGCTAAACCATCCATCGGTAGCAAAATCTCGTCAAAGGCTGCAATACTTTGCTCAACGCCACAAAAGAATTGAAGTATTTATTTCTATGGTGAAGTTCAGTATATTCTATTTTTCATATTGACGGACATATTGTAAAAGTCATGATTCGTTGTTCTCTTGTACAGGTAATAAAATTTAATAGTTTGAAAGCAACAAGCTTTATCTCAGTGTTATTATTTCAGTAGATGTTTAGTATGTCCTTTTCACATACTCTGATATTTCATCAGCAACATTTTCAGATCATAAGCTGGTTATACTTAGGCCTATATAAAGTGCTTAATATTGCCATATTAAACAAAGCATCAGAATGTGTACAGAGTATCAGCTATTTTATTACATTGACAAGCATAATAAAAGCAGTTGCAGAAGAAGGCAACAAAAGATACTGTTCGCATTTTCATTACTTCAAAAAAGATTATTACTATGGTGTTCAGAACATACGATTTTACTGATTCTTGGCGTTTGAGAACCTAAATTTGTTTCAACAAAAATGCAGGAAAGTGTTTGTTAAGTTGCATTGAAGTACTATCAATTCAAAAATTCTCCACGTTGAAAATGATGAGCAAACGTCAGTGTAAAAACTCATTTTCAATCAATGGTCAATTCTGTGTAAAGATAATGTTACAGAAAGATGTTTATTAGTTACAAAAACTACAAATACCAGCACCACAGTAGATACGGATTTTCAGAGCTTAGCAGCAGAGTTTCACTCAACATTTCAGTGTTCTTTTCCGTGAAAATGTGTCGAGTTCAAAACAGATTTATTCTGTACTGATGAAAGTGTCTTTTGCTGCGGTAACGAAAGTAATACGTGTGTATGATCCATATTGTCCATTTGCAGTGTATGTCGCTATTTCAAAGTGGTTATGATTTATATTGTGTGCTCACCTCCCCCTTGTTTGCTTGTCAAGTTACTATATTGGTTCCAATGAACCTATGAGTAACTTGGGTTTAACGAGAAGCTGTCTTTCTGCAGCGAGGTATTAGTGTGAACGAGATACCTTAGGGATAAATGTCGAATGAATGTACGGGATACAGTGTTTGGTAAATTTTTGTGAATGAAATTTTAATCCCTTCTTATCCACACAGTTACTTCTTGTACCTAGACATTCTCCGCACCACTAATGTGCGCGTGGATGTCTACGTAGATAGGTGAAATATATTTAATTTTCTC
The DNA here is from genome assembly GCF_023864275.1 of Schistocerca cancellata. Lineage (NCBI taxonomy): Eukaryota > Metazoa > Arthropoda > Insecta > Orthoptera > Acrididae > Schistocerca > Schistocerca cancellata. Next base: position 574,491,069 of record NC_064628.1, read on the forward strand.
CCACATTCCGTCTAAAACGGTCTAGGAAAAGCGGTGCGTGTCACTGCAAGTATTACGGAACTACACACCATTTTCTTGGTGAAGTTATTAAACAAGCTGACTCAAAAATCCGGTCCCATAGGACAATTGGGGCGAACCAGAACTCTGCCTACCAACTTACAGAGGGTGTAGTATACAGGGTGGTCCATCTGAAGTTTCGGATGAGATTATCGCGAAAACTATGTATCGGGTAACAATAGTGGGTAAGACAAGTTCGTAAGCTAAAAGGGGACATCAAATGATACTACACGTACCTCCAGCCCCCGCCCCCTTGGGTGGGGCGGGGGGGGGGGGGGGGGCAACTTTTAAATCTTAAATGGAAACACCCTTTTTTAATTGCAGATTCGGATTCTCCATAAAAAGTAATCAAGTTTTGTCTGAAACATTTTTTGAACCATTGACATATGGCGCAGAAATCGAGAAAAAAGTAAAATTCTGAAAGAACGCTAATCTATTTAGAATTATCCGAGAAAGACGCATCAAATCGATTAAAAAATGTGCACCAGTTCTTTCGTTACGCCAAATTAAGCTATTTTTGTACAAAATGTACTGTATCCAGGAACAACGACATGGACGTAGTAGAATGATGTTCCCATGGGGTGCTTCATTAGTGTGTGTCCCCTTGAATCTCAGAATTTGGGGTGCTTAATTAATGAAATTAGACACTAAGAAATTGTTCAGAATTATCCCCATTTGCTTCAATGCATAAAGTCAAATGTCTGCGAAAGTTGTCCACAGTTTCGAGCAGCACATCCCGTGGTATGGCTGCACACGCTCTTCGAATTTCGGGTTGTGGGCTGTGTTTCATAAACAATATTTCTTAAATAACGCCACAAGCAAAAATCAGGAGATGTTAGGTCTGGTGAACGGGGAGGCCACTGAATTGGTCCGCCACGTCCTATCCACCGACCAGGGTACCGTAATTTAAAATGTTCCACACACTTTTAGCATAATGGGGAGCTGCTCTGTCCTTTTGGAACCACAATCTTTGCCTAGTTTCAAAATCAACATCTTCCATTAGCTCCAACAAATCATCGTAGAGAAGTTGTAAATAAGATTTCCCAGTAACATTTCGGCCAAAAAATACGTTCTATCAAGTAACCGTTCAAAAGTCCACACCAGGCCATTAGCGACCATTTGTGTTCATTGTCAACGCGTCTGTGCCAGTGTGGATTGACAGGGGACCAATAATGACAATCAAGACCATTTAATTTGCCATTGGTTTTTAATGTGGCTTCATCGGTGAACATAACGCATCTAAAAAAAAAGACATTGTCACCTCTTATCATTTCCAAGGACCATTGGCAGAAATGCACGCGTATTTGCATATCTTTCGGCGTTAATGCCTGTGTCAGTGTGATATGATACACAAGATATTTATGTGCCTTCAAAATCCTTAAAACAGTTGATTTCCGCATTCCGGTTTGTCTCTGAATCGCACGGCTACTAATTTCGGGATCCATTTGAACACAGGCGAGAACGGCAAGGGTACGAGCGTCATTTTGATTGTATTAGCGATGACGATGTGGACGGTGCATGTACCCATTTCGAGCTCGTCGAGTGCAATTTCGAAAATGTTTTCGCTTGGATGTCGTCTGTTTGGGAAACGATCCGCATACAATTGCGCAGCTGCAGCGTATTTGTTATGGTATTCACCTAAAATTAACATCATATCAACAATCTCTGTAAGAGGATAGTGAGCCATGTTTCGCTAAAGAATAATTTACTTTCACAATCTGAAAGTGAAGTGACGCCTGATCGCATTGCACCGACCTTTATACTGAGCCATAGTTCGCAGTTTGGTCACGGTAGCTCCTCAGTCGGGTGAGTAATGCAATTGTGAAGAGTTCCCTAACGAGATTTTAACACCATTCCGCCTCCCCTCCTCCCCCCCTCTCCATCAAAAACTGTGGCGGGTAGGATACATTTTGCAAAAAAAAGCTTAATTTGGCACCGTGAAAGAATTGGTGCACATTTTGTATCGATATGATGCGTCCTTCTTGGATCATTCTAAATAAATCAGAGTTCTTCCTCGATTTTAATTTTTCTCGGTTTCAGCGGCATCTGTTAATGGTTTGAAAAATGTTTCAGACAAATCTTGATTACCTTTTTATGGAGAATCCGAATCCGCAATAAAAAATAGGTGTTTCCATTTAAGATTTAAAAGTAGCTCCGCGCCCCACCCAAGGGGGCGGGGGCTGGAGGTCACGTGTAGTATCATTCGTTGCCCCCCTTTGAGCTTACGAACTTGTCTTACCAACTATTTTTACCCGATGTATAGTTTTCGAGATAATCTCATACGAAACTTCAGATGGACCACCCTTTAGATCAAAACAAGAAAATAATGTCGTGCAAACACGGGTCTAAACTGCATACCTTATGTATTATGAGCACTTGTTCAGTAGATGAGATGTGTTTCATAGTAGCAAAGACGAAGAATTGCTTATAGCTCGTAGAATATACAATTTAGAGCCCGTGTTTACTGTACACTTTTCTCTTGTTTTAGGCCATACTACCCCTCCAGAAAGTTGTCAGATCTGGTTAACCATATTCGTCCTGTGGAACATGACATTGAAGTCAGATTTCGTCGTGTGACGAATGTGATTCAGTCCAGTCACAAAATTTAGCCATATGTGACAAAACAGGACCCCCTTCGGATGTTAATCTAACTAGAAAGGACGTGCTCATCTAATAGTGGAGGAACTATCATAAAACTCTGATTCCTCACGTCCGAAAGTAACTGTAACCGAGAATATCTAACTTTTCCCAGGATTAACTGAATATTACGCTTACACGTGTAAGCAAGGCTCATGAAACCATAACATGATGAGTATTCCCACATCTGCCAAAATGTTTCCCCCTCTGACGTAATATTTTAACAAGTCGTAGTGGGTTACGCTCTGCTACTGTGATGGCGGACACTGCACAACGCGCATATTTGATAAACACAGGAGAAAGATTCACACAAAAACAAGACAGCCTGCAACTGCAGATAAACCCTCACAAATAAAATAAATTTGTACATATGTATATAGGAAGATAACTGGCATGCAAAGAAATGACACCTGTAGAATCAGTTGATTCACTGAACAGAAGTGATTCTAATCTTTAAGATACCGAAAAATGCAGTTCAGCGTTGAGTGCAACTTCAGTTGTTCTAGAGACAGTGGATATGAAAATGTAACATAAATTTAACACAATTATTAAGTTGCATATAAAGTTTTTCACAGCAACAGTTCGCGTGGGCTGAGATTGTTTATGACTAGCAAATCTTCGCTTGGCTGGTGGTGTCGGCGAATCGTCGACGTTGGTCCATAATCCTTCAGCATGCAGTCCAGTAATTATCATCGTCTTGCTGTTCTTGTTGATCTTAGCCGGCTGTTGTGAATGCAGAAGAAACGCGAGATGATGATAGAACTACCTTGTTCAGCGCAAGTATATGCAGTGACGAAAGTAGGACAAGCGTCATGAAGTTAACGCATGACGTGTCCCAACGTCATAATGTTCGTTAGCTGTTAATAGTAACAGTTTTAATCCTGTGGTTTCCCGTTGGCTCACAGTCCGTTTCATTTCACAGAACCATCGCCCGCAATTATAAATCACATTAATGTACTCCTATATGCTCTATTTGTAATCTGAATTAACTCCGCGGTATGCATCAAACAACCTGTGCTGTGTACAAGCCACCGTAAACTCAAATCAGTCGCGCGGCTGTCAACACACCCGTACATTGGAGATTAATGTTCTTTATATCAATTCACGGCAAGAAAGTACTTTGACGTATTTCACTTTAATTTAACAGTTAGTGGTGTGCATTAAACAGACCGTGCTGTCAACAGTTAGAAACGTAGACTTACAAGCATCCACGCAGCTTAATAGGTTGCAGATCATAGCATTTAAGGTTAAAATGCCAAATAGCAATTACGACTAATAAGCAACACGAAACTTATGTAATTAGTTCCTTAAACACGGTACACACCGAAAAAGCAAAAGCGTATTGCCTATCAAACAGTTACTTTATGTCCGCCGCGGACGCAGAACGCACTTAGCACTCGCGCCCCATAACCCTCTTCTTGTTCCCGCCTTAGAATCTTTGTTCATGCTTTCCACTATAGACGTATCGATTATCGGTACCCTTCTTCACCGTCCAACGCATGTCGCTTAACACTAATGGCGTACGACCTTGAACAGTTTCAGAACAAAAATACATCATCACATTTTCGTGCTCACGGAAAATGAATTCAAACAAAGTGTTAGTAAACGTAGGTACATGGAGTATCATAAAAATGAGAATAGCAGTTACATTCGTGACAACTGCGTGACTTACACAAATACAGTTGTACAAAGAAATAAATTTACAACACTCGTCTAGAAATACTTCTTTCGCTGTATCATGAAAATAACTCAAAAAAAGGAAAAACAAAGTACAGGAAAAAGGGGAAAAAAGTATTATACTGCGGCGTAGTGTTATCCTCGCACCAACAGTGGTTCGGCAGTCACGCAGAATGGGATACTGGAGTTAATGAAAAACACTGTAAGGTGGATAGACTTGATGCCGTATTATTTTCCCCTGTAGAGAGATAAGTTCTATCGTAAGTTATCACCTGAGGATCCTCTTCATGACGTTTTTAGTGTAAAGTGGGTAACCGCAATAGACGACATTCTGCTCGAAATGGAGTATCTTGTGGAAATCCGCTGAGAGTCTTGCGGTGTTACCACAATAAATGATTATGACGTGAATATTAAAAAGCTTCTTCTTATTATTTTTATTATTAATACAGAGTAAGATTACTCTTACTTCTTCAGTAATAAGCTTCTAGTGCCTATTCCAACTTCAGGTGTGCTCTGTTCACTAGCGAACGCGAAAGCTTCCAGGGCCTAAGACCTGTTTCAGAATCCTTACAACGCTACCAGTGTCGGGCCTCACAATGGAAGCAACGGCTGCTTCGGTAACGCGGATTGTGAACACACAGCTCAAATGTTACGTAGGCCTCTATGACATCGCCAAGCCGGATGGAAATGCCAGAATTTGGAAGCGTCAACAGAAAAAAAGGTGCGCAACAGGTCGACGTTATGTCGATCCAATAGCGGAAATACATTCCAGACGTCACGATTCGTACAAGAAAGTGACGTACTCAGTACTTTCCTTTTGAATCTACGCTGTGGCGTAGTAGTTTTTGTAGCGAGGAGATTCTTGTGTTAGTGAACTTAGATTTGAAGTTTGGCGTAAGGAGAGTTACTCTCCATGGCAGTTTTGTTTGCAACATATTTGTCAGTAGATTTGAAAAATGCAAGTTACCGATGGTATATATGGAATAAATAATGTAACAAGCAGTGCAAAGACAAAACTTCAATAACGATATGTACAACAACGGAATTAATCTTTCTGTTTGGAAACTTGCCACTATTTTACATGAGAGTACACGATAGTGATGTTATTAATACCCGTTACTTGCTGAGTTATGTTTGATTTACAGTGAGTTTATGGTCGAATAAATTACAGAGCAGGCGATTGGGTGCATGTAGCTAAAACACACATGTTAAAGCCAACCTTTTCGGAAAGAATATTGCGGTGTCCAAACCTTTGAAATGTATCGTAGGCTTCAATAAAAACTTGGTTTAAACAAAAAGTGGCCGGCCGTAGTGGCCGCGCGGTTGAAGGCGCTACCGTCTGGAACCGCGCGGCCGCTACGGTCGCAGGTTCGAATCCTGCCTCGGACATGGATGTGTGTGATGTCCTTAGGTTAGTTAGGTTTAAGTAGTTCTAAGTTCTAGGGGACTTACGACCACAGCAGTTGAGTCCCATAGTGCTCAGAGCCAAACAAAAAGTGTTTTAAATATATTGCTTATTTATTTTTCACTAAAACTTGTTCCTGGGAGCCGTTAAATATAATGATTAATATATTTCGTTATACATTTACTCGTGGTCTGCTGATATTAATACCGTTACACACGTTACGTCTTCCTGCTCCTCGTACATCTCTTCATCATCAAAAAAAGTGTATTTTCTTCAGCAGTCTGATTCAAAACGTATGTTGTCGGCTCAATTTCCTTTTGTGGCCTGAACTTACAGCTAATTTACACAGACTCTTCTCGTCGTTCTTTACTTTCACGCACGCTACCTTGATAGTGCCACAGACCAGTCGATAAAACTACTATTTATTATGGCTTCGTTACTAAGGTGCATCCGAGTACAGTTAAGGGTGTTTAATTCGGATCAGGATACCTGGAGGGGACTGTGCAACCGATTAATGTTCATCAGATAGTTATGATTTACTTTAGTGGACTATACATTGCACAACAGAATTAAAGGATAACATTTTCGGAAATATCTAATGCCCACCCAATGCGTGCATAAGTTTGAAATTTGGCTCATAGGTGCGTACAACCTTCCTCTGTAATTATGCAAAAGCACGCTGCCCTGCGACATCACCCTCGGGCTGCATGACGCAAGGTGTACACACATGCGGAAAAAAGTCCATAACTGAGTAATTCATGTGACGTGTAAGGTACGTAAATGATATCATGTGGGCACCAAATTCAACCACAATTCTCCCCAATGCCGTCGCGGACGTGTCACACGACTGGAAGGTCGTGACACCCTCTCTTACCCTCATTTCACCCCTTCTTACGCCTATGCGATGGAGGTCAGAACAACGACGCCCAGCGTTGAAATCGCACAGTTTTCGTACGAATGGCTGAGTAAAATGTTCCAGACACACCGCCGCTTAAAAACGGCTAGAAAAGGCAGCAAGGTGTGACATAAAGAGCGATTATGAAACCACCCCTTTCCTTGGCGCGTTGATGCCCAAACATATCACGGCCGAAAAGACGTTCTCCACAACCTTTGACACTACTGACACCCTCTAGCGGGTCAACCGTTCTGTAAGGAGCTTGTGGGGCTTGCACTCCCATAGGACGTGACCGCACCCGCAGTGTTTGCTGTCGTGTACAGTTGGAACCACTGCGTACCGTTCAAAAGAATTCGAAGAAATCTGAACGTGATCCGAAGCAACTAAGAGTGCTTACGGTTTTTCAGCGCTCCTATTTTGTGGCCTATGCCGTAATCAAGCGTGACTGCAACATTAAGAAGTGCACGAATAAAATGGCAATGAGTCCCTCAAAGACACTTCCCCTAGTTTGGCAACACCTCGAATGCCTCCCGCGCACCTTCGTTGTGTACGTTACAAATGTACCTACAGAAATTTCGACACCAGCCTGACAGCTGTCCTAGCGCCTGAAAGTAGGCGAACCCCACCGAAGGTGTATCGAGAGGGCTTGCTAAATATCTGGACACTACAGCAGCCGCCAGGCTGATTTGGTGTCGAAATTTCTGAAGGTACATTTTTAACGCGCTTACCAAAGGTGCGTAGGTGGCACCGAGGGTGTTGACGAAGTCGTCGGCCGTAAAGGAACCGTTTGCCGTTTTATTCATGCACATTTTACTGTTGCGTTGCTCCGTGATCAAGCCACAGGAGCGCTGAAAAAGCATCGGCACCCTTAGTTGCTCCGGATCACGTTCAAATTTGAGTGGTCTCTAGTGGTTCCAACCTTTACATGAGAGCAAAAATGGCGGTCGCAATGCACTCCAAAGGGGTGCGATCACCTTCAATGAGGATGCAACCTCCAATGTCCTAAGAGGAGGATAGAAACGCCAAGGGTGTTAGCGGTGTCAGAGGTTGTGAAGGACGTCTTTCTGCTATTCACCGCGCTACAAACTGTCGTGAAATGTGTGGAAATCGACGTCCCAAGGAAAGGTATGGTTCCACTGGCGCCTTCTGTGCCTCCTCCTGAGGCCTTCCCATGCAGATGATGAGCGGCGGTGTGTGTGTGTGTGTGTGTGTGTGTGTGTGTGTGTGTGTGTGTGTGTGCGCGCGTGCGTGGCGATTGTGACCTCCATGGCAGAAGCGTCAAGAGGAGGGGTAGCACGTGTGACGACGTTCGCAACGTGTGACAGGTCGACGATTGCAGTGGGCAGAATTTGGTGCGAATGTGACACCATTAACCCACCGTACGGCTCACATCAATTTCTGAGCTGTGGCCTTTCTTTCCCTGTGTGAACGCCTTGCTGTTTCAAGCGCCGCCGAGACCGAGGGTGATCTCGCAGGGCGCCATGCTTATGCACCATTGCAGAGGTTACAGTCACGTTTGAGCCCAATTTCAAACTTCTGCCTCGCAGTGAGAGGCGATTACGAGGTTTTGAAAAGTAATCGTTTAACTGTGTTTCGTAGTGCAGATACAGTAATATTGTCCCATACTCACGGAATCAGCGTAGAGGGAGCAGATACAGGAATCCTGATCCGCCGCCCATGGCAAGGTTCTAGTGGAGGTGGTCTGCCGCTGCCGTTGTCCGATTTGTTATGAAGTGTGCAGTGCGTATCTGTGTGGATCACTGTGGATAAGAGTGATGCTGGATTTGTGTTGTCATGGTTCAAAGGAGAGGAGAGGGTGAAACTAGGTGCCGGCACATGGCGTACTTTTCGCGAATAGCGCCGAGGCTCTCATTAGTTAAGTGTTTTCACACAGTAGTCGCCCAAATAGATCGCTACATTACATTGGCGTCACTTTTATGTAATGGTGGAAGAAATTTTTATGTGTTGTTAATTAAGAGAACTATTAAGAACTAAACTGTCTTCCCGGCGTCGCCTTCATCTTCAGAAAGAGAAAGACACACTAATGTCCAGAGAACAATAAATATCTTCATAATTATTAGATTTTTTTTTCTATGCTGGAGGCGGCAAAATGAGATGTAACAAGAGCTAACCGCACAGCTACCAGATGCCTCTTTCCAGCGGGTGCTGGAAAAGCACATGCAGTCGCAGGCTCAGCCACAACTATGCAACTGCGCCAGTACATACCAGCCCTTCACCTCAAGTGTACAGAAAAGTACCTTGCCCCGATACCGAAAACTGTCTCTGTCGTACAGAATACCCCCGGGGCTAGTACACGAGTGCGCTCAGGAAATGATACGGTAACAAAATAGCTGATGTTTGGTACAACAATTTAATAAGAAAAAACGTCATCCTATAGTCACAGCCGTGGTTTGTAGAGTAAAGGCCTATGCTTGTCGAGCTGTCCGGGCCTATATTTAGGTACTTAAACATGTTAGCCCGCATCTCGTGGTCGTGCGGTAGCGTTCTCGCTTCCCACGCCCGGGTTCCCGGGTTCGATTCCCGGCGGGGTCAGGGATTTTCTCTGCCTCGTGATGGCTGGGTGTTGTGTGCTGTCCTTAGGTTAGTTAGGTTTAAGTAGTTCTAAGTTCTAGGGGACTGATGACCACAGATGTTAAGTCCCATAGTGCTCAGAGCCAAACATGTTATTTCGTCGTCATTTGTACATAAATTTGCACTGACCTGTCTGCTTTCGATTATGATTTGTATTGATTATTTTTGACGTCCTACCTTGAGCAGGGCAATGTCGTGGCGCCAGAAGTTCACTGGGTCGTATCCCGGGTGGACGAGCACTCCACTCAGCTGATGGCGCGTGCCGCCGTAGCTCAGCGACGTCGTGCCAGACACCACCGACAGCGAGTCCACCTCACTGCGACAGGGCACAGCCACGGCGTCACTTCCACTCCCCTCTGGCAGAGTGAGACGGCAGAGAGCGGTGTAGCCACCACTGACTACAGCTACGACCTAGTCCTGGGATGCCGCGACTGTTACGATGGGCATTGGGTTGGGATGATGGGTCGGTGATCAGATGGGGCTGATGATGGGGAGGGGGATGATGATGGGGAGGAGGATGACGGGGAGGGGGATGATGGGAGTGTGGCACCAAGTTTCAGGCGCCACAGTAAAAGAAAATTGTATCCATTTGAGATTGACTGCTCAGGTCCAGAAACGACTGAATATAAAAGCTAAAGCTATGTAGGTAAATGTGTTCCGGAAAAAAACTTGAAACTGCAGTATATAAATCCAAGCAGACGTGAGATCCATTTCATACTGCATATCTATAGAATTGGCCAAAATCTGATAGACAAAAATTTGGAGAGATCGGTACGCCTGATCACATCGTATTAGGGTGTTCTCTAAACAGTAATGTCAGGGGCAACATCGCTCTAGATATGAATCTTCGGCTTTCATAAAAAAACGCTGATTTCTGGGCAGGTATCAATAAAATGAAGTCCAACAAAAACATAGGGCGGTATTTAGACTTTCGAAATTGTTAACAGAGTGCTGTGACTAGAGTTTTACCGAGACCAACACTTAATCAATATATAACACTTCGTTAGAATTAATTTCTAGAACTGGTCGTGGTATGTAACCTGTATATTATATTTGTAACTTCATGGTGTTCTTATTTTTTTCTGTAAAATCATAATATGAACCGCAGGGTGTTGAGAAGTGTCACTTACGCCTGCAAGATCTAGCAATGGTCAAACCTAGAAGTAGTGCTCCTATAATGATATGACAAGAAACCAATACCTGTTGAGATACAGGCCAACCCGGTCTCTCATTCCCATGTGCGTGTTGCTTAGACGTAGACACTATAGGCAGTGCTGCGCGTGGTTACCTCGTATCCTGGCACACCCTTCGACCCTCCTCTGCAGTGTATCATATACTCTTCCAAATATACTTGGCTCTGCTCGCATTGCATCACGTATATTTGTCACACGTTCATATAACACCTGCACGATGTCGATGGTTCGAGCGTACTCATGTGCCTTTAAAATTGTCACCACAGCCAGAAATATAAAGGATTCGGGTCTCGTGAACGGGGAGACCACGATACAGAACCACTTAAACAAGTCCATCTCCCACGAAGCGTTGCGGCGAAGTACTGTCGCACGATCCACAGAAAACATGGGGTACTCCGTCGTGCATAAACCACAATCGTTTTCTTTCCTCAAGGGTAACCGTCAGTGTCCTGCAGATTACAGCTATTCAGACATGCGCAGTGAACTGTAACAGTAGGACGTCCATACAAGGAAAACTGCCCATACCTCAAAACGTATTCGTTTCAGAAGTAATCAGTATTCAGGGATATGAAAGTATAATTTTAAGAATGTTTCTTCTAGTTGTAACCAACTCTACCTATTGAATCAATATGTGACACTTTTTTACACACCCAGTATAGCTTCATAACACAAATATAGCATGTGTTCGTAAGACCTGATGCAGACAACCAGGGAACATGTCAAGTAAATTGGTAACCTCACTAAATGAACTGAATATGGAGAAAATTCTGCAGTTGAACACCAGAACTCGCGAACAGCTGTTGCTACTAACAAGGGAACCTCCCCATCGCACCCCCTTATCAGATTTAGTTATAAGTTGGCACAGTGGATAGGCCTTGAAAAACTGAACACAGATCAATCGAGAAAACAGGAAGAAGTTGTGTCGACTGCGAAAAAAATAAGCAAAATATACAAACTGAGTAGTCCATGCGCAACATATGCAACATCAAGGAGAATATGAGACATGAGCGCCGTGGTCCCGTGGTTAACGTGAGCAGCTGTGGAACGAGAGGTGCTTGGTTCAAGTCTTCCCTCGAATAAAAATTTTACTTTCTTTATTTTCGCAAAGTTATGATCTGTCTGTGCCTTCATTGACGTCTCTATTCACTGTAATAAGTTTAGTGTCTGTTTTGCGACCGCACTGCAAAACCGTGCGATTAGTAGACGAAAGGACGTGCCTCTCCAATGGGAACCGAAAACATTTAATCGCAAGGTCATAGGTCAACCGATTCCTCCACAGGAAAACACGTCTGATATATTCTATACGACACTGGTGACGGCATGTGCGTCGCATGACAGGAATATGTTGTCGACCCACCTAACTTGTACACTTGGCGAATGGGTAAAAAGATTCTTCTACCTTGCACGATTTAGGTTTTCTTGTGGATGTGATAATCACTCCCAAAAAAGTGATTAAAACATAAGACTTTGTCACATAAATTGCAACAAATGAATGCAACAGTTTCACAGTCGCACAGTTTTCCCTATGCTTTGTCAAAACATATGTTTTTAACGTTTTCAAATTTTTCCGTGTGTAGACCGTCAAATCCTGCGTATGTCCAAGCAAATCTGAACATGTCCTGGAATTTTGGAAAGCGAAGTTGATTATGTGTGAGTGCCTGAACTTTGATAATTGTCTGAAAATAAAAAAATTAAACTTTTCATTCGAGGGAAGACTTGAACGAAGGACCTTTCGTTCCGCAGCTGCTCACGCTAACCACGGGACCACGGCGCCCATAACGCACTTTATCCTTGCTGTTGCCTATGTTGCACATGGACTACTCAGTTTGTATATTTTGCTTATTTTTTTCATAGTTCCACACAACTTCTTCCTGTTTTCTCGATTGATCTGTGTTCAGTTTTTCAAGGCCTGTCCACTGTGCCAACTTATAACTAAATCTGAAGGGGGTGCGATGGGGATGTTCCCTTGTAAGTAATAAATTAATTCATTATGTTTCTAGTTGCTTACATTTGCAGGATAGCCAAACCCGACCAACGTGACTTGGAAATTACCGTAAGTCTTCGCGGATGTCTGTAAGTACAGATGCTACACGTGTTTACATATGAAGAAACCGCGTGGATTTCATATCAGATGAACGACGTAGCAATAAAGAGGATGCTCTTTCCGATTCACATTCCATGGAACGACTGTCGTTGGTGTTCATTACTTTTTTACTTAAAGTGGCTCGTAACCTATTACTTGCCAGGTAGCTTGTCATTGACCAAGGAGGCAGAATTAGCTAATCGCTAATAGTGAGATAAAGTAAAAAAAACAGCCTACGTAGGAAAACGTTTTCCATTAAGATAAACCGTATTGGACCGAATAAGTCATACTTTTCCCCCAAATATTATTCCACGAAATATTAGTGTGCTGTTTACGAGCGCGACCTTACGAATATCGGTGTATTTACTCATTATAGAAATTTAGTCTGTAGTAATCGTCCTTTAATTAGAAATGGAGCAGATTATCGTTAATGCTTGGAAGTTAAGCGTTGTATGCAGGGTTATACTCGTATTTCCAACGTGTACAAACTCTAGGGATTGGTTGATGAGAGGATACGGAATAAAAAAGGTCTAATGAACTCGTGTCCGGAAATGCATGGTTTCTATGCTAGAGGCCATTTATTCAGTCAAGCGTTGTTACAGACACAGCATGCAGCTACAGATGCAGTGCCTGTTGAAAATGGTTTCCTTGTGGCTCAACCCACGCATGTACGCGCCATAGCATGTTCTGGAGCACCATCATGTGGCAGCTACAAATCCTTCGTATCATTCATCAACCAGGGAAGACACGGTTGACATGCGTCCGGACGTTAATGGCGAAGTGGGCTGGAGCACCATCATGTAGCAGCCACAAATCCTTCGAATCATCAATTGCACTTCTTCCCCAGCAGGGAAACAGTCACCGGAAGAAACGCCGACAGTTCCGGCCTATTATGCGACGTGGAAGGAAGACTGGTCCCAAAATTCGGTCGCTAATTATCCTGGCCCCACTCATCCCGACTGCACTGATGCTGATAATTCGCTGTTACCGTGCCATAGCTGTTCTGCATACTGTTCCACAGATGTCTGTTACGAAAGTTGAAGATACCACTCTGCGTAAAGGTGGCCTCATCTGTGGATAGATTGGATGACACAAATCCCAGAAATGTGATTGCATGGTGAAGAAACCAGTGATAAAACTTCTCCCGATGTGGAAAGTCTGTCGCTGCACACTCTGTAAGTGATGACGGTAATAACAGTTGTCATGCAGAATGTTCCACACGGTCTCGTCCGGCTTACGGTGTACTGGCGGGCCAGCTGCGTGGTACTGACAAGGCGGTCGCCTTCCACAGCGTTAATCACATTTTCCTCCAAGTCTGCTGTCCGGAACATTTCGGGTACGTCCTTCATGGTTTCCTGCTTCCTGAAACGACCCTGTCTCAGACAAACGGCGAAACACTGTTGCAAACATTGAATGCTGTGGTTGTTGTCGGCGGGGATAGGTCTCATGATTCAACGTTGCTGCTCGCCGCCCGCTGCTATTTGCCTTTCCGTAAGTAAACACTATATCGGCAAGTTCTCGATTCGAATACCGAACCATTACGTACAACGCTATATCACATCCACTACAAGGTGAGACAGCAAGAGAAGTGAATCGGACACATTATTACCGGTTACTATGGCAGGAGAGCGCGCTAGGGCGTGACGTATGAGGAACAGTACCACTCTCTAGGAGGAAACCATGCATACTGTAACTGTGACTGCATGGTACAGCGCCTATTATACCACAGTCTCTGTAACATTGTATGACTTAATAAATGGCCTCTAGCATAGAAACAATGCATTTCCGGACGTAAGTTCATTCGACCTTTTCTGTTCCGTATTCTCTCATCGATCAATCCTTGGTTTGTAATTGGTGAAAAAAATCACCCTGTGTAAGGTAGCTGAGTCTCTGTCCTGGATCGTTGATACTTCGTTCGCTAACTCCAATCCTAAAGATGGGTGATATCAGAATGTTGACATTTCACTTAGGTATTATAGTGCTCACACTTACGCTGTTTTATAGGCAGGACAGGCACAAGCATTCCCTAACTAAAGAACAAAGTTTAGTGTTCACCACTGAGTGGTAACACAAAAAAAAAAGAACTGGACCTAGTTGTTACGCAAATTTCAAACTCGCGTATTTTCGTGCACAGAGAGTACGTACACGAGAGTTCTCAGAAAGTATGACTCGCTGCTGTGTGTACAGTGCCCAGGATGGTAAAGATGATAACGTACTTCGGGAAGACTTTGATAAAAGTAGTGGCAATGATAAAACAAATACTAGTAGTGAAGTGAAATCAGTGAAGACTGTGATAAGAAGACTGGTATTCCTGCTTAATTTACGTACATTCAACATTTAAAAAACGTGACTGAGCGTGACCGTGACCGTGTTGTGAACAGGTTTTGTAAATGGGTGATTAGCATAATTTTTTACACACTGAGCTTCTGATTTCCCCCCCCCCCCCCCTAAAAAGGAAGGCATTTTCCCATGGTGTTTGACACGCTAGCTTGAGCCATTATCTCAGTGCTACGATCCGTGTGAAAGAAAAGTAGTTGCAAATCCTATGACGTAACTGGCAAGCATCAGGACTCCCGCCTCATATCAAACTTGTTTGATCTGCAGTTGTGTGTTTGCTTCCTTCATGTCAACGGTCGGGTGATAAAACTGCAAGACTGAAACTCTGCGGTCTGGAGGAAAAACCAGTGCTGTGTGATGTAAACATTGAGTATTACACAGATAATTATGTAATAAAGCCAACGACAAAGAGAATTTCTAGTGCCCTCTCAATACCTAGCTTCAGATTAAGAGAGCCGAATTCATAATTCAAGAACTTGAGTATTAGTTATTGTCAGGAGTAGAAAATCAACTGATAACGAACAGTCAGTATCCTTCACTGACTGAACTTGAATCTAGAACTCTTCGATTCCATTAAATGAATAATTTCATTATCTCATTTCTTCAGAAATGACCCACTTATTAAAACGTGATCAGTGAAAAAGTTTATATAATACAAGAGCGTCTTGAAAATTAATACCTCCAGATGTTTTATGTGGAAACGTTTAAAGCCTTTTAAGCAGAACAAAACTTAACTTTCTACATCTTTATTCTTCGTGTCTGCCCTTTTATTTCTCAACATATCCTGGCGACGAACATATTTCTCCCAACGAGAGCCCATTTTGTTGATCCGCCACAGTAGGAATTTAGACTTTGTTGACGGAGCCACAGCCTCACCTCTGCTTGCACCTCTTCATCACTATCAAAGTTTTGGAAACAAATGAAAATCGGATGGGGCCAAGTCGTGACCGTATGGAGGATGATCGATGACACTGAAACGGAGGCGTCGGGTAATTGCAGATGTCGCATCCTTCGTGTGTGGTGTGGCATCGTCGTGCAGAAGGACAGAGCGCTCCATGTGTGGACGAGCTCTTCTAATTCGAAACTCGAGTACAGTGCGCTGTTTCTCATGCGCCGACTTAGTTATGTTGCACACCGCCAAGTTACAGGCCACGATTCGGCGGAGCCCTTTAGCGGCAGCAGGTTGCAACTTATGCCAGCGAAGCGGGAAAGTCGACAGAGTAGTATGTACGCCATGTAATACCTCACCCGATATTGAGAACGGAATAAAATTTTTTGGAGACGTTACTTTTCAGCTCGCTCTCGTATATGAAAAATAAATCTAAATACTAGACTATTCAGACTGTGTCCTGAGGCTAAAAAGTTCTGTTTTCGCGCTTAACGCTTGTCTCCTCCTATTATCTGAATTTTGCATCAGTGGTGAAATACTTTGCAGGAGCTACTCAAATTAACCTACAGACCCAAGTGCATGAAATCATCCGGGTAGTAATTATTGAGTTCCGTGTCGGCTACATTACATCGGTCCCATGTCCTATTTAGTACCTATTTCCTGACGCACAACCGTCTTTTCTTCCGTTATTCTTTCGGTTATTTTCTGTGCCAAAATAGCAAAACCAGAACTCGCTACAGCAATGCGGGCATGTACTTCGTCGACTTTCTACAATCAAAGTGACATCTGCGTATATATTTCAATCGGTGTGATTACCTACGACTGGTACTCAAATTCACAAAAACTAACAAGAACCTTGGCATGCATACGTCTGTGCGCCCGATGCGAACGTAGCTTAAAGGTTAAAGGTGTCAATTTCAGACCAATACGTTGTAACAACTGTAAGCTACTTGTATGTGCTTCGCAACTAAACTATCATGCAACATCCCCCCCCCCCCACCCGCCCACATGCATTCCGTCCAACAGTCTGCTGGCACCGCTGTTTGCACTGCCGCTGCCTGTTGCTCCATGCTGCTGTTGCACACCTTCGACGCCCTGTAGGTCTCGGTTAGGCCCCTACGCCGTGTGTGTGTGTGTGTGTGTGTGTGTGTGTGTGTGTGTGTGTGTGTGTGTGCGTGCGTGCGTGCGTGTGTGTACTCACTGGAGACGCGGCTCCACGCAGTGCGCCGCGGTGAGCGCCCAGTGCTCGTTCAGTATGGAGGCGCCGCACACCAGCCGGTGCTGCGTCTCCTCGCCAGGCCTCCGGACTTGGAGCGCCAGCTGCGAACAGGAACAGCCACACGTACTGTAGTTAACAAATCAACGGCTGCGTTTTAATACGACACTGTTTCCAGAAAACCAACACCGAATTTCACGAATCATTTTTCGCTGTTTGTTTGTTTTGGTTTTAGGGCGCAAAACTGCTATGTCAGTAGCGCCCGGTCCGTGACTTAGGAAACAGTAAAAAACCGAAAATGGAAATCAGCAGCAATGGGAACGAAAGTCATAAAATTGGAGAAACTAAAAGCAGAACGAAGGTTTAGAAATCCTCTACAGAAAGGGGTTGGTTGTCCCCAAAAAAAGCTTCAAATGACTGACGTCATTTCACTGGCACTAATAAACTGGAGAACGCGATCGGCTGAGCGCGTGTCATCTGCTAAAATCGACGATATATCAGGCGACAGCTGTAGACGGGAGCGTAACGGATTAAAATAGGGGCACTCAATTAAAAGGTGTTCAAAATGGCTCTGAGCACTATGGGACTCAACTGCTGAGGTCATTAGTCCCCTAGAACTTAGAACTAGTTAAACCTAACTAACCTAAGGACATCACAAACATCCATGCCCGAGGCAGGATTCGAACCTGCGACCGTAGCGGTCTCGCGGTTCCAGACTGCAGCGACAGAACCGCGCGGCCACTTCGGCCGGCTAATTAAAAGGTGTCTTACCGTCCACAGCTGAGAGCAGTGGGGACAGAGTGGGGGAGGATCACCGCTTAAAAGATGTCGTTGGCTAAAAAGACAGTGCCCTATCCGGAGTCTAGTTAAAATTACCTCCTCCCGACGACGCGTTCGGGAGGAAGAGGTCCAAGCACAGGGAAGAGCTTTCACGTCCCGCAATTTATTATTGGGAAGTGTCGACCAATGTGCGTGCCATAAAAGAGTAACACGATGACATAAAACGCTCCGTAGATCGGCGACGGGAATCGGTTGAATAGCTGGCCGGAGAAGAGAGACTGCAGCCTTGGCCGCAATATCGGCCGCCTCATTTCCACAGATACCAACGTGTCCCGGGAGCCAGAGGAACGCCACCGAGACGCCCCCCAAGTGGAGCAAGCGCAGACAGTCCTGAATCCGGTGGACCAGAGGGTGCACAGGGTAAAGAGCTTGGAGACTGAGGAGAGAGCTGAGAGAATCTGAGCAGATAACGTACTGTATCCGCTGATGGCGGCGGATGTAGTGGACAGCCTGGAGAACAGCGTAAAGCTCCGCAGTATAAACCGAACACTGGTCGGGAAGCCGAAAGTGATTTGGGGTGTCGTCAACAACATAGGCACTCCCTACACCTAACGATGTTTTCGAGCCATCGGTGTAAATAAATGTGGCTTCCTTCATTTGTGCACATAGAGCAGCAAATGCCTGACGATAAACAAATGAAGGGGTACCATCCTTGGGAAATCGACAAAGGTCACGGAGCAGGCAGATCCGGGGACGGAGCCAAGGCAGTGCTGTACCCCAAGTTGTCAAGAAGGGTTTAGGAAAGCGTGTAGTTTCACATGTTAACGCCTGAATCTGTTTGGCTAGCCATATCTAATTCTAGTTTTAGATCATTAGTAGTTTTACACGAAAGGCTTCTAAAAATCAACTGCTCAAGTTTTAGACTTAGTCAGCATGACGGTTTTTTCTCCAAGTCCAATATACGTCATGGATAGCTTCTTTCTCAGTCTAATATTTCTCCTCCTCCTCCGCTGCAGAAAAAGCAGTCCCAACAGATTAGCTGATATCTACAAAAACAAGATTGCATTTAACAACTCTCAAGCAATTTTAAAACATTGTTGAACATTTATGCAAGAGCGAAAATGTGGAATACGGTAACTAGAACCACATTTCTAAAAACCGTACTGGAGTGTCTGCATGACCATCCAGAAGTGGCATCTTGGAAACAGGTTTATGAAAACCTTGTTTTTTTTTGGGTCTCCCCCCCCCCCCCCCCCCCCGCTCCCTCGAATGTGAACGTAGCAACTGTGCTGATGAGTGTCTCTTAGTTGGAGTTTGTAAAAAAAGTTCGTACAGTTCAGTTATGCGACGACCTCTTCATTCGTGGAAGACGTTCGATACGATAACATCACGTACCGAATGATGTACTGACATAGTGAACATTAAACTCTATTGTGTCCCAAGATCTACTCTTATTGACTACTACAAAAAAGGCCAGCGGCCTCATCGTCCTAAATGCGATGGTTTTGTCTCTGTTGACAGTTTTACGCCCTCATCAGACGTCGTAAAAAAATACAAGGGATCTAGCTCCGAATAGCTAAATGCAGACATGAATTGTTAATCATCATGTATCTTCGACTTCCCTGCCAATTACGGCGGCTAAAAAAAAAAAAAAAAATTACTGCACTGGAATCCAGACTCACAGCCCGGTTACATTAGCGACATTAACTAGTAGGGAATTTTTTTGCCTGGGGACAGGGTGTTTGTGTTTCCCTCATCATATCATCATCATTCGTGACAGTGGCTGGACTGGAGGACTTTGTACGGGCACTGATGACCGCGCAGTTCAGCGCCCCACAAACCAAACTTCGTCGTCGTCATTAACTAGTCGGGGATTGTAATAATTCCTGTAGACAGAAACACTCCTTGGCGTGATTTCACACCCGATGCAATTTTTAGAAATGAAGAATTAGACCAGAAATTTATTGACCTGAAGCCAGTTTTTATATTACGTGCGTCGTGCAAAAATAGGCTTGTAAATCTCATAATTACCTTATGTTTTCAGAAGATAGCACTCTGTTAATTGTCGATCTTTTGATTTATGATGTCTTAGTTCTGCCGTCATAGATCTTAAGTTCATACGCCGGGAAATTTTCGTATAACTTTTCCGAACGGACAGGAATATGCATTACGAAGGTTAATCTTCAGCTTTAATTACCATCTCGAAAGAAACAAGCTGTGGCAGTGAAAAGCGGCGATCCTTTTAATCTTGGATTTCATACTCAACTTTGTGTCATACATTACTCCCAATAATTGATTACTTTGTAGATATCTTGGACGTAGAAGTCTTCATTTTGGCTGTTTAGTACACGTCTCACGTCGAAAAACACATTATTTTGGAAATGCTTGTCGCGCAATGGTTTCTTCACTCGAGGAAAGAGGAGGAAGTCACTGGGTGCCATCCAGGAGAATGCGGGGCTGAGTCAAAACGAGATAGTCCAGAGAAGTAGCACGTGTAACTGTCCTGTGCGAAATGAGCAGAGACTCCCTCTTGGACAGGTTGTCGTGGCGCTTTATCTTCTACAAGGTGGACAGGATATTTCTGCAGCACGTTCCTGTGACAGTTTGCCTCCTTACGAGCATGATCTGTTAGGACACCACAATGATGGTTCTGAAAAATAATTCGAGCACATGTCATCGCTTCGTAACTCCAGCTCTGTGTTTAGGGATCGGGGACGTCAGTTGCACGTGGATGCTTCCTGTGCCCCTCCTCTCTTTGTATCGACTGTAGGGGCATCATTCCCCCTGTTCACCGGTGTGCACCGCCTTCCAAAGAGGTAAGAAAATTCAAGAATACAAGACTCTTGACCAGCTCGGGTATCAGGAGGCCAAGGAGAAATCTGAACATCTCTACTCGGGTCCTTCCAGTACAGACAGAAACTAACAACTGCTGCTCAGTTTTGCAGTACACATTCACTGCTCCCTCGATATCCAAACCAGCGTGTTCTTTTTCCTGGTAGGAGCTCCATCTCCTTCAACAGATGCTCAGGACTTGAGTCACGCTTGCGGTTCACATACAGTGTCTTTATTCTGAGCTCCAACTTCCCACATTCCCCCTTCTTGTCGGGGAGCAATCACGTATACTCACATAGCGTACCTTGTCTCGGATCTGTCTCGACCTATCCTTTGGACAGAGAGAGTCCATTGACTCCACGGTTTTCCGCCACGTGTTCTAGGCTGTCCTTGATGGATTTATCGGTTTGGAAGTGGTGTACACTAATGGTTCTACAAGACAGACGAACTTGTTTTGGCTGTACTCGTGCAAGCTGTCGTGAACAACGCTCTCCCTGATAAATGGATGCAGTGTATTCACTGTAGAATTGGGGGCCTTCTCTTGAGCCCTCAGTCACGGCGAAAGTTCCGCTATGATTCGCTGAGTCGTCTTGAGGCTAACTACCAGTGCTACCCTCGACAACAACTGGTCGTGAGTATCCAGGATTTTCTTTCTGACTTCCATCAAGCTAAATGTTCGCCTCCGGCGGCCGCAGTGCCTGAGAGGGCGCTCCGGTGTCGGTGGCGCCCGTGCTGCTGGCAGAACGTTCCGGAGGGGGACGGCGGAAACAGAGACGACTGATGGACAGTGGCTGCAGCCTTTGCCCTGGTGATCCGTTGGACTGGTCGGGCCACGATGTCGGTTGCAAGCCGTTGTTGGATCGAGAGGGCACGAAGAGTTTTGTGTAGGAGCCCGCTGGAACTGCTGGACTCTGAGCGACGTTAAACAGCCACATAAAGAAAGGGGCGATGTTGGTCTAGATGACCGTCTTCATCTGTCAGCCCATGTGGATTTGAGAGTCCGTTACAGCTGATAAAGGCACATACACTGCTCACTTAGTTGGTTGTAGTGAAATACGTTATTGGTGCACATCGTGGTTATTGTATTGACTCCATGTTTTGGATGTGCGTGCTTGTTTTAGCAAGAATCATATTTCTTACATTACGTTGAGTACTGTGTATCCTGTTATTCGTCTGATTATTGTTCAAAAGGTGTCGCTCACATTTTGGAAGGAGCGATGAATGTGGGTAATGTTAATTTAGAAGCTATAAATTCAGTGTAGTAGTGGTCTTGTCTGGCGTGTAAGGATTACCTGTTACCATTTTAGTGTTATTTATTCTGAAATGCAAGACGGTGAAGTCAGTGCATAAATTTAAATCTTTCTTGTTAAGTGCTAGTGAGATCTGTGTGATTATGCCTGCCATGTTAGTTAATGGGATTTCTTTTTTATGTAAAGATCATCTGTGGGGCCCCTTTTAAAATGGTGTATTCTAAATGTAGGAAAGTGAAAAATTGGAAATTTGTGACGAGTTCCTATGGGACCAAGTTGCTGAGATCATGAGTCTCTAGGCTTACGCACTACTTAGTCAAACTAACTTACGCTAAGGACAAAACACACACACACACACACACACACACACACACACACACACACACACACACACACACACACACGTCCGAGGGAGGACTCAAACCTCTGACGGGGGGAAGCCGCGCGAACCGTGGCAAGGCGCCTGAGATCGCACGGCTATCCCTTGCGGCCAGGAAAGTGAACCCAGAGCATAACTTGAAAGTTGTTTTGGTTGATTCCAAGTAAGTTTGTCTTGCTAGTTCAATCCCCGTAAAACCGAGCGAGGTGGCGCAGTGGTTAGCACACTGGACTCGCATTCGGGAGGACGACGGTTCAATCCCGCGTCCGGCCATCCTGATTTAGGTTTTCCGTGATTTCCCTAAATCGCTCCAGGCAAATGCCGGGATGGTTCCTTTGAAAGGGCACGGCCGACTTCCTTCCCCGTCCTTCCCTAAAACCGATGAGACCGATGACCTCGCAGTTTGGTCTCTTCCCCCAAAACAACCCAACCCAATCCCGTAAAAAGGGAATGAAAGTTTAAATTCAAATTTTCCATGGTCATTGATCTTAAAAGTTGTATTTAAAAAAATGTGTAATAAAATTGTTTTGTCGATCCTGCTGTAAGGCTAACTGGGCATTCACCTCTTTGAGTTTCCTGTTTAAATATTTGTGTGTAATAAAAGCATGAAACTTCGTTAGTTAGTGATATTATGTGTGCCTGTGAATCCCCCTAGCACCACCACTCCATTGCTGTGTCGGTTATCTTTCTTTGGGCTCCAGGTCACATTGGGATCCAACTGAACGAACAAGCTGACCAAGTTGGCTACTACTTTAGAAATAGGGGTACTGTAACCAGAACTTCTCTCAACTCCATGCAATCTGATCTTGGAGGCTCAGAACCTGGTATTGGTGTACCTTGGTTTTCCGAAATAACTGTGAGCAATAAAGGGGACCATGACCATGTGGCAGTTTTTCCTTCGTGTTTCTCGTAGAGAGTCTACTGTTTTGTTAGCTTCTCATTGCCCAAAATTAGCTGACCCATTGCGACTTTCTACAATGTGAGGATCCACCCCAATGTCTATGTGGTGCCCATCTGATTGTGTCCCACATCTAACTTGTCCAACTTATGGCGAAACCTTAAACTTGATGACATGCTCCTCTGGTGCTAGCGGACGAGGCCAAAGTGCCTGATTTTATTTTACTTTACCCATGAAGGTAGTTTCTACTCTTTGTGAGATAGGGCACATTGACCTCGTCAGTCACTTGAGGGATTGGTGGGGTGCCCTGCTGCTTGCTCTAACCCAGGGAGCCTATGTATACCATTGCTCGGTGATCCAGCCTGGGTACTGCCCTTCCACTCTTTCTCATGTGTTACTTATTCTTTTACAACTGTCGTTGAGTTGCTGTCTCGTTGTCGTCGTCGTTCTCTTTCTCTTTCCTTAGATTTTATTGACTTGTCTACATTGCTAGCTTTTCTTGTGGTGATGTGGGATGAGGAAAAGCCAGTCGGGTGCAAAGGTTCTCTCTCCCATCGCATAACATGTCTTGGAGGCTTCTCGCTGCTTTATGAACGTAGGAACTCACTCACACCTCCCTCTTAGCCCTCTCTCTCTTCTCCTCGCTCCTGTTTCTTGGTTGTATTGCTTCTAGGATACAGGATTTGGTTTCTGTGTCCTTCGTCTTTGATGACTCTTCCCAGCTTGACGAGTATAAGATGAAGAGACTGATGACCTCATAGTTTGGCCCCTTTAATCCCATCAGTGCAATTCAGTACGAAAAACATTCAACGTCACCTTGCCCAGTGACACTTGTCTAGTGAACCCACACGTTGCCACTGCTTCCGCCCTTCGTCTGGATCATCGCGATACACATTGCACTCGTCTATGGTCATCAGGTGGCTCAAGACGACACTTGCATTAACCTAAGGCAACTACAACATTCCCGCTGCTGCCTCGATTCGGGAGGCTTTTTCCTCGCGGAGCATTCGCGGAACCCAATGGACAACGACCTTCGTCATGTGCAATATGCCGTGCCATATTTTGTTCAATTTTCCTTTTACTTCGATTGCCGTTCTTAGACGATCAGGGGTGACTCTTACGATTCTCGGTTATTCGCAGAGAGATTGTTTGCCACTTCAGTGATCAGTTCACTATTAGTTGACCACACTAGAAGCGATAGTGTCATTGTCATACGGTGATGTATCGTTTCTGTGCACTTCAACCAACTCAGCAAAGATTGTTGCAACGTTGTTCGCCGCAAAAACGAGCTAACGTACTATACCCCCACTTACCGTTAGCGATGCATAAATTTCTTCTGACTCTTCAAGCGGCGTGATACGGTACTAAGTGATGGGACAGCTGACTTCTCAACAACCGACAGATAGGCTCGTCGATTGTTTTTTCGTTTAGTAGGTTTTTTCAGTCGAATGAAACAAACTAGTCTGCGGGCATGTCGCTCTTCAGGTTTCAGTGGCTTTTCACTTAATGTGTGACACCCACTGACACAAGTATCTGTCGGTTACGCGAGTTATATGAATGTTCTCAGTCGGTCTCTGCGATTGAGTGATTTTCACGTACATTTTCACCTGAACGTCAGTCTATTTTATGCTGCATAGAATAATTGGCTTTCAGTACATAATGAAACTAATTTGTTTATTAAGCTTATCTGTTATGTATGTTTAAGAACCTGTGACTGTTGATTCCATTTACGTACGTAATACTGTGACCAGTTGGTTTCTGAATTAGTTATGTTTTCCATGAACAGTTTTTTCGAACCTTTTGAGGCTTTCAGATGGTTTATAGGAGGTAGTATAACTATTTCAGAGCGTAATGCTGGGTGTAGCTTGTGTTCGTGTACACCTGGGAATATGTGCACCCCAGTTTGTATTCTGTACCACTGCTTTACTTCACCTAATGAAAGTACTAAAGACTGGTTTCACTCAAAATAATAACCGGATAATTCGGTCAGCTAAACCACTAAACAGTGCATTAAGCTGAATGGACGAATGAATATAAGCTTCAATTGACAGAAAAACTAAACATTCGTTTCATTTGAAAACAAAAGAATGAATAACTCAATCAGTACGCAAGACACCATTGGACTGTGTCGACTGTTTTCATTTGGTTGGTTTCACGCGAAGGAAATGAATGTATAAAAATCCCACAGATGCGTAGAACTACAACAGACTGATTCGATTGTTTCCATTCAGTTGCTCTCATCGACGAGTCCTACTAACAAGGGAACCTCCCCATCGCACCCCCCTCCGATTTAGTTATAAGTTGGCACAGTGGATAGGCCTTGAAAAACTGAACACAGATCAATGGAGAAACCAGGAAGAAGTTGTGTGGAACTATGAAAAAAATAAAAAAAAATTACAAACTGAGTAATCCATTCGCAAGATAGGCAACATCAAGGAGAGTGTAGCCTTAGGAGCGCAGTGGTCCCGTGGATAGCGTGAGCTTTGGTTCAAGCCTTACCTCGAGAGTAAAGTTTATTTTCGCAAAGTTATGATCTGTCCGTTCGTTCATTGACGTCTCTGTTCACTGCAATAAGTTTAGTGTCTGTGTTTTGCGAACGCACCGCAAAACCGTGCGACTAGTAGACGAAAGGACGTGCCTCTCCAATGGGAACCTAAAACATTTGATCGCAAGGTAATAGGTCAACGGATTCCTCCACAGAAAAACAAATCTTATATATTTTATACGAGATTGGTGACGGCATGTGCGTCACATGACAGGAATATGTTGTCGATCCACCTAACTTGTACACTTGGCGAATGGCTAAAAAGATTCTTCTACCTTGCCCGATTTAGGTTTTCTTGTGGATGTGATAATCACTCCCAAAAAGTGATGAAAACATAAGAGTTTGTCACATAAACTGCAACAAATGAATGCAACAGTTTCACAGTCGCACAGTTTTCCCTGTGCTCTGTCAAAACTTTTTTTTGTTTCAATGTTTGTTTAGGTGTAGCGTCCCCATACTACGGCGCAGTTACCTCGCATCGGATGGACGGACGGACAGATAATAACTGTCTGAAAATAAAAAATTAAACTTTTCACTCAAGGGAAGACTTGAACCAAGGATCTCTCGTTCCGCAGCTACTCACGCTATCCACGGGACCACGGCGCTCCTGAGCTCACATCATCCTTGATGTTGCCTATTTGCGAATGGACTACTCAGTTTGTATGTTTTGCTTATTTTTTTCATAGTTCCACACAACTTCTTCCTGTTTTCTCGAATGATCTGTGCTCAGTTTTTCAAGGCCTATCCACTGTGCCAACTTATAACTAAATCTGAGGGGGTGTGTGATGGGGTGGTTCCCTTGTAAGACGAATGATCGACTAATTCAGCCGATATGCAAAGCTACAACCGAGTGAGTCGATTGTTTTCCACCACAGACTGAATCGATTGTTTTCATTCCGTTGTTCTCATCACTAACGGTACTGTGACGCGGGGATTCCAATGTGTACCAGGACTGCAGACATGTACTTGCAGAAAAACATAAAGTTAATTGGGTGATATTGTTATTTCGAAATAATGAAAACTTTGACTGCTCTCTCGTATAAGGCAATTGTAGTAAAGTTTGAAAGGAGAACCTGGCTGGGAAATTCGGAGTCTCCCGCGTTCTCGCCGCCCACCACGTGGCCCCGCACTGGGAGCCGCTCGTCCCGCAGCATGTCGCCGACTGCTGACGCCGTGGGCTGAAACATCATCATCATCATCACCACCACAGCTCTCGTTTTCCACATGTCGCCCTCTCTCGCTACGTTTACACGCGATCCATCTTTCGAAACACGAAAACCGGATTTCGGAAACCGTTCTTCGATGTTGTGTTTACATGTTAAGGTCTGAAGCAGATTTGCTAGCTCACTTAAATATGGCGCCTGGAACATGACTGTTAGTGTTTCTGATTTAGTCAGCACAGTCTCTATTTCTCTTCAATTAGACGAGGTATAAACAGCTTCAGTCTAATACTTCTACTTGCCGTCCACTGTACAAAAAGCCACTCCGTCCATATTAACAGAATTTTTTTTAATAACAAAACAAAACCTGACAGCCCAAACACGTTTCAGAAACGGTCGCTTTTACACGAAGCGAAAATCGATTGCGCAATTGCAAAACCGGCAACAAGAAGCGGACTTCCAGAACTGATTTTGAGATGCTATCACGGCCACCCAGAAGCGGTACAGGGAAATCGGTTTACGAAATCCGATTTTAGGAGCCCCATATAAACTGGGTATGTCTGATCTGTGGCAAACAAAAGAGCCACACGTTCTCAAGTAGTAGAGATCGTGAAAGTGGTACTCACAGATTACTGCAAGCTGGGCAACCATGCGTTGTAAGCATTCTATGAAAACCGTACTAGATCTAATGTGGGGAGTGCGCTAGCATTTTAAGCATTTGGATGGCTTGAGGCTTGAAGGGTTTTGGATTATACAAGCATGCACAAGGATCTCTGGGTGAGTATGCTTGCCAAATTCTTGCCCACTGGACCAAGGAGATATTGGCTCTGTTTGGTTTTGGTGGCAATAGCATGTGAAGCGAACTCAACCACGTAGAACATGATATGCTCAAATATTATATTCGTGTATGTGTCAGTCAATCACGTATCTCGGGAATAAAATCAAGAAGAGTATCATGGTAAGAACAGGTTTGCCGCAGGGTATGATGTATCTGATGGTCCAAATAATAAGTATTCAAACCGACAACCGTCAAAGACTGGGTCATTTAGAAAATCACCTCCTTCAGAGCAAAGTTGGGAAGAAAAATAATAAAAACATATAAAATTGTTGTACACCTGTGAGAGGCATAATAAAAGTGTGTAAACCCATATGGTACTATATTTCTTTTTCAGGGCTCTTAAATAATGCGGCAGATTTCAGGAATTACGTAACCCAAGCCGGCCGGTGTGGCCGTGTGGTTTAGACGCTTCAGTCTGGAACCGCGTGACCGCTGCAGTCGCAGGTTCGAATCCTGCCTCGGGCATGGATGTGTGTGATGTCCTTAGGTTAGTTAGGTTTAATTAGTTCTAAGTTCTAGGCGAGTGATGACCTCAGAAGTTAAGTCGCATAGTGCTCAGAACCATTTGAACCATTTTTTACGTAACCCAATACTCGTGGTGAAATGACGGTCGCATGTCTAATATCTTTGTTGGACCTTCCATTTGGGGAAAATTGTTATGTTGCTGTCAGTCTTTCGTGTGGTATTACAGCTACTCACTGCAATGCTGTTTGAATGACAAAAGGTTCAATTGCGTCCCTCCGTTCATCCTACAAATATTTGTGCTACCCGCATCCATTTATCTTCGAGTTAGCTTGATGAAAAAAATGAGGTATTTTGTTATTAGCCCTTCTGTAGACCGTACGCCAAACTTCCCTTCTTTGCATCTCTAATAAGAACGCAAACAAGAATTTTTTTGTTGTTTGACCTGGACCAGATGCCTGCATGCAGCTCAGACATGCTTGCTGGTTTGTGTAGTCAAGGAAGATTTATGTCTGCACCGTAGAAAATGATTGCACGTGCATGTTTGTCGAGCTTGCGGGAACGTGTGGGGCCTCGGTAAGCAACGTCGAATGTAGGCAGAGTAATCTCATGCATCTGGTGGAATAACTGTTAACTTAAAATGGCGTAAGCTTTAAACAGTTCGCACTTTATCCATTGGAGCGACAGGCGTAGAATAATATATGTCTCCAGAACAAGGTGGATGTCCTGCCAGAGTAAACAAATCATGCGAGCTGCTAATCGGTAAGATGTTTGTCAAGATAGGGTGGACAGGTCTAAATAAACAGCCTGCCACTCGACCGTATCTTGTCAGGTGAACGTAAATTCTCGTATTGTGTGTCGCTGATGATGCATAATCTTCTGTCGCCTATGCTTGGCGTTGTTTCGATAATTAGGAACTGCACTCGCTCTCCCCGCCCCCCCCTCTTCATCACCACACACACACACACACACACACACACACACACACACACACACACACACACACACGTCTTCTGGTGAAATACTGATACTTGTCCGTAAGTACCTCATTACACGACTCTCGCGGTTTTGGACTGCGTGCTCAGATCTGTCCTATGTTCTAAAGAAGTTGACTGTGTTCACATTAATTAATCTATGTCTGTGTTTAAGAATACCCTGAAGGCTCCTCTGACAAAGTGTATACGCTACGGTAATACAGCCAGTCACCCAACAACCACTTGTAGAATGGTGTGTGTTTGAGACTAAATTTTGCTTTCGTGCTGGTTTCTAGAGCGCCGGCACCAGAAGGCAGCGTGGGCGAAGTGGTGTAATTTTAGGATATAAACCTTCTTGAATTCTTACTACCCAATTACGTTCCGTCTGCTTCACAAAATTGGTTTGGGGTCAGATTCCATCTGCTCTCAACTAATACAAACTGAACAAAATTTATATCATCAGCCCAGTATAGAAACCTTATTCAACAGTGAGATTTCTAAATCACCTCTAAGACATTCGCGCTTAATTTTCTTCCCCAGTTAAAGCAAACAAAGGAACCAGTGGCAATACTCCAAACGGCCACTGTTGTGGTCTCTTACTTACTTGACCTGATGGGTGTGCAATAAAAGCGTATACTATAGTCAGTACCCACTTAGATGGCAGATTCTCGACAATTGCAAGTCTACAGGGGATACGTAGAACTTCTGCATCCATCAGTAAGACAGTCACATTGAACAAAGAAATTATCCGTCTAGTGGTCCTGAGTTCGGCGGGAGCTTCTCCTGCAAAAGCTCGTACGGTTTTGTTTTTCCAAACCCCGAATTGTTGCGGAAGTTTCCAGCGGTCGTACCACTTTCCAGTGGGTGCTATTGGAGCACCGAAAGAATACTAACTGGTTATCACAGTGACACACTGTCCATTCTGTTCACGCAGTGGCGAAGTAATTACATCCAACAAGGGATCTTTTGCTCCTGCCGCTATTTTTTTGTTCCCTCCAGCCTTTTTCCGTCAGCCACTGATGCCATATTCTTTTCCTTTTCTCTTGTCCTTCTGAAACACCACTGTGTTCCAGGAATGCTTTTAATTTTATCGATCCCTCCTCCTTTTACGTCCCCCAAGCATCCAGTGAAAGAACTTATGGCTTAATCAGTTGAAATACTGCCTCGTTATGTGGCCACTTCATTGACATCCAACTGATGACATTCTCGAGGATGCCCTTAACCTGGGTCCTTTTTCCGATATGGCCTCGTTCCTGATCTTATACCTTAGTCTGATCACCAACAATTGCCATCATTACTCTTCGTGCGCTATGCATGAGCTCTCGATCCTGACATAAACAGTTTTTCTAGGCTGTAGGTTTGGACTGGTAGGACACCAACCTTGTCGGTCAGGTTATGAACTGAAGTTCTCAGAATGCTACCCAGCTCAAACAGATTCTTATTAGAATTTTTGCCTTTAAGACAGCTTCCCAAAGTTGCAATCTATGCTCACAGTAGATGTGTTAGCAAACGATTTCAACACTTTCGTGGCCATTTGTAAATTGTTGGATGTAAGGACTGTTTGTTTTCCTCATATCCAACTACAAACCACAGCTGCAGTGAGGACACACAGTTCTCAATCACTAATGTTGGGTCTTGACGTAAAATCACGATCCCGTCAGCAAATCTGAGAAGATGCAGAGACTGACTGCCTGTTTTGATATCTGTTATAATAGCAGTCCAACCTTTGAATACATCTTCCGTAGCCTGGATAAATACCTTGGCTAATGTTAAGTTATCCATTATGAGGTCTCCCTTTACTCTGGTCATTTTCGGTTAATTTATGTATATTATTAAAGAGTCTTAAGCATCTCTTACTGAAACTGGTATTCATGTGGGCTAATCATGTATGTGACGATAAAACAACTTTTATTCACTGCCTTTCAGATTTTTTTATCCAAGAAATTGTGTACAATATTGCGGACTGCCTTCAGGATGTATGTGGCTCTAACCCCTAGGCAACTATCGAAGGACACGAAGAGGAAGTGGTTGTTAAGATGAGAATGCTTCAGGGATGTAGTCTATCGCCATTGTTATTCAACCTGTACACTGAGAAAGCAGTAAAGGAAACTAAGAAGAAAATTGGAAAGGGAATTAAAATTGTGGTAGAAGAAATGAAAACTTCACGGTTCTCCGATGACACTGTAATTCAGTCGGAGTTGGCAGAGGACTTGAGAAATATGCTGAATGGAATAACTGTTGTTTTGAAAAGAGATTATAAGATAGTATTGAGAATCAATGAGAAATTTAACACCAGAATGGATGGTAACAAAGTAGATGAATTTCAGGAATTCTGCTACCTAGACAGCAAAATAACCAATGACGGACGGAGCAACGTTTGAGGAGTGATGCTATAGAAGAATGTTGAAAATCAGGTGGACTGATACAGTAAATAATGAGATTCTCCGGAGAACCGCCGAGAAGAGGAATATGTGGAAAACACTGATAAAAAGACGGAGCGGGATGGTAGGAGATCTGCTAAGACATCACGGAATAAGTTCAGTGGCACTAGAGGCAGCTGTAGGTGCGACGTCGGGTACACTGCCTCAAGTGACACACACACACACACACACACACACACACACACACACACACACACACACACACACAGAATCTGACTGTTACACTTTTATTCTTGATTGTAAGGTTCATAATTGAAGCAGTAACCAGTCGCATGTTCGGTTTAAAAAGGTTTATTTAACTCAGACCTTTACTGGTTTCGGATATTTACAAATCCACCTTCAAGTGTCCCTTACTATTTCCCATTCTTTCCTGCTGGGGCCCCGATTTGTGTTGATTACTGGTGCGATGCAGCAGGGTAGACAAAAGGTTTTTTGTTCACAGCGCATTTTGACTGTCACAGGAACATAAGTGACATTATTTTAGTTAATAAAACAGGAAATGTTGCTAAAACTTGCGTGGTAGATGCTCCTGTGTGACAAATTCGCCCTGTATTTGTGTTCTACATAAGTAAATTAACACTTGTACATACACTATGTACGTGCTGTTTAATTCACTGCAAACCGCGCGCGCGCGCGCGCGCGCCCACACACACACACACACACACACACACACACACACAAAACAACAATTTGAAAGGTGTTAGAGTAAGAACACAAAACAACAAAGCCCTTGTAGGAAAGAAGGAAAAGCTGTAAGAAGCATCTGAAGATGGGTTTCTAAAATTCCAAAACGGGTAATTGAGTTAAACTTTTTTAAATACACAATAGTGGCTGGTTGTTGCTTAAATTATAAACCCTTTAACTCAGAGACAGAACTATAAGGGCCCAAAGCACAGAGACAAAGTTCTGAGAAAAACAGAGGTTTGTGATAATGGAATTTGTAGTTAAAGCACAAGTCTCGTAGGCCTGGCTTGTTTTTTGAAACTAAGTCTCAGCATCCTTTATTGCCTGTGAAAAAAATAATGTATCCAGTTTGTTGTGAAATAATAATTGATAGTATTATATTGATTATTACTGTAATGTTAATTCACTAAATTTCCATAATTAGGGTACTGATAAAATTTTTTTTTACATTTATAAAGTTAACTAGAATGAAAACATAAAGAACAGATACCTAATATACCCCACACACAGTTATGACCTATTCCAGTACTTCAGTCGTCGTTATCATCCTTTCCGTGAAGCACAGTCTGTTGCTTGACGTTCAGATAAAATTGTCGATATACCTCCGATTACGAAGTACTATAACGTGCGTGGTGTAGACAGTAAATTATGTTGCCAACCCCCAGATAACAATTGAGCAGTCCAGAGCAACAGAATTATCTTCGGTTTTTCCCCACCTGGGATGGTAACCTTCGTAGTATCCTATCGGTATCCTGTCTTCAGTCATCCTATTCACATGGCCAAACCACATCAGATATCCTTATCTATTTTAAACCTTTGTCGAATTACGTCATTTCTTTTCCACTTAACCATCCTAGTACAACTTGAGCTTCGTCATAAGTAATCGATCTCAGTGGCAAGTTGCTCTCTCTCTCTGCAAAACTGCGCTCTGTGTTACACAATTTCTTCTTCGTTTTTCATCTCTTCCATGGAACAGAGTTCTTTGCCCTTGTTATAGCTCGCCCTTCACTAATCCTATTACTTTATCATCATTGTATGTGCCCTGTTTATTGGATAATATTCCAGAGTTTTTGCCTTTCCCAAACGTACAATTATTTCTCCATCCACTTCCAAATTATTTACTTTCTCTGTTCCAACAGCCAAGTACTCACACCTCTTCATGTCCATCTCCGGGCCAGCGTTAAGATTTATGGTCTAGAAATACAGTAATGGAAGGAAATTTGGATGGAGAAGTTGGTAGGAGAGAGAAATTGAAGAACTCTGCTGGGCGACCAGGGCAGGTTCAAATGACTGTATGTTGCAACAGTTAAGCAGAGATGAAGAGTCTTGCACGTGATAATGTGGAGAGCTGCACCAAATCCGTCTTGGCACGGAACACGACAACAACGTTATCCCAAATGGGAGCCGGGCTCTCTCTGATGATACGGGGGCTACTCACCGTATTACGTGGAGGGAGCGTGTTGTTTTGTGCTCCCCTATTGACACCCTAAGCGCCATGACTGAAATGGGACTACACTTGGTCGTAATGCGTGTGGAATGTACGGGCTCCAGCCTCGGCAGAGGACCCTGCCTGCCGCTTCGGAGCGACGGCCGCTGCTAAGCAGTGAGTGCGCGGCTCGTAAGTGGCGCCGGCAGGCGCTTCGCGGCCAGGTATCCCATTGCGGCGCGGTGTCTGGTGGCAGGGCGACGGCGTAGCGCTGCGCATCTGACAAGCTCCTCTCTCTCTCTCTCTCTCTCTCTCTCTCGTACTCCTCCTCCTCCTCCTCCTCCTCCTCCTCTCTCGCCTCGTCAGCTCGGGTTTCGCGACAACTCTCGGGTTGCAGGGAGTGAAACAGAGCCGGAACGGCGCGGGCAGCTTTCCGCGTAACACGCCGGATCCGTATACACGTTTCCCTCGGCAGTCGGCGCGCGAAGGCGCTTCCCTCATTCCGATCGGCTGAGCCCATCGGAATGTTCGTTCGCCTCCTTCGACGACATTTGGATTTTACAGAGAGCGCTCGTCGGCGTTGGCCTCAAACGTAGCTTGCATTTTATCACTAACCGCTAGCCGAGTGAAAAATCCCAAGCGACTGGAAAAAAACCGCAGGTGATGCCCACACATAATAAAAGACCGCAGTGTTACCGACCAGTGTCTTTAATGTCGGTTTGCTTTAGAATTTTCGAAGGTAATAAATTTCTTAGACACTTACAAGTTTCTGTCCACAAATCAGCACGGATCTAGAAAGCATCGCTCGCATGAAACTCAGCTTGCCCTTTTCTGCGCGATATCCTCCGAATCGTTGATTTAGGGTAACGGTAGACGCCACATTCCTAGATTTCCGGATAGCCTTTGACGCAGGGCCACACTGTGGACTGTTAATGACGGTACGAGCGTACGGAGCAGGTTTCCTGATATGTGACTGACTCGAAGACTTCTTAAGTCACTCAACCTAATACGTTGTCATCTAGTGTTCATCAGAGACAAGAGTATCGTCAGGAATGCCCCAGGGAAGTGTGATAGGGATATACGAACGACAACTTCCCGTGTACCGCAACACCGTCAGCCAACAGTCTCAGATTGCTTCTCACCCAATCCGTCACATTATGTATATAGGATACAAGATGACTTAGAAAAAATTTTTAAGCAGGTGCGATGAATGACAGCTCACTACGAATGCATAAAAATTTAAGTTAATGCAGATTAATAGAAACCACAATCCATGGTTGCAAAAATAAGCATATTATGTTAAGATACAGTATTACTAGTGTGCAGCTTGTCTGTCACCTCGATTTAATATCTAGGCATAATGCTGCAAAGCTAAATGAAATGGACAGGGCACATAAGGACTCTAGCACGGTAGGCGAACAGTCGACTTTTATTTATTAGGAGAATTCTAGGAAAGAGGGCGGTCATGCATAAAGTAGGCAACATATAGAACATTGGTGCGACCCATTCTGGACTACCATTAGTGTTTGGGATTCGGTTACAAAGATAGCTGAAGTGTTTCAGGAGTTACCATATCGAAAATCTATATCGAACTTTTTTTTAGGCGACAGTTAACACCATATACATTCCGGAATATATGCATCAGACAATGCTGTCTTGTAATCCTTAGTTATTACTACAGATTTCGGTCACTGACCACCCTCACGATGCTTCGCAGACGACAGAACAGAAGACAAACGCACTCTATCAAAACAGTATACAATCGAAAGAGACAACACAGTCAACTTCAAATACTTACGAAAAATTACAGTAGCATCATTACATGCTTCAAAATCTGAGGAACAACTTATAACAATCCAAATACATAAAGCAAACATAAGAGTCATCACCAAAGCAGTATGGCTCGATGAGTGGCAAGTAATACACTGGGTAATCAGTTACGCAGGTACGATCTAAGAAGAGATCACAAGCCAAAGATCATACAAAGAACCAATTTTACCTAATACTAAGCCGGAGGTTAGTATACAGGTAAAACAGTGAAACGGCCATCTTGAACGTAAGGAGGTGTTTCCTTTCGTGAGTGGAATACATGTACAAGGCGTACAGATTCTTCACATGTATGTGTCACACAAATATGATACAAAAACTTTGCATAACCCATAACGTAAGGTTGAAGATGTAAACTGACGCCAAGTAATCTCATAACACCACATAGTTAAAGATGTAGTACAATCCAACTGCATGAAAGGTGCAGTAAACAGGTTCAAGAATCCACGTTAGGTCATTAAAAATGATTAACTAATAATACATGAATACAAAAGTGTAATGAAATTAATTACTTCAGTCCTCATTCGTTCTTGTAATGAAGTGCAACACGTCAAAGCCAACCAAACTGTGCCAAGAAATTAAATATGTCAATCATCCTTCCCTTCTACACTGAAGTACAAAATCTCTCAAACCAAGTCTCAGGAAAGTAAAAATGGACCTCGTATATCAAAAGATCCTCAATAATGAAACTGGTGTACTTGTGTGAGGAGGGGTCGTGAGCCGTACTTGCGTAGCTCAGTCGATAGAGCACTTGCCCACAAAAGGCAAAGGTCCCGAGTTTGAGTCTCAGTCCGGCATACAGTTTTAACCTGCCAGGAAGTTTCATACCAGCGCACACTCCGCTGAAGACTGAAAATTACTTTCTGGAGACATTATTTTTGGCCACTCTTTTAAGTATGAATGCCAACGAAAGGCTGGCTCTCTCTCTCTCTCTCTCTCTCTCTCTCTCTCTCTCTCTCTCTCTCTCTCTCTCTCTCTGTGTGTGTGTGTGTGTGTGTGTGTGTGTGTGTGTGTGTGTGTGTGTGTGTGTGTGTGTGTGTGTGTGTGTGTTTTCTGTCTTGGTATCCCAGAACAGAGCACTCCATATTATCTTTGCTTTGAAATTTCGCGAAGACTGCAAGGAGAGGAAGGGGTCGGTGTGAGAATAAACCTCGAGGGATCGTACGGTCTCGTGCACGCTCGGAAATGTTTTGCAGCAGTTCGCCCTCTGTAGAAAGTGATGCAAAATGCCTCACGCGAGGAACATTAAACAGCTTTTACATTTTCGTAACACGGCAGCAGTGAGGCAACAAAAGGCAGCGTGCAAATGGCTCGTTGATGGGCCAGTGAAAAACCAATGAAAAAACACAGCCGACGGGGCGCCTGGTGAAGCGTATTTTAACTGCGAATTCAGCATGTTTGCCAGACGTACGGCAAGAAATTTAGGAGAGCTGCCACCTCCTAGCAAGTCCTAAAAGGGCTGCCCAGAGGCATTCTGTCAAATACAAGAGAGTTTTCATTAGTTTATGGAAACAAAAGTACTTGTAGCCACCCATTTTACGGTTTGTGGCAACGCTTCAGGGTGTTTCAGAAGTTCTTCCTCACTTCAGTTTCCATTTGCGTGGTGTAACGCAGTGGCGTTTTCGAATGAGACCGGAGGTATTTCGGACCAACGTTTGTTCCACAATTGAGGCAGAGAGTGTGAATAAATTAGGTTACCAGAATAAACTTTCTTCGTTTGTGGAGACAAGTCTACGCAAATGTGTTACTGACCAACGTCACTTCAACTCCTCTAAAACATCGATTATATGAAATCCGGCTCACCCTATTCTCACATGACATACTCAAAGCAACGGATCGAGGCTGTCAGGTAGAGGCGCTATTTCGTGATTTTCGACAAGCATTTAGCTCGGTAGAACCACTACGCTTATTACTAGAAGTAGGATAATATGGGGTACCTAGCGAAATTTGTGAGTGGACTGAGGATTGTTTGTTAGGCAGGACGTTGCCAGTTATCCTGGACGGAAAGTCATCAACAGATGTTAACTTCGTGTGCCCCGAGGAAGTACGCTGGGACCATTGCTGTTCACGTTGTGTATCATGACCTTGCGGACAGTATTGATAGCAACCTCAGACTTTTCGCAAATGATGTACTTAACTATAATTTACCGTCCGCTTGGGTAGCTCAGTCGGTGAGCACCCGCCCGCGAAAGGCAAAGTCCTGAGTTCGAGTCTCGGTCCGGCAAATAGTATTAATCTGCTAGGAAGTTCCAAAAATATGTCACTTACATGCCTGAGTTTTTATGACTCTAGAACTACGATGTTTAAATTTATGAATGGCCTGTAACGGTTTGAAAGTCATGTCATTTATCCGTAAAATCTCTAATTACGTCTGGGGAGCGTACAACAACCACTTGTAACGTGACATCCAATCGGACACTAAGCAGTGTATAAGGAAACACCGGCGGCTTATTTCATAAACGGTTTAAGCTGTGCATAAATATTGTCAAACCTTGATAAGTGTTCAAAGTGGTACAAAGATTGGCAGCTAACTTCAAATGGTCAGAAACGTAAAATTGTCCAAGATGATGATGATGATGATGATGATGACAGTTTCCAGCTTCTGGCCGGGACTGTATGGAACACAGGCCTCTTCATCGTCTTCTGACTTGCCACCGTCTCTCCATCTTCACCTTGGTCCAGTCTTCTCCTTTCTTCTAGACGCATTCCTCTACTCCTTTCAGCCATCTGCCTCTCAGTCTTCCTCTTGGTCTCTTTCCTTCCAGTTTCATCTCGTGTATCTTCCTGGGTAATCTCTTCTCCATTCTCTTAACGTGTCCATACCATCTCAGCCTTGATTTCTCTATCTCCTGTAATGGTTCCACCTTCAACAACACTCTGATCCTCTCATTTCTTAACCTGTCTATCTTTGTCACTCCAGTACTGTTTCTCAAGAATTTCATCTCACAGCTTGTACTTTGCTTTTCTCTCTTCCTTTCATGACCCAGTTTCTGATGCATGTCAGGATTGGGACATAGTATGACCGGTATATAACCTTCTTACTGATTTGGGGTACATCCTTGCTTCATATCAGGCTTCTGACACTCTTCCGGAATGCTTCTTCTTTTCTCCCCCGCTTGTTTATTTCTCTGTCGTTTTTTTCCTTCTTCGTGTATCAGGCTTCCTAGGTTCTTGAAACTCTCCATTCTCCGCAATCGTTCCGCTTCAGTTGTTATTCCAATTGTTCCTCTCAAACGTAAAATTGTAACTTCACAAAAAAAAAAAACGCTTATCCTACAAGTGTAATATCAGTTGGATCGGTTAACTCATAGAAATAGTTGAATGTAACACTTTGTATGACACACTTTGTATGGCACAACTTGACTAGAAGAAGGGATCGGTTGGTAGGACATGTTTTGAGGCATCAAGGGATCACAAATTTAGCATTGGAGGGCAGTGTGGAGGGTAAAAATCGTAGAGGGAGACCAAGAGATGAATACACTAAGCAGATTCAGAAGGATGTAGGTTGCAGTAGATACTGGGAGATGAAGAAGCTTGCACAGGATAGAGTAGCATGGAGAGCTGCATCAAACCAGTCTCAGGACTGAAGACAACAACAACAACAACAACAACAACAACAACAACAACAACAAACAACACTTTGTAGGGACATGAAATGGAACAATCATATAATCTCAGTCATCAATAAAATAGGTAGCAGTCTTCGGTTAAGTGGTTGAATACTGTGGAAATGCAGTCTACCACGGACATCGCTTACTCATCATTCCTACCATCTGCCATAGAAAATTGCTTAAGTGCATGGGACCCGTACCAAATAAGACTAACAGGGAATATCGAGCGTACGGAAGGGGAGCAGAGCACGGCTTAGTTTTCCAAATCATTTTCTGTATCAGGAGCCCGACTTTGGAACAATCTTCCTCAAATTATCGGAGAAATTCCAAACTTCAGAGGACAGTTAATGGTTCAGCTATCACAGTAGTCATCTCTCCTACATTCAGTGCAGCACATTCTCATTATTCCCCATCCCCAAAAAATTTTCCTACCACTTGTCGGCAGAATTCTGTACTCCTATTCTGTGCTTCCCTAACAGCTAACTATTGCCACTGTCATTTCAATCTTCTCCTCTTCCACTGTATTTCTAACAATACTAAACATAGCTTGAAGTGTCCTAAGCTAATCTATACCATTTTAAATATTATTATTATTTCTCTTTCCTGCCTACGACGTTGTCTGGTTAAAAATGGAAAGTGACGCGGACCTTGATCAAGCGTGACTTCCTTTTAACTGTACGGTATATATTACATTGCATTTAAGAACTTTCGGGTAATTGAACAAGTATCAATAATTACAGATAGTTGTATATATATGTTTGGATGTAGCTGTATTGCGTTGATGTACTGGTGGATATTGTATGCTATGACTCCTGTAGTTGATAGTATAATCGGTATAATGTCAACTTTATCCTGATGACACATGTCCTTGACTTCCTCAGCCAGTTGGATGTATTTTTCAATTTTTTCTGCTGTTTTCTTTTGTATATTTGTTGGATTGGGTATGGATATTTCGATTAGTTGTGTTAATTTCTTCTTTTTATTGGTGAGTATGATGTCAGGTTTGTTATGTGGTGTTGTTTTATCTGTTATAATGGTTCTGTTCCAGTATAATTTGTATTCGTCATTCTCCAGTACATTTTGTGGTGCATACTTGTATGTGGGAACGTGGTGTTTTATTAGTTTATGTTGTATGGCAAGTTGTTGATGTATTATTTTTGCTACATTGTCATGTCTTCTGGTGTATTCTGTATCTGGAATAAACAGCATAGTTTACTGACATCATAGAATAATTTTACTAGTTTCTAAGACACCTACAGGTAACATTTAATCTGCAACGTAAGCTCATGACCTCACACAGGACGTCATGGGTCGAAGCAGACAGATGATGACAGTGCCCTTGACCCAGTTTTTCCAGTCTTCTAGAAATAATTGGTGTCAGTATTTTGCGACCGTCACTTATTAAACTGGTGATTTGGAAATACTCTCACCTGGATGGCGACGGCCACACGGCAGAACCTACACGAGATGGCCGGGAAGGAGGGCGTCGACCGCGGACCCTGTGTGTGCTGTCTCCAGGCAACGACGCAACACTCGCCGGCGACAGCAGTAATAGACGCGGTGCGCTCGTAGGTCTTTCACCACATATTGTACCACGGAACATTCATTTCATCGGCAATGATACATCCACATCTGACGTTGATCGCTGTAGAATTTAACTGTATCTTCATTCTGAATCTAAGTGTATAATGGTGTGAAACGGTGACAGATTCAAACTGTGTGCCCGACATGGACGCGAATCTGGAGCATTATCTACCACAGATAATACTCATTACTTACGAGCTATAACGAACTGGGTAAAAAAATTCATTCTGCCAGTAATAATAATAATAATAATAATAATAATAATAATAATGTCGTGTGACTAGGGCCTCCCGTCGGGTAGACCGTTCGTCTGGTGCAAGTCTTCCGATTTGACGCCACTTCGGTGACTTGCGCGGCGATGGGGATGAAATGATGATGATTCGGACAACACAACACCCAGTCCCTGAGCGGAGAAAATCTCCGACCCAGCCGGGAATCGAACTCGGTCCCTTAGGATTGACAGTCTGTTGCGCTGACCACTCAGCTACCGGGGGACTGCCAGTACCTCGCACGTGGTTTACACATGTATCAGTTGCAGAAAGAATGCCGGCAGTTGCGACCGAGCGGTTCTAGGCGCTTCAGTCTGGAACCGCGCGACCGCTACGGTCGCAGGTTCGAATCCTGCCTCGGGCATGTATGTGTGTGGTGTTAGGTTAGTTAGGTTTAAGTAGTTCTAAGGGACTGATGACAGATGTTAAGTCCCATAGTGCTTAGAGCCATTTCAACCAATTTTTTGCTGAAAGAATGTATTTCTCAGTGTAAACTATTTATGATTTAGTGTCAGCAGCATTATTAGTGGATTTTCTGAGGCTGCTGTTGACAACAGGAAAAAATTGTACGAACCACGTACACGCACGCCCACACGCACACGCATGCCCACACGCACACGCACACTACTTCCCCTGTATTTACAAGATCAGCAATAAACTACTGCGCCTGTCACATCGTCTGAATATTTAATAATGATACCAGGGGATAAAATATGTAGAGCACGTAAAATCAGTGGAAGGTAGGGCGAGTTTTCGCTCT
The DNA here is from genome assembly GCF_023864275.1 of Schistocerca cancellata. NCBI lineage: Eukaryota > Metazoa > Arthropoda > Insecta > Orthoptera > Acrididae > Schistocerca > Schistocerca cancellata. The sequence goes on from NC_064628.1 coordinate 574,532,770, forward strand.
GTCAGCTCAGTATTGCGCGTAGGGCAATACTGAATACTTTAAAAGCATCTGGTTCTCCCCATTTCGAACACCACCTCTTTCATTTAACTGGTCCGTGAGAGAAGCATAAAAGTGTTCTATAACTTTGCATTACAGAAGGAAACAAGATGCATTAGCTGTAGTCTGAGAATGTATGCCTAACGGTCGGTCGGCTACTCGAACCATATTGTTTAGTCCCTGGCTCGTGCCGCCTTCCATAGCAGTTGACCGCAAGAACAAATCCGTACCTTAATCGTAGACTGGGTTATCTTATACTCACCTTAAAATTTTTTTCGGTAAATGTTGTTGCTGGTTTCGTTAAGGAACACGGTTAATTGCAGATTATGATGGATGAGTATAAAGAGCTACGAGGAAAACAAAACATATTTCCTGATAGCTGCAGAGATAACCAAGAAAGATACCAAGGAATCATTGTCAAAAATATCTCATTGCCTTCTGAGGTATTCGTAATGCATCCGCAATAGCCTACACGAGAACAGCCGTGCTTCTTTCAACCGTGAGTTTACTAACCATCACAAGTTATTCAATCTCCTAGTTCGAGCTGTGCATTAGAGCCACCCGCATCGGAAGTCCAGTAAGGTTGAACTGCAAATACGTAGTAAAGATATAATGTGTGTCGTGATAGTAGAAGAGTTTCTTATGTTTTACGTGATTGCTAGTTTATATCATTAATTATCGTCTTAAGATCAGTGCGTGCTAAAAATTGCATAAAGCATATATTTTGCCAAGCGGTGAGCCACAGCCCGTAAATAAGTCATGTTTAAGAAGCACCCATAGCTGCCGATGAATTAGACTTAAAAGTGCTGTTCTCGCGCTAGAATTTAATCTGACTACATTCTGTTAGCTTAATGTGTAACAAACACGCCTAATAGATCAATTTTTCGCACTCCTGCTTCCCGCCACCATTAGGCGGGCAAGTCAAGACATGGGCAGTATCGCCTACAGCAAAAACGATCACGCGATAAGTCACACAAATCTGAAGGCTGTAAATTCAACTAAATACTTAGGGATTACAATTACAAATATCCTAAACTGGAACGATCACATTGATAATGTTGTGGGTAGAGCAAACCAAAGACTGCGATTCGTTGGCAGAATACTTACAAGGAGCAATAGGTCTACTAAACAGACTGTTTATACCACGCTTGTCCGCCCTATTCTGGAGTACTGCTGTGCGGTGTGGGATCCGCATCAGGTGGGACTGACGGATGACATCGAAAAAGCACAGAAAAGGCGATTCGTTTTGTATTATAGCGAAATAGAGGAGATAGTGCCATAGACATTATACATGAATTTGAATGGCAATCATTAAAACAAAAGCGTTTTTCGTTGCGACGGGATCTTCTGATGAAATTTCAATCACCAGTTTTCTCCACCGATTGCGAAAACATTGTGTTGGCGCCCACCTACATAGGGAGAAATGGTCATCACGATAAAATAAGAGAAATCAGGGCTAGCACAGAAAAATTTAAGTGCTCGTTTTTTCCGCGGGCCGTTCGAGAGTGGAACGGTAGAGAGACAGCTAGAGGTGGTTCATTGAACCCTCTGCCAGGCACTTTATTGTGATAATCACGTAGCTGTAGATGTAGAGACGCGCGGTGAACACTACGTGGTTTTGAAATCCTGATGCCGTCTCAGAAAACATTGTGCTGAGGCCTACACAGTGTTACAGGAGACCTATGGAGAATCTGTCCTTCCATGCAGAACAGCCCGTAGTTGGTCTGAGTTGTTTAAAGAAAGAGAAGTGTTGAAAAAAGGAAGGTGGATCCAGTGCTCAAGTTACTGCATATACTGGAGAAATCATCGACTCCGCTGCTGTCACTGTGAGGAAGGGTTTCCGAATAATATTAAGAACGCTTTCTGAAATATTGAAAATTTCATTGCCTGTCACACACGAGTTGGTGACACAAAATTTACAAGTGAGACGTGTCTGAAAGCGGTGGATCCCAAGACTGTTGATTCCCGAACAAAAGGGAAGTTGGTGTTAGGGTCCGGAGTTTCTTACAAAGGTAATCACTGGTGACGGAACTTGGCTATATCATTTTGATGCTGTGACCAAACGGCGAACAGTGTGGAAATCTCCTTCACTAATCACAAAAAAAGTGGTTGTTTCTGATGAAAAAGTTTTGGTCATCTCATTTCTTGGTCTTCATGGTACGGTTTATCAGAATATTGTACGTGCTCACCCATCAGTAACAGGACATACGTAGTGAAGTCCTGAAAACCTTTCAAGTCCATATCAGGTGCAAAAGACCACATACCCGGAAAGCTGGCTGGATGCTGCACGACGATAATGCACAGCCGCATATAGGAGTTGTCGTTACTGTACATCTTGCGAAAATCAGCTTGAAGTGCGTACCTCGCCATCCATATAGTCCTGATTTATCGCGGTGTTACTTATTTCTATTCCTTAAACTGAAGAAACGCTTTAGTTGGAGACGTCTTTGAATTATCATAAGTAGTAGTGAACGCTGCAGAGGCGATTCTCAAGTACCTTTTATAAAATTTTGTACAGCATGCCTTTGCAGACTGGCAGAAACCCTTGGACACGTGCATCACATCCAGTGGAGACTACTTTGAGAAGGAAAATCATAATTATGACCGGGAGTAAAGATATGTTTTTAAGGAAGCGGATTATTCTTTACTGAATATTCGCCGTCTTTTTCACCACCAGTTTCAATTTATCATTATTAAGTAACGTCAAATTAATTACATAAGCCTGTATGGTATCGTACTTACTGTGGTAAAATAAAAACTCCTTCGTCACTAAAACTGTCGTCAACAATAAAATGCATTAACAGTTAAATAACGTTAGTACACGTTCTGTATTCAGATACCATGCTCCTCTGTGGAGTGTATCCTGCATACTGTAATTCTTTGACGCCAGAGTAAGAACGTTGCCATACAGGCTGATAGAATAATTGTATGGTACGTGATGACATTGGTCGGAACTAGTACTGAATAAAAGTTTGTCCAATTAGCTTCTCTTGGTGGGTCTTAAATAAAACTCTGAATAAAAACATAAAATCGAAGTAATGGGAAATTTATTTCACGGGCTTTTTACAACTCATTTTCAAATATTTTATGTTATGGGTACATATTCCAGTTGTATGTTGTCATTGTCAGCTGTTTTGAAGGTTTGGTTTATTGTTGACAGTCGAAAAGATCATACGTCTTCTAGAGAGTTCGGCGAATTTTTACTTTCGAAAAAGATGGATTAAAGAATTTGCATTAAATTTTGCTTGGAAATGAAATAAAGTTCAGCGCCGCATTCGAAATGTTGACTGTGGCTTCTGGCGAATCTACTAAGATTAAGGCAAGAGTTCGCGAGTGGTATAAAAGTTTCAAAGAGGATCGAGAAGATGTTGAAGACGACGACCGCCATGGGCGCCCTCGCACATAAGTTACTGAGGACGATGTAGTAGTAGTAAAGAAAATGATTTAGGCAAACAGTCGAATCACCATCAGAGAAGGTGCTGATGATGACGGCATACACTATGCCACATGCTAAGCAATTTTTTTTCTTCAGAGTTTTGGGCATGAGACGTGTAGCAGCGAAGCTTATTTCGGAATTGTTAAATGTCGATCAAAAGCGGCGTCACGTAGATATTACCAATTCAAGTCAGCAACGATTCAGAACTTCTAAAGAAGATTATACCAGGTGAAGAAACATGAGTATACGGATATGACGTCGAAACCAAGGCCCTAACGTCTCAATGGAAGGCCTGAAGAGCCGAGACCGAAAAAAAAAGACAAATCCGATCACATGTGAAGGTTCTTCTCGCTGCTTTCTTCTATGGGATAATGCATCATGAGTTGTTGCCTTATGGGCTGCACGGTCAATAAAGAATATTACCTAGAAGTTATGCGCCGTTTGCACGAAGCAGTCCGAAGAAAACGACTAGGATTGTGGCAAAACCACTCGCGGAAATGGCATCACGATAATGCTCTCACTCACACGTCAGTACTCTTTCGTGATTTTGTGGCAAAAACAAAAGCAGCCATGTCTCCTCAGCAATCGTATTCGCCGGGCAGCAAGGAGCTGAACACCGTAATGAGACGTTTATTTCACTCGTGAATTCTTGTCTTACTCATAGTGCATTCGCCAATAGCCATAGTCAACATTTCGAATGCGATGCTGCACTTTATTCCATTTTCAAGCAAAGTTTAATGCAAATTCTTTGATCCATCTTTTCCGAAAGTTAAAATTCGCCGAGCACTAGCACTATTGTTATATCCGAGGGGGGAGAGCTTTGAAGGGGACAATGTTGATATTGATGAACATATAAAAATTCTTTAGGAAAATCATAAATTCCCATTACTTTTTTATCATATTTCGTATAATTAGTAATTCTCGCAGTCGAAGACTGTAAACATTATCCAATTCAATGTGTCCGTATCGCTGTATCTACACTGCAACCATGTCACACTTTACCAGTGTGCGGCGTGTGTTCCTGTTGAGATGGCTACAACGTACTAAATAAGACAAGAGACCTTAAGACAAACTTACGTGACAAAGTACAGTGGCAGGTAATGCGTATACAAATACGACCATAGGTTCCTGAAACTGAGCGAGGTGGCGCAGTGGTTAGCATTCAGCACTCGCATTCGGGAGGATGGTGGTTCAAATCCCCGTCCGAGTATCCATATGTAGTTTTTCCATGATTTCCCTAAATCTCTCCAGGCAAATGGCGGGATGGTTCCATTGAAAAGGGTAACCGGTTTCGTTGCCCATCCTTCGGTAGTCCGAGCTTGTACTGCATCTCTAATGAACGCGCTGTCGACGGGACCTTAAACCCTAATCTTCCTCCCTTCCGGAAAGCTGAAAAGGTGAATACTGCTGCCCTGGACTGCGCTGCTGGGACTGTTGGTGGGCAGGTGCATGGACGAGCAGCATGCGCACGTGCCGTGGTCTCCGCGTGCTGCCGCCCACACCTCTGTGCGCAAGAATCTCGCGTGTGAACGTGTCACAGGGGTCTGCGACTCATAACCCAAAAAATTTTGTGGTGGAAACATTTTCGCAATGTAATGCAATATGAGCACACGGAACAAAACGTGTGTAACCCCCCAGGAGACACCATGCTAACCGTCTGACATCACTTCCAGCTGCGATAACGGCCTAACTTCGGCGATGAAGGGCGTCCATCATTCTTCAGATACTTCATATGGCGCTGAAGCCACTCGTTGATTATTACGTCCCACGGACCAACCAAAGTGCGGAGATGTGGACTGGTAAAAGTTTAATCCACTGTTCCAAATAGCTATAGACCAGGCGCGTCTCGTGGTTTCCTGATGGGGAAGACTGAGACATTTATCAGTCGGAACTAACCTAGACCTCGGGTTACGCTACTGATCTGCAATGGAATTACGACAAAGATTTCAGGAGGGGGGAGGAAGGAGGGGGGGGGGCGAGCAATATCACTCTCTAGCCAAACGTTTACATACTGTATTTTCTTTTGTTTCATGATGAACTACGAGATAACAGCAAAAGGTAACTCCAAATAAAACCTGTAGGTAGCTTACTTATCCCCCAACTTCACATTTTCCGACAATTTACAGCAACAAATCGTACTAAAAGACGCATTTTGGAGAGATCTTTAATGCAGTGTATGTTAGATTCCCTGCTTGCTTCAATTTTTTTGGTATTTTGATTTCTAATCTTCAGATGTTTAATGTTTTGTTCACTCGAACCGTGGTGTAGGAGTTCGCGTGACGAAACATTGATGTTTCCACGACGCCACGAATCTTGTGCTGGGATAGGTTGACCTAAGCAACCCGAGCTACTGCCATGGAAATTTACAAAACATACATTTTATATTTGTATATTACAAAAATTCGCATTTTAAGTGATGCAGTGCACCAACTACTCAGCTGCATTGTACATTGCTCTGTTAAAATTGCATGTATGCTCTTTCATGGATTTAAACTGTTTTAGTTCTTGATTCATGTTTACATCGGGTCTAGGCGCACCAAGTTCTTTCACTTCATCCTGCCTGCATGTTCCAGAGTTTTACCAGATAAAGTGCACACTGAACGAATATTGTGTTGTTTTCGAACTCTTGGCATGCTGCTGTTATTGGCAAGAAAGTAAAACTCACTAAACTGATGCATAATACACTCGCAAAGGGAGACTTAATAATAATACACGTAACCCGCAGTCAGCAAGCAAGGAAACTAAAGTAACGGGACATATTTCGAGCAAGGGATATAGTTAGCGCATCTTTTTCTCCAGTCATTCGTGAAACTCTCGCTAGGTGGTGACACGTTACCGTACTCTAGTGCACTTGGCGACACGTTTCCAAACTTATTCTAGCCGCAGGTAGAACAGCCAGTGGTAGAAACAAAAAAATTCTAAAACACTATCGAAACAATAACATAAAAGGTCAATTAAAGACGCATCAAAGCATAATAAAGATATACAAAGACAGAGATTCGATAGCGAAGTTTCAGCAACTCTGTTCATTCCCTTTTGACGTAAGCAGTGGAATGTGAAAAGTGTATGTAGGTTGTTACGACACCGTTAGGCTGAAACACCAGAGCCTTCGGAGCTGTATTCCCAGGAAACTACGCTCCCAGGCCTTCGCTACATAGAGCTAAGGACGATTTCAAGGCGCAGCCTTAAGACTAGCTACTGTATATTCGAAAAAAAAAGCTTTGCGTCATATATCAGCAGTTCTAAAAACGCTGACTGGCATTATCTAAATCCGTGTGGGAAATATGCTAAATGCGTTCTGATGATTTAAATTCTGTAATACGTTATAGAGAAATTTATTTTGATAAATATTTTAGGGCTGTCCTAATTAAGAGCCACACCTGACACAGACATTTTCTATGGGACTGAGACCCGGAAATTCAGCGGACCAGTCGAGCTGTGGCAGGGCGTCTTGAGCGAATGGTGGTCGAACCAGGAATGTGTGCGTGTAGCCCTGTCATCTTGGCATAGGCGAGAATCCACAGCATACTCAGCACAAAGATGCGGAAGGAAGGACGACATTTGGTCACCAAGTATGTTGAAATAATATCTTTGGTGATGTTCACGTCAACGAGTTGGCCCAAGTGCGAAAAATACCCTTAAAGCATCAGAACCACGGGTGAATTACGGTCTCCATAAGCTCAAGACCAAAATCTTCGTCGGTCCGTTCGTACTCTCGACGCTTTCCATCATTCGAAGATAGGCAAAATCACAACTCGTTGGACCACAGTGCCCGCCTCCAGTTACTCACTGCCAAGTTATTGTATTTCGTACACTGAAGATCTGCAGCTGAGTGTGCCATTGTATGCAACGGTCTTCAGCAATGAAAGTGTGGAGTCGGGTACATCGCGGAATTTTTCTTCATAGCGTTCGCACGGAAACTGGTCGAGATGCGCCAGTATTCAGTGACACAACGAATCAGACAACTTCATCCACTGTAGTCATGGACACGTCGAAACACAATAGCTCCTTCGTGCCATTGTGTCACGCCTCCATGTCGATCGCTCTTACTGCGCTCTTTCCTTAGACCCCATTGGGATACACATACCTCTTCGATGCCATGACTTCATAACGGATCACGGTTTAGTTATCAGGACTTACCTAGAACATTACTGTTAGGTCATCGGCCTACCGTTATGGCCAATTTTATGTAAGCTTACACACGGTTTTCCATATGGAATGGTCAGTATTCAGGGATGTGACAGAAACGACCATTCGAAGCAAAAAGACTCCAATAAACATGAGCTCCAAAATGCATACCTCAAGATCTGTGAACACTTGTTCTTCTTCGCTCACATTTCTACTACTGAATTGCTTCTGACCACTTTTTTCCGTAGGAGAGATGGGATTGACATAGCAAAGATGAACAAATGCTTATAGCTCTTGAGGTGTGCGATTAAGGGCCCATATTTACTGGAATTTTTTGTTGCGAATGAATGTTCCTATCACATTCCTGAGTATTGACCACTCCTCACGTATGAAAACTTTGCAGAACTCGAGTGTCGGTGCCTTCCATGAGGCCGGCGGACGTTGGAGTACTGCAGTTGGCCGATGGCAGTGTGCTCTACGACAGCGGATGGATAATACGGCGGCAGAAAGGGGCGCACGACTACGCTCGCTGAAGACATGAAGTGACGTATAATTACGTTATATGCTCAGTCATACTTGTATTGTGTAGCGTGAAGTTCAGCGCACCAGGCAAAGGCTCATATAACACTGACTGAAACTGAACTCAAAACATCAAGTAGATACAGACTGTCACAACAAAAGAAATGCACCAGTGAATATTGATTCGTAATATGTGAAAATTTGTGACGTAATTGCATTTTTCTCTTTTTTTAACTGGTGGTCATTGAAGTTCTTTACATGAAGAGATGATTTAGTATGTAGTATTTCCCCCTGAACGATATTTTATTAGTGTGTGAGAAATATTTACGTGAAAGACTATTTTTTTAAAGGATTTCATCTTGCTTTCAGGTGTTAGAATTTTATTTAGTGACTGTGATTTCGGCATTAAGACGTTTTCAAGCATCTACAAAACGTAATGAAAACAATTTACAGTGGGATTAACAATAGGTACAACAAGCTTCGTAGTTTTTTAGACGTTCATATCCTGTACTTACAAGATTTTGACATACAGGCAGACATAACAACGTAATATGCAAATCAGCAGGGTAACACTCGTCTCTCAATACTTCCTGCAAACCTGACGTCATTTTGACGTCACGCATAATATCGACTACCGCAGGAAGTGCTATCGACTTTAGCTAGCGTTCGATGTGGGCCTCTCTCGCATGGGTAGAATCTCTCACATGTCCTTAGCGCCGGAAAACTCCAGCCGGAAACGCCATTGGTTTGAAGGAGGACTTGTGAGATGTGTTACCCGAGAAACATTTGTGACGAGGAACAATGTCAATGTTATTGTTCACGTTTCACTCGCCGCAATTTAAACTGTTCTCTAACCATACACTCGGAAATCCCCACATGTTCAGAAATAAACAGCCAAATGGTTACACCATCTTTCGTTCTCTAATCAGACAGAAATTTTAAATAACATTGAATATTGCATACATACTTGTATTACATTCATAAGTAAGTCCCAGAATGTGTTAACACGAAGATGTAAAAAAAAAAACATATTATTAAGTAGTGAGATGAGAACTTATGTTCTTAAACACTGAAAACCACTACATTATCCATTACGCTAGAGGCGATTCGTGTGATGTTTGTTTCAAGTGTCTGTTATCACAGCATCTCCTGAAAACTTACATTGTTGGTGCATTATTAACTAACGTTTCATAATAAGGGGGACGTGTTCGCGATATAATTTGAGTGCACCGTTGCCTTAAAATGTCATACAGCAAGTTAAAATGCAAAATAACTAATTATACCAAAATAAGTATGTCACCTGCCGTATAGATTGTCGATATTGCGTTGGACCTCGCGTACGGCGCCAAAATAACGACATGATTGCAAGGAAGTGATAAAGGCGACTGTTTGCAAAAACTGCACGTCAAAGAAAAATCACAGAACATGAAATGGAATATAGACTAATATCGCTGAGTAGTTGTTCTTTGAAGAATAGGAAGTTTTATAGTTGTTCTTTGATGTGCAGTTATCAGTATTACTTTATTATTTCTGTCTATATATAAAAACCTTGTAAAGTAGAGATATGAATGTAAAAAAACTACAAAACTAGTTGTACCTAATGCCCACTGTAAATTGTTCTCATTACATTGTACACTGAAGAGCCAAGAAAGTGGTACACCTGCCTAATATCGTGTAGGGCCCCGATGAGGATGCAGAAGTGCCGCAACACGACGTGCCATGGATTCGACTAATGTCTGAAGTAGTGCTGCAGGTCCGTCCATAAATCCGTAAAGTACGAGGTGGTGGAGATCTCTTCTGAATAGCACGTTGCAAGGCATCCCAGATATGGTCAATAATGATCATGTCTGGGGAGTTTGATGGTCAGCGGAAGTGTTTAAACTCAGAGGAGTATTCCCTGAGCCACTCTGTAGCAGTTCTGGACGCGTGGGGTGTCGAATTGCCCTGGTGCAATTGTCCAAATCCGTCGGACTGCACAGTGGATACGAATGGATGCAGGTGATCAGACAGGATTCTTATGCCCTACAACTTTTACAGAGCCTCCACCAGCCTGAACAGTCCCTTGCTGACATGGAGTCTATGGATTCATGAGGTTGTCTCAATACGCGTAGACATCCATTGGCTTGATAAAATTTGAAACAAGTCTCGTCCGACCAGGCAACATGTTTCCAGTCATCAACAGTCCAATGTCTGTGTTGACGGGCCCAGGCGAGGCGTAAAGCTTTGTGTCGTTCAGCCATCAAAGGTACACGAGTGGGCCTTCTGCTCCGAAAGCTCATATCGATGGTATTTCGTTGAACAGTTCGCACGCTGGCTCTTGTTGATGGCCCAGCATTGAAATCTGCAGCAATCTAGGGAAGGGTTGCAGTTCTGTCACGCAGAACGATTCTCTTTAGCCGTCGTTGGTCCAGTTCTTGCAGGATCTTTCTCTGGCCGCAGCGAGGTTGGAGATTTGATGTTTTACCGGATTTCCAACATTGACGGCACACTCGTGAAACGGTCGTAGGGGAAAATTCCAACTTCATTGCTACCTCGGAGAATCTGTGGCCCATCGTTCGTGCGCCGACCACGTTAAAAGTCGCTTAAATTTTGATAAAGTGCCATTGTAGCAGCAGTAACAGATCTAACAACTGCGCCAGAGAATTTTTGTCTTATATAGGCGATGTCGACCGCAGCGCCGTATTCTGGCTGTTTACATATCTCTGTATTTGAATACGCATGCCTATACCAGTTTCTCTGGCGCTTCAGTGTACTACGTTTCGAAGATACTTGAAAATGGTTTAATGCCGAAATTGCAATTGCAAAATGAAATTCTAAAAAGCTGAAAGCAAGATAAAATACTTCAAAAAATTTATAGAAGCTGTGGAACCACTCTACAAGAAAATAAGACTATTTATTTTGCGGAAGGGCTAGACGTTCCGTGAAAAGTTGTAGTGTGAGTAGCCGTGTATAAGAGCCTTCTCTCTACCCCGTGCAGATACTACACTCCTGGAAATTGAAATAAGAACACCGTGAATTCATTGTCCCAGGAAGGGGAAACTTTATTGACACATTCCAGGGGTCAGATACATCACATGATCACACTGACAGAACCACAGGCACATAGACACAGGCAACAGAGCATGCACAATGTCGGCACTAGTACAGTGTATATCCACCTTTCGCAGCAATGCAGGCTGCTATTCTCCCATGGAGACGATCGTAGAGATGCTGGATGTAGTCCTGTGGAACGGCTTGCCATGCCATTTCCACCTGGCGCCTCAGTTGGACCAGCGTTCGTGCTGGACGTGCAGACCGCGTGAGACGACGCTTCATCCAGTCCCAAACATGCTCAATGGGGGACAGATCCGGAGATCTTGCTGGCCAGGGTAGTTGACTTACACCTTCTAGAGCACGTTGGGTGGCACGGGATACATGCGGACGTGCATTGTCCTGTTGGAACAGCAAGTTCCCTTGCCGGTCTAGGAATGGTAGAACGATGGGTTCGATGACGGTTTGGATGTACCGTGCACTATTCAGTGTCCCCTCGACGATCACCAGTGGTGTACGGCCAGTGTAGGAGATTGCTCCCCACACCATAATGCCGGGTGTTGGCCCTGTGTGCCTCGGTCGTATGCAGTCCTGATTGTGGCGCTCACCTGCACGGCGCCAAACACGCATACGACCATCATTGGCACCAAGGCAGAAGCGACTCTCATCGCTGAAGACGACACGTCTCCATTCGTCCCTCCATTCACGCCTGTCGCGACACCACTGGAGGCGGGCTGCACGATGTTGGGGCGTGAGCGGAAGACGGCCTAACGGTGTGCGGGACCGTAGCCCAGCTTCATGGAGACGGTTGCGAATGGTCCTCGCCGATACCCCAGGAGCAACAGTGTCCCTAATTTGCTGGGAAGTGGCGGTGCGGTCCCCTACGGCACTGCGTAGGATCCTACGGTCTTGGCGTGCATCCGTGCGTCGCTGGGGTCCGGTCCCAGGTCGACGGGCACGTGCACCTTCCGCCGACCACTGGCGACAACATCGATGTACTGTGGAGACCTCACGCCCCACGTGTTCAGCAATTCGGCGGTACGTCCACCCGGCCTCCCGCATGCCCACTATACGCCCTCGCTCAAAGTCCGTCAACTGCACATACTGTTCACGTCCACGCTGTCGCGGCATGCTACCAGTGTTAAAGACTGCGATGGAGCTCCGTATGCCACGGCAAACTGGCTGACACTGACGGCGGCGGTGCACAAATGCTGCGCAGCTAGCGCCATTCGACGGCCAACACCGCGGTTCCTGGTGTGTCCGCTGTGCCGTGCGTGTGATCATTGCTTGTACAGCCCTCTCGCAGTGTCCGGAGCAAGTATGGTGGGTCTGACACACCGGTGTCAATGTGTTCTTTTTTCCATTTCCAGGAGTGTAGAATATTTCAGCCCTTATCAGCTTTGAAAAGAGCAGTCATCACAGAATTTAATATAGGCGCCTCGTGAGTGGCAGTGAAGAGGTGAAGCTCCGTTTGCGGGATCCGGGTGAGTAGACGACGCAGGCTCCGTTGTGCAGAGCGGAGTCGGGCGGCGCCGGCTGCCTCCGGCCTCCCCTGCTCGCTCAGCTGTGCCGCGTGCCCGCCGCAGAGGTCGGCTGTGACGCACCAAACGCGGACACGGGAGACGGCGTGGGCCCGGCGCGCGCTCACGAGCGCCTGCCTTGGACCGCCCCCGCGGCGCGGCGCGACGCGCGCACCCACCGCCGGCTCCAGTTGCGGCTGGACTGCTCCGCGCGCGGCCTTCGCCACTCTAACCATTGTGGCCTGTCCCTTCTCAACACTGCTCTCCGGCGCTCTACTGCAATTACATCTGTGCTCCGGAAGCCACCTTATAAAGTAGTTGGTCCCAATTTCATCTCGAAGGCCTTCGCCGAACATACGCATAGTGCTACGAAACCACACTTCGGTGCACAGCGCGTCTACATATTCGTGCATACTCCGCAAGCCATTGTATTGTGTGTTGCAGATCGTACCGTGTACCTTTTCTATTCCGGTCCCAAACAGAGGGAGGGGAAAAAGACTGTCTATGTGTCGTCCCACTTTCTCTTATCAACGTGGTCCTTAAGCGAGAAGAACGCTTTCCCTCCAGGGATTCGTGTTTGACTTCAAGTAGCATTCCGTAATGCTCGCGTCTTGATCAAACCTACGATTATCTAACCTACGATTACGAAATCAGGCTACCCGCCTCTGAATTGTTTCGATCTCTTATTTTAATCCAACCCGATGCGGATCACAATCACTGTAGCAGAATAGGTCTAATTAGTATCCTGTGTTCCGGTCTCCTTCACAGACGAACCACACTTTCTCGCAATAAACCGAATTCGACCATTCGCCTTCCCTAGTGCACTCCTTACACACTCGTTCCATTTCATAGATAATTAATCGATATGACTGTCTAAAGCAGAACACTGCTAATGCTGTATTCGGACATACAAGTTTATTTTTCCTTCTCATATGCATTAACTGACATTTTTCAACATTTAGCAAGCTCCCATTCATCACACCAACTAGAAATTTTGTCCGAGTCATCTCTTATCCTCCTGCAGTCACTGGACGACGACGCTTTCCAGTACACCACGGCGTCATCAGCAAACAACCGAAGATTTCTGCCGACCCTATCCGCCAGGTCAGTTATGTATACAGAGAATAATACTGGTCCCATCACACTGGCTTAAGGCACTCCTGATGACACCCTAGTGTCTCATGAATACTCGCCGTAGAGGGTAGCGTATTACGCTATATTGATTAAGTTGTCCTCAAGTCACTCACATGTCTGGGAACCTAATCCGTATGCTCTGACCTTCAACAGTCTGCAGTGGGACACAATGTCGAACGCTTTTCGGAAATCTAGGTATATGGAATCTGCCTGTTTCCCTCCAACCATTGTTCGCAGGATACTGTGTGACGAAAGGACAACTGACAAGTACGAGCGATGCTTTCTAAAACAGCGCTCATTTGTGGACCGAAGCTTTCCCATCTCAAGGAGCGGTATTATGCTCCAACTAAGAATACGGTCAAGAATTCTGCTGCAAAAAAAATGTTAAGGATGTTGATCTGTAATTTTGCGGTTCCATTCTTTCACCGTTCTTATATAAAGGAGTCAGCAGCACTTTTGTCGAGTCGCTTGGGACTGCGCTGGTCCGGAGATTTGCAATAAATGAGAGCTACGTATGGGGGCAATGCCGCATGTGAGAGTCTGTACGACGATTAAAAGACGGTATGTTTCTACGATCCTCCTGCGCAAATAATTTCGTAAACGCGAAATTTCAAACTTCAGCTTTTATTTTGCTCTCTTCTGCTGCCATACCAGATTGCTCAACGAATAACTGCATAGACGCCTTTTTACCAGCTTGATTCCACAGAGGACAAGAATTTTCTCTGCCTCTCAGCAAGATCGTTTGCCAAGGTATGACAGTGGTAGATGCTGTATGCTTCGCGCAAACCATCTCTGTACAGTCGCACGAATATCCACTCACTTTCGCCTGTCGTCATTTGTGCGTTTCTTTTGAACTGAGAATGCAAAACACTCTGTTTACTGTAATTGGAACTGGATGGGCAACTCAGTGACGCCTTCAATTTTGCAGGTACGGATCCAGATTGACCTACAGATACTAGCTGAACGACGGTTTTGTAAGCTACCTCCTCCGTGTGGGACTAAAATACCTCAAGAGTCTTCCCAATCAACGTGGCATCTGCCTTACCAGCGTCAGGTTTATGCTAGTCATTAATCTTTAAATCAATCAGTACGCATATTCCCAGATATTAGTGTATGCGACTGTTTCAGTGATTGTTCTGAAATACGTTACATTAGTTCATGTGAGTCAACCGCGCTCTCCTCTCTCTCTCTCCTCTCTCTCTCTCTCCTCTCTCTCTCTCTCCTCTCTCTCTCTCTCCTCTCTCTCTCTCTCCTCTCTCTCTCTCTCTCCTCTCTCTCTCTCTCTCCTCTCTCTCTCTCCTCTCTCTCTCTCTCCTCTCTCTCTCTCTCCTCTCTCTCACTGTGTGTGTGTGTGTGTGTGTGTGTGTGTGTGTGTGTGTGTGTGTGTGTGAGGAGGAGGAGGAGGAGGAGGAGGAGGGGGAGGACGACGTTCCACGGTGGTGTTTCGTATGGGAAACTTGCAAAACTGTAACTAAATCAGAATATCCAGCAGAAGCTGACGCTTGGTGCAGCGAATGGCAGTTTACCCTCAACGTAAACAAATGTGTCATATGTTGAATTTTAAAATTTTCCCGGCGAATTGACTGTTCAAACAAATTTCGAGCTTGCAGCCAGTCGTCGTTCAATACTACGCACGATATTTCAACTGGGCACCTGCCAGTCATCTTCAGGTGAGCCGTCGCAGACTGGCGATAACGTCCTCCGCTCCGCAATATATAGCGTACTGTAACTATTCTGCGCATGCGTCGAAAACTTGATAGTTGAACACGACGCTATGCTGTCTGTATTAAGCAAGGGACTCAATTTTGCACCTACACCTACAGCACCGCCATTAATAAGTATTTTGAGTGGTGTTGAAGAAGCTGTACGACGTCTTCCTTTGGATGCCGCAGACGAAATAAGAAGGGAAACTTGCCGTGCTCTGTTGAAGGCTCCTACTCAACGCAGTAATTTAACCTCTGCAGAAAGGGCTGCATTGCGAAATCTGAGAGAGGACCCTGACGTAGTGGTATTGAAAGCTGACAAAGGTAATGCTACTGTTTTGTTACCTCGTGGTGTGTATAAAGATAAGATGTATGGTCTGCTAAGTGACTCTACCTATAGGAGGATTGATTACGATCCTACAGGACGTGTGCAACGAAACACTTCAGCACTATTAAATTCCTCCTCCTTACCGCAAGAGACCATCAAGAGGTTAAAACCACATGGTTGTGTACCTCCAAGACTGTATGGCCTTCCAAGGATTCATAAAGAGGGTCTTCCTCTGCGTCCAATAGTGAGCAACATTGGAGCTCCTACATATGATTTAGCTAAACATCTCGCTTCCTTACTGAGACCTTTCGTAGGCAAGTGATCACATCACATACGAAACTCAGCTGATTTTATCAATAGACTGGGGGCTCTTCGTCTTAGCAGTGTAGACCTTCTAGTAAGTTTTGATGTGGTCTCACTTTTTACAAAAGTTCCTCTTGCAGATTCTTTGACACTGATTGGTAACATGTTTCCTGTTGATATCACTGCTTTGTTCAGGCACGCACTTTCCTCAACTTATTTTATGTTTAATCATATTTTGAACAGACTGGCGGTGTCGCCATGGGTAGCCCCCTGTCTCCTTTGGTCGCCAACCTTTTTATGGAGGATTTTGAAGAGAGAGCGCTTGAATCAGCTGCCCTGAAGCCAACAGTTTTTTGGCGGTATGTGGATGACACTTTCATAGTGTGGCCTCATGGAGAAGATAAATTAATGGAGTTTCTACATCACCTCAACTCCATTCATAGCAACATCCTGTTCACCATGGAAATAGAGAAAGATGGTTGTTTGCCTTTCTTGGATGTCCTAGTTCGAAGGAAGAATGATGGTTCTCTAGAGCATTCAGTTTACCGGAAACCCAGTCATACTGATTTGTACCTGCAAGCATCGAGTTGCCATCACCCATCACAAACCATGAGTTTGCTTAAAACGCTTGTTCATAGAGCTCATACTGTCTCAGATCTAGATAGCTTATCTCAAGAACTCGCCCATCTAAAGACAGTATTCAGCGAAAATGGGTATTCCATCCGGCAGATTAACAGGGCACTAACAGTTAAAGCTAAGAAGCAGGAAGTGAATAAAGAGGAGAACATGCCGGAACAATCTTTAGTTTTTCTTCCTTTCGTTGGAAACACTACGTTTAAAATAGCAAGAATCCTCCGAAAATTTCGGGTAAAAGTGGTTTTCCGCCCACCATCGAAGATTGCTGACCTTGTGGGATCAGTTAAAGACAATCTGTTACTACGAAAGGCCGGAATTTACAAGATATCGTGCCAATGTGGTATGGCTTACATAGGTCAAACCACACGCACCGTGAAAGAACGCTGCACTGAACATCAACGTTACACCCGCCTTTTGCATCCAAGCAAGTCCGCTATTGCTGAACATTGTATTTCTACTGGACATTCAATGGAGTACGAGAAAACAATGATTTTGTCCACAGCAACGTATTTCTGGGACTCCATTATTAAAGAATCCGTAGAAATACGACTGGCGGAAAATCAGTTAAACCGTGACAGCGGCTACTAGCTGGACAGTGCATGGAATCCAATCATCTCCACGATTTGCTCAAATCGAAGACGACAGAGTGCGTCGACGGCCGTGCCAAACAGTAACGCAGAGGGCGACTGAGTTCCGCTGTTCCACCAGCGAGGGCGCTGCCGGCGGGCAGTGTTGGTTCAACTATCAAGTTTTCGACGCATGCGCAGAATAGTTACAGTACGCTATATATTGCGGAGCGGAGGACGTTATCGCCAGTCTGCGACGGCTCACCTGAAGATGACTGGCAGGTGCCAACATGTGTTTGAACAAATGTGTCATATAATTATTATTCGATTACACTGTAGGTGATCGTTAAATGGAGGCAATAACAAACGTACAATATCTTTTAGTAATCGTCCCGTGATTCTTGTGCAGTTTTGTTTATACATACGAAGATGAAGGCGCGGTGTATACTGCTGGAATGTTACATGAATTACTATGATAAAAAGCATTTTATTATTTCACTTTAATTTAATAATACTGTCATAATGGTATAGGTGATGTCTGTCGTCTGTAAAGATCCAGCAATGTAACTACACTTTTGGATTTCAGCGAGAGGCTTTAGTGGCGGACTAGAACAGCCTCGTAAGTATTTCCAGTTAGTCATTTGTTTGAGGATGCACCAGAAACGCAAAAAATTTTCCGGTTCGGGGGGGGGGGGGGGGGGGCGGGGGCGGCCGGGCGCTGGAAATTAAAAAAGAAAACCTGGTGTAGTGTAGTCTGTTTCAAATTGCAAAATTCTGCATAAATATTATTCACATCAAATATTTTTAACTATTTTGAAATCAAAAGTTACCTAGAAAATCGTAAGTAAGAGGATCTTTCGAGCTGATTTTATGAGATGCGTGAGAACTTCGTTCCTGTAATTATATGATTTTTATGGAGAAATTCTCTACGTGGCCAGTAAATTTTCGCCTTAGAATAGTACGAGAGCATGTGGGCATCCCTGACACGTCGTTAATTTGCTGTGGTTTTGTTGCTCCCCGGTTTTATTATAAAATCTCGCACACTTCTTCTAAATCAACTTGTGGCATACTGTAGTTGTAGTACTATGCTTTTAATAAGCCATATTACACCATACAGCTCTGGAGGGCAAGGGGCAGGCTGTGGCCGAGAAAATTGGTGGGTATCCATTACATTAGTTTCCTTTGGTGCCAAAATACCTCACTAGCACGCGACATGGCTTATTAAATGCGTTTTTACACTGCACGCAACAGTAACCATTATGTAGTACTGACGTGAACACAGACCTCGTGAATCATGCAAGCGAATCGTAAGCAACTACGTCGAATATGTACACTTATTGCTCACGATCAGGAGAGTATATAGAAAATATAAGTTAACATTAGGCGCTTGAATTTTTTCTGGAGGATCTGTCGTTGTTCTGGAGATAATTAAAGGACGTTGTGAAAATAACTCCAAGCAAAATCTTAGTATCACTGACGCTATGTCTGTATTAAAGCCAGTGAAGAACACAGAATTGGAGAATGTCTTAGAATAATTGTATAATCGCAATAGAACAGTGGACTCAGTGTTACATTAACCATAAGCTCATAGAAATGACTTCGCTGAAACAAGATACAGCGAACTAATGGATGTACTGGCGAAGAAAGGAACATTTACAGGGAGGCATCTAAACGTAATATTATTCCTCAAAGAAGTTTATGACATCACAAAGTCCTACATTATAAAGTCATATATACCGCCTTTCCGATTGCGCAGAAGAAGCAGTTGCTGATGTTAAAAACCATCTATTTGCTTGCCATCTATTAAGGATTCACTAAGAATAGCCAATGAAAAATCTAAAAAAGTAAAATGAAAGTCTCCGTGACTTCAGTAACACCCTCTTAGGTTCAGGACTCCATGTAGGCATATATCTGAAACAAAACAAAATCAATTAATGAAAATCTGAATGGACAGCATCTAAAATAATTGAATTGCTGAAAATCGGAATGGACGTATTCTGAAAGGAGGATATAAGATGGACCATCGATAAAAGCAAATCAAGGCAATAAAATGTAGTGGAAAGAATCAGGTGACGCTGAATTTGATTAGGAAGTAATGCAGTAAAAATAGCACATGACTCTTGGTATTTGGACAGTAATTTAAATGATGGATTTAGTAAAGAGGATATAAAACGCAGACCGGAATAGCAACAAAAGCGTTTCTGAAAAACTGAAACTTGTTAATACTGATCATAAATGTAAATGTTAGGCACTGTTTTTCTGGACGTTATTCTCTTGCGCTTAGTCATGTCCGGAAGTGAATGTGGACGATGAACAATTCAGGTGATAAGAGATTAGCTTCTAAAATGTGGTGCTGCAGAAGAATGCTTAAAAGTAGATGAATATATTGGATAACCGACAAAGAGGCGATAAATCTAATCAAAGAGAAAAGCGCTATGCGTGACAATTTGACCAAAAGAAGGGATAGGGTGATGGACACATTCTGAGACATCAAGGCACCGTCAATTTGATAACGCGCGCGCGCGCGCGCTAGAGAGAGAGAGAGAGAGGGGGGGGGGGGGGGGAAGGGGAGGGTATAAAAATTAAGGAGCACCAAGGCTTGGCTACATTGAGCGGATTCAAATGGATGCTGGTTGCAGCAGTTACACAGAGACGAACGGGCTTGTAGAGGATAGCGACATCAAACCAATCTACTGGTTGATGACTGATGCCGTCGTCAACAGTCCCGTGTGGACAAATTCGATGACACAACATTTGCAGCTCTTTTTTTGTGTGACAATATGTTGTTGTTGTGGTCTTCAGTCCTGAGACTGGTTTGATGCAACTCTCCACGCTACTCTATCTTGTGCAAGTTTCTTCATCTCCCAGTAGCTACTGCAACCTGCGTCTTTCTGAATCTGTTTAGTGTACTCATCTCTTGGTCTCCCTCTACGATTTTTACCCTCCACCCTGCCCTCTAGTACTAAATTGGTGATCCCTTGATGCCTTAGAACATGTCCTACCATGCGATACCTTCTTCTAGTCAAGTTGTGCTACAAACATCTCTTCTCCCCAGTTCTGTTCAGTAGCTCCTCATTACTTATGTGATCTACCCGTCTAATCTTCAGCATTCTTCTGTAGCACCACATTCCGAAAGCTTCTATTCTCTTCTTGTCCAAACTATTTACCGTCCGTGTTTCACTCCATACGAATACTTTCAGAAAGGACACTTAAATCAATACTCGATGTTAACAAATTTCTCTTCTTCAGAAACGCTTTCCTTGCCATTGCCAGTCTACATTTTGTATCTTCTCTACTTCGACCATCATCAGTTATTTTACTCCCTAAATAGCAAAACTCCTTTACTACTTTAAGTGTCTCATTTCCTAATCTAATTCCCTCAGCATCACCCGATTTAAATCGACTACATTCCATTATCCTCGTTCTGCTTTTGTTGATGTTCATGTTATACCCTCCTTTCAAGACCCTGTCCATTCCGTTCAATTGCTCTTCCAAGTCCTTTGCTGTCTCTGACAGAATTACAATGTCATCGGCGAACCTCAAATTTTTTATTTCTTCTCTATGGATTCTATTTCCTACTCCGAATTTTTCTTTTGCTCAATATACAAATTGAATAACACCGGGGAGAGGCTACAACCCTGTGTCACTTCCTTCCCAACCACTGCTTCCCTTTCATGCCCCTCGACTCTTATAACTGCCATCTGGTTTCTGTATAAATTGTAAATAGCCTTTCGCTACCTGTATTTTACCCTTGCCACCTTCAGAATTTGAAAGTGAGTATTCCAGTCAACATTGTCAAAAGCTTTCTCTAAGTCTACAAATGCTAGAAACGTAGGTTTACCTTTAGTTAATCTAGCTTCTAAGATAAGTCGTAGGGTCAGTATTGCCTCACGTGTTCCAACATTTCTACGGAATCCAAACTGATCTTCCCGAAGGTCGGCTTCTACTAGTTTGTCCATTCGTCTGTCAAGAATTCGCGTTAGTATTTTGCAGCTGTGACTTATTAAACTGATAGTTCGGTAATTTTCACATCTGTCAACGCATGCATTCTTTGGGATTGGAATAGTTATATTCTTCTTAAAGTCTGAGGGTATTTCACCTGTCTCATACATTTTGCTCACCAGATGGTAGAGTTTTGTCAGCCCTGACCCTCCCAAGGCTGTCAGTAGTTCTAATCGGATGTTGTCTACTCCCGGGGCCTTTTTTCGACTCAGGTCTTTCAGTGCTCTGTCAAACTCTTCACGCAGTATCATATCTCCAATTTCATCTTCATCTACATTCTCTTCCATTTCTATAACATTGCCCTCAAGTACATTGCCCTTGTATAGACCCTCTATATACTACTCCTGCTTTTCCTTCTTTGCTTAGAACTGGGTTTCCATCTGAGCTCTTGATATTCATACAAGTGGTTCTCTTCTCTCCAAAGGTCTCTTTAATTTTCCTGTCGGCAGTATCTATCTTACCCCTAGTGAGATAAGCCTCTACATCCTCACATTTGTCCTCTAGCCATCCCTGCTTAGCCATTTTGCACTTCCTGTCTATCTCATTTTTGAGACGTTTGTATTCCTTTTTGTCTGCTTCATTTACTGCATTTTTATATTTTCTGCTTTCATCAATTAAATTCTTCTGTTACTCAAGAATTTATACTGGCCCTCGACTTTTTATGTACTTTATCTTCTTCTGCCTTCAGTACTTCATCCCTCAAAGCTACTGTATTTCTTTCCCCCATTACTGTCAGTTGTTCCTTTATGCTCTCCCTGAAACTCTGTACAACCTCTGGTTTAGTCAGTTTATCTATGTCCCATCTCCTTAAATCCCCACGTTTTTGCAGTTCCTTCAGTTTTAATCTACAGTTCATAACCAGTAGATTGTGGTCAGAGTCCACATCTGCCCCTGGAAATGTCTTACAATTTAAAACTTGGTTCCTAAATCTCTGTCTTACCATTATATAATCTATCTGATATCTTCTATACAATATTACGAAGTAAAAACAAATTGAATGTGCCCTTTTTTGGGCTGTGGTTGCTGCCGTCTGAATGCCACGAAAAAGTGCTCCCCGAATACACAGTGAGTTTTGAGCGTCAAACTACATAAAAGCTTTAACACGTTTTGTACCAAAGATGTTGATGTATCGTTGAAAGTTTTTCAGCCTGATTTACGGTCTAATTAAATAACCCTTGTTCCGACGACGCAAACTGCGCCAACATCACATACCCCTTGGCTCGGTGACAATAGTTTGCTGGGGACTAGTAGGTAATTGAGAATTACTAATTAATTTTTGTATGCCTTCCATCTAAAAGTAATTTAACACGGACAGAAATAAAATTAGGTAGCTTTGAGACCACTGTCTTTGCGCATCTGATGTGTGTGATACAGTCTTGCTCCCTAATTTTGTTACCTTCGTGGGCCCTCTGGGTCGGTAGCTAAAAGCGGAAATAAACACGTAATTCGAACAGGCGTTGCCACAGGTCCGCCGAGGTTGGGTCCCTCGCGGCAAGCATCATTCCTCCGCGTCTCGTGGCGGCCTGTAACTCCTCATGTGGGACGCACTCGGGCGGGAAAGTTGGTGCGTTATTATCGGTTAGGAAGACTGGAGACACAGCGGGGCAGTCGACCAGCCAGCCCTTTGGGCTCAGGGCTAGAGACCGCAGCCAGGCCCAGGCGACCTTCAGCAACCTGAGGTTTCGTGTTCCCTTCCCCTCTCCACTCCGCCACAGCAACACCCTCCAACCGTCAACCTCTCCTTTGAGGCACTCACTCTCTTCTCATGCAGCTAATGAACACACTACATCTAAGGCGAAGCCGACAGAACCATATTACGACTCCGCTTTGAGAGAAATATTACATCACGAAAATTCTAAAAATTGCTTTCCCATTTAATCACAAAAATCTTCTTCAGATGTATACACCAACTCATCCTTTCCAAGCACTTAGTCATGAATCCGTATGAGCTGATGATTAAAAGTTATTCTCCGGGTAGGTGAAAGTGTTCCTTTTTATGATCTGTTGAGATACAAAGAATTCTCATTACTTACGAAATGTGATAATTACGGCCTCTTAACTCACCCAGGTAAGAAAACCGAGAAGGGCTTCACCAGTGCGGGTTTCATACACTTCGTTCAGTGGTAGAATACAAGTTTACGCAGTTTCGATCGAAAAGCAGCCAATAACTCTCCTTTTTAATTAATTAAAAGCCCAAGCAGTGAGACTCATTTAAAATTCAATGCCAGTTCAAATAATTTACAGAAAATTTAAAGTTCACTTTAACCCAAGAAGACTTAATATTCTTTGAGGCAAGATAAGCCCTACACCAGACACAGAAAGAAATAAAGGAGACGTCGTAATAAGGGCAGACGTAAATCGAAACAAAAGGATCACAACAGATCAGAAGGGTCTTAATTACCAAATGGTGAAAATAAAACATGATTTAAACTTCACTAATAAAAAAAAACTAAAACCATACTTAAATCAATGAAAGACAGTTTAACACCATTATCTAAGCAAAATAGTTTTGAGCGCAGAAACACACATCAGTGGAAGATTTAACATATTTTCCAGTAACACAAGAATAATTTACAACAGATCAAGGTATATGTTGGGATCCCAGCGCACATCCAAATTTGCTTGGTGATGGCCACAAGCTAACGGATACAAATTCAGAATTAATCTTGGTCACAATAATTACTGCTTAATGGCGCGTTTCGCCCTTTTAGAGCATGATCAGATTTTCTACAAACAGAGAAGAAAGCAGAATATAATGGTCCTAATATGCCTACTCGAAATAAAAATATCAAAGGAACGTCTACGAACTATTTGGAAGAAAAGCTTGATGTTCTGGTGTAAAATAATCATACGCCAAATCACGCTAAACATGGCGTGTACATATGCAGCAAATGTGAAGTAATAAGAAAACGTTCAAAGAACGAGGAATTTGTGCAATACCAGGTGCAAAATAAAAAGTGCAGACCTTACCTTCGATGCACTTCAAAGGCTTTCTTATTAATTCATATTTATTGTACAGAAACACGCCCTGTTTAGCGCGATCTTGGCGTAAACTTATTTTACAGTATAACAGCAAACGTAAGTTTTCGTTGTAATGATTCGTAGACGACCTTTTGATGTTTGTATTTCGAGATGTACATGATGGGACCATACCTCTGGCAATTCATTTTTTTTTCTTTCTTGGCAGTCTTCAGAAAATCTGATGACCCCCAAAAAAGGCGAAAACGTCATTAAACAGTAATTATTGCCACCAGGTCTGTTTCTCTGCAAAATAATCTGATGGAGAGGGAGTTTTTTTTTATTTTAGTGGCCTGTTGGCTCATTAGCCTTAAAACATCGATTTTACACAAATGCTGCATTTTACTGATAAATGGCCTCCTTCGGTGTAGAACACATGCACGCCCGCGTTTTAAAATGATTTTTATTCGCTTTTAACCTTTCGAGATACGGTTTTTCCTTTCTGCTTACGAGATGCTCTACCGGATGATTTGCGTAAGACGTGACACGCATTTTATTTTCAGAATGGATCAGTATCGAACAGAGTTGTCAGCAGTTGACGGTAAGCCGAAAGGCAAGTAAGTTCGTTGCCTGGTTAGTGCTCTTAAACCTCGTTTCAAGCGAGATAGTGAACCGAAGCTCGTGAAACGATTACTCAGTGATACAGAGGGTGCAGGTCAAACACAGGATCAATCGGTATCGTAGTAGTAAACTGTCGTAGCCGTGCTAGAGCTCCAAGCGATAATTGAAAGCACTGAAGCTGATATCGTTACAGGTGCTGGAAACTGGCTAACATCGGAGATAATTTCAGACGAAATTTTGGCAAAGTACCTAACCCTGTTCCGAAAAGATACATTAAATGCAGATGGTGGTGGAGTGTTTATCGCTGTCAGAAGTAGTTTACATTGTGATGAAATTGAAGCAGATAGTTCCTGTGAGTTAGTATGGTAAAAATACTTGTCATCGAGAATAAATCAATAGTTGTCCTTTTACCAATCCCCCCCCCCCCCAAACTCAAATGATACAGTTGCTTAACACTGAAAATAAAACTAGTCTCACTTCTAATAGATACCTCACTCATACAGTTATAGTTCGTGGTGACTCCAATTTACCATCGATATGTTGGCCAAAATGTATGTTTAAAGACGGTTATAGGCATGCAACGTCGTCCGAAATTGTACTGAATGCTTTCTCAGAAAATTATTTTGAACAACTAGTCCAGGAGTCCACTCGAAGTGTAAATGGTTTCGAAAATGTACTTGACATCTTGGCAACAAATAATCGTGAGCATACAGGGAGCATAATGACCGATACACGCATTAGTGACCACAAGCTCGTTGTAGCGGGTAACATGCAGATCTACCAAAAATAAACGCAAAAAATATTGTAATTTAAAAAAGCAGGTAAAAATTTGACTCCTTCCTAAGAAACCGTTTCCGTTCCTTTCGAACTACCTAGTTATGCGTAGACCAGATGTGGCTTAAGTTGAAGGAAGTAGTATCGACAACAGTGGAGAGATTTATACCAAATAAATTAATTAGAGAAAACGGATTGCCCGTTGTACACAAAAGAGAATACTGTTGCAGAATAACGAAGAAGCATGCCAAGTATAAAGAACACAAAATCCCCAAGATTGGCGATGTTTTACTTAAGCTTAAAACTCTACGTGGACTTTAGTACGAGATGTTCTAATAGCTTCCATAAGGAAATTCTGTCTCACAACCAGGCAGAAAATTCGAAGAGATTCTGGTTTAATGTATAGAACACCAGTGGCAAGAAGCAATCAATTCCTTCACTGCGCGATAGTGGTTGTTAAATTACCGATGACAGCGCCACTAAAGCGGAGTTACTAAACATGGTTTTCCGAAAATATTTCGACAAAGAATACCAAATAATAATATAAGAACTGCTGTCAAAACGTATAACTTAGAAGCAGATATCCTCGGTATAGGTAAGTCACTTAATAAAGGCAGATTCTATACCAATAAATTTATTTCAGAGTTTGCTGGTTCAATAGCTCCATCCTTCGGTCCCAAATACAACAGTCGCTTGTCGAAAGAGATCCGTACCTAAAGATTGGAACGGTGCATCGGTCACACCAATACTCAAGGAGGTTCAAATGGCTCTGAGCACTATGGGACTTAACATCTGAGGTCATCAGTCCCCTAGAACTTAGAGCTACTTAAACCTAACTAACCTAAGGACATCACACACATCCATGCCCGAGGCAGGATTCGAACCTGCGACCGTAGCGGTCGCGCGGATTCAAGGAGGGAAATAGGACTAATTCGGTGAATTACAGACCCACATTACTGCCGGCTATTTCTTGTAGGATTTTGAAACATATTTTGTGTTCGACCATTATAAATTACGTCAAAAGAAATGACCTATTGACACATGGTAGGGATTCAGGAAATGTTGCCCGTGTGCAACATAACTAGCTCTTCATTCCCGTGAGGTAATGGGTTTTATCGACAGGGGATTTCAGATTAATTCCATATTTCTATATTTTCAAAAAGCTCTTGATACCATTCATCAGATGCTGCGTCTCTGGAGTATCGTCTCAGTTGTGCCACTCTATTCGTGATTTCCTATCGAAGTTCACAGTCAGTAATAATCGGCGGTAAGTCATTGCGCAAAAACAGAAGTGATGGCTGGTGTTCTTCAAGGAAGTGTTTATAGGCTCTGTGCTGTTTCTATTCTACGTGTTCGGAGCAGCCTTCTTAGATTGTTTGCAAATAATGCTGATATTTATCTTCTAATGAAATCGTCAGATGATCAAAACCAGTTCAAAAGTGATTTATAAAAGATATCTGTATGGTGAGAAAAGTGGCAGATGACTAATCAAGGTGAGATGTCATCCATATGAGTACCAAAAGAAAACCGTTAAATTTCGTTTATACGATATCACACAACTCTAAAGGTTGCCAGTTCAGCTAAATACCTAGGAATTAAAATTACGAAACAATTAAATTGGAAAAATTGCAGCGATAATGTTGTGGGAAATGGAACTAAGGACTGTAATCTATTGACCGAACTCTTCGAATATGCAACAGATGTACTAAAGAGATATGCTACGATATGCTTGTTCGTCCTCTTAGAGAGTATTGCTATGTGTGTCTGATCCGCATTACATAGCACTGACGGAGGACATTGAAGTTCAAATAAGGGCAGCTCGTTCTGTATTATCGCGAAATAATTGTGTTGAGTCATGGATATGATCAGGAAGTTGTGGTGACAACGATCAAAACAAAGGCGCTATTCGTCGCAGCGAGATCTTTTCACGAAATTTCAATCACTAACTTTCTCGTCTGTTCAAAAATGGTTCAAATGGCTCTGAGCACTATGGGACTCAACATCTGAGGTCATCGGTCCCCTAGAATTTAGAACTACTTCAACCTAACTAACCTAAGGACACCACACATGCCCGAGACATGATTCGAACCTGTGACCGTAGCATTCGTGCGGTACCAGACTTAAGCGCCTAGAACAGCTTGGCCACACCGGCCGGCTTCTCGTCTGTAATCAAAAGTATTTTGTTGATGCCCGCCTACACAGGGAGAAATGACCTTTGTAATAAATCTAAGCTCGCATAGGAAGATTAAAGAGTTGGTTTTTGCCGCACGCTTTTATAGTGTGGAACAGTAGAGAAATAGTGAGATTTTGTCTGCAGCAGTGTGTCCGCTAATATGAAACTTCCTGGCAGATTAAAACTGTGTGCCGGACCGAGACACTAACTCGGGACCTTTGCCTTTCGCAGGCAAGTGCTCTACTAACTGAGCTACCCAAGCACGACTCACGCTCCGTCCTCACAGCTTTAATTCCGCTTGAAGGTGGTTCGATTTTGTCAGGCATTTACAAGGGAATTACAGAGTAATCATGTACAAGCAGATGTAGATAATGCTTGTTAATAGTGTCGTTCAAAGAAAAAATAAGAGATGTGGTCAATTTCAACACGCCAGATACCATTGCCACGTGCAGCAAGCTTTCGCCTACACTACTAAGATTAAACGCGTTTCCTCTTACCCCCTATACTACATGGCAGAGATACGAGAGGCAACTATGGTTGTTGTAAGTGGTGCAGTATACGGATTTCCAACTATCGGAAGAGTCTTAGAAACCCCATTTCAAATGTGTGTACGCACTCAGCTTTTGTGGAAATAAGTAAACAGTAGAAAGCATGGGTACAAGGACGGAATCTAGTAAGAGAGTGCCACTTAGTGGTATCTGCCCAGCAATAACTGATTATGGCTGGTTTCCCTTTACATTTTAGCACATTTCTGGAACGTTTTTGCGAAATACTTCCAAAGGGGATTGACGGGTTCAAAATGGCTCTGAGCACTATGGGACTTAACATCTATGGTCATCAGTCTCCTAGAACTTAGAACTACTTAAACCTAACTAACCGAAGGACATCACACAACACCCAGTCATCACGAGGCAGAGAAAATCCCTGACCCCGCCGGGAATCGAACCCGGGAACCCGGGCGCGGGAAGCGAGAACGCTACCGCACGACCACGGCCGGCCGTTGTGGCCGTGCTGTTAAAGGCGCTTCAGTCTGGAACCGCGTGACCGCTACGGTCGCAGGTTCGAATCCTGCCTCGGGCATGGATGTGTGTGATGTCCGTAGGTTAGTTAGGTTTAATTAGTTCTAAGTTCTAGGCAACTGATGACCTCAGAAGTTAAGTCGCATAGTGCTCAGAGCCATTTGAGCACGACCACGAGCTGCGGACGATTGACGGGCGTTATATCGTCTGTATGCCAAAGGATGAATCATTCGATTAAAAGCGAATATTTGTATCGGTATCTCAGTTAATACAAGAATGAAGAGTATTAACCATACAGCAAAATTATGTGCTTGCTCCGCATGCTATCATTTGCCGTACCGTTTGCGAAATAAAAGGACTGTTACATCTTAGGCCACATACTGTATATATATATGTTGAGAACGGGTAAAAGAGACCGAAGCTGGCATTATTATTTTCTTACCTATAATGCTGTGTTCGATACACAAGCTAGAATGCGTGCCCGTCGGAGTCGCGTTGGCAACATTCGCGTCGCCCTCGTGAAACGCACGCAGGTCTAGGCCAACCGCTGGCCTCTCCTCTCTGCTGTTCCCTGACGTCACCTTGTTGACTCGAGTGCCTCGCTCAGGGCCTCAGAACCTCTTCCACCAGCGAAACATCGGTGTCACCTGCTGAGTGAGTTTGCCAGCTGCTCTCAGTAACGCATCCGCAGTCGTGAGGTCACACCGAATGTCCTCAGGTCCGCGGGTCGAGGTTGGCTGCATAGCTTTCCCGTCTATACACTGCTTCTAGATACCTGCTGCTGGGGAAAACACCGGGGAAATTTTCATGTGGTCATCTCAGACATTACAAGTTACTTGGCTAGCCTCAGCTGGCCGCAGGTCAACAACATAGACTGTACGAAGACAACGAGAGGTCGGTTGGTCAGTGTCACTTTGTTGGGAGACTCTTTGTGATTCCCGATAAAGCCACAAGTGCTCGAGGAGAACGCTAACATGTGCATAGACGATACCAGCTCTTTATTTTTTTTTAATATAAATTTAGAACAAAGAAAGAAATGTACATTTGCCACGTGATATCCAGCCGCTTTCGCAAACTCCTGAAATTCACAGTTATCAGTCAATCTTCAAAGCAAGTAACGTTCATGCTACTTAACCGATTGAATAAACAGAACGTGTCATATACAAGATATAAAGCGTCTTAGTGTGATCGGCACCTGCTTGTTTCTGTGCACTCGCCTGTGTGACGTCGGCAGCCATTGTGCCATTCCAACGACAGAAACATTTATTACTTTCTTTTTTTTAGGTACTGGATTAATCTCATGAGTTTCGGGGCACTGAATCCATATCGGATATCAGTTTTCCCTTATTCAGGTACGATTTTCTCGAAACGTGAGTTTCAAGTAGTAAATGAGAAAATGTAGTGGAAGTGTAAAGGGATTTACAAATAGCTTTCTGTTGAGAGCAACAGCAGCTGAAGAAATTAGTGTTTCTGAAATAAACCGCTGTCAGCTGCCTATGAACTTTGGACAGCAACACGAACAGTTTCGTGATTTCTAACATCTTGAGGTGTACATACGTCAGCACAACATTTAAGCCCTGATATTGAAGGTTGGGTAATTCAACTTTACCAAAATAAAATACTGTTGTCCGCAAGAAGCATTGCATCATAGTTCAAATTGACCAGTTGAAAAACTGGCATGTTAAAAGCACGTTTACTTCATACCAGGAAGCGGCGGACAGCAACCCTCCAACCTAACCTTCTCAGTGTAGGGCAACACTGAGAAGGCTCAGTCCCCTCTTACCCATATCAGGCCTTAAATGCTTTACTGTCGTATGTGCACCTGAAAACTGGTCGTGTTCCTGTCAAAGCTCATATACAGCAGGAACACGTAAAGTAATGCACACCTGCTCCAGATTTCGCACTGATGAGTGAGGGGATTCTCCCTCTTTGGGCAAGGCTTTCACAATTTTCATTAGGCGCAACTCAGTGTGCAGGATGCCAGTGGAATTCGTTTTTGGATTCACAAGGTTGCGCAAGAAAACGAGCCAAAGACCATACAGTTCCTGTTAAGATACATGCGATGAAATGAAACCACTGCCACCAAAGTTTCAACTTAGTATTATTACTGTTATCTGAATGTTATGTGAAACGTCTTCATTTACGTCAGAAGTTGGGCATTTTGATCCATTCCGTTGACATACATGAAGCCATTCCTTAGTCCTACTCATGCCACTAGACTTCAGACTAATTGGTTTCTTTTTTTTTTTTTTTTTTTTTTTACAGGCTACCAATTTTAAATGAAAATTCGTCCGTGCAGTAGCTGTCTGTCAGACATTTTGTTGCAGCTTTAATAATGCGTAATAAGGGTCATCTTTTCCTGTAGTGTTTAGATGGTCCTCTCGAATTTTGATTGATTGTTTATGATAAATTTCATTAATGCTCGTACGTATTTTACATTCCATTTAAAATGTCCAACTTCTTGAATTATCACATTAGGATTCATCACATTAAGAAAAAGAATAATGCTCTAAATTCGCAGTTATTGTAGGAGTCACCGTGAAACTGTTTATAAGTGACGTGAAAGAATTGAGAACGAAATATTACTTGAGTACATTGTTGAGGTAATTGCAATGCGATATAAGTAAATTTACCACAGGCAGCAGACATGATGCCCAATATTTTCATTTTAGCATTTCCGATTTCGGGGCTACTACATTTAAAATTATCATGGGACCGTGTTCCCGCGTTTCTTGGCTAAGAAGCATTTCTATATATATATATATATATATATATATATATATATATATGATGATAAAACTAGATTCCACATCGAGGTCTGTGAGCCAGGTTTTAGAGCCTACTCTGACAATGGTTCCGAAACATAGTGGTAGGTTAGATGTTGGCGAACAGTCCGTGGCTACAGTGTACGCCATTGTCTTGGTTTAAACTGCAAACATGCTAGCAACGTGTCATGATTTGTGGTATGTGACGCCTTTAATCGTGATCTTCTTGTCGGATTGTGACGCCTAGTTCTTCTCTCTCAACTGCCCCCCCCCCCCTCCTCCATCCCGCCCTCCTCGCCGTTCCTCAATGCTTTCTGTTAGTAGTCCATGAGCTGAACGTAAATTTCACACTAGTTGTTCACTTTCTTCCGTTCTCAAGACGGTCGTCCACATAGTGCAGATCCAAGCTATAGACCGTCCGTGGAATACTTTTGCGAACTGAATCGATGGTAACCTTGCCAAAAAACACGGTTGAGCGGCGTATAATTCAACATAAAATGTTCAAAAGGTTCTCTATAGTACACTGTAGGTTACTTATGGAATTTTTTAAATTTTGGCTGCTACGCATTGAGAGAGTGTGAACATAGTGCCACCAACAGTTTTATTCTCGACTGGCAACTTACAAACTAAGACACATATTGTTTTTAGATAATTTACCGATTTGGTTTTCAGGGGATTGACATATTTCCATGTGACACATTTATTTTACATTGGGTCATATTGAGTGGTGATATCCACTGTGCAATAGTTTTTACCCCTTTTTATTTTATGTGATGTCCGTGAGGCAGAGGATGGTCGATCTGTTTTCGGCTTCGGTTGTGCCCTTCTTTATGCGACACTATTTCGGTACTCAAGTGAGAAACTGTTGGCTTTGAGTGCGTATATTTGTCGCATTCTTGACTGTAGTTTAATAACCTGTTACATCAACGCTCGCAGACTCGCTACCTGTACGTTAATAGTCTTCCAAGATACTCCTCTACTACAGCTTCCAAACTGCGCTTCCGCTACTGCGCTGTGGCCGTTCACAAGGGAGGCCCCATCGCTGCAGCTTTACCCTCCACTACCGTGCCATCTGCGCGGGTACAGACCCATTTATATCGCGCTCGCTCTGCCAGGACTGCCGACAGGACCTGTGGCAGTTGATAAAGTGTAGATATATCAATATTTTTTCCAAAAATATCAATATATACCGCTAATGCTTTTTCGCCGATAAATCGATATCGAAATGGCTTTATCGTGTGTAGACATTTCTATTTTGTATTAGATTTTTTCGCAGTTTTCGATAAATTTTTGAAGTTGCCGTTTTAAATTGTAGTAGAACATAATTTTACTTTCATTGTGTGAAGGACTCTTACTACTTTTGGAGCTTTCATCACGTCCAGTCTTTCTCTTTGACCGTGTGGAGCAAGTACAGATGGCACAAAGTAGTAGTCC
Organism: Schistocerca cancellata; assembly: GCF_023864275.1. Classification (NCBI taxonomy): domain Eukaryota; kingdom Metazoa; phylum Arthropoda; class Insecta; order Orthoptera; family Acrididae; genus Schistocerca; species Schistocerca cancellata. The sequence goes on from NC_064628.1 coordinate 574,565,855, forward strand.
GATTACACTGGGGGAGGGGGTGGGAGCGGGTTGAATGAAATAACAAGATATCCTATGTGAAGAAATAGCACATCAGTTTCGTTAAAAAAGATTTTTTAACGCAATTAGTGTGTTATTTCTTCACATCGGCATTCACCAAAAACAGTTTCTGAAACTGACGAACAAAAATCTGAGTGACAAGATAAGTCTCTGCGGTGGAGGGAGGCATGTGAGGGGGTGTGCTGATGTACTCGGCGCTCGGTGCTCCCGTCAGAGACCGCAACGTTTAACTCCACTACGCAATTTTGACACAACAACAGATAGGTCGCTGGTGTTTGCAGAAATGACAAAACAGGAATATCGACGTTAAATGTTCCAGACAAATTCGATATGTCACAAAGCCGATCGACGGACACATCGGACACGGTTTATTGTGCCACTTACCTGCAGTTACATTGTTATCATAGTGATTATCGCCAAGCGTGTAAGTGCATCGTTTTCCTTTCAAGTCTTGCTCTAACGGGGATGAGCAGACTGCTAGCTTGTTGATGTAAGAATATCTAATAATAAATCAGTACTTACATATACAGCTGTAAAACTGGTAGTATATTTGCAATGTGCGGCCCATACTTTTTTGAGCGTTACGTCGATACTTTTTTGTTATAGCGATAATTTTTTTCGTTATGTTGAGGACCGATAATGATATTTTTGAAATATCGATATATCCGATTCCCGATATTTTTAAAAATATCAGTAGTCTTAGACAGGACCTAAAAAACAAAGCATCAACCACGCAAGTTTATTCTTTCGAGGTGATGATTAGAACGTTGACTGTCTCTCGTAATGGCGTAAGCATATTTTCTATACACTGGCGACTACTTTCTTCCTCCGTAACGTAATGTGAGGGATATTAAATGCAGACTGCTAGCGGCGTTGCGCGCTGCTGTCGCAGCACAAGCCAGCCCCTGGCGGCAGCAGCAGAGCGGTGTAACGGTTCCACGGCTGGCTGGCGGCGCACTGCCCGACTGAGTAGCTGCATCGCGCTTCCAGCGCCGTTTTCTCCAGTCCTGATTGATGGCGGCCAGCTGGAGAACCGGTCGCCGCCGCCTCGCAGGCTGCTGCGCATCGCCAGGGCCGCTGGACAAACTTGCGCGGGTGAGGCCAACCGAGCGGATATAGAGGCGACGCGCGACACAGACTCCAGCAGGGCGCGCGCTTTCCGTCTAGCGAGCGGTCGTGTGCGCTTGTGGAAGAGCGTTCGTCTGCTGTGTACTCCGCGCTCACAAGGAATTAGTGACATGGCCGACCATCTAACCTTGTTAATGCGTTTATGCCTTGGGCCTGAACTGGACACTGAGCAAACAGAATGTTCTCTAGGTGCGCATGCCGTGAGGATATTGCAGGCTCCATTTGAGCTCTACGCTGCATTCGGCCTACTTCTTAAGCCGGCTATCCTTCCCCCGAGCTCTACAGAGAAAAGAGCGGTAAATTTGTGTTTCCTATTTCTCCGTATGGTTTCGTTCTTTTCGTCACACCTTTAAACGGAGATACTGAAAGTATTCTTGTAAATAAAAACGGCTTTTGATTAGTATGATTAAAATGCGAAGGTTCTTAATCTTACGACAGTAATACTCTGACGAAAACAAATCGAAACACCAAAAAATAATTATTGTAGATTAATGAAGTTTGGGAAAGACATTTATCTAGGTAACACATTTAAGTGATCGACGTTGCAAGATCCTAGGTTAAGGTAAGCGCGAGGTAAGCTATTGCAAATGCGAAATTCTTCTACATTAATAATCGGTGTAACCGCCAAAATGCAAGTATGCGGAAGTGCATGCATTCTGTTGGTCAGGTGCCGAATGTCAGTTTGTGGGTTGGAGTTCCATGCATGTGCTCGACTGGACACAGATCTAGTGATCGAGCAGGCCAACGCAACATGTCGACACTCAGCACATCTGGTTAAAACAGCGGTAGGTGGGCAAGCGTTATGCTGTTGAAAAACCAGATGGAGTGCTGTCCGTGAATGGCAGCACAACATGTTGAATCACCAGACTTAGGTACAAACGTACGAGAGTACTCCTGCTGTCATAAGAAATCATAAGCAATAGGGTCCAGTGTGTCAGTTTTGTTGCGGGGCCTAAACTCGCCTCCTCCTAACCAACACGTGGCCGTCAGTGGCACCGAGGCAGTACGAACTCTCATCAGAAAATATAACAGACCTTCGCCCTGCCTTCCAATGAACTTTCGCTTGATACCACTGAAGTCGCAAATGGTGATGATCTAGGGTCAGTGGAATGCACGCCACACGGCGTCTGGCTCGGAGCTGTCCTTGAAGTAACAGCTTTTTAACAGTTCGTCGTGAGACAGCGGTGCCAAGAGCTGCTAGAATTGCTGCTGCACGTGCAGTACGGTGCGTCAGAGCCGTACGCCGAACACTACGGTCTTTCCTCTCGGTAATGTCTCGTGGCTGTCCGAAGCCCGGCCTTCTTCCTACAGTCCATTCTCGTGACCACCGGTGCCAGTAATCATGTACAGTGGCTATATTCCTGCCAAGTCTTTCTGCAATGTCGTAAAAGTAACATACAGCTTCTCGTAGACTTATTACACGACCCCGTTTAAACTCAGTGAGGTGTTGAAAATAGTCGCCTGAAAGGCATTCTTACCTAACATGGCGACGCTACGTCCAGTCTCAAATGTAACACTTACTGCCGTTACAACGTGTATTTAACCAAACGTGATTTGCACCCTCAGAGTGGCGCTACATCTTTCAGATGTAGAAACACGCCTACCAACTTTCGTTTGTTGCACAACTCCTTGCTGCTGCAATTTTTTTTCTGTCGGTGTATTGTAAGAGATAACAAGGCTTCTAAGGTGAATGTGACGTATTGGAGGTCTCGGAAGGAGGTACCACAGACCAAAAATTCGGGGCGCAGGACGATCGTCTGAACTGATCACAGCTTTGAAAAACACTCACGGGTAACTCTTCTCGTCCCTTCTGCAGTAATAGTACCGGTGATGTGAATATTGTAATCCTTCAGTTGCCGCACTATGCAGAGGGTACTAAAAAGGTATTCCATATTTTGAAAGGTGTTAGTACGGGCCAGAACAAAGGAAAAAGTACAGTGAACGTATGATCTAAAATGCTTACCTTAAGAGCTGTGAGCACTTGTTCATCTTCGCTACTGTGAAACACATTTGTTCTACTGAACAAATACTCATAGCTCTTCAGGTATGCGGTTTAGAGCCCATGTTTACTGCACATTTTTTCTTGTTTTGGTCCATACTGCCACCTCTTAAAATTAGGTTTACTTTCTTGACACCCTGCATATGGTCTCGTAAAATTAATCATTGTGTAACAACACCACTTCGTCAGTCATCGTTTTCAGTCGTTTAAAAGTGTTGCCTGTGTTATGTGTAATCTTCCTTATTGTTTACGATTTTTGTAATGTATATAGAAATTTCTATATATGCCATGTAAACTGTAAAAAATATTCTATGCTCCGTGTGTTTGGTCGATAGAATTGTAACGATAGCACAGGAGATCTTGGAGGAAGTCCCCTCTGTGTTAAGGAGGCTCAGGCACACCAGCTGGAAAGCTAGTGTGCCCGGCAACTGAGATTAAGGCACCAGTCAGTATTCAGCCAGCGTAGCGAACACATCCCGCCTTCCATACTAGACTCAAGTCTGTACAGTTACGTGGAATTATTGCCTCGGAGGTCGCTGCCCTCGCTGGTAAAGATTTGGAATGGCGAAACTGAGCTTACGACATCAACCGTAATCGGGCATAGAAATGGATTCAGTGGCGGAGAGTGAAAATTTGTACTGGACCGAAACTCGAAGCCGAATTTTCCGCATTACGCGAGCGGTCGCCTTAGGCGCCACGGCTATCCCAACGCGCTTCCTCTCAAATCCAAATTCTCAACTTTTTGGACGTAACGTCCCCTGACCATTACCACCATTGCTCGCATCCTCACATTACTTCGCGCAAGAGGTCGGAAGAAGAGTGATTGCAACTGACGAGTATTGAGTGCAGATGCAAGGCGCTTATATTTATATGTGTGGTATCCGTCCGAAAAAACAGGTACCAAAATATAAAAGACTTAAAGTATTTAAGCAATGCTCCGCGACATTTCTTAGAAAAATACTGTGTAAGCCATGTAAACGCAGAGTTTGAAATGACATAATATTCGTCGACACCGATGCAGTGCATTGCATCTTCGCCTCTAGGAAATTCTTGTCCTGGCCTCCAATCACACATCCGAAATAGATCGCGTATCACTTACTTGAAATGGGGTTAGGTTTCCGTTTTTACGCTCTCGCAGTTGGTTGTCCAACGATATAACAAAAATACCTAGCGCTGTTTGGGCATTTTTTCTTCTGAATGAATTAAGAGATCACCGCAGGCTTTCACGGATTACAAAAGGAGCAGTCAGTTCCAACGATTGTCAGATCCTTAAATTTAAGATGCAAGTGGCAGGAAACAAAATATGACTTTGTGTGTTCTGACTCGACCCATCGACAGGGCTGTAAAGCCATCGCCATATCCTGGAGACAGATTTCGGAAATACGGCTCATGTGTGGGAATTCCTTGCGCGTACGAAGACCGTATTTCAGAATTAAATCTTTAGAACATGCAAGTTAAACCACAGAAAAATAACCAATGTGCAATGTATAACAGACGGAAGATTTACGATAACTCTCCGAGTCAACTCAAGGTTGAGATTCCATCATTTTGCAGTAATATTCATTCTGATTTTCGGTACTAAAGTACGAGGTTCACGTTTATCACATAATTGCGCAATATGTCGAAGATTTAAGGAAATTCTCTCTCTCTCTCTCTCTCTCTCTCTCTCTCTCTCTCTCTCTCTCTCCAAATTTGTCCACAATCTAACAAAGTTCTGAATATTGCCATGTGATGTACTATTAAATTCATTTATCCTACAGATTTCATTTCACAATAACCTACATTCAAAACAGTATACGTTCCTGTGTGAAACGTATTTTTTCCATATTATTCCTAACTAATGCCACGTGGATCGATTCGCCGGCCGGATTGGCTGAGCGGTTCTAGGCGCTACAGTCTGGAATCGCGCGACCGCTACGGTCACAGGTTCGAAACCTGCCTCGGGCATGGATGTGTGTGATGTCCTTAGGTTAGTTAGGTTTAAGTAGTTCTAAGTTCTAGGGGACTGATGACCATAGACGTTAAGTCCCATAGTGTTCAGAGCCATTTGAACCTTTTTTTTTATTGATTCTTTTCCAAATTTGATTAACGTAATATGGTTCAAATGGCTCTGAGCACTATGGGACTTAACATCTATGGTCATCAGTCCCCTAGAACTTAGAACTACTTAAACCTAACTAACCTAAGGACATCACACAACACCCAGTCATCACGAGGCAAAGTAAATCCCTAACCCCGCCGGGAATCGAACCCGGGAACCTTAACTTAATAGTAAACAGAACTGTATTCTTCATTAAACTAGGAACCGTCATTATATTTAAAACGCACTTAACTACTTTAGAAGTAATATATCGTGATGTAAAAACTAATATGTAAACGTTGTGACGTGGTATATTTTGAACTTGATGAATTTATTTACGTAACTGTATAAAATAATTCTCAGCGTTATTTTATTTCCGACAATTTTGTAAGCACAAAATAATATAATTTTACTCAATTGTCTAAAATACACAAACTGGATGTCACTATAATCTTAAATTTCAACAAATAGCTTCTAGATCATTCTGGAAAAATATAAGTTGACATATAGAAAGGAAAGTACACCACAAGAGTTAGTCTCACTTAGTCTGCGCTCATGCTGCATCCATTCTTAAAGCTGTCATGTGTACTGCGCATATAGTTTTTTTTTTTTTGTTGGGAAAAAGTGTTGCGTAATCTGTTTGAAATATTTTACTATTGTGGCTGATTGAAGACGTGAACTAAAAGTAGAAGAAATCGAGTAAAATATTATTTTCACTGGATAATCACTATCCGTGGACCAAATCGTCTCCTAGTGGAACGACTATCACTGGATTTTAACAACGAAAAGACAAACATAAATCGTATGAATATAATATTCATCAAATTTTAGTGTTCAACATACTTTCCGTTTTATCTGTAAGTACTACGCTGAAGCTCCAAAGAAATTGGTATAGGGATGCGTATTCAAATACAGATATATGTAAACAGGCAGAATACGGCGCTGCGGTTGGCAACTCACAATATAATAATGTCGTGTGAGTAGGGCCTCCAGTCGGGTAGACCGTTCCCCGGTTGCAAGTCTTTCGATTTGACGCCACTTCGGCGACCTGCGCGTCGATGGGGATGAAATGATGATAATTAGGACAACACAACACCTAGACCCTGAGCGGAGAAAATCTCCGACCCAGACGGGAATCGAACCCGGGCCCTTTGGATTGGCATTCTATTGCGCTGACCACTCAGCTACCGGGGGCGGACGCAACGCACAATGACAAGTTATCAAGAATTAAGTGTTCGGACGTGATGTTATAGTCGGCGCACGAGCGATGTTTCTATGAAGTAGAGATTCTCCCGAACGATCGTTTCGCGAGTGTACCGTGAATATCAGGAATCCAGTAAATCATCAAATCTCAGAAATCGCTGCGGTCCGAAAAAGATCCTGCAAGAACGGGACCAATGACGACTGAAGAGAATCGTTCAGCGAGACAGAAATGTAACCCTTCTGTAAACCGCTGCAGATTTCAATTCTGGGCCATCAACAAGTGTCATCGTGCGAGCCATTCAACGAAACATCATCGATATGGGCTTTCGGAGAACGGAGGCCCACTCATCTACCCTTGATGACTGCATTACATAAAGCCTTACGCCTCTTAAGGGTCTGTCAACACCGACATTGGACTGTTGATGACTGGAAACACCTTGCCTGGCCAGACCAGTCTCATTATCGAGCGGGTGGAGGTGTACGGGTATGGAGACAACCCCATGAATCCACGTCCCCTGCATGTCAGCAGGGGACTGTTAAAGCTGGTGGAGGCTCATTAATGGTTTAGGCCTTTAGGGCGTCTGTAGTTCGAATGATGGACCGCTGATACGTCGAGATACGACTACCAGGTGAAACGTACGTAAGCATCCTATCTGATCGCCTGCATCCATTCGTGTCGATTGTGCATTCCGACGGACTTGGGAGTTTTCCAACAGGACAGTGCGACACCCCACAGTCCGGAGTGGCCCCAGGAACATTCTCCTGAGTTTAAACACTTCCACTGGCCACCAAACTCCCCAGACATGAAATTTATTGAGCTATCTGGGATGCCTTGCAACGTGCTATTCAGAAGAGATCTCAAACCCCTCGTGCTCTTAAGGATTTATGGACAGCCCTTCAGGAGTCATGATGTTAATTCCCTCCAGCACTACTTGAGGTATTAGTTGAGTCCATGCCACGTCGTATTGCGGCACTTCCACGTGCTCCCGGGGGCCCTACACGATATTAGGCAGGTGTAGCAATTTCTTCATTCTTCAGTGTGTATTCGGAATAAGAAGAGCAAGAGTAGTACATAATTTTTATAGAGGGCTCACAAGTGTGTGGAGACATTAGCGAAGTGCAGTGGTGTAGAATAAAAGGAATAGTGTGGAATAAAAAGTGACGGACTTGCATAGGGTTGATAAACGGAAATACATTTGGTTTCGTTCTTTGCAAATTTGAGAGTGATGTTTATTGTGTGACACTCTTTCCCTATCGACTGCGAACTGTTTTCCCGTTGCCTCGTAATTATCGATAAGAGTTGTTAGTAGCCATTTGAAGTGCTGTGTAGACCTGTTGTTGGTGACATTTTCCAGCACACTGGTCAGACCTAGAGATTTGTTCTTAAATAGTTAAATAGGTACACGGCTTTTTCTTAGTGACTTGCGAACCCTGTCTCGCAGCTCAAAGAGAGGCTGGCGACGCTTAATTAAATTAATCTGGTAATGTAGCAGTGCAGACAATTAGCCGGGTCCGCCAATAAACGTTTTCGATTAAATCTGTGAAGTAATGCGTCGCGTAATTTGTTCTGCGCGACGCCACGAAAGCTGCACAGGGAGGGGAATAAAGTTACAAGCATTGTATGGATTTGACTCGTCGACTGTAGGAAAACGGTAAAATAAGTGAATCTAACCATTTCATATGTGATACTACTCAAGGATGACGAAAATTATGTGGACCGATAAGAAATGAGTTTCTCAGCAGAAACGACGATGAAGGGACATACTGGTAAGGCATGTGTTCAGACATGGGGAAATCATTTTAGCGGTGCTGGAGAGAGACGTAGGTGGCAAAAATTTAAGCGTAAGTTTGATATGGGCATATATTCAACAAATACCTGAGGACGCTAAATGTAAATGGTGTAAATGCTACTCAGAAATGAGATGAAGACTTCGTTCAAGGATAATTAAATGTGGTACCACGTTTCAGACTAGTAGAAAGTCAGAAGTCCACCTCGCCCTCCCCCCCCCCCCCTCTCCAATCGACTCTTCCTTTCCCCCAAAAAAGGCTTTTATACATAAAAAGGTTTCCAGACCTATCTGCTGCTTGATAATCGCCTTACCTTCCGATGGATAGGTGAAGAAGACCGAAAGAAATCGTACGAGAGCTGATCAGATCCGCGGTATCAGTGCGAGTTGAGCTGCGCTGGAATACAGTCGGCGCCCTTTGCGGCCGTGGCAGGGCGCGACAGGATGAGGTGGGTGAGGGTGAGGCGAGGATGAGGATGGGCCGCTTGCCGCCGGCAGTAATTGCAGCTAGCAGCTGCCTCCGCCGCCGCAGCCGCCGGCCTTCATTACCTCATTGCGACGTCAGCCACACGCCACGTTTCGCGGCGTAAGCGCAGCGGCCGTCAACTCAAGACCAGGCCCCCCACACTTGCAAAGGCGTGAAGAGTAACGGGGAAGTGACGCAGCTGCTACATGCCACAAAGGCCTTCTGATTCCTGCGGTTTCAGTATGAGCAACAATACGTTTTCGAGCAACAGTTTAAAATCATGAACTAACCGTAAGCTTGACAAAGGGAATAAGCCATTATATATATATATATATATATATATATATATATATATATGTGTGTGTGTGTGTGTGTGTGTGTGTGTGTGTGTATAATCTATCGGGGCGGTTAGTAGACCCGCAACTGAGCGCCTCCCCAGGTGGCGGATAGGGGAATGCCTCCTAGATATAGGTGGTACCGAGGAAATGAAATACTCGGGGCGGACAAAAACTCCTAGTAGCGTCTGTTCCCACAGTGGGCGGCTACAAAGGCGTCTGCTTCACATGTCAGTGGCGGCCTCAACCAACCTCCTGATCTGGAAAGTCAGGTTGTAGTCGGCAGCATGCCATACATCCAACTACTAAACATCATGATGGTACAACGAGAAAAATCTCATTACCCCGGGCCCCAGTCAATAGACTGGGATCGTAGTGAGCATCGGATTCCGGGGGCTCACGGACATCATGAGAAGAATCGGAGCTTCTCAAACTCCCTCAAGACCAAACGCAAACACTACATCGGCACACTCAACGTGAACACACTGATGAAGACAGGAAAGATGAAACAACTGACAGACACTCTCGAAAAATTTCAAATCAAAATATGTGCACTGCAAGAAACACGATTCACAGACGAAGACCATTTCAACACGGAGAATTTCAGAATATACAAAGGAAAACCATCGAGACAACTGAAAAACCTAAGGCTTTTTGGCACAGGATTTGCAGTACACAAGTCCATCACGGACAGCATAACCGACTTTTCGTCACCAAACGAAAGAATCAGCACCATCACAGTGAAATCAGCCAATAAATCCTACACAATAATCAACGCACATGCACCGACTAATGACAACAACAGGAAAAACCGGGACGAAATTGATGACTTCTGGACGACAATGGAAGAAACTATCAGAAAAATTCCTGCGCATAGACTCAAAATAATACTGGGAGACTTCAACGCTAAACTCGGAAAAGAAAAGATATACAGATATATCACAGGAAAACATACTCCACACAAGGACACCAACAAAAACGGAAAACATCTGATAGACGTTTGCAAAAGCCACGACCTCGCCATTATCTCAACAAAATTCAAGAAACCAACACGAAAACTTACCATATGGAAATTCCCCAGCGGAAAGTAAGAACTACAAATCAACCACGTAATAGTCCAGAAAGACTCACAAAAAGTAATTTTGAACATAGACACCCGTAAAGGCTACTTCGACTCAGACCACCACCTACTACAGATCAGGATTCGTCTTTTGCCCAAGAAAAAGCTCCAGAAGAACAAAATTGTTAGACCAGATCCAGAATACATTACTTTAAACCAGACACAAATATTACACAAAATTAAAATGGAGAAAACGACAGACTGGACACAACTTTCACGAAGAATCCGACAGGCCATGAAACTAGCACAAGCACCACGCACACGGAAACACCGTTGGTGGAACCACACATGTGACCAAGCTACTGACCAACGAATCAGTGCATGGAAAAAATTTTGTAGCCATAAATCCCAAGAGAATTGGATGAACTTCTTGAAAACACAGAAGCAATCAAGCAAAATCATTCGCAGTGAAAAACGACAGTATGACAAACGGCGACTGACAGAGATCGAATCGGACTTCATGAAGAACAATACAAGAAACTTCTACAGAACGTTCAGAGAAATTATGACTGGATATCAACCACCCAACTTGTGCTTCAGAAGACCGGATGGAACCCTAGAAACCAATACCAAAAACAATTGTGACATTCTGGCAAAGTACTTTGAAAAACTGCTCAACACGGACCCCCCTATGGAAGAAATGATGACAGAAATGAGCACATACAATCCAGATAGTGAACCTCCAACTCTAGAAGAAGTTAAAGAAATAATCAAGTCTCTCAAGAATCGTAGAGCACCAGGAGAAGATGGCATCATTGCGGAAATCTGGAAGTTACAAGACCCTGAACTCACCAAAGACATCCACAGGATCTTGGAAGACATCTGGAAGACCATGAAAATTCCTGGCGACTGGAAAACTGCCCTGATACACCCACTACACAAAAAAGGTGACAAGACTGACCCGAACAACTACAGAGGAATATCCCTACTACCGGTCACATACAAGATCCTCTCTAAAGCTTTACTGAACAGACTAGAATGCCAGACCGGCCACTTGATTGGGGAATACCAAGCAGGCTTCCGTAAAGGGCGGTCTTGTGCGGAACAAATTTGGAACCTGAAAATGATTTTACAACACAAACAGAACCTGATCATTACCTTTGTTGGCTTCAAAAAGGCGTACGACTCTATCGACCGGAAAACTCTCTTCAAAATTCTAGCAGAATACAAAGTAGACAACAGAACACGGGCTACCATAGAGCAAACTTTAACCAACACGACCTCCAAAGTAAAGTTCTGTGGGGAACTATCAGAGCCCTTTGAAATTCACACAGGTGTCCGACAAGGCGATGGCCTCTCACCTCTCCTTTTCAATCTGGTGTTAGATAAGGTCATAAAAGAATGGGAAACATCACAATAGGGGAAAACCTTAGGAAACCTACAGATTAAATGCCTGGCTTTTGCAGACGATTTGGCGATTGTCACGAAAGGTATAAAGGAAACAAAAGACGCTATTGAAAAACTGCACGAAATCGCTTCCAAAACTAGACTACAGATCTCTTACGAAAAGACACAGTTTATGAGCACAAAGAAACTCTCAGCTCTGAACACAAAGTATGGCACGATTTACAAAAGGCAAACTTCAAATACCTCGGTGAAACACTACAAATGAGTGGACATAACAGAGACTCAAACGAAGAAAGCAAGACTAAACTGGACAAGGCATACAAAGTAGTGTGGAATCATTACAACAAGAAGTCTGTCTCACAAAAAGCCAAATTACGCCATTACGACACGGTGGTGCTCCCCGAGGCACTATATGCAGCAGAGACCACACTAATCCTAGGGCATACACGTATCAGACAATTAGAAAAATAGAACGGAAAATACTTAGGAAAATATTTGGCGCAACTAACAACAATGGAATATGGATCAAGAAACCTACAGAGGAACTGTACAAACATACGGAGACAATCACAGAAAAGATTAGAAAACGCAGACTACAATTCTATGGACACCTATACAGAATGCCATCACACAGGCTGACCAAACAGATCTTTGACTGTGTAACCATTAGAAACAACAAATGGGTGGCAGAGGTAGAAAACGACCTGAACCAACTCAACATAACAGCAGACACAATAAACGACAGAATAAAATTCAGAAACATCATTAAGAAAAGTAAACTACAAGAGATACGATGTGACAAACGAACAGGCATAAAATGGACCGAAGAACGCAAGCAAGATCACAGCCAGAAGATGAAAGAAATATGGGCAACCAAAAAGGCAATCAAGATGAAGCCGAAGACACAAAGCCGACAAAAAGCATGGACAGAGGACCGGAAACAGAAACACAGAGAGCGAATGAGGGAAGTTTGGGCAGCAAGGAAGGCAGCAAAAGGAACTGGCCATGTAGTTTAGTCCAAATGCACTCTTTAAGGGCAAAACACCAATAAAAATATATATATATAATCATCTCAGTGAGTATAGAACGAGCAGGTAGTCAGTCATTGTCTGAAGTAATTTAAGAAATCCACAGTAAACCTAATTCATAATGGCCGAACAGAGCATGAGCCTGGCCCGAAACTGAGGGCAGTGTGTAACTCCCCTCACGCTATATTTCCCTGATCATTAAATGAAACCGTATTATTTGCGGCGATCGGACATAGGTAAGGGACAGTTAAAAGAACAGCGACCGTGTTGCCTAAAACGTATGTCTTTTCTTCACGAATATTGATCAGCGCTTCAATTTAAGTGAAGAGATTGCTTCAAAATTGAAAGTTCATAACATATTGCTCGTGTTTTGGGTTCGGAAGTAACACACTCCCTAGTAATGGCAAGACACACCCTTGCTCGTCCTAGCAGTTTAGTTCCACTTTCAACCTGGAGCTCCTATTACTGTTGGGCTTTAAGAAATAAAACTATCCGCCTATGAAAGTTCTCGATAACTTCATTAACAATTCGCGTAACAAAGAGCCCGCCAAAGGATGCTACTGACTAAGAATGACGATACTGATTTCATACATAATTTCGAATACCCTCCGCGTATATGCCGATTAATCACCATTCGACGGAAAACATTTGGAATCGTATTTCATCAGCAAACTGCTCCTACATTTTGGTGTGACTCGACTTGCGCACGACCATTCAACCTGAAACGCGAACCGGGACACACATCGCCTCGCATAAAGGAGCGTGGACGATAGCGCTTTGGCGTTACTGAACGTTTAGCAGTAAACCAGTGCCTCCCGCTTGGGAAGTCGCGTTCAGCTCCCAATGTTCAAAAGGAACAGCGACGCTAAGGGAGTACGATTGACTACGTCATACCAATATCGATTGTAGTACCGCTTTCAGATACGCTACCTATCGCTTATACTTTATTTTTGCGCGTACTTAAAACAAGCTCCATTACTAAAATAAAAAATAATTACGCATCGCTTGCTTACCTTAAGAACTTGCGCTGTTTATTTACGCTTTTCACACTTCTCACTGTGCACAACAGCTGATTTCAGGGCTACGACCAGCATTTGAATAATACAAGCGTCGGAAACCCGCTAAGAACCTGATTCAGGCTGACCGGTGTGTCAGCGATCGTTTCGTCGGTCGCGCGGATTCGATCGAGGTTTGCTCACACCCCTATCTCGTAAGCGCATGCGCTGTGCGTTATTCTGTACGAGCAGGTAATGTTTCTCAACAACTGATCAGTACAAAGCAGAACTCGTGACTGGATTCAGCCTGATAGGTGATTTTACGTTACAACAGTATTATTTTAGTCAGTTGTTGAACTGATAAAGTCAACACAGAATTCGTCAACTTAACTTGCCAATAGGTGCGAGTGCGGAAATATAAAATTCATCCGTGAATTTGTACTAGCACTCTCTCAGCTCACCATTACATTACATTAACAATAATTATTGTAATTAATGAAACATTTTGAAATGTTTAAAAAAGCTCTATGACGAGATCCAGTGTAGTCGGGGTTCACAAAAGGAAGTTGTGCTAGGCAGCTTAACACATTAAATACGCTTTCCCAAATCCTTAGATTCGGTTTCCCTTGCGACAACTGTTGCATATACGTACTGATACTGCTGCATCACAACTGAACGTGACAATAATCTATGCATTTAATAACCGCAATGGGAAATGAACAGTTGCTCTGGACAATTATGCACGGTAATTACAGTTTTCATGTGACTTTATTCAATGCCAAAATGTAACAGTGGGAGTGGCACAAATTTATCAGCGCTCTTCTCTCTGCACTGTAGATTTGAATTTGTAAGGTGGGGCGTCCACCGCTTGTGGCTTTGGATCCGTAAGGCATGGCTCTTCCCGCGAAAACAGGAAGTGACGATTGTATGGTTTGTGGCGGATGTTACCATGACGAATGCGGACCACTGTGCCATTAACAAAACACCTGATAGCCTTCCTTTATCGATTACGTACATTCAGTATCCGCGCGTACATTCGTTAGTGCTGTACATTTTCCACTAGTCTGCAGCTTAACAAATAACCTTTCTTTTCTTCAGTGGTAATTACTATAGAATGCCACGTAACTTACAAGCCTACAGCCATTTCGTTCCTCTATTCTGGTCAAATTCAAGCTGCTATGTCTCATAGCTTTTGTCACTAGGCTAATCAACTATATTCTCCCCTCTCTCCCTCATTTCCATGGATTCTGTACAAAAGATGGATATAAGATGTGCGCGGTAAAACTTCCTGGCAAGATGAAGTACTCTGGATTGGACATCGCCAAAGATTATGCCTTAACTGTGTACTAGTTAGGGCACGCCTAAAGAGCCACTTCCCGGCTTTATTCTGGCAGTGCTGCATTCCTGTTTACCAGTCTACACAAAACCTAGCGTCTGTTCCTTATTGGACTGGAACAAGAAAGAACTGCTTGGACATAGCACGAGAGTTCTTTCCAAAAGGTCACAAACAATGTGCAGATGTGTTCACAAACTGATAGACTGAGACTGAAAATGACTTAAAGGATCATATTTCATCGTTTACAGAGTGCACTTGTTCAGCAGCACCGACGTCTGTCGTCGTCTTCTGTCTTCTGTCGTCGTCTTCTGTCTTCTGTCGTCGTCTTCTGTCTTCTGTCGTCGTCTTCTGTCTTCTGTCGTCGTCTTCTGTCTTCTGTCGTCGTCTTCTGTCTTCTGTCGTCGTCTTCTGTCTTCTGTCGTCGTCTTCTGTCTTCTGTCGTCGTCTTCTGTCTTCTGTCGTCGTCTTCTGTCTTCTGTCGTCGTCTTCTGTCTTCTGTCGTCGTCTTCTGTCTTCTGTCGTCGTCTTCTGTCTTCTGTCGTCGTCTTCTGTCTTCTGTCGTCGTCTTCTGTCTTCTGTCGTCGTCTTCTGTCTTCTGTCGTCGTCTTCTGTCTTCTGTCGTCGTCTTCTGTCTTCTGTCGTCGTCTTCTGTCTTCTGTCGTCGTCTTCTGTCTTCTGTCGTCGTCTTCTGTCTTCTGTCGTCGTCTTCTGTCTTCTGTCGTCGTCTTCTGTCTTCTGTCGTCGTCTTCTGTCTTCTGTCGTCGTCTTCTGTCTTCTGTCGTCGTCTTCTGTCTTCTGTCGTCGTCTTCTGTCTTCTGTCGTCGTCTTCTGTCTTCTGTCGTCGTCTTCTGTCTTCTGTCGTCGTCTTCTGTCTTCTGTCGTCGTCTTCTGTCTTCTGTCGTCGTCTTCTGTCTTCTGTCGTCGTCTTCTGTCTTCTGTCGTCGTCTTCTGTCTTCTGTCGTCGTCTTCTGTCTTCTGTCGTCGTCTTCTGTCTTCTGTCGTCGTCTTCTGTCTTCTGTCGTCGTCTTCTGTCTTCTGTCGTCGTCTTCTGTCTTCTGTCGTCGTCTTCTGTCTTCTGTCGTCGTCTTCTGTCTTCTGTCGTCGTCTTCTGTCTTCTGTCGTCGTCTTCTGTCTTCTGTCGTCGTCGTCGTCGTCGTCGTCGTCGTCGTCGTCGTCTGCCTGCATGTCTGTCTGTCTTCTCTGTTTGGTTACATAGTATTGCTGCTTTGTTATCCTATTATTGGACGTACGCTGGACGTGGCCTTTACAGCTTTTTTCCCTTCAGTTGCAATAGATTCTACATTTATTTCTTGTCTAATATGGGTGTTTCTTCCATGATCGAATAATGAATAGTCGTCTATGAAGTAAAGGAACTTCAGATCAGTTACGACATATCACATAATCAGAGATGATGTTAGGGTCTAACATCCGCTACCATAGGATGTAAGTTGATTCACAGTGAGAAAATAATTACTGTTCATCGCTGCGAACGCACTATAAAAACTGTTGGCAGCGACCATATGACAGCTGTCATACCGAGCTATTCCATCAATGACACTGGCAATTACCCTGCGGGTCCAGGTGTTAGAACAGGCCCGAGATATTCCTGCCTGTGGTAAGAGGCAACTAAAAGGAGTCTCACCCCTTTCGGCTTGCATGTGATGGCCCAGTGTAGCGTTTGACCTCCATTTTTCAAAATTTTCCCGAAGAGTGAGCCAATTGGGCAAGGGCGCCTTACATGGTGCATAGTGTCCATCGTGCATTGAGATCTTTAGCACACTTTCTCATCGAGACATTGCAGTCACACTCATCCTCCATCTCTTGGGTGAGGACACCTTCCTGGGTGCGTTCTCCTCCACCCACTATGCAGTATAGTTTCCTGCGCCTGCCATGACCATGGAATTCTTTGCACCCACAGTAGCCAGCCGCCCGTTGTGGTAGGGCCGTCATGTACCCTGTTGGTTGTAGCCCCCTGACTACACAGGATCGCTCTGCTGATACCTGCGCCATTAACTCCCCACGTATACCAAGTAGTAGATGCCCATCACCCTGTGGCATCGGGACTCCCAGCAATGGACTTCCTGTCAGGTGGCCTTAGCTGCTGCTGGGTGGCGAGTGGGTGGCATCAGGGCGGATGACACGCCATGAAGAGTCGTGCGTCATCTCTTGCTGGTGGTCCACCGCCAACAGTCTCTAAGTGGGGAAAGCCTAACGTCAGAGCTAAGAAATATGACCCCAAACAGTTCCCCTCCCTGGCCACACCATGGGAGGAACGCCAGGCTAAGGATGACAGTGAAGCTTATTTGCTCCTGGTTCCCGGCAATGCCGACGGCTGCCCTCCGTGGCTTTACGGGATATTACAGGAACTGTAACGACTGTAATCGAGTGTCAGGTAGAGTTGGCCTTTATGCCCTAAACTCAGTCTGTAGTGAATCTGTGCCCCTTCAAACCCCTCTTGAAGCTGAGACGCAGGAAATCTCTCTCTGCAGTGTATATCTACCTCCAGATGGTGCAATATCCCTGAATGTATTATCTGCACTGATTTATCAACTCCCTAAACCTTTCCTACTTTCGGAAGATTTTAACGCCCATAACACCTTGTGGGGTGGCACTGTGCTTACTGGCCGAGGCAGAGATGTCGAAACTTTATGGTCTCAGTTCGACTTCTGCCTCTTAAATACTGGGGCAGCGACACATTTCAGTGTGGCTCATGGTAGTTCCTCGGCCATTGATTCATCCATCTGCAGCCCAGGACTTCTCCCATCTATCCACTGGAGAGCACATGACGACCTATATGGTAGTGATGACTTCCCCATCTTCCTGGCACTTCCCCGGCATCGGACCCACGGACGCCTGCGCAGATGGGCTTTAAACAAAGCTGACTGGGAAACTTTCACCTCTGCTGTCACCGCTGAATCTTCCCTATTCTGAAACATCAATGTGATGGTTGAGCAGGTGACTACACCAATCGTCTCTGTGACAGAAAACGCGATTCCTCGCTCTTCAGGGTGCCCCCCCCCCAGCGAAAGGCAGTCCCTTGGTGGTCGCTGGAAGTCGCTGAAGCAATTAAGGAGCGTCGCGAACTCTACAGCGTCATAAGCGGCACCCTTCCCTGGAGCACTTCATAGCCTTTAAACGGCCCCGTGCTCGCGTTCGCCAACTTATCAAATGACGGAAGCAGGAGTGTTCGTCGAGATATGTCTCGACCATTGGGTGCCATATGTCACCTTCCCAAGTCTGTGCAAAGTTCAAACGTTGTTTCAGGTGTCCCCAGTGTTAGCATAAATGGCGTGTTACGTACCAATGCAAACGCGATTGCCGAGCACTTTGCTGATTACTATGCTCGAGCCTTTGCGTCGGAGAAGTGCCCCCCAGCTTTTCCCACTCTCAAAGGGCGGATTGAAAGGAAAGTCCTCTCGTTCACTACACGCCACAGTGAATCCTATAACGCCCCATTTACAGAGTGGTAGCTCCTCCATGCCCTTACACATTGCCCCGACACAGCTCCTGGCCCAGATCGGATCCACAGTCAGATGATTAAACATCTCTTGTATGACTACAAGCGACATCTCGTCATATTCAACCGGATCTGGTGCGATGGCGTCTTTCCCTCGCATTGGCGGGAGAGCACAATCATTCCGGTGCTCAAACCCGCTAAAAACCCGCTTGTCGTCGATAGCTATCGGCCCATCAGCCTCACCAGCGTTCTCTGTGAGCTGCTGGAACGTGTGGTGTGTCGGCAGTTGGGTTGGGTCCTGGAGTCACGTGGCCTACTGGCTCCACGTCAGGGCGGCTTCCGCCAGGGTCGCTCCACCACTGATTATCTTGTTTCCTTCGAGTCTGCCATCCGAACAGCCTTTTCCAGACGCCAACACCTGGTTGCTGTCTTTTTTTATGTACGAAAAGCGTATGACAGCGTATGACAGCGCCTGGCGACATCATATCCTTGCCACATTATACGAGTTGGGTCTCCGACGTCCGCTTCAGATTTTTATCCAGAATTTCCTGCCGCTTCGTACTTTCCGTGTCCAAGTTGGAGCCTCCCATAGTCCCCCCCCCCCCCCCCCCCCATATCCATGAGAATGTGGTCCCGCAGAGCTCTGTTTTTAGTGTGTCTCTATTTTTCGTGGCCATTAATGGTCTAGCAGCAGCTGTAGGGCCGTCCGTTTCACATTCTCTGTATGCAGACGACTTCTGCATTTCGTACTGCTCCACCAGTACTGGTGTAGCTGAGCGGCGCCTACAGGGAGCCATCCACAAGGCGCAGTAATGGGCTCTAGCAGCTTTTGGCTGCAGAGTCGTGTGTTATGCACTTCTGGTTGCGAATGATCAGCACGACGCCGACAGAATTTTGCCTTAATGAAGATCCACTCACTGTAGTGGAGACATATCGACTCTTTGATTTTCAACGCCCGATTGACTTGGCTTCCTCACCTTCATCTGCTTAAGCGGAAGTGCTGGCAGCACCTCAATGCCCTTCGCTGCCTGAGCCACTTTATCTGGGGTGCAGATCGCTCTACGCTGCTGCAACTCTACAGAGCCCTTGTTCAATCCAGCCTTGACTAAGGGAGTCTGGTTTACGGGTCGGCGGCGCCCTCAGCGTTGCGTTTACTCCACCCAGTGCATAACTGTGGCGTTTGCCTAGCGACGGGAGCTTTTAGAACGACTTCGGTGACCAGCGTCTTGGTGGAGGCTGGAGTCTCTCCCTTGAAGGTTAGGCGTGCACAACTGCTGGCCAGTTACGTTACACACGTTCGTAGTTACCCTGCGCATGCGAATCACTGCCTGCTTTTCCCACCCACGGCAGTTCACCCCCCCATCGGCGACCCTGGTCAGGGCTTCAAATTGCAGTTCGTGTCCGATCCCTTCTTTCCGAACTGGAGTCCTTGCCTTTACCACCTATACTTGAGGCCCATTCACGTACACCTCCGTGGTGTCCACCTAGGCCGCAGCTTCGCGTAGACCTTTCACATGGCCCTAAGGACTGTTAACCCCTTGGCCCTCCGCTGCCACTTCCTCTACAGTCTTGACATGTCTCAAGGTCACGAACTGGTTTTACACCGACGGCTCGATGGGTGATGCTCACGTCGGCTTTGCGTCTGTCCGTGGAGGACATATTCAACAGCATTCCTTTCCCAATGGCTGCAATGTTTTCACTGCCGAGCTGGTGGCTACGTCTCGTGCTCTTGAGCACATCTGTTCTTGTCCTGGGGAGTCGTTTCTTCTGGGTACTGACTCCTTGAGCAGCCTAGAAGCTATCTACCAGTGCTACCCTTGTCATACTTCGGTAGCGACCATCCAGCAGTCCATCTACGCTCTGGAACGGTCCGGTCGTTCAGCGGTGTTTGTTGGATCCCAGGTCACGTCGGAACGCCAGGCAACGAACTTGCCGACAGGCTGGCCAAACAGCCTACGCGGAAACCGCTTATGCAATTCGGCTTCTCTGCAACTGATCCGCGTGGAGTACTACGCCGCAAGGTTTTGCGGCTTTGGGAGACGAAATGGCATAACCTCAGCTCGCACAACAAACGGCGTGCCATTAAGGAGACTACGAATGTGTGGCAGTCCTCCATACACGCCTCTCGCAGGGACTCTGTGGTTCTCTGTCGGCTCCGCGTTGGCCACGCTTTTTTTTTGGGTGACACACGGCGACCCCCTGCGCCGTGATGACCCGCCTCAGTGTCGGTGCGGCGCCCGGCTGACAGTGGCCCATATCTTGGTGGGCTGTCCTCCTTTGGCTGCCCTGCGACGGACTCTTCAGTTACCAGACTCGCTGCCATTAATTTTAGCTGACAGCGCCTCATCGGCTAATTTAGTTTTACGTTTTATACGTGCCTGTGGGTTTTATCGTTCTATATAAGTTTTAGCGCATGTCCTTTGTCCTTTTGTGTTCTGCACTCTAATGCTTTTAGGTTGGATGTTTTAATGTGTCGCAGAGTGGCTGGCTTTTCCTTTTATTCTCGTGGTCGCTCAGCCACGGTCATCTGCTCTCTTGGTTTTACCCCTTCTACCTGTTTCTTGCTTCTCTCTGTGGTTTTCTTTTCATGTCTTGTCCATAGTAGGGTTGGTTGTCTTTCTGTCGTTCTTCTGGTTCTTCCTTTCTCCGGTTATTGTGCTGTACGTCTCCTTTTTTTTTCTTCTTTCCCTTGTGTAATTATTTTACCGGGAACAAGGGACCGATGACCTCGCAGTTTGGTCCTTCCCCGCCCCTCCCATTTTAAACCAATCAAACCAACACTGGCAGTGCGTGGGCGTAATGAGATACGCAGTCGATTGCGGAGTGTAGTATGGACTGGCTGGCCAAGAATGGAGCACCGCCACCGTCATCGAGGGCGTTATTTGTGTAATAAAAATTGGGAGATTGCTGCTAGTCACAAACATGTTAGCAGTTAATCTACGGCTATGGTATGAGCTTTTACAACAGCGGTTGATGTACCTGCTGCTTCGTAAATGCGGAGCACCCATGTAGTGATCGTCACTGTATAAGGAAAGTCCTTTCAAGACAATTTTCTTCAGTTTCCTGATTCACTCGCCACTATTTCATAGTTGGTATTCCTCACTGTCCTCCTCAGCTCCACAAATAATTATCCAGGGTCCAACTGAGTCCCTTTTACCCAGTATTTTCCATGTTAGTGATGTATTATTTATGGCTCTGTGCAAGACCTGCCTTTTTTCCTTCTGTTTTATTGTTTGGTTGTTTTCAGCAGCTTGTTTTAAGGCTGTCCTTTTCGTGGCAGTCTTGGTGTTATTTACAGGCAGACAAAATACAGTGAAATGAACGCGAAATTGACAGTAAAATTCGGCTGCTGTCTTCCGGTGAGCGCGTTTTATTGTCCACCGTATATTTCCAAGCACAGCTTCATGGTCAAATCTTCAACCGACTGCTGGAGAGTCGTCATTCCGTAGTAGTCTGTCTGCAGTTCTCCACTCTAGATCGCCCTGTGCAAATCTCTTTGCATACCGTCGCAACTCTCGCCTACTTCACCTGCTTGCTGTATCGAAGCGCTAGTCTCCTTTTTCCTCATCGTCTCAGGATGCGTCCCGCCAATCTGTCCTTTCTTTTAGTTGAGATGGGCCATACATTTCTTTTCTCTACAGTCCGATTCGGTACGTATTAATTAGTTATTGGATTTATTCATGTAATTTGAGGCACACTACACTTCAAAAGCTTATATTATCATCTTGCGTATGGTGCTTAATGTCGATACAAGACTACACTCCGGACAAATACTTTAACTGAAGAAACGGAAGACTTCCTGACACTTAAAGCTAAATTCGATGTTAACGTTTTCAACACTTTCCTTGCTATTGCTCTCTGCGTTTTTTATCCTCTCTATTCAGGAAACGACAGTTGTTTTGCTCCCCAAATGACAAAGTTCTACTGCTTTGGTGTAGTACTTCCTAATCCAGTTCCCTCAGTGTTCCCTGACTAAGTTTTACTACATTCCATTATTCTCGTTTTGAGTATTTTCATTAAATTCTTTCTGTTCAACATCTCTATGTCCTTTGCCATCCCTAACAGAATTACAATGTTCGTGTGGCAAAACCCTAGACTCACAAAACTGCGGTCTGGTATCTGTACTAATTGCGGCTAATACTTCGCTCCCTGTGTTTTATCCCTGGTACCTTCAGAATTTCGAACGGTGTTCTCGAGTCAGCATTGTCAAGAATACTAAGTCTACAAATGGTGTAGAAGTAGGTTTTCATTTCTTTAGTCTAACGTAAGTCAACGAAGCCGTCGTGCTTCTCGAGTTCCTCTATTTCTCAGGAACTACTACTGATTTTCGCGCGGTTCAGTCGCCATCAATCGTTTCTTTCTTCGGCAGATAATTTGTGCTATTATTTGCAACCGTGACTAACCCTCACCGTCGTATTGGAACAGAACCGCGGAAGCAGTGACGGCGCCGCGCGGAATGCAGAACAACGCGACTTGTCGGCCCGGGCGCCTTCCTTGAGCGGCCTCTGTAGGTCGCGACCCCTGGTCTAGCGGAAGGTCAAGGTTCACCGACCCGAATGTAAACGCGTAGTAGTGTGCCGCCCGGTGCGTGCTTGTCGCTACAAGCAGCCTCTCTGGCCTCCGTCGCCGTCACTGCGTCTCTCTCCCCAGGCGACTCCAGACGTATTCGCGAAACAACCTTGTCTCTTGTAAG
This sequence comes from Schistocerca cancellata, assembly GCF_023864275.1. Lineage (NCBI taxonomy): Eukaryota > Metazoa > Arthropoda > Insecta > Orthoptera > Acrididae > Schistocerca > Schistocerca cancellata. The sequence continues at coordinate 574,588,868 of NC_064628.1, forward strand.
ACGACCGCAGCTTTTCTTCGTGGCTTGTGCCGATTTATTTCGTGACAGAGGTCACTTACAGACAAAAAGGTATGGAATTTTTGTACCTCTGTTCCAGTCCTATTCACGAAGAGTTTTCCGTTACAATAAAACAGCAAATAAAGGTTCATTCACAGTGAACGTCAACGGAATGTGGCACCACGTCGCATCAAATCGGGACGAACTCAGTAGACGGAATGTCAACATCGTCACGTCGCACTGTTCGGCACTCAAAGGTGTAGCGAGATTGAGGGACCGTCCTTCGTATAAAAATTCGAACATAGTATCAGCGTTACGGATATAGAAGTAATAGTTTCTGAATTCGTTTTTGATGGAAAGAAAAAAGATGGATTTTCTTGCCGAAAGTTGAATGGAAAATGTTTACACTCTTCTTAGAAATGAAGTAACATGAAAAGTATCATAGAAGCACTTCGCGAGAGAATATATATGTACAGCGAAAACTACAATATTTTGAATGTTGGACACAACCGCTCCTTTGTGTTGTGAACGTAGTAACTGAATGCTGCCATTAATTCTGCCCAAATGTTCACGATAGCAGGAAAGTGCTGTAGTTCATAAAATATAGCCATTGCTTCCTACTTATTACTAGTTTTACCTGCCGCTTAATACAACAAACGTGGCAACACAATTAGGGCTCAGCAGACGATACTCAGATTCGAACCATCTCGTGATTTTCCGATAAGCCGCAGCGCTCGATACGGTATCGAGTCTCTTCGAACAGTTACGTGACTTTTGACTCGCACAGCGCGAGTACAAGGGACTGCGCCGAACTACGAACTAGCCACAACAAGCTGTGGCTCTACTTAAAATTTGACAGTGTCGTGCAACTCAAAAGGAAATAGCTTTAAATCTTACTACTGCACAAACTGCTGTTGTTTTTGAACATATTTGCAATAACAGTTTTCACACACTACCGGTGTGTATGGATATGTAAATATCTATGCAGACTGTCAAGTAAAGAGGCAAAGGCCAAAATTTGTACTCAAAATAAAAAAAACGGTCTCTTTATTGAACGCAGTAAAATTATTCATTTGGTTATGAGATAATACTGGTTTACCTAGTGGGTTGCAAAATAGTCCCTGTTTACATATTATTAGGTACCTACCTTGTTATATTTTAATCATTCTGAAAACAAAATGGCAACATGAAGATGAAACAGAAAAGAAAATTAATCAAGAATTAAAAGGCTTGATGAACGAAATGTCGTAGTAAACTGGCTGTAATTGCTAACTCGAGATTACAACTAAAAGACCACTCTTGAAAACAGATGTTACTAGATCGAAAGCTTCAGAATCGGACAGAAGTATTGGACAGACACGCGTTTGCAATATCTTATTTATACACTGCCGTTGTTGTTGTTCAATCCCATAATGCATTATAGACGCTAAGAAAGGTCATGGACATACCAACAATAGTCACTAGACAGGGAACCAATCGAAAGATCTAACTGAACCAGACATTTCCAGAACTGTGGCGTAAACTGTTCGAACAGTTCAAACGCAGCTCTAAACACAGTAGGAAGACAATGTATTAAAAGCGTCGCAAAGTGATACTTAAATTTGCTACAATTTAATGCCACACGTGCCATAATACTTTTGCTAAAGAAACCATCAACGTAAAATGAGTTTAAATGCCTTTTTTATAAGCGAAAATAATTTACATATCACAAGGAGAAAACGAAAAACGAACTTCTCACTGCTATAACCACAGAGTCAACCACATACAACAATCACAATTTTACCTGCTACGGTCGCAGGTTCGAATCCTGCCTCGGGCTTGGTTGTGTGTGATGTCCTTAGGTTAGTTAGGTTTAAGTAGTTCTAAGTTCTAGGGGACTTATGACCTAAGATGTTGAGTCCCATAGTGCTCAGAGCCATTTGAACCATTTGAAAAATTTTACCTTACAAAGAGTAAAAACTATTATCAGGGAGCTGGTCTGAATGAACCTACTGAAAGAAGGTGACCAGCCTCCGCGCCTTTCAGCTCTGACAAAATAGCATGTATGTTGTACTGACTAACGGCATGAAGTAGAGAACCAAAGCGACTCTGTGGAACAGAAGGCGCGTCAATTACCTGGAAGAACTTTACTGACAAGACACGTCGCTTTGAGATATCGAAATTAAAGCAGGGGCACGTGTCATGCCTGGAATACAATGCCGGAGGAAATCTAATCTTTGTAATACCACCATGTGGTCCTCATATGACTTCGGATTAATTTGTCACTTTTTCGGGTAAAGTCACGAATATATGGTAACAGAGTATAAAATTACTCTCTGTTCATTACCATGATTTGTCAATGATCGTGCCTCAGAGTCTCTTCGTGTATATAGTATTAAAGGCTGCAAGGCTAGATTTGGACACTTCAGTTTCTACGTCGTACCAAATAGTATTTGTTTTATTTCATGTCCCATGTGTAAATTACATATACATATGATCTGAAAACTAATTTGTGTATTTCAGTTCAATTATTTTTACGCAAAGGAAAGTAAGTACCCAACAGTGCTACCTCAAATTTGTGTCAAGGCCACTTTCCTTTCGATCTCATCTCACGAAATGTCACGCCAAAATGTTGCACAGTGCATTTTATACGCCGGCACTCACGTCAACCGTCGTGGGAACAGAAAGTGAACAAGGATTGTACGGAAGGAATTTTTCATCTTGACAAGATAGTAGCGCCGTCTGCTAACATCTGAATTTAAACTATTCTCGCTATGCTTACTCATGTTGAATAGCAGATTTTTTGCATCTGCGTCTTCTTAACCTTTTTTCCCCCATTCCGTTTCTGTCGCAAGGAACTGTGTGACACTGAGGTGTCTCATTTGCTCATTTCTTGTCCTCCAGTATTTTCATATTTTGAGCATGTCCTTTTTTACTGACCACCTCATTCATACCCGTTATCTAACTGGTTCTGCTTTAAAATCATCTTGCATTTAACACTGCCCTTCTGAAAAATCTCTTTCTGCTGTTTCTTTGGGTTCTAAGTTGTGTATGTCTAAATATTGTTTTAAACTTCTAGCTTTCAGCCCCTTGTTATTTTCTTTTCCCAGAAACATTATAAATCTGTTTTAATGTGTTTTACTGTCTACTGACACACATTCTGTACTGCAGTCGAAAAATTATTATGAATTGACGGAGGCTTCGCCGTGTAGTAACCTCTGTCGGCGGATGTAGGAAATTTGTATAGTGAAGATTTAGAGAAGGCTCTGTTTCAACCGTTACGTGGATAACACGTTCGTCGTTTAGCCGCATGGTCTGAACTTCTCGATAGGGGGGCTCCTCGACAGGTGGGGGGGCTCCTCGACGGGTGGGGGGTTCTCGACGGGTGGGGGGCCTTCGCGATCACCTCAACTCGCTTTATACTATTTGGTACGACGTGGAAACTGAAGTGTCCAAATCTAGCGTTGCAGCCTTTAATAATATATACACGAAGAGACTCTGAGGCACGATCATTGACAAATCATGGTAATGAACAGAGAGTAATTTTACACTTTGTTTATGATGTAGGTAGAATGGGATTGCATCCTCCAGTTTCTTGACGTTTTGGTGCAGCGGCAACCAGATGGCCACTTGGGATAGAGTGCGCACACTGCGACCAGTTACAGCCTTCCTGCTGAGCTGAAGCACCTGGAGACAATATTCCGAAGGAGAGGGTACAGCAGCAGGCAGATAAGACGTCTTAGAAAAATAAGCAGAATCCTGGAGAGACACTATGTATATCGCCCATCCCCTAAGACCTTGATGCTACTAGGTTCAGGAAACGATGATCTACGCATCCACAAATCCCATACCAATGCGGCAAGGCATACGTTGGACAATCTGTTTGCGTGGTAAGAATGTTGCCACAAACACTCACGCCACACAATTTCGTCAGACCACAAAATCAGCCGTGACCAACCCTAGAATAAAAACTGGCCATACCTTGGATTGTAACTCAAAATACTTCGGCAATGTTCCGTCTTCTGGGATTGAGTGATTTACGAGGCCACTGTTATTAGGGTAGAATAATTAACAAAGACAGGTTTGGAAATATGCAGTGCTGACGAAAAGCAGAAACAAACTCGTAATGTTACGATAAAGCATTATTTGTGTTCTGCTTGACGCACTCACGTCGTTTAAACATCTACAAAGCGATATGAAATGAGACGAACATGTTAGGACTGTGTTGGCGAAGGCTGGTGGCCGACTTCGGTTTAGTGGGAGAATTTTAGGTGAGCGTGGTTCATCTGTAAAGAAGACCGGATATAGGACGCTGAAGTGACTTATTCATGAGTACTGCTTCAGTGTTTGGGATCCACACGAGGTCGGATTAAAGGAAGCCATCGACGAAATTCAGAGACGGGCTGCTAGATTTCTTCAAACAGCACGGAAGTGTTACTGAGATGCTTCGGGAACTCAGATGGGAATCCCTGGAGGGAAGACGACGCTCTTTTTCGAGAAACGCTACTCAGAAAATTTTAGAGAAGCGGCATTTGAAGCTGACTGCAGAACGATCCTACTTCCGCCAACACATATTTCGCATGAGAATCACGAAGATATGATACGAGAAATTAGGACTCATACGGAGCATACAGATAGTCGTTTCAACCTCTCGCTATCTGCGAGTGAAACAGGAAAAGAAACGACTACTACTGGTATAGGGTACCCTGCGCTAGGCACCGTACAGTGGCCCGCGGAGTATTATGTGCATATGTAGTCTGTGGACCGCGCCCAAGACAGCAGCGCAGACATCGCCGGCCGCACCACTGCACGACTCGTCGCGGCGGCTGCACTGTGGACTGGAGAGAGGCAATGGAGGCGGTAACAGTCAGCTTTTATATAATTTTGACACAAGCAGAACAGCAGACATCAGGAACCACCTGAAGATGACAACGAGTCTGTCTGTCGAAATATCTTTGAGGACTAACGGCGTGATCTTTATGGACAACCGAGAACTCTTCAAATATTATACTTCTTTTCCTTTTTTTTTATTTTCTTCAAAATTTTGATTTATTTTATCGCTGATTTTTATGGGATTTCCCGAAGTTTCCACGAAAATGTTTTATTTTTCCTTCGAGAGTATTCTAAGCAAAATATCTTTATACCAGTTTAACAGTGAAACCATCAGCTGTATTGAGGGATCATATTTATCTTTTACGTTAACGAGCACTCAAAAACCAAATACGATGCTAACAAGGTGTTGAGTACCAAACAAGAGGTAGACTGCCACTTCACCGCCACACAGCCTGCCTGCCGTGTATCGGCTTTGTGCAGCAGCCTCCAGCTGGCACTCGTCATCACGGGCCTCTTCTTGCTTTCGCACCACTTCGTCCAGCGCAGTTTGTACGTCCGCAGTCAGTGTGGACAGCCAATAGGGAGCGCTGTCGATTGCAGACCACAGTGGTTTCACCTCGCACGGAAGGATGTGTGTAATAACCGACACACGACACGCCGTGGGCACTCGACCAGACAGCAGTTAGACACTTAAGTTTAGCGTCTGCATCCTGCTCACTACCGTACTCTTAAGACTGCCTTCCTATTTAGCAGTCACTATTCGTGGAGTAATTTGACTACAGTGCCTGCAACATTACTTATAAGTTATAATTAATAGACTGCCAAGAGACGGTAAAGTTATTAGATATTTTGTTTAGGACATCAAGTGCCACGCTAGGTGTTATTGAATTAAATGACGTACAAAATCAAATTTATATGCATTAGAACCGAATTCCCCAATGAGGACCCAGCAGCTTTGCCAGAAGAATAGCTACACTCATTCGCTTTATGCAGAGTAATTTCCTTGCAGTTAACTGCTGAAATGTTGCAACGCTCCTTCCCATCACTGATGGTGACCTGAATGTGGTCGATGGAAAAAATTCGTCTGTGCCAAGATTGCCCTCAGTTATGCGTTATTATTTTACATCGTGAACGTCACCCATTAACGGTTCCGAGGTGGTGCGCGGTATGTGAACTGCTCCCCTTTACGTACCGTTTGCCCGTTGCGCGACATCCGTGTTCCGCATAGCTCCTGGCGACGTGCCATGTTGGTCATAATTGTCATGCAGCCCACGACGCCAAGCAGTACCTGCGCCCCTCCCCCTCCCCCCCCCCCCCCACACACACTCACATACAGCAACTGTACTGCATCTTCAGGCCACGCACGTCTGTCAACGATCTGGCATCAACCGCCACAAGCCGATTCGGTAAACGGTCGATGGGCCGTCTTGCGACTTCCTAGCCTACTCCACTTCCCATTCGCACAGAGTCCCCTCGAAGAGTTCGTGAAACCAGTTTTTCATTGTGTTAAATATTGTTAAGGCTCGTATTACTAATAATTGTAATCTTCTTCGTCATCGTTTTCCTCAGTTGCTGTGGCATCAACTTGAGAGGGATTGCAGTTAGCCTTTTCGGAGGCACTCGTATCACATCCGGTGTTTTTATAATTCGTATTTTCCGTCGTTCGCCTAAGTCTTTGCAAGTGCACGCTCGTTTGGTTTGGTAATAAGACGTAGGTTAATTATTCTCAGGATCTTGGTCTTAGTGGTTTAGGCTTCCGTCTCTATTGATCTTGATGCAGCCGTGACGTGGAACACTAAAAGCAGAATAGAGGTGTGCGTGATCCGCTGATTTAGCTTACTAATCAGGCGAGTCAATTCTTCCTAAGAAAACATTACCTCCGCGCGATACGCTGGCCTTGTCACTTAAAATGTAGCATCGAATTAAATATTTACGTTTCAGTTTCATAAATATAAATCAGCGACTTCTGTTGTTCGGTATTGTTTATGACTCGGCGTTAAGTTTACGTTTCGCTTTGGTCGCCACTATTTATTGAACTTCACGTGCCGTAAATCATGTTCACAATAAAATATACGGTGTGGAACAAGTCACTGAGGCAGTACCTACGAACGTATGGGTAGAAATAAACGAACCGAAACATTATGGTCACTCTCCGATTTTCTCGGTGTGGTTGATTAATGGTGTGCTGTCGAGTGTACAGCAGAGTTGTTTCCATTTTATGCACCCATTCGTCGTCCTCAGGTGCTGTGAGCCGTGCCGTTACGACACATGCTACCTGGACTCCAACCAGACTGTGAACTGTTGTTGGTGTCACGCCGCTTTTTATAGCGGTGTTCCGACTCCCGACTCCCACTACGCCTGTTCATGCTGTTTTGTTTATCGTAACCAGAACTGATATTCCGAGAAACGCACGTTCCATGAGCGTGATGGCAGACGAAATCTCAGTAAATCAAATTGTATCTCTGATTACCTCCTCGTCGATGGAACGATAAACACTGACCTTTCCTCCTCTACTCCTCTCTTGGCCGAATTTAGGACCTATACTGCCCTTCAAAAAGTTTTTATTTGTACTTTTCCTCTTCCTTCTGTTAAGTATATGTGTGTATCGCTACTAATCTCGAGGTCAAAAGGGCTTTATGCACCAATTTCATCGTTGAATTAATGTACTGTGTGACTGTAGTTAGAGTGTTGGCGAGATGCCTACCGCGTGGATCCGTATTTGATAGCTGGTTCAAATCTCCGTCCGGCCGTCCAGATTGTCTCATGCAGTGGTTTCTCTAAACTGGGAATGCTGGTATCGAAATTGACATTGCCAATTTATTTTCTTTTATTTACTTACTTAATCTGATCTGATAGCAGCCATCAGGCCCCCTCTAAACATCGAACCAGTTTTCACACATACGTACATTTTTTACATCATAGTTAAGTGACAAACAATAATTCCAACATTACAAATAGCATTAAAATGATTAATGTGTCAATGCGAATAATATATAACTAACTACCTTCTGGGCTAGGTGCTTTGTGTTTTTAAATATTATATTTATGACAAATCTTTTATACACTCCTGGAAATGGAAAAAAGAACACAGTGACACCGGTGTGTCAGACCCACCATGGACACTGCGAGAGGGCTGTACAAGCAATGATCACACGCACGGCACAGCGAACACACGAGGAACCGCGGTGTTGGCCGTCGAATGGCGCTAGCTGCGCAGCATTTGTGCACCGCCGCCGTCAGTGTCAGCCAGTTTGCCGTGGCATACGGAGCTCCATCGCAGTCTTTAACACTGGTAGCATGCCGCGACAGCGTGGACGTGAACCGTATGTGCAGTTGACGGACTTTGAGCGAGGGCGTATAGTGGGCATGCGGGAGGCCGGGTGGACGTACCGCCGAATTGCTCAACACGTGGGGCGTGAGGTCTCCACAGTACATCGATGTTGTCGCCAGTGGTCGGCGGAAGGTGCACGTGCCCGTCTACCTGGGACCGGACCGCAGCGACGCACGGATGCCCGCCAAGACCGTAGGATCCTACGCAGTGCCGTAGGGGACCGCACCGCCACTTCCCAGCAAATTAGGGACACTGTTGCTCCTGGGGTATCGGCGAGGACCATTCGCAACCGTCTCCATGAAGCTGGGCTACGGTCCCGCACACCGTTAGGCCGTCTTCCGCTCACGCCCCAACATCGTGCAGCCCGCCTCCAGTGGTGTCGCGACAGGCGTGAATGGAGGGACGAATGGAGACGTGTCGTCTTCAGCGATGAGAGTCGCTTCTGCCTTGGTGCCAATGATGGTCGTATGCGTGTTTGGCGCCGTGCAGGTGAGCGCCACAATCAGGACTGCATACGACCGAGGCACACAGGGCCAACACCCGGCGTCATGGTGTGGGGAGCGATCTCCTACACTGGCCGTACACCACTGGTGATCGTCGAGGGGACACTGAATAGTGCACGGTACATCCAAACCGTCATCGAACCCATCGTTCTACCATTCCTAGACCGGCAAGGGAACTTGCTGTTCCAACAGGACAATGCACGTCCGCATGTATCCCGTGCCACCCAACGTGCTCTAGAAGGTGTAAGTCAACTACCCTGGCCAGCAAGCTCTCCGGATCTGTCCCCCATTGAGCATGTTTGAGACTGGATGAAGCGTCGTCTCACGCGGTCTGCACGTCCAGCACGAACGCTGGTCCAACTGAGGCGCCAGGTGGAAATGGCATGGCAAGCCGTTCCACAGGACTACATCCAGCATCTCTACGATCGTCTCCATGGGAGAATAGCAGCCTGCATTGCTGCGAAAGGTGGATATACACTGTACTAGTGCCGACATTGTGCATGCTCTGTTGCCTGTGTCTATGTGCCTGTGGTTCTGTCAGTGTGATCATGTGATGTATCTGACCCCAGGAATGTGTCAATAAAGTTTCCCCTTCCTGGGACAATGAATTCACGGTGTTCTTATTTCAATTTCCAGGAGTGTAGTATGCTGATTTTTGTCGACATGACAACGTGAGGTTCAACGTAAAATCAACATGTTTTCACCACGGAAGATTTTTATTTTCAGACCTGAATATGATAGCAAAGTCTGTCGAAGCCGATTGTCTTAGATAAAGAAAAAAATTATACCATTTAGGCTTTTGAATGTTTTTCAGCAAGTAACACAGATCACACCTTCAGTACTCTCAAAATTGAGAATATTCAATTAATACTGGCATTACTTGCGCTACTGCAGCTGCTGCCACTAATAATGGATACTGATGATGGTGGCAGATATAAAAAGAATTTATATGTGTACAAAATTGTTGTTTTCTGTTAAAGCGAGTTGTGGGGAAACAAAATTTAAGAAAAGTGCACCAGCTAGCAACGCTGGGAGTGAGGAAGATCTCGTTGGGAAGAAGAGTGTGCAAGGGGTGACGAGGCATTTTTATTGTTGCTTTAGTAGGTTTCTCATTAACTGTCTTCTGAAGCGGGAGATATTATTCAGTTCTCTTCTGTAATGGGGAAGTTACTCCAGAGTCGCGTTCATGCCACAAAGACGATGGAAAGAGACAGAAAGGATTTCGCTCTGATGGGAACGATTCTGCCATGTTCAGACAAGAGCGTTAATGGCTAGAGTAGATATAAGGAACAGTGTTCAGTGATAAGATAGTAGAGAAGACAAAGGGTGTGGAAACTTCTGCGCTTGTTTGCACGGAAGGGCTTTTTATGTTTTTGTAGGGTCAGAGAGATGCTGATGACCTCTTACACATTGCAGTAAGTGCTCATTCGAATTTAGATTTTCATATGCTGCTAATCACTGCCCTGTCATTATCTACTGCCAGCTTTCGCTCAAGTCTCCCTTTTGCAACTATATTTTTGGTATAGGTGGTTTCTGTGCCCCGTCTTTGCCGTACGGACCTTCATTTTGGTACGTTACATTACCAATAGTACGTTTCCTACGTATAAAGCTACACGAAATGTGGATTTCCAAAGCTTCAAGCAGATTCCATTTTTACAAATCCAGTTAGTAACTGGGACGTGTCTCTTTCGCTTTCACCGTACGTACCTTAAGGGTTTCGGTGGAAGGCCATGTGTAAGCAATCCCACTTGCAGTGTGTAATAGGAGTGTCTTCATAGTCTACTAAAACGATTGTTTAGCTTTTGGAATAACGGCAAAACAGGCTTAACTCTTCATAAAGCGAGATAGTTCGGCAATAACATAATTAAGATGTCGGTTCCTTTAAAATATCTATTTGATTTAATTTTCGTCGGACAGCTAAAACATTCTAGCAGTTACTGCCTTGTTCATGTTTCTACAACAAACCGCTTACAGCCGTATATGAACTTCCACAGGAACACGATCGGTTTCGTGATATCGAATCACATCATCAGGTGTACGTACGTCAGTAAAACATTTAAGCCCTGATATGGCAAGGAGGGGGACTCAACTTTCACAAAATAAAATACAGTTCCCCCCCCTCATTCCCTTATCAGGGCTTAAATGTTTTTGCTGATATATGTACACCTGGAGGTGATTTGGACTCACGAAACCGGCCGCGTTCCTGTAAAAGTTCGTATACAGGCGAAAGCGATTTATTTTGGAAACATGGATTACTTCAGCTGCGGTTGTATTATGTACTGCTCGAAGATGGAAAAAAATTTAGTGCTCTCGTGAGAGAGGTGAATAAAATTGTTTGGAACAAGGTGTAGAATTTTATTGTTTGAGATTCAAGGCAATACACTCAATTATCAAATGTCCTTGTGTCCATAATTAAATGTGTGTGTGTGTGTGTGTGTGTGTGTGTGTGTGTGTGTGTGTGTGTGTGTGTGTGTGTACAGGACAGTTCCAGAATTGCATTTTCGAGACGTTGATAGCTGATGCAGACATGACACGGAAAACGCGTATCTGTACAATCCAGCACTCGTGCGCCTATGTGACACGGTTCTACTGCATGCCCAGTCATGTTCCCCAGGAAAAAAGCATTTTGTTATTAGTGACGACAGAGGACTTTTTTTTCCTTTTCAGCTGAATGTCATCCGATGAAAGCTGTTTTCCAGTTGGTGGACTGCGTTATTAGCTCTGGGGCATGCTTCCCAAAGAAGCAGCTCACAGCCACGAGGGGCCTGTTTCTCTCTGAATTTTGTCAGCGTAATTGAGTTCTTAAACTTGGGTCAAGTTTCACGATGAGAAAACTTACTTTGTTGACGAAGACTGTTTGTCCAAGCCTCATCGCTTGAACATAGAGGCAGTTGGGGAACGGTTCGGAATGGAAAAAGCAAGAAATATATGATGCACTAAGTCTTTCACAGAGTATCGCCCACCTTCACCATCCCCCTCTCCTCCCCCCTCTCCTCCCCCCTCTCCCCCCTCTCCCCTCTCCCCCCTCTCCCCCTCTCCCCCTCTCCACCCCTCTCCTCCCCTCTCCACCCCTCTCCCCCCCCTCTGCCTCCCCCCTCTGCCTCCCCCCTCTGCCTCCCCCACCTCTGCCTCCCCCACCTCTGCCTCCCCCACCTCTGCCTCCCCCACCTCTGCCTCCCCCACCTCTGCCTCCCCCACCTCTGCCTCCCACACCTCTGCCTCCCCCACCTCTGCCTCCCCCACCTCTGCCTCCCCCACCTCTGCCTCCCCCACCTCTGCCTCCCCCACCTCTGCCTCCCCCACCTCTGCCTCCCCCACCTCTGCCTCCCCCACCTCTGCCTCCCCCACCTCTGCCTCCCCCACCTCTGCCTCCCCCACCTCTGCCTCCCCCCCACTGCCTCCCCCCCTCTGCCTCCCCCCCACTGCCTCCCCCCCACTGCCTCCCCCCCCCCACTGCCTCCCCGCCCCTCTGCCTCCCCGCCCCTCCCTGCCTCCCCCCCACTGCCTCCCCCCCCACTGCCTCCCCGCCCCTCTGCCTCCCCGCCCCTCCCTGCCTCCGCCCCTCCCTGCCTCCGCCCCTCCCTGCCTCCGCCCCTCCCTGCCTCCGCCCCTCCCTGCCTCCGCCCCTCCCTGCCTCCGCCCCTCCCTGCCTCCGCCCCTCCCTGCCTCCGCCCCTCCCTGCCTCCGCCCCTCCCTGCCTCCGCCCCTCCCTGCCTCCGCCCCTCCCTGCCTCCGCCCCTCCCTGCCTCCGCCCCTCCCTGCCTCCGCCCCTCCCTGCCTCCGCCCCTCCCTGCCTCCGCCCCTCCCTGCCTCCGCCCCTCCCTGCCTCCGCCCCTCCCTGCCTCCGCCCCTCCCTGCCTCCGCCCCTCCCTGCCTCCGCCCCTCCCTGCCTCCGCCCCTCCCTGCCTCCGCCCCTCCCTGCCTCCGCCCCTCCCTGCCTCCGCCCCTCCCTGCCTCCGCCCCTCCCTGCCTCCGCCCCTCCCTGCCTCCGCCCCTCCCTGCCTCCGCCCCTCCCTGCCTCCGCCCCTCCCTGCCTCCGCCCCTCCCTGCCTCCGCCCCTCCCTGCCTCCGCCCCTCCCTGCCTCCGCCCCTCCCTGCCTCCGCCCCTCCCTGCCTCCGCCCCTCCCTGCCTCCGCCCCTCCCTGCCTCCGCCCCTCCCTGCCTCCGCCCCTCCCTGCCTCCGCCCCTCCCTGCCTCCGCCCCTCCCTGCCTCCGCCCCTCCCTGCCTCCGCCCCTCCCTGCCTCCGCCCCTCCCTGCCTCCGCCCCTCCCTGCCTCCGCCCCTCCCTGCCTCCGCCCCTCCCTGCCTCCGCCCCTCCCTGCCTCCGCCCCTCCCTGCCTCCGCCCCTCCCTGCCTCCGCCCCTCCCTGCCTCCGCCCCTCCCTGCCTCCGCCCCTCCCTGCCTCCGCCCCTCCCTGCCTCCGCCCCTCCCTGCCTCCGCCCCTCCCTGCCTCCGCCCCTCCCTGCCTCCGCCCCTCCCTGCCTCCGCCCCTCCCTGCCTCCGCCCCTCCCTGCCTCCGCCCCTCCCTGCCTCCGCCCCTCCCTGCCTCCGCCCCTCCCTGCCTCCGCCCCTCCCTGCCTCCGCCCCTCCCTGCCTCCGCCCCTCCCTGCCTCCGCCCCTCCCTGCCTCCGCCCCTCCCTGCCTCCGCCCCTCCCTGCCTCCGCCCCTCCCTGCCTCCGCCCCTCCCTGCCTCCGCCCCTCCCTGCCTCCGCCCCTCCCTGCCTCCGCCCCTCCCTGCCTCCGCCCCTCCCTGCCTCCGCCCCTCCCTGCCTCCCCCCCTCCCTGCCTCCCCCCCCCTCCGCCTCCCCCCCCTCCGCCTCCCCCCCTCCCTGCCTCCCCCCCTCCCTGCCTCCCCCCCTCCCTGCCTCCCCCCCTCTGCCTCCCCCCCTCTGCCCTCCTCTCTCCCCCTCCTACACACATACACACACACACATACACACATACACATACATACATACACACACATACACACACATACACACATACACATACATACATACACACACATACACACACATACACACACATACACACACACATACACACACACGAAACCACCATCTATGAAACAACTTGACATTCTCCTGCTCCTCGTTTAGCCTGATCCAGAACATCATTTATGACGAGATCCCAGTAAACTTTTGTCCAAACTGTGTTAAATCTTTTCAGTTGTAAATGTAAACTAACCATATCCTTCTTCGTTAGACACTATGAACCGGCAGTATACCCGTGGACTGTTCGAGCAACAAATATGCCGGGAGAAACTGAAGAATGACAGTATTATTTTTGTTATTAAAAATTATTTGCCACTATCCATGTCTCTAAATGCCACGCAGTGTTGCTAGTAGTGTTTTGATTTTGGTTCTTTAATCCATTCTCGATCACTTGCTATTTTAAATTGTGAACGAATCAGATACCTTATAACACTTTTTTTTCCCTGTTCATTGTCTTGCAGTTGCACAGTACTGAATTTTATCGAAAATATCTTGCCACGTAGTAATTTCCATTGTTAGCATTCTCCAACGCATTTTCCTTGTTTACCTATAATAGAGTGCAGTATATCTGAGTAGTGACTGCACACGTCCAATGGTAAAATGCTCAATAACACCTGCTACCTGACCTGCTTATCGGATGCTCTCGTCGCGACTACAGTTGTAATAATAATGTCAATTTTTATAATTTTCTGTAAACCACTGTTTCAGGGCCCACAACTGAATGATAGTTGCTATAGTGACACCTCACTCAAATGCAAGGAATGTATGTTCGAAGAAACTTTTTGTAATCCACTTACTCGGTGGAGGAATTTCATAGACGAAGAGAGCAGATTGTTGTGAAAGATATTTGTTTATGGAATCCATGTTCGTTTCTGAGAGGTGGATTTCGTTAACCAGAAACGTCGTAATGTTTCCATTCTTCAACGACACTTTGACATCAGCGAAATAGGCGACAGAGCATGATACGTAAAATAAGCAATAATAATAATAATAATAATAATAATAATAATAATAATAATAATAATAATAATAATAATAATAATAATAATAATAATACAGCCACCAGAACAAGCACAAATAGAACACGAAGTGACACACATGTTAGATATAGAAGAGAAATTTCAGCTGACATACATGGAATACAAAGACACAAATACAGACATTAGACCATTCTTGCATAGACCACCAGATAACCCACAAGTCGAAACAACAATAGCAACTATCAACACAATCATACAAAACAAAATAAATGAAAATACAACCATGGAAGAGTTACAACTACTGGTTTATGTAGGAGCACTCACTACTATAAATATACACACTAGGCAGAGATCAGAACCAACCAACACACAGAAGAAACCCACAAAACCAGTTTGGCAACACAGGCTACAGATCAGAATAGAAAAACTGAGAAAAGACATCGGACAGCTAACACAACTTACAAGAAATGAAATATCAGACGAAAAACGTTAGGTAAAATCTCACAACAAGAAGCAATAGAGCAATTAGATGAAAAGAAACAGAAATTGCAAGCATTGGCCAAACGACTTAGGAGATACAAAAAAAAAAGTGAAAATAGAAGGAAACAAAACCAAACATTCAACATAAAACAAAAGAAATTTTACCAGACAATAGATAACACACACATTAAAACAGACAATCCACCGAACATAACAGACATGGAACACTTCTGGAGCAACATATGGTCAAACCTGATACAACATAACAGGCATGCACAGTGGATACAAGCAGAAACAGACTCATACAAGATGATACCACAAATGCCTGAAGTGATAATTTTGCAACATGAAGTCATACGAGCAATTAATTCTATGCACAATTGGAAAGCCCCTGGGAATGATAAAATAGCAAATTTCTGGCTAAAGAAGTTCACCTCAACACATTCACATCTAACTAAATTATTTAACAGTTACATTGCAGACCCATACACATTCCCTGATACACTTACACATGGAATAACCTATCTGAAACCTAAAGATGAAGCAGACACAGCAAACCCAGCTAAATATCGCCCCATAACATGCCTACCAACAATCTACAAAATGTTAAATTCAGTCATTACACAGAAATTGACACATACAACACAGAACAAAATTATAAATGAAGAACAAAAAGGCTGCTGCAAAGGAGCACGAGGATGTAAAGAGCAACTGATAATAGATACAGAGGTGACATATCAAGCTAAAACTAAACAAAGGTCCCTACACTATGCATACATTGATTACCACAAAGCTTTTGATAATGTACCCCACTCATGGTTACTACAAATATTGGAAATATACAAAGTAGATCATAAATTGATACAGTTCCTAAACATAGTTATGAAAAACTGGAAAACCACACTTAATATCGAAACAAACTCTAATAATATCACATAACAGCCAATACAGATTAAGCGTGGAATATACCAAGGAGACTAATTAAGTCCTTTCTGGTTCTGTCTTGCTCTGAACCCACTATCCAACATGCTAAATAATACAAATTATGGATACAATATTACTGGAACATAATCACACATTTGCTATACATGGATGATCTAAAACTACTGGCAGCAACAAATCAACAACTCAACCAATTACTAAAGATAACAGAAGTATTCAGCAATGATATAAATATGGCTTTTGGAACAGACAAATGTAAGAAAAATAGCATAGTCAAGGGAAAACACACTAAACAAGAAGATTACATATTGAATAACCACAGTGACTCCATAGAAGCGATGGAAAAAACAGGTGCCTATAAATATCTAGGATACAGACAAAAAATAGGAATAGATAATACAGATATTAAAGAAGAACTAAAAGAAAAATATAGACAAAGACTAACAAAAATACTGAAAACAGAATTGACAGCAAGAAACAAGACAAAAGCTATAAATACTTATGCTATACCAATACTGCCCTACTCATTTGGAGTAGTGAAATGGAGTAACACAGACCTAGAAGCACTCAATACACTTACATATTCACAATGCCACAAATATAGAATACATCACATACATTCAGCAACAGAAAGATTCACATTAAGCAGAAAGGAAGGAGGAAGGGGATTCATCGACATAAAAAACCTACATTATGGACAGGTAGACAATTTAAGAAAATTCTTTCTAGAACAAGCAGAAACTAGCAAAATACACAAAGCAATCGTTCATATAAATACATTGGCTACACCACTGCAATTTCATAACCACTCCTACAACCCTTTAGATCACATAACATCAACAGATACGAAGAAAGTAAATTGGAAAAAGAAAACACTACATGGAAAGCACCCGTATCATCTAACACAGCCACACATAGATCAAGACGCATCCAACACATGGCTAAGAAAAGGCAATATATACAGTGAGACGGAAGGATTCATGATTGCAATACAGGATCAAACAATAAACACCAGATATTACAGCAAGCATATTATTAAAGATCCCAATACCACAACAGATAAATGCAGACTTTGCAAACAACAAATAGAAACGGTAGATCACAAGTGGATGTACAATACTAGCAAATACAGAATACCCCAGAAGACATGACAATGTAGCAAAAATAATACATCAACAGCTTGCCTTACAACATAAACTTATAAAACAACACGTTCCCACATACAAGTATGTACCACAAAATGTACTGGAGAATGATGAATACAAATTATACTGGAACAGAACCATTATAACAGATAAAACACCACCACATAACAAACCTGACATCATACTCACCAATAAAAAGAAGAAATTAACACAACTAATCGAAATATCCATACCCAATACAACAAATATACAAAAGAAAACAGGAGAAAGAATTGAAAAATACATCCAACTGGCTGAGGAAGTCAAGGACATGTGGCATCAGGATAAAGTTGAGATTATACCAATTATAGTATCAACTACAGGAGTCATACCACACAATATACACCAGTACATCAATGCAATACAGCTACATCCAAACTTATATATACAATTACAGAAATCTGTAATTATTGATACATGTTCAATTACCCGAAAGTTCCTAAATGCAATATAAAATATACCGTACAGTTAAAAGGAAGTGACGCTTGATCAAGGTCCGCGTCACTTTCCATTTTTAACCAGACTTAACGTCTGAGAAAGTAAAGAAATGATAATAATAATAATAATAATAATAATAATAATAATAATAATAATAATCTGGCGACATATTCCAACCCCATGTACCTCTATTTGTCACAAGCATGACAAGTGAAAATGCCAACAGTAATATACAACCACAGTTTAAATTGCCCACCTCTCTTGTAAGTAATTTGAAGTGGATGCATGCACTAGATGCTTTAAGGCTATGAAATTCAGACGTTTCTGTTAGTGTGTTATGAGGTGTCATATAAACAGCTACCAACCACTGACTTGATATTTTCATTTAATACATTTTATCATTTCTTGCTGCAACCGGATTCAAATGTTTTTATCATCGGGTGGCTAGACATTTACAAAAGCGAACTGTTAATCAGCTGTTGAAGTCATTGTAGCGTCTTTGCTTGCTGTCAGAACACGTGAAATGTAAAATCAGGTCGTTAAATGTGTAAGTGCAAATGGTGACCCACTTCTGCGTGCATACATGATTGTGATTAAAAAAAAAAAAAAAACTCAACATACTGGTACCGGTATTTCTACTGAATACAATATTTCCTGCTATACAGAATAAATGCAAGCCTTCAGAACAACTAGAACACATTCACTAACAGAAGTGCAATGCAGCCATCTGCTGATGAATGAACCGTTTGACGCCAATAATGGCAAAAAGAAAACAATGTATCAAACGATTCCAGTGTAGATTTTCTGAAAGAGTCCGATAGAAAGCTTGACCTTGAAGTATTACTTGGTTCTTTCAATTTGACATCAGTTATTAATTTTCCTACTCGGGCGGTACAGTAAGATAAATTTAATCAAATAAAAACTTTTCATGTTACGAATGGTCTGCCTGATCATGATCCACAGCTAGTTACAGTATATGATATATCTCTGTACAGTAATGCAAAACAGTCCTCCAAAATAGTGTGTTCAAGTAACAATTTAACAGTTCAAAATTTTAGGGGAAGCTTGCTACAGTTAGACTGGGATGAGGTGTACAGGGAACATGATGCTAATTTAGAATTTAATGTATATCATGGTACCTTTGTGAGTATATTTGAAAATCGTTTCCCTAAGAATACAGTGAAATGTAATTGTAAGAAACTATGTAAAAAACTATGGCTTACCAAAAGGATAAAAACATCTTCTAAACAGAAAAGCGAAACATATTTTATAGCTAGGCGTAGTAATGATACCAAACCAGTGAAACATTATAAAAACTACTGCACTGTATTAAGAAAAGTTATTAAAAAGTCCAGAAGTACATGCATTATGTCTGAGATTATCACACCTGATAATAAAATTAAAACAATTTGGAATATTGTGAAAAGGGAAACGTGGCAACCGAGAGCACAGGAAGACTGTATTTCTAGCAAACACGAATGTTTGTTAACTAGAAGTCAGAAGTAGAAAACATTTTAATAATCATTTTTTAAGTGTTATAGAGAAAATAGGAGCCAGCTATTCATTAGAAAATGCAAGGCATATATGGAAGAGGCAGTATGTATGCAGTTTGATAAAACTGAAATTCAATCCACCTCTCCTACTGAAATTAGGAAAATAATAAATTCACTCAAAAGTAAAAGCCCACATGGAATTGATGGCATTTCCAACAGAGTACTAAAAGCTTGTTCCCAACAAATAAGTAAGATTATCAGCCACATATTTAGGAGGTCACTGAAACAGGGCATTTTTCAGATAGACTGAAATATACTATTGTTAAACCATTGCACAAAAAGGGGATAGATCTGATGCGAACAACTACTTCCCAATCTTACTTCTGACAGCTTTATCCAAAATTCTTAAAAAAGTAATGTATTCGAGAGAAGCATGACATATTTGGAAAAATGAAGTACTAACAAAATGTCAATTTGGTTTTCAGAAAGCCTGTTCAACAGAAAATGCTATATATGCTTTCACTGCTCAAATATTAAATGCATTAAATAACCGAACATCACCCACTGGGATATTCTGTGATCTCTCAAAGGCTTTTGATTGTGTGAATCATGAAACTCTCCTAGATAAGCTTAAGTATTGTGGCATGAGTGGGATGGTGCACAAATGGTTTATTTCATACTTAACTGGAAAAATGCAGAAGGTTGAAATTAACAGTACAGATAGTCTGCAAAAACCAGCAGAGTCCTCTGAGGAGTAATCAAGAATGGTGTCCCCACAGTTTTCAGTCTTGGGTCCCTTATTATTCTTAATATATATTGAGTTGCCACTCTATATTCATGAAGACGCAAAGCTAGTTCTTTTTGCTGATGATACAATTACAGTAATCAGGCTCCACAAGTAAAAGTTAAAAGTCAGCTGA
The DNA here is from genome assembly GCF_023864275.1 of Schistocerca cancellata. Taxonomy (NCBI): domain Eukaryota; kingdom Metazoa; phylum Arthropoda; class Insecta; order Orthoptera; family Acrididae; genus Schistocerca; species Schistocerca cancellata. The sequence continues at coordinate 574,608,942 of NC_064628.1, forward strand.
GGGAATTGCAAATAATGTCTTTCAGGAAATTAAGTGGTTCTCTGCAAATGGACTCTCGCCAAATTTTGAGAAAACACAGTTTATGCAGTTCTGTGCAGTAAATGACATAAAACCATTGATGAATATAGACTATGAACCGAAGTCTGTTGCTAAGGCAGAGTACTCAAAATTTCTGGTTGTGTGCATTGATGAGAAATTGAATTGAAATGGTTAGGTTCAGCTACTTATGCTATTAGATTTATTGCAAATTTTGGTGATAAACGTATCAGTAAATTAGCCTACTATGCCTATTTTCATTCACTGCTTTCATATGGCATCATATTTTGGGGAAAAGTATTCAGTGCACAAAAGCATGTAATCAGAATAATAGCTGAAGCCCACCCAAGATCACCTTGCAGACGTTTATTTATGGAACTCGGGATATTCACAGTACCTTCGCAATACATATATTCACTTACGAAATTTGTCATTAATAATCCATCCCAACTCAAAAATAACAGCGAAGTGCATAGCTACAACACTAGAACAAAGGATGATATTCACTATTCTGGCTTTAATCTCACTTGGCACAGAAAGGAGCGACTTATGCTGCCACAAAAATCTTTGGTCATTTGCCAAATAGTATTAAAAGGCTGACAGACAGCCAACCAACATTTAAAAGCAAATTAAAAGAATTTCTGAATGACAACTACTCCTACTCAATAGATGAATTGTTAAATATGAAGTAGTAACTGCAAAAAAATTAATGAATTATTTTGTGTAAAGAAAACTCATGTTAAAGTGACACGTTCCAAATTATTACGAAATGTCGTATTTATGATCTACATGATCTATGGAACAAGGGTTAATGTATCTATGTAAAGAAAACTATCGTGAAGTTAGTGGTTGGTAGTTGTTCTTATAACATAACTTAATTTTTTAGTCACATTCTGTTTAACGATATCCTACATAACGCACCGGGCGCGTCGCGGCGCGTGTCTGTCTAAATATAACGGAATCAGCGGCAGTGGCAGCGGTGCAAGGCTTGGTTGGCAGCCGGCGGCATTTCCTGGGCTGGACACCAGCCAGTTGCACTTGACTGTCCCTCGCGCGCGCGCCTAACTCGGTTCCGTACAGCCCTCTTGTCCTCTTAACACACATTCTGTTCCTCTGACCATCAGAGGATGCCTAGGTCAGTTGCAGAATACTCCCTAAGTGTGTGACCACTGTCAGAGCTCAGCGTAGTCCCATAGTTCAGGGAATGAGCTTTGGAGGAACGGATACAGAACTCTTGCATCGCCGTTCTTAACAAGGTCCTAGTGGAGGCTGTTTGTCGTTACGTTCTTCCGATCTCAAGTTTACGTCTGTGTCGTGTGGATGACTGATAAGAGTGGTGTCGGCTTTGTGTTGTTGTGGATGGAAGGAAGGGAGAGAGGTTAAACCCGGTGCCGAAACACCGAATAACACCAAGGGAGCCATCGAGCTTAACGATCCCATCCGACGGACGGATCACCATTAACCGTGAAATACAGTCCAGGACATTGACTCAGAGACTGGTGATCGAGAACTTAACGCCACCATCTCTCCTTCCATTGCCTGCCAAATACTGGCAGTGAAAATTTTCCACCAGCAGGATTCAAACCGACGTGCCTCAGAGTCGAGCGCTACCGCAAAAGCGTGCGCTACCTACCTCGGCCGCGACTGTCGTCACGGCATGAAAATTTTGTTAATACGTATGTCCTATAGACAAACATATGTTAGTTTTCGCAGTTAAATTTTACACAAAAAATCCAATGTGTGTTAATGTGAAACCGGATACGCAGCTTTCTCTGTCGGCCACGTTCTTTTATGTAAAAACAGCAGGCGATGTGTAACAGAGCTGTGCCGCGTCCTTTCGGTTTCAGTACATTTGTGAAATATTTCTTCCGAAATATTTCGTAACAGACATTTACATGAGCTATCTATCTTAGTATCCACATGATAGACGTCTAAAAATGGATCTGCGTAGCTTTTTTAGATCTTCAAAGTTACAACCACAGCTCACTGAATAAGTGATAGTACCAATTAGACTGCAAAATGATTGTTGCTTTGCATTCTCTCATTCCTGGCAAAATATAGTTACTAAAGTATACATCGTTCAAGATGTTAAGCTTGCCCATGACACACGGTAGTTTTTCGTGATGTCTTCCCTGACCCAGAATCTCCAACCGCAATCTGGAAACAATGTTTTTAGAAAGATGACGTGTTCTGTTCAGGATAATACCATCGTTTAAAAACTAATAAAATATCCGTGGCGATGAATTTCTCCACGCTCAAAAAAATATGAACTAACGGAGATTAAGATAAATTACAGGTAACGCAGTTAAACAATTGATAAAACTGACTATAATTCTATTGTAGAGCTGAGAAATGAACTAGGAGTGGCACTAGTTGCCAGTTCTATGAAGTGAACTGGAGCATATATCTCTGTTGCTAGAAAGCTGGGGACGTGAAACCTGTCTGTCGTGCAGATAGCTTAAAATTCTCATGTTCGATCTCGTACTGATAATTTTTATCAGTCATTGGCATCCTGAACTAGCTGAAATAAAGAATTAGTGTAATAGGCCAATTTCCCATTTACTTCAGTACCTATATTCAGTGAAACAGGGTCGAGCATTACGACGTTGACTGATGTTAGTGGCGTCGCCTACGAAAGCGAGCTCAATGTTGATTGTATTTGTTGATCTGGTGGTGATGTAAGAGCAACAGCAGTAGAAAATGAAAGAAAATAATTAGTACTACAGTTCGTAGCGGTTTCATTGTGTCTTGTCTGATGGCAGGTAGAGATATATTTATCCGATAACCGTAACTGAAATAGAAATGTAAACCTATCTACTTATTTGATCCCTAAGACACTGTACACTGACACAAATGTTCATTATGATGGTGTGTTTGTGTTTTATTTCAGAAGCAAATTGCAGCATTCTTGATTTAACGCAGATAATTTGTAATTCTTGTATCAGGAATGAAGGCACTCGTATGTATGGCGAAAAGTTTCATTTGGAATGAAAAAACTCTCTGGACTGTATACTGGAGTTTGCCTTCAGTTACAGTTTTGGAGCACAGTGGCGTTATGGCTTCATTTACATTTTCGAAGACTGTCTTAGAGTTGCAAAGTGTTATAGAGTTGGGGATAGGTAACTGTGAAGAGTTGCGGGAGAAGTCAAATGTATATGGAATCTGAATGAATTTCTCGTGTGAGGTTAGGATGGTAACTGAGCGAGGAGTGCAGTGGTTAAAAATTAGGAGGTAAGTGGCTCTGGTCCGTCTGGCCATCCCAGTAATGGTATTTCTTGATTTCCCTGGAGCGCATTCTTGTTAAACTGTAGAAGCAGGTGTGGAAAGGCATTTGATATGTTGAATGGACTACATTGATTGAAATCCTCACCCTTCTTCCTCACTGAAAGTTTAAGGCACAAAACCGACGGACCTAACAGCGGTGTCAAGCAGATGACGGGGAATCAAATCCAGTATTCAACGAAACTGGATTGATCAGCGCTTTTGAGGGGTGGACTTTGCCTGAGTTTGCAACATATGACTGAAATGAAAACGTTGCCGGTAAGCTTGTTCTCGGCAGATAATAACTGTGTGCCGGACCGAGATTTGGTAGAGCACTTGTCTGCGAAATGCAAAGGTCCCAAGTTCGAGTCTCGGTCCGGCACACAGTTTTAATGTGCCAGGAAATTTCATGTGAGCGCACACTCCGCCGCAGAGTGAAAATTTAATTTTTTTTCCTCCTCTCTTTCCTTGTTTCTTTCCACGAGCACGACGTATTTTCTCAATATGCGCTTCCTCACACCTGTAAACCGTTGATATGCGAATCCCCGTTCCCTTCCGTGTCGCTAAAGAGGAAATCTGCGGTGCTTCGCTGAAAAAGACTTGATTAGCGAAAAGCATATTGATCGTCCACTTTCACATCCCACAGAGTAAAATACCGAAGTAGGAAGTCGTGGCAGATTTCTTCGCACACGTTGGTGAAAGCAAAGAAAGGTGAAATGGTTCTGCAGTGGGGAGAACTTAATTTAAAATGTCTGTAAGCCCCTAGAAGTAATTACTTTCGGCGAGCGGTAAAGCGGCTTATATTAATATCCCATTATGGTGACTCTACGACCGCTTTAATTGCTCTCACTTCTTTTCTTCTCTCCGTACTCAACTGTCCTTGCTACTGAGAAAGAACCCCGGCTCAATCTGCCCCCCCCCCCCCCCCTGGCACTCTCAATTTTAATTAAATGTTCTGGGGTATGAGATCACCTCATTATTGGAAAACGACTTAGGTTTCGCTGCTGTGTCGTTAACTTCGTGAATGGGTGCTAGCTACTTGGCCTTAGAATAAAATGCAGCGCGATGACTACTGCTGAAAAACTCGGAAGAACGTGGTATTGTCAAGAGGATTTGAGTCTGAGGTGGAATTTATTAAAATTAACTTATAACCAAATCATTAGACTTCTCTTCACAGTTTTGTGATCATTTGTTTAGATTACATTCTCACAGCTGTATCTATCCAAGTAACTAATAAGTCGGACACATGTTACATGGAATGTTTTATTGCGCTTCATCTATACTACGACCTCGTAAAGTATTCGGTATTCCCCTTGAAATACCCCATACAAATGAGAAACCATCGGGAGAAGACTGCAGGAAATCTGCCGCTCAGAGATCCAGATAAAATGCTGTAAGACGTCGGCAGTCCTCGTATGGTAGCGAGGTGTGGATCCCGAAGGCCAATGACATGAGCCACAGAAATCAAGATTTTGAAAGGAATCAAATGTTGCATCAGGTTACATCGCATCTGCAACCTAGACATTCTACCGGAACTGTTTTCTCTATATTACAAAACTTCGAAAACTACGAGCAAAAATTAGGAAACCGTATACATCAAATGAGCAATGTACGGCTATGAAAGAAAGTTATTTGATACCGACCGAGAGACAAAAGAATATTTTAGGGGAACGAAAGAAAATGAACTGCCGGGCTGGAAGAAGGGCGTCGGCCTAACCCGTGGTGGTGGTGGTGGTGGTGGTGGTGGTGGTGATTTACTGTCACGTACTTGATCGTGATTTGTCAGATATAGATGTAACTGTACGTACAAAATAAATTACTGTCTGTTAAAGAAGTGTAGTGTCCTCTTTCCATCCCATGTTGTGTACAAATACAAAATTTCTGCTACGATGATTCCTGCCCATTCTTCAACCTTTTTAGAATGGTAGACATTACCGAAAGAGACTGTAAATCGAAAGTTTGATCAAGAAGTGATTAGGGATGCTCACATCGTTTGTAAATTTCTTGCAGTGGTGAGGTTATGGGTATCGCCCCCCCCCCCCCCCCCTCTCTCTCTCTCTCTCTCTCTCTCTCTCTCTGTGTGTGTGTGTGTGTGTGTGTGTGTGTGTGTGTGTGTGTGTGTGTGAAGGGGAGGTGGGGGACAGGAGCTCGCGCTTATCTCCTTTTGCCCTGTGTATTGTTGAGGGAATTGTTCCCAAATACAGCAGTTTCTCCGAAGTAGAAAAAATGCCACTTGCTTGGTTCTTTTGAATATTTTTCTGATCCCACTAAATGTAGAAATGTGGAATCACCATTCTGTGGTTCGAAACAACAGTTCCGTTTCTCCCACTTTCCACCATGGTCGCTAATGGTGGTGTGTTTGTGTGTCTTTCCAGGGACAACTGTCGGGCCATGGAGACTGGGCGAGTTCTTGGGGCCAGCAACCTCACCTCACATAGCCGCCGCCCACCCCAAAACGCTGACGTCCAGGTTAGTCGGCACGTCTTCCTTCTGCTGTCTTCAAACGGGTTGGCGCTATCTGTTTCCTTAAAAAAACTGTTCAGACCAGGAACAGAAATCAAAATTTATGTCTTGCTTAGGTTAATGTAAATGTACGACCATGGTAGTTAATATTATTTTTATTTATTCGCCGTTATGTTACGATGTAATTCAAAGTCAACTGAAAAATCTGTATCGGCAAAATCTGGTGACAGGTGACTTGTGTAGACGCCTACTACGTCGGATCGCTGGGTAATGAACTGTACACGTAACCAGAGACAGAGGGCACATGATGTTAAGGGCAAAATACAGCGCTGCGAAACAATTCGAAGGTCAAAATTAACAAATTTTTTAATTGAAATGGAAAGGCTGTGTTTGAAGCTTTTTTATTATGATCTATGTAAAGATTGTGTTTGATCGTCTTCTGTAGTTCTACGACAAACGTCGAGAGGTAATGAGTATTGGAACCGAAGTTCGCAAACGTTGTCAAGTTAAAGGGAAAACGCTTGTCGCCAGGCTACCTTTCAGGCAGCAGACGATTTTCAACGCCTGCGAGTTGCAAGCGGAACTTCACGCGATGGACATGACAACGAACACACGGCCTCTAACGAGTCAATTCCAGCCATGACACGCATGACCGATAAAAGATATGCACCAGCGTTAAGACTCAAGTTTGCTGCCGGAGGGGTGGCCTAACGGCAGGCGTTTCCCCCTGCAGCTTGCGCACCGTAGCGTCATTGGATTACGTTCCTGAACTTCGGTTCCTAGTCTCAGTTGTTCCTCAAAACACCTTCCATAACCCCTCAAAGTTTGTGGGTGTATTTTTGTTACACCATGTGTAATTCGGTACGATATAAAGATCTACAGTGAAGTCCCTAAAAAGGAATGCGCTTGTGCTGCTTTCTATGGAAGAACAACTCAACGAAAACAATTCACTGTTACACTTGGTAGAGCACTTGTCCGCGAGAGGCAAAGGTCCTGGGTTCAAATCTCGATCCGGCACTCAGTTTTAATCTACCAGGAAGTTTTAGTTCACTGTTACACTTTCTTCAATGAACCGATAGTAACTGTGGTCAGTATAAAGATACCAAGTGGTCGATAGTTTGAGTATATGCCCCAGAATAGGAACAGCATGACTACTATGAAGAGTTCTAAGAAATTTGGCAAAGAACCAACAAAAATTATTTGATAATAACAGCAGATTTAAATGCATCGGCGCTTAACACTCCGTGGCACGTGTTACTGAATCTGAAAGGCAAAATATAATAGATAACAGTGGATATAGACTGAAGGCTATCTGATTAAATAATGAGTTATTCATTTTAATTGATTCAACTGTGGGGTCTTGGTGAAAGATTTAAAGTAACTAAACAAACACTGCTTTTTGCTATGTTTCACAAATTTTGTTGTTACTGTACAAGCCTGGTTTCGGGTCATCAGTCCATTTTAAAGTACATTTCTGATTCCCAAAGATAATGATACACAGATAAACACGATGAGAAAGCAAAGATAGTCATTTAAGCTTCTTAAAGTATCGATCCATGGTTTAATGTAAAATTATTTCAAAGACCAGAGGTGAGTAGTTGAAGTAGTTGAATTGGGACATAGCCTTATCAATAACCACAAATTCATAATAGATGAAAAATTCTTACACACAGAGGAAAAGCGGGGTAACTAAACCTGTTAGAAACTCTAGAAATTAAAAAACAGATGTGTACATCCCCAAACACATTATTAAACAAGCCCAATTCTATTATTGATCTATTTAGATGATGTCACAACTCCAGGATAGAAGTAAAACTTTGGGTCTCAGTCCATCTAGATAAAAAGTTGTTGGCTGATGCATAACTTTATTCCCAGGTATGTGTAGTCGTTTCAGTGTAATTTCTAATTTGTGTGATTCCACATGCAATGTGTTAAAAATGTCATAGAAACAATTTTAAATTAAGCCATGGATCGACATATTAAAAGGTTGAGATGACTATCTTTGCCTTATCGTCATGTTTATCTGGGTATTATCATTTTTGGAAATCAGAAATGTACTTGAAAAACACAATCTCAAAACGCAACGCGTAAGCTGCTCTCGTGTCTTTTCTTGCGTCAGTAAATATTTCAAAATAAACGGATGTTTTATGGACATTGCATGAAAGACAAAGGATCCCACTATTAGACTCTGATATCTTTTACCATCTAAGTGTGATGCCGACCATGCTGTTACTTCACAACTGTACATGTACTTAAAGAACAGAGCGTTTGGTTACTACATAAGAACAGACTCGAAGACTACCTATATTTAAATTTAAAAATAGGCATCAACCAGAAGTGGAATAATATAAAGGTAGCACTGATTAAAGCAGCAACAGACATTCTTTCCACAACAAAGAAAAGTTTTTTCAAATAGGATCTGCTATACTGGGATGACAAAATACGCCGTCTAAGCGAAGTCACGCCGTCTAAGCGAAGTCACGCCGTCTAAGCGAAGTCACGCCGTCTAAGCGAAGTCACGCCGTCTAAGCGAAGTCACGCCGTCTAAGCGAAGTCACGCCGTTATTTAGAATATCATGACCAGATAATGGTTAGTTGCCAGGAGCCGAGAAGTATTTCGGTGGCGGTGTGACACAGATGGTCCGTGTTTGACGTACTTTATTTTAGACATTCTTTAAGGTAGTGGCTAGCATGCGTGCATTTGAGCACGTGACATATTGGTATATGATTCCCATCAGGTGGTCTTCCCACATACGGTGCTTACATAATGTGGCACACGTGGTTTTTAAATAATTAAGATGCCCACATCTATCCCATAGACAATAGTCATATTAATGTAAGTGGTTACTAGCCCACGAGCAGTGAAATGGAGCCTCAGTTGAGATGATGAAGTTTAGCTAGTCCGTCTCGACCTTTTGGGATTTAATTCCCTTTACATTTATTTGTAGTTGCAATCCAGAGACGACTTCATCCTTGTCCATTTGTGGCACGCACATGGGCATATTAGTAGCTGTCTGTTATTTCTTTTTAATTCTTCCCTGTGAAGAACATGCCGTTTTCTCATGTCAAGTGTCTATAAAATTTTCCTATGTGCCTTTCGGGTCAAGCACGTTTTATCATATCATACCTATTTAACAATAGCCTTTAATGTAAGAGACGATAATTCTCTTTTGTAGTGCATTGTGAAATTGACCTCTGTCGCTCGATAGAGTATAATGGCGATGAAAGGGCGTTCCACGTCCGTTCACACAATTACCGTATTTTTTACACGTTAAACATAATTTGACCTATGCTATTACGTGGCGATGAAGTGGCGTTGTTCGTTCACTCACGTGTTATTTTTAGTAGTAAGATAAAAAATTAATCTTGATAATATTCTTCATTCAGTGCGTGTCAGCAATAAGAAGTATATCTACATCAACTGATAAAAACACCTACTCGACCGTCTGTGTACAGGTTAACCGAGATTATTGCATTATGGTTTTTACATACTACAGTTTCGCTGTTTTATGTCCTATGTCATCTTTCATTAATAACGATGGGTGCGTTATGCAGCATTCGTTGTGAAAAGGCCGATATATTCTAATAGTGTAATCGGGATAGTGTGTTCGAATTCGATGCATAGTTTGTTACATTTTAGGCTTTGTGTTTAAGATATTCAACCTTTCTATAAGTTAGACTATTTGTTTTAAGGTATAACTGCGTTGGTCTTTTATCTTTGACAGTGATGGTCTCAGTTAGAAATGCGCAGTGTTCCCCGCCATGTTGATTTGAAGCGCGTTATCTAGTCCTACTTAGTTTCACGTGAGCTCTCGAGGCCCACCGCACGGCGTCCATGGAGACGAGGCGCTCGTCGGAGCTTAAGTTGGGTTGGGTTGTTTGGGGAAGGAGACCAGACAGCGAGGTCATCGGTCTCATCGGATTAGGGAAGGACGGGGAAGGAAGTCGGCCGTGCCTTTTCAAAGGAACCATCCCGGCATTCGCCTGGAGTGATTTAGGGAAATCACGGAAAACCTAAATCAGGATGGCCGGACGTGGGATTGAACCATCGTCCTCCCGAATGCGAGTCCAGTGTCGAACCACTGCGCCACCTCGCTCGGTGGAGCTTAAGTCTTGGTGTTGACTTAGTACTTATGTACCGCATTTTTAAAATGTGACTACGCCTATGTGGGCTGATTTAGTTTGTTTTCTAGACCATGCCCTCTTAGACAAATTATAGATTCAGGTATATCTTCTGAAGAAGGCTCAATTTTTTGGACTCAAACCAGTCGAGGCTGATAGTATGTTATATATCAGATTATCACGATTGCTGACTGGGCTGCAATGTTTAAAGTACTAGAATCAAATGAGTCGGTTCGTAATCGCAACCGATGAGCTCGTAGTTTGGTCCCTTTAACATCCAACAAACCACCAAACAGAATTTTTAAGATCCTTGAGAAAGCCGCAAATGACGAAATTATTCCTCCTGGTATGAATGATATGAGGTAGGCGAAACTATTCTCAACTGAAAGGTATGAGTACTAACGAACTGTCAGTTCCATGAGTTACGGTTGTAAAATATCGACACAAATTATTCACAGAAGAATGGAAAAACTGGTGGAAGTCGACCTTGGGGAAGAGTGTTAGGGCTTTCTGAGAAATCTAGGAACACGTGAGGCAATACTGACCCTATGGCGTATCTTAGACGAGAGACTGAAGAAAGGTAAACCTACGTTCTTGGTATTTGTAGACTGAGAGGACGCTTTTGCAAAGTGGACTACACTGTTTGATATATTGAAGTTAATAGGGATAAATACAGGGAGCGTAAGATTAGTTACACCTTGTGCAGAAATCGGAACGCAGTCGTAAGAATCGAAGGACGTGAAAGGGAAGCATAGGTAAGAGGGAGTGAGACAGATTTGTAGTTTGTCGCCGATATTATTCAATTCGCACATTGAGCAAACTGTGAAAGAAACCATGGAGAACTTCCGAAAGGGAACTGTAATTCAGGCAGAAGAAATAAAAACCTTTACACTTGCTGAAGATATTGTAATTGTCAGACACTGCACAGGATTTGTAAGAGCAGTTCAGTGAAATGGATAATATCTTGAAAAGCCGTTGTAAGACGGACGTCAACAAAAGTAAAACAAGGGTTATGGAATGTAGCTGAATTAAATTAACCCAGCATTGCTACTGGTGGGTCTCCCGGACCCTGGCTTGTGTGAGCGACTCATTTTCGTTAGGTTCACAAAACTGCACACGAACAGCGTTCCTTGTAGCTTCCCACCTTACACCGCTGTCCCATTTGCTCGTCAAGTGACGGCGGAAGTCCACTGTCTAGATGTGCTTGTAACGTGTTTGGGTCTCCCAGACCAACCATACCAAGTAGGCAGGTATTTGTTGGAGCTATAGGACCCAGACTAATAATGATGCTATCGTTTGTCCCAACACAAATACGTTTGTAGCACACGTGTCGGCATATCAACAGACTGGCGGGGATCGAACAGCAAGACGATGGGAGTGTGAACCAGAGGACGGTGCCTAAGAGGGGACGGTGCTACGGGTGTGAAGATAGCAAAATGCAGTCTATACAAATGCTCTAAGATTTTGTGTCTCAAAAAACACTCAAGTTTAATTTGTGAAGACTGCATGTAGTGGCCTGGTGTGGTAAAACGACCTGTGGAAACAGTACGTTCAAAAGACATTGTGGAGACTCTTTGTTTAAAATGGTTCAAATGGCTCAGAGCACTATGCGACTTAACTTCTGAGGTCATCAGTCGCCTAGAACTTAGAACTACTTAAATCTAACTAACCTAAGGACATCACACACATGAATGCCCGAGGCAGGATTCGAACCTGCGACCGTAGCGGTCGCTCGGTTTCAAACTGTAGCGCCTAGAACCGCACGGCCACTCCGGCCGGCTCTCTTTGTTTACTTACAACGTTTTAGTACATGTTTTGTACTCAGCTATCCGTACCTAAGAAATTGTAGAATAGAGGAATTTGTTATTTAACATAAACTGGTTACAAAGCCTCTTCTGAAGCACAAGGGTTGGATGCAGTGAGGGGGCAGCCCATGGATGTAGGTCGCGACAGTTAGGCATTGAAGAAGAGGGGGACAAACTAACATGGAGCGAGCATCAAGCCAGTCTTCGGGCTGATGACCACAACATGGAGACTAACCGGTTGTAGTTCGTCCCGCACATCACTTACGAATGGAGTGTGCCACACATGCAGAAAGATGATTTGCAAAACTTACATGTAAATGTAGATGAAAAGAGGGTGGAAGTATTCGTGTACTCAGAACATAGGGGAAAATTTTAATTCTTAGCAGTCGTTTTACTCTCGGAAGGACTAACGCAAAAATTTTGGTCAAAGCTCTGTGTTTACTTGATCTTCAATTTTATAAGTGTTCTGTCGTCATACCACGCACACGCTTCATCGCTTGGCAATAGTGACCACACGTGATATTATGCAGTTGAGTAGGTAATTGCTTGATTAACAAACATTAGTTGGCAACGTACCAGTTGTGGTCGAAGGTGAGGATGATAATCAGTTCCTGATGACGCAAACTTGGTCCAGGTGGTTTATCTAGCGGCTGACTTTGGGTTACACCCTACGCAAATGACAGTGTCTGGTTATCTGCGAACAATCTTTCGTATATCTGTATTATCGCGATAAATTTCCGCGGCGGAGCACTGCCGCCAGTTCAATGCGAGATTTCATCAGAGAAACATCACAGTAACACTGCGTCCAACTTAGCGCGTCTCATATTAACCTCTGTGTACGTGTGTTCTCTATATGCATCAAGTGAAGGAATTTGTGCGAGAAATCACTGGAAAGACTAAAAGGCAAGTACAGTACAGTAACTTAATACTACTATCGAAATCTTACCTTGGTAGGGCTAATTTTAGTGTTGTGGAAAAGATATTAGCTGCTGCATGCATTGTATTGCATAAATGTTCTGGCATAACACGTTAGCCACCAGGTTCTTACGAGCGACAAGTTTTTCCAGATCTTCATTGTTTTGTTACAAAGCGAAATTTCTATTCTGACTTAATTGTTTAACAGTGTTTATTTTAGTTTGTCATCTTACCAGTTAAGCTACGTTTTTTTAAAAATATGCTAGAATCTATGAATTATTACACAAGCTCTCAGTGTTCTCAACAAATTTCATGCCTATAAAGTACTTACAGACTAACACGTTTGATTGGAATACAATTGTAAACTTTGCAGGATGAACTACTCGGAGCATGTAATTTCTAACTTTTGTTAGTGTTTTCAGGATTTTTGCCACTTCTGTAGCTCTAATTTTATATTATTGACTGTCTGCTGAAAATAAGGATACCTGTACAGAAGAAAGGCTTTTAATTACCTGTTGTGTTACAGTTGTTTTCTTTTGTCTTGAACATCAGATCATCTAACAATTTTGGTGCTTTCATCAGTGCTTTTTCTGTAAGATGTGTGTTTCAACAGTTTTAATATTACTCAATTATCCCCGAAAACGAAATATATGACGAAAATGGCTAATATATAATCGTAAACTAGAAAAGTTTCTTATTGAATTTTTCTTACGTTTTTAACTCCCCCGTTTGCACAAAAACGTCTGGTAATTAGTGTTTTTTTCTTTTTTTAAAAAAAGGGCGTAGTGCTTTCCTATCATACATTTCAGTAAAGAGCAGTTGAGCTCTACACTAATCTGTGCACCAGTAAACAGTTTTTGCAGTTGATAAGCTATGCGAATCTCCGTAGAGATGTAACAGAGCTGTTGCAAAACCTGATACAAGGTAAGAATAGATTGATAGTTTCACTTTATTCTTTTGCTGCCACTGGTTGAAACTCCTAAATTAGATGAGGAACAAAGGTACACTTCTTGTAATAATCGTACTTTCATAGTGGAGAAATGTGCTCATGCGATTCGGCGCGCGTGTGACAGACTACAGGGAAGAGCTCAGTGCTGTGACTCATGTTCCGTCAAAGACTTTCCTTTCTGTTCATTGTTGTGACTTGCACGTCTAACAAAGCTTAATGTGTGTGGAAAATACAATATTGCACCAAGTTTCAGAATCCAGGCTCATTACCCCATAGGCAACGCTAATTAAGGATTGAGAAGATACATGGAACCTTCTGCTACATGAGTGGTTTACGTTCATTTTAGATAATTCTCTCCAGAATCTTATAACTACGTCTAGCTCTCGACAGTCACTTGTAATCTTAGATGAACAAAACGCATCCACTTGTGTCATAGGCAAGAGCGTGGCGAATGACGTCACTGGCTGGGTGCGTTCTGCCCAAGTAAACCGTCGCCGCCCCCCACCCCCCTCTCTCTTCCTCCCACGCCCGTCACGAACAACATTACTATTCTAGCCTCCGCTTTCTGTGTATAAAAGTCACTTTCCATTCACACCGATCTTTACTTCTCTGGACTACCGTATCATCGCATCCCCAAAACACTGTATCGTTGCACGACATTGAAGTTTTTGTCGTTAGTGTGTAAATAAATAAAATAATAAAACCTAAGTTCTGTAGGCAGAAATCTCAAAGGTCGTTAGACGTTCCAGTACATGAAATCACGACATAAAAGTAATAACAGATAAAAATAAACGTTTATGAACCCGAAAAAAGACCATAAGTATACGCAATCAACAATACAACAAGAATCAGCTTACTTTTTCAAGGAACTCCTCGACATAATAGGAGTGACCCATGAGGAAATTCTTCAGTTTCGATTTGAAATTGCGTGGATTACTGCTAATATTTTTTAATTCGAGTGGTAGCTTATTGAAAATGGATGCAGCAGTTTACTGCACACCTTTCTGCACAAGAGTTAAGGAAGTCCGATCCAAATTCAGGTTCGAGTTCTGCCGAGTATATACAGGGTGTTACAAAAAGGTACGGCCAAACTTTCAGGAAACATTCCTCACACACAAAGAAAGAAAATATGTTATGACTGTGGACATGTGTCCGGAAACGCTTACTTCCCATGTTAGAGCTCATTTTATTACTTCTCTTCAAATCACATTAATCATGGAATGGAAACACACAGCAACAGAACGTAACAGCGTGACTTCAGGAAATGTTCAAAATGTCCTCCGTTAGCGAGGATACATGCATCCACCCTCCGTCGCATGGAATCCCTGATGCGCTGATGCAGCCCTGGAGAATGACGTATTATATCACAGACGTCCACAATACGAGCACGAACAGTCTCTACATTTGGTACAGGGGTTGCGTAGACAAGAGCTTTCAAATGCCCCCATCAATGAAATTCAAGAGGTTTGAGGTCAGGAGAGCGTGGAGGCCATGGAATTTGTCCGCCTCTACCAATCCATCGGTCACCGAATCTGTTGTTGAGGAGCGTACGAACACTTCGACTGAAATGTGCAGGAGCTCCATCTTGCATGAACCACATGTTGTGTCGTACTTGTAAAGGCACATGTTCTAGCAGCACAGGTAGAGTATCCCGTATGAAATCATGATAACGTGCTCCATTGAGCGTAGGTGGAAGATATATAAAGAGAGAGAGAGAGAGAGAGAGAGAGAGATGGCAATGTCAGAATACCGAGATTCGTGAATAGGGATCGACAAGGGTAAGTGAGCTTAAATCACTTGCTGCCCGAACCGCCAGTTTCTGAGCCAAAAATATCCTTTTAGAATAGGTAGCGTTACCCCAAAATATAATACCATACAACATAAGCGAATGAAAATAAGCAAAGTAGACTAATTTTCGTGTCTAACGATCACTCACTTCAGATACCGTTCGAATAGTAAAAATGGCAGTATTAAGTCTTTGAACAAGATCCTGAACGGGGGCTTTCCACGACAGCTTACTATCTATCTGAACACCTAGAAATTTGAACTGTTCAGTTTCACTAATCATATGCCCGTCCTGAGAAATTAAAACGTCAGGTTTAATTGTATTGTGAGTTAGAAACTTTAAAAACTGAGTCTTACTGTCATTTAGCGTTAGTTTATTTTCTACAAGCCATGAACTTAGGTCATGTACTGCACTATTTGAAACCGAGCCAGTGTTGCTCACAATATCCTTTATTACCAACCTAGTGTCATCAGCAAACACACATATTTTAGAATTACCTGTAGTACTAGAGGGCATATCATGTATGTAAACGAGGAACAAGAGTGGCCCCAACACTGATCCCTGATGCACCCCCTACTTGACTGTACCCCAATCAGACCCCACATCACAGCCATTCTCAACAGTGTGACTAATGACCTTTTGCTGTCTGTTGCTAATGTAAGAGGAGAACCAATTGTGAGCCATTCCCCATATTCCGTAATGGTCCAACTTCTGGAGCAATATTGGTGATCAACACAATCAAATGCCTTAGTTAAATCAAAAAGTATGCCAAGCGTTCGAAACCTTTAGTTTAACCCATCCAGTACGTCACAGAGAAAAGAGAATATAGCATTTTCAGTTGTTCAATGATTTCTAAAGCTGAACTGTACATTTGATAACAAATCGTGTGACATAAAATGATCAATTACCTTTATATACACAGCCTTTTCAATAACTTTTGCAAACACTGATGGCATAGAAATCGGTCTAAAATTATCTACATTGTCCCTTTCTCCCTTTTTATGAAGCGGCTTTGCTACTGAGTAGTTTAATCTTTCAGGAAACCGACAATTCCCAAAGGAAAAATTACAAATATGGCTAAAGACAGGGCTAACATGAGAAGCACAGTACTTTAATATTCTGCTAGACACTCCATTATAACCATCAGAGTCCTTAGTCTTCAGTGATTTAATTATTGACTCAATCTCCCTCTTGTCTGTAGCACAGAGGAGTCTTTCAGACATCAATCTCGGGAAGGTATTTGCCAAAAAAGTTATATGATTCCCCGTAGAAACTAAATTTTTATTTAATTCACCACCAATGCTCAGAAAATGTACACGTATCTGATTTATCAGTAACAGAAATATTTTTACTGCGAACTGACCTTATATCGTCGACCTTGCTCTGCTGACCAGATACTTCCTTCACTACTGACGAAATGCTTTTAGTTTTATCCTGTGTATTAGCTATTGTATTTGCCTCCCTAATAACATTTTTAAGCATCTTACAATACTGTTTGTTATGGGCTACTGTAGCTTGATTGTGATTACTTCTAACATTTTGATATAATTACCGCTTTGTTTTACAAGATATCCTTATCCCACTAGTCAGCCATCCGGGCTGCCTATTAACTGCTAGTACCCCGTTTAGAACGTTCTAATGGAAAGCAACTCTCAAAGACCATGAGAAATGTGTTAAGGAAAGCATTATATTTATCATCTATGTTATCGGCACTGTAAACATCCTGCCACTCTTGTTCCTTGACAAATTACGATTAAAAATTACTGCCAGTAAACATTTCGAAAATATTGAGCTGTCCTCATTTATTTGAAACTGTCACAACAGTAGTAGAAGCATCTGTCCGCGGTTTCCAGGATTGTGGAGGTTTGAATAAATTGAATAAATGGTGGTATTGTGTTAGTAGCAAGTATTACACCTTTGAGTAGGGGTGCCCGTCAGGAGTCCACGGGCATGGTAAATGTTCGGTCTTAGATTGATATAAGAAACACTGCTAGACCGTTTAAAGTGTTTAAGTTCGTCTGCGTGATGAATATGCTTTACAATGGGCATATTCAGTCGGCTGAATATGAAGGGTGAAAAACCATTGACACCGTGAAGAGGGGGAGGGGGGAGGTCGATGTTGTTGAGGGAGGGAGCGGGAGGCGTGATATGGACGGTTGCCGGCCACATCAGTAACCTCGAAAACTTAAGAGGTAAAAATATTCAATAGCAAAAACAGAATTTTTCACCTTAAAATAGAATAATGAAACGACACGTTACTTACTTAAAGGCAGCGGAATTTTGTGGTTTTTGAGAAAGGAATAAAAATTGTCTAACTTTCGAAACGTAAATGAACCTCGCTGTTAAAATCTTGTCCTGAAGGTAAATAGTGTAACAATTATGGAAGATATTTCACTCTCCAGTTCAATGTTCAGGTGGAAATGTAGCTTTCTGGTGGTAATAGCGGAATTGAGCAAGTGCTCTCTGAATCTTTATAAAGATTACATGAACACAGCGTAGTTTTCAGAGTTTCTTACAGTCGATTTTTAGTGTGCCGTGTAGTATATGTCCCCGATGATGCTTTAATGATAAGTCGTTGTAGTAAAATAAGTTTTATTATAGTGGAGCTCGCTATATACACGTATAATCACAAGGCCCCATCCCAATATCGTAACTGTCTGAGGAGGACCAAAATAATAAGACACCGGGAAACAGCTAAAGTGTGTAAACGCGACTGTTATACAGGTAATTCTTCGAACACGTCGTCGTGTTATGTGCTATGGTTACAGTAAATAACTCTCTTTGCACCAGTAAATTACCCACTGCGTGTTATTTCTATTTTTTGTATGTTTTATTTATTTATCCTGATCACATGAGGGTCATCATGCCTTGACTTCCTTCTAACCATGCATTCTACATATTTTACTTTATGTTCGCATAACGGCACATTAAGAGAGTTTAGTGAAGGATACATAGAACACTTGAAAGGAATTGTAACACAGTGGAAAGCAGAAGTAGCTGTAGCAAAAGAAAGACAGAGTTCATAGTTGTTCGTGTAAAGTAGAAACAACAAAGGCCCGTTACAATAGCTTGGCTCAAATTGGGGCCCTGGTAGACGTGAGGTAGGATGTGGGAAGCAGAGGAATTACATTGACGACGTAAGGCTGACTCATCGACATCAGGAAACCAGTTATTTCTACGTAAGTGAGCGGCTTGTAGAGAGCAGTTAGGCGATGCCTGTCTTCGAGCAGCAGCGTTATCATCTTCTGTCCTACTGCCCTCAGAGACGTTAAAGATAACGAGCACGGCCGTGTCTGAGATAAGGCGGCGAGGCGTCTTTGTTGTTATCCACAAAGTGGCTCGTATCGTTAGCCCTTTCATGAGGCTGGCTTTCAGACAGTGTGTTTTTGCTTGCGTCTGTGCTCTGTACCGTATGCGGACAGACTCCCAAAGTACCGTGTGTAAGACTTTCCTTCAACGATGGAGGAAAACAGTAAAGACGTGCACATATTTTTATGCTGTAGCTTATTGCGCCGCGTTCATGACTGCACGCAAATGTTGAGAATTCGTTTTTCTTCGTCTCAAATAGATTTTTTAAAATGATGTTTAAGAGGTATGATCTCGCTTAAGATACGATGGCTCTTTCAGTTGAAGCAAATACCGCCGATAGTTAGGGTTTCGATTTGACGTCCAACACGAAGCACGGTTTCAATCTATATGGAAGTTTTACAATAATATACACTCTTCTGAGGATTGAGAGATTAGTTTCGGAATGTGTGTGTTGATGTTCTGTGAGCGAAATGCCTAAGCGAGAGGTTCGCAACCCCCTATCCACTGATCATAACGGCACATCAATATCATAGGCCGCTACGAAAATAATGGCCTTGTGCCCTGCCATATATAAATGTTATTAGACCATTTCCATCATATCCGAATGTGTAAATCGAATAATTTTCATAACCAGACTACAGGAACTGCATTATCCGTCCCAGCCCCATCTCCTTGTCCAGGCCACTCCTTCAGCCCTCTTTTAGCCTGTTTTAATCGCTTTTAGATTCGGTTTACCTCCTTTCTGCCGCATTCAATTTTCCATTCTAGCCGTCACACACTATGGAAGTGGGCGCTCTTGACTATAATGGATCCGGGTGGAACGTTTCCTGTCACATACAGAGCCCTGGAGACGCCCTTTCCTATTTGTTCACCATTCTTTTGTTGCTGACGCCACAAAATATGTCCGTTACGTTTTCAGCCTTTTCGCTTGCACTGATAGGAATCCCCTGTCCAGATCAGGTCACGTTCTGGTGGACGTTTCTTCTTCTGGATGCACCACTGTTGGATCGTGTGACTGACCTCCTTGCTGTTTAGTCCTTTAACATCCTGCTTCCCCCCCCCCCCTCCTCCCCCATATCAACCAACTCACTGTTACATGTGGTTCACTCTGCCTAATCCTTAAACAACGGATGCGGTCTGTCTGAACAGATTGACATCACAGATCAATTTAGCTGCTTCGATTGCACGTTCACGCTTACTCGGTGTCAAGATTTTCGTCATGGATGTCAATACGATGTCATACATATTAGAAGGCCTGTCATCTCAAAATAGAATCGTTTTCTACATGTTTGTGTTTTTTTCCCCTCCATGTGATCCTAAAAACATCGTGTAGTAGCTCTCTATCTAGTTATTCCCGCCTAGTTATGTCGAAGAGCAGTCAACCAGATGATAGTGACTTGTGTCCAAAATAAAAAGGCACGGTCAAAAATATTGGACAGTTCTATCCTTTAACTATCCAAAATTCCCACGTATTTGTAAAGGACAATTTTTTACTGTGACAAATGTCTCGATTATGTCCCCCAAACGTTTGAATATTTGGGGAATAGGATAGCCAGATTATTGTTTGAAACTCTTCAAAGTGCCCATCAAGTGAAGCATCGTGATTTCTTGCCTTTAGAGGGTGTCGATAATCCTGTAATTATTTTGAAGGCAGGGTGAATGAAGAGAGAACTGATAAAGTCTCTACGAAAACGATTATATCAGTCACCAGTAACTGAAATAAATAGCAGTATTAGCTGCTTCATTCATGCTGCCTAACAATCGTTTGGACCCATTCCAAACCTCCGGTGTATTGTTAACGTGTAGGATCGATATAATAGTCAGAGGTTTGTGGTATATCCTGATCTGATCAGGTCACGTGCTTCTGTTTGTATCTATGCATGTTTTGTGTTCTCGAAGGTCACCTCTTCAGTATTGCATTAGATACGTAAAACCGCCCCGAACCAGAAGATGATAGGAATAAAGTAGTGATTTCCAAGCATGACTCAGCTGTAGGTGTTATTCTATTATCTTGCTCAGACATTGGGGAGAAGAAGGGGTGCAAAACCAACCAGTTTCAATGGGCACCACTGTTCAACGTGTCATCCGATCCATCCAGATCAGTTTATTTCTTCACGTACACCAGCTACTGCCAGTAATGAAAGTCACGTTAACTCTTAAAAAAATTCTGTAATAGCCATTGACCCTACGGACCTTGTAAGCTGATAAGCACAAAGGCACGAAGACATACGTGTGTCGAATATTTCTCGTAATTAGGTAACAGTAAGGCGTGTCATAGTTCCGCACATTCTTCGTCGATAACATTTGATTAAGAGAGCGATGTTAACTTTATCTTCTTCACTTGAACGAAGAGGCCTGTTTTCTCACATTTCCTATTGTGACGTATAATAGATAGCTCACCAGCCGACCCGTCAATTGTTGGGAAGATCTGCAAGGTACACATACTCGTAGAAGGGAGAACCGATAGAGATACTCAGGGTACCCTCCGCCACACACCGTCAGGTGGCTTGCGGAGTATGGATGTAGATGATTTTAGCAAACTTGAAACTTTGCATTTGATAGTAAAGCGCTAGTGTTCTTTAAAATTGCTGACACGATGTAAACAGATTGTGAAGTGTTCATAGTTATCCGTGGAATATCGTTGACTGTAAGATATCTTCTGGTATGCTAGTAAATAGACGCTGCTGGCCTTAAAATGTCGACACAATGAAGACGGAAAGCAAGAAACAAATTGACATGAAACGTTGTCGTACATGCTTGGATGTGCAAATAACAAGCATTTCTGCGCTGCCGCACGAAGTAGGTATAGTACACCACCTACATTGGGTGTGTTTAAGGTAGATTACATCGTGTGTTCCCCATTCAGAAACCACGTTTCTGTAATGGTTCTCTGTGACATGATTCTGTTAAGCCTGGTATAACAAGCATAGACATCTACCAGCACGTGTCGGAATTCGAAAGCAGCAGGATCGTGCACTACCGAGGTGTGGTTTACCGTTATGTGATGCTGCTGCGCGCGTTGGTCGAGATGCGACGACTGTCCAGTGAATATAGAATCAGCAGGTACAGGGGGACATCGTCAACGCCGTATACGATAACAAAGCCACGACGCGCACACTGAGCCACGAAATGGGCTTGTTTTCAGCAAGACAACTATGAACACTGGCAGTACAAGGTCTTCCAGGGCAGCACGGACTGCGCGCGCCAACAATGGTGCGCCCAACGACACCAGTCGTCTGTCCAAACGTGTCTCTTTTCTAATACAGCATAACGATGGACGTATCAGTGTTTGGGCATCTCAGAGGATAACCAGTGTTGCCAAACTACACTCCTGGAAATTGAAATAAGAACACCGTGAATTCATTGTCCCAGGAAGGGGAAACTTTATTGACACATTCCTGGGGTCAGATACATCACATGATCACACTGACAGAACCACAGGCACATAGACACAGGCAACAGAGCATGCACAATGTCGGCACTAGTACAGTGTATATCCACCTTTCGCAGCAATGCAGGCTGCTATTCTCCCATGGAGACGATCGTAGAGATGCTGGATGTAGTCCTGTGGAACGGCTTGCCATGCCATTTCCACCTGGCGCCTCAGTTGGACCAGCGTTCGTGCTGGACGTGCAGACCGCATGAGACGACGCTTCATCCAGTCCCAAACATGCTCAATGGGGGACAGATCCGGAGATCTTGCTGGCCAGGGTAGTTGACTTACACCTTCTAGAGCACGTTGGGTGGCACGGGATACATGCGGACGTGCATTGTCCTGTTGGAACAGCAAGTTCCCTTGCCGGTCTAGGAATGGTAGAACGATGGGTTCAATGATGGTTTGGATGTACCGTGCACTATTCAGTGTCCCCTCGACGATCACCAGTGGTGTACGGCCAGTGTAGGAGATCGCTCCCCACACCATGACGCCGGGTGTTGGCCCTGTGTGCCTCCGTCGTATGCAGTTCTGATTGTGGCGCTCACCTGCACGGCGCCAAACACGCATACGACCATCATTGGCACCAACGCAGAAGCGACTCTCATCGCTGAAGACGACACGTCTCCATTCGTCCCTCCATTCACGCCTGTCGCGACACCACTGGAGGCGTGCTGCACGATGTTGGGGCGTGAGCGGAAGACGGCCTAACGGTGTGCGGGACCGTAGCCCAGCTTCATGGAGACGGTTGCGAATGGTCCTCGCCGATACCCCAGGAGCAACAGTGTCCCTAATTTGCTGGGAAGTGGCGGTGCGGTCCCCTACGGCACTGCGTAGGATCCTACGGTCTTGGCGTGCGTCCGTGCGTCGCTGCGGTCCGGTCCCAGGTCGACGGGCACGTGCACCTTCCGCCGACCACTGGCGACAACATCGATGTACTGTTGAGCAATTCGGCGGTACGTCCACCCGGCCTCCCGCATGCCCACTATACGCCCTCGCTCAAAGTCCGTCAACTGCACATACGGTTCACGTCCACGCTGTCGCGGCATGCTACCAGTGTTAAAGACTGCGATGGAGCTCCGTATGCCACGGCAAACTGGCTGACACTGACGGCGGCGGTGCACAAATGCTGCGCAGCTAGCGCCATTCGACGGCCAACACCGCGGTTCCTCGTGTGTTCGCTGTGCCGTGCGTGTGATCATTGCTTGTACAGCCCTCTCGCAGTGTCCGGAGCAAGTATGGTGGGTCTGACACACCGGTGTCAATGTGTTCTTTTTTCCATTTCCGGGAGTGTATTTACACTGTCACACAGTTTACATAATTCGATTTTACCACGATATACCTCTCTTGAAGGTAACTTATTCTGGGTTGTCAGTTTGTTAATTTTACATAAGTTCATAGC
Source organism: Schistocerca cancellata (assembly GCF_023864275.1). Lineage (NCBI taxonomy): Eukaryota > Metazoa > Arthropoda > Insecta > Orthoptera > Acrididae > Schistocerca > Schistocerca cancellata. Next base: position 574,632,423 of record NC_064628.1, read on the forward strand.
TAAATGTGATACGGTTTTTAAAGTCATCATTTTAACATGCATGAGCTTTACGTTGGTGATATACCAGTTTTTGCGCATATTTTTAATACTGTGAACGTGAAATTTTATATTTTGCTACGCTTTTCAACTTACCTTGACGTACCTCCGCTACAACATATTAAGTTTGAAGAATTTTTGCATCCGTAATGAGTCACTATTGCTTTTATATATATGTTGTTGTGGTCTACTGGTTTGATGCAGCTCTCCATGCTACTCTACCTTGTGCAAGCCTCTTCATCTGCGAGTAACTATTGCAACCTACATTCCTCTGAATCTGCTTAGTACATTCGTTTCTTTATCTCTTGGTCTGCCTCTGCGATTTTTACCCCCGAAGCCTCCGCTTCCCTCCAGTACTAAAACTGTGATCCATTTATGCCTGTCCTACCAACCGATCCCTTCTTTTAGGGACGCTATACCTTAAAGTTCACTTCTCCCCAATTCTATTCAGTGCATCCTCATACCGTGGTCAATGGGGCTTCAATAAACCTTCCATTTTACAACTAACTGGCTGTTTAATGTTTCTTCACGAAAGCCAGACATTAATTGCATATTCGAATTAAAACAAAAGAACTGAGAGATTTGTCATTTTACAAAAAAATGGTTCAAATGGCTCTGAGCACTATGGGACTTAACATCTATGGTCATCAGTCCCCTAGAACTTAGAACTACTTAAACCTAACTAACCTAAGGAAATCACACAACACCCAGTGTGTCATTTTACAAACTGAAAAATAGTGTGAAATATAATGGTACCATTATTAATTGCAAATAACATCCACATCTTGCCGATGCCACAAGAAGAAGAAGAAGAAGAAGAAGAAGAAAATCCGCGTCATTCCTCAGATGGAACAAAGATTGATATAGCATCAGTGAGATACAGATATTTATTTTTCCAAGAATTTGCTTTTATATGAGAACAACCAAAATCAATAGTTCTTTGTTGTTTACTCAATGTAACTGCGGATTCTCGCAAACCTTTTGCAGAAATAGTTATGTGCCAATCCATATGCAGGAATATTAATTGATATTATTATATTCATGTCCCTTAAGGACCATTCAATGAGGCACAAAAGTTCAACCTTGCGTCTTTATCAAAAAAATATGTAATATTGCACCTGGTGATGGGCTGCCAAGAAACTCGTAGGCTGCTACTCGCGAGCCACTGCGACTGGAGAACTCTGGACCAGAGCTGAAGCAGCGTGGAATGACGTTCCCGTACCTGTCATTCTCAGTTCGTCTCTGCTCCCAGCCTGAATAGTGTCATAGTTGCTGCAAGTGGTGGTAGCTCATGTACTAGAGTTCGCATTCTTTATATTCCTAAACCACGTACAAATTTAATCATGCGTTGTTAATTGCATCACTTGGCTACACGCTAAGAGTTCCTATTAAGAGTACTCTTCCAAACTGAACAGCATAGAGTCATCTGAACAATATCGATGGTCGTTTCGCCTTATTTCACATTTGCTAGGACTTAGTGCTATTGAGACTAAACATTTTCAGTTGAACCTACAGACTGTGACAGGACTTAGCTAAGCCAGTACTGGAAAATCTTGAGAGAACTGTGCAGTAGAATTAACAAGGGGACAATCTGACAGAGGGCTTCGAAACCATTGTCTGGCCGGCGCATCTCTGCAGAGCCTGCTGGTGCTGCGCCAGCGCGCTTTCCCCGCGGAGAGAACACCAGGTTGTGCCCCCCAGTGGGTACCACGATTGCTTCGTCAGTGCTACTACTGGCGCGAGCAAACAGTGCAAGGGTGTTCTACAGCGGGCCAACAAAATCACATTGTGCACGAGACTCGATAGCTGCTCTTTGGGATTCCCAAAATCCGAATATTAAGTTCAGCACATACTGTACTTCAGCTTATTTAACTTCTTGAAAGACTATAAAGTTTCCTTAGCAAATTCTTCCCTTGCGACTGTATTAAGACGATTCCTTGAGCGTACAAGAATGCCGAGAAACGGAAGTACTCGTTGGGGTTGCCAACTGGAATGAAAAGAATTAATTAACGAAGTCCATCGAAGGGGGCCAGAGGATTCGATCTTAAGTGCATGATTTCAGCGTTTGTCAGTAGAAAAAATAAATGCTAAAACGAATACATATGGTTTCCGTACCACGGAAACTGATTACGAAAACATAGGATCTGAAAGTATAACTTCTGATAGATAACAAATAAATACAATAGTGTTATTAAACTAAAAAAGATCGATGAGAGTCCTTATGGCATAGTGGCCATCGCCAAAATTTTGAGCAGATAACAATAAATTCCAGCATGATGCGTAACTTGACACGATCACAGATTTAACGCGACATAAAAAGTGACTGCTTTAAACATCTCGATTTCCATACTTTACCGATCAACCTCATTGTTGTTGATGCAAGTGTCTGTTGTGGACGTGTGTTCACCAAAATGTGCGAGGTGCGCTCAAAATGACGTGCGTTCTGCACGTCGTCTTCCTCATGTAGTTGCCCCTTTAGTTTTCTCTGCGTTGTAGGGCAGGTAAAGGCTACGAAGGCTGCAATAAGAGACTTGAGAGGGGTACTGAATGTTAGTAGTGTACAGGTAAATTTATGGAAATTTATGGTAAGGTCTTATGGGACCAAACTGCTGAGGTCCCTAAACCTACACACTACTTAACCTAACTTAAAATAACTTACGCTATGGACAACACACAGGACTAGAACCTCCGACGGGGGATGCCGCACGGACCGCGACAAGGCGCCCATGACCGCGCGGCATACAGGAATTTGGGGGAGGACGGGAGGAGATATCGAAAGCAGAAGTACCCACACGCCCTAACGGTCCTTCCACGTTTCGCTGAAGTTTGCGTATAATGGTAAGTTTTCAGCAGCTGAGAGAAACATTGTCCACATCTTTCAGCTAGTGCAAGGGTCCTTAAGTTGCGCTTCCATCCCACTGGTACACATTCTCTGTACCCGACCGCCTAGCGCTACTACGAGAGAAGTTTGAATAACATTAGAACTTTCCTTCATGCGTTCATCAGATAACATTCGTTAAGCAGTACCAGTGTTAAGATGACAGGGTTGTTCTCTAAAATATGCTAAGACACGGAACTCACTCGAAGGATTTAACCTTCGATCATACTGCAAATTACTGACTTAGCTTCTCATTGACTTTGTTACAGTTAAAGTGTAGAAAAATTGGGACAACTATTTTAAAAAGAAAATTTATATTAAGTTTTTAAAAAGGCCAAGATTTTATTGGAATGTTCAAATTTTTTATCTGCTGCTCGGGAAACATACTGCTTTGGGACAGGGAATATCACTGATTATACGCCTTTCTGAGGCCACGATCATACAAATGTCGCCTAGGAAGTGTTACACTGCGCTGTTGTCAATGACGTACTACCACAGAATATTTCACTGAATTGGCAGCCAGGAAGTGGAAAAAATATTGATTACAATTATTAAAGCACGAAAATACACTTCCAAAGCTAGTTAAAAGAAAGGTTTCGCCGTAATTTGTCACCTAGTCAACGGCGCACATCGTTTGTTTGAGAAGGGGTGCTGCTGTTGACTTAGAAATTTGGAGGCTAGTGATAGGGTGGGGTGGGGGAGGGGGTACTTTTCACAATATAAATGTAATACAAACGTTTTGAATGGTGGTGGTGGTAGTAGGTGGTAGTAGTAGTAGTAGTAGTAGTAGTAGTAGTAGTAGTTGCTGTTGCTGTTGCTGTTGGAAGTGCTTCTCTCCAGGCAGATTTTGCATTGTAGTTACCTAGAACATTAATTCAAAGGTGTGACTTCCTTACGCGGTCATTATCATTGTCAGGACGTGACATACGATATCAGAGTCGACAACACGGACATAACTACTTTTAAAGCACTAAAGCACCCGATAAAATGTGCAGTCTCGCTGAGAACAAGCAGCGCCTTGCCGTCAGAGAGAATGGAGGGATAAAGATTAAACAGAGAGAGGGGAAAATAAAGAACAATAGAAAATAAAATCGACCTCGATATATGTTAATATGGACGCATCATGTTGACGGTCAACACTTGTACCTTCAACTATTCATTTGAATGCGAGCTAAATGGATTTCGGCCCCTTCAGACAGTGCCAACAGCTCACAGCTATACGGATGTTACTTGACTTGACCAGAGCACCATCCCAGGAGAAAACTAGCATCTACTTCGCGAAGGGAAAAGGGCTGCAAATTAAGTGGAAAGTAGCCATCCTACCCGGAGAAACATGTCAGCTGCAATCAGTTTGCTGTTTGAGCCCATCCCATGCAACTCCATTTTCAGGAGACAGTGCGTTCCCGACTCTAAACACTTTCCCTTAAGTCTCCTACACTAAAAGCAATGATAAAGGTAGTGTGTGTGTGTGTGTGTGTGAAAGAGAGAGAGAGAGAGAGAGACAGAGAGAGAGAGAGAAAGAGAAAGAAAATAGATTTTCTACCTGAATGCCAGGAAACGTGCAGCGGCTGGTAGGAATGCAGAAGCGGGCGGCTACCCGAGTGGTGCAGTGCAGGCAGGCCGGAGTGAGTCACTCAACGCGATAAGTCAGTATCTGCGGCACGGCTGCAGCCCAGCACGTTCAGCAGATATTTCACGCCTGCAATTGTGCTTCGTGTCTGACGTCACACATCCACTACGTGTTCTTGCCATTTCCTGTTGGCCGTTACTGTCCGAATTCGCAATGTAGCGTCGTCATTTTCTACTTCTTCGTCATATTTAGAATTTTTGCCATTAAATGTCCACACCACCACTTGAGTTTGCTCCAGACCTTACAATATACGTATTCTACAGTCGGTATGCTGGTTTTGTTTTGAGAGATCAGTTTTTCTGATTCTTTTAATTACGCCACATTCGTTCAACTTAATTTTCCAGATGTTGCATATTCACCCACCATCTGGTTTCAGATTTTGGTCCCTATTTTCGTGTTTTAATCAGTGAACTGTATTACTTTCTTACCATTTTAGTTAAGTGCAGTACTGCTTGCTTTGGGGGTCGAGCAGCCCCACATTTCTGTAGTCAGTACTGAGCGACCCCACTGGGCAGTGGGTGACAGCGAACGAATGATTTGGAGTGATGAATGACGCTGTACCCGTGACAATCCGAAGGAAGCTGTTCGGTTTGGCGAATGCTTGTAACGTTACCTGCCTACGTACGTAGTGCCAACAGTGAAGTACGAAGGAGATGGTAGTGTGTTGAGGGGGTGTTTTCTGTGGTTAGGGTGTGATCCCCGTATTGCATGTAAGAAAACGCTAAATGTGGAAGGATATGAAGACATTTTACAGCACTGTGTACAGTAGAGGAACAGTTCGGAGAGGATTGTTCGTATCAACATGACAGTGCACCACGCCATCAAAGGAGCATCTGTGACGCAATGGTTTGTGGACAATGATTTGATGCAGCTCTTCGCAGAAGATGATGAGTATGTCACTCGTCGAAACGTCGCAGTTTGAAGACACCGCCACCCGGCTGGAAGCCCGAGAACTCTTCGCCAGCTGTATACGCCGGGAAAGCATACATTCATATTTATGGTCCATGTTTCACTTCCATACATGGCTACACTCCATACAAATCCTTCGAGAATAGACTTCCTGACAATTAAAGCTATACTCGATGTTAACAAATTTCTCTTCTTCAGAAACGCTTTCCTTGCCATTGCCAGTCTACATTTTATATCCTCTCTACTTCACCCATCATCAGTTATTTTGCTTCTCAAATAGCAAAACTCATATACTACTTTAAGTGTCTCATTTCCTATCCCAATTCCCTCAGCATCACCTGATTTAATTCGACTAAATTCCATTATCCTCGTTTTGCTTTTGTTGATGTTCATCTTGTATCCTCCTTTTAGGACACTGTCCATTCCGTTGAACTCCTCTTCCAGGTCCTTTGCTGTCTCTGACAGAATTGCAATGTCATTGGCAAACCTCGGAGTTTTTATTTCTTCTCCATGGATTTTTATTCCTACTCCAAATTTTTCTTTAATTTCCTTTACTGCTTGCTCAATAGAGAGATTGAATAACATCGGGGATAGGCTACAACCAAGTCTCACTCCCTTCCCAACCACTGCCTCCCTTTCATACCCCTGCCATCAGGTTTCTGTACAAATTATAAATAGCCTTTCACTATCTGTATTTTACCCCTGCGACCTTCAGAATTTGAAAGAGAATATGCCAGTCAACGTTGTCAAAAGCTTTCTCTATGTCTACAAATGCTAGAAACGTAAGTTTGCCTTTTTTTAACCTATTTTTTAAGATAAGTCGTAGGGTCAGTATTGCCTCACGTGTTCTAACATTTCTACGGAATACACACTGATCTTTCCCGACGTCGGCTTCTACCAGTTTTTCTATTCGTTTGTAAGGAATTGGTGTTAGTATTTTGCAGCCGTAACTTATTAAACTGATAGTTTGGTAATTTTCACATCCTTCGACACCTGCTTTCTTTGGGATTGGAATTAATATATTATTCTTGAAGTCTGCGGGTATTTCGCCTGTCTCATAGATCTTGCTTACCAGATGATAGAGTATTGTCATGGCTGCCTCTGGCAAGGCTATTAGTAGCTCTAATGGAATGTTGTCTTCTTCCGGGACCTTGTTTCGACTTTGGTTGGTTGTATGGGTCGATATATCGCAGTTTTGATATTCGAAAAGTTGAGGTCGATCCTCGACAACTTCATCTAGTATGCTGCTAAGCTTTGCAATAAGGAAACCACCTTATCATCTCTAATATCTCTGACGAAAGAATTCGGGAATAATCGCAAACAGAAAAATATCTGTGTAGTTTGTAACCATTGTGGTAGGCTCAGGTGCCATTGTTTCGATCGTGGAAGTATGTGGACTGCATGGCTACCAATTTTCTTAGTTATCGAACGGTATTCGTAACTGTTCCCACAGGCTTAATTTAATTTCATATTCATTACTTCGAAGAGTAAAATATTTGAACAGAATCTTCCTCATTACGCGCTTTCACTTTACTTTGTTACTTCTGGTTCCTTCTGACATTTCTACTGTAGCGCATGATCGACACGAAACGTATGTCTTTAGCACTGCACGAAGTGACGGAAACTGATTCTCCCCGCACCATCCGTCAGCTTCCGAAAGCCCGAGAGCGCCTTCCCCTCCACCAGCAATACAAGGAAGCTGGCTCTGTAAAACGTTTAGAGACGTATCACTTTTAGAATGTTGCAGTAATTTGATATTTTTATTTTTTAGGAACATTGTGGAAAATAAATTTAAATATAAAAGGGTCCTGTTACTTAGCATGTCCCACAGTCAACAAAATTGGGGGATATTGGTTGTTGTGTATTGTTTTAGAAGAACATAGAAATACAGAACTGAAGTGGCTCTGAGCACTATGGGACTTAACATCTGTGGTCATCAGTCCCCTAGAACTTAGAACTACTTAAACCTAACTAACCTAAGGACATCACACACATCCATGCCCGAGGCAGGATTCGAACCTGCGACCGTAGCAGTCGCGCGGTTCCGGACTGAGCGCCTAGAACCGCTAGACCACCGCGGCCGGCTACAGAACTGAATTTTAATTTGTTTTGCTGCCTCAGTGTGCAAGTCTACTGAGGTTATAATGCATGAATTCATGCATGTTTTACAACCTGGTACAGCCTGAGAATAGGGGCTTTCGTAATTCCATGACAAGGAAAATAACTCAAGCGTATAGGGTCGGCGGCATTCCGACATTCGTTCTTCCAAGGCATCTTCCGCGAATGAAAAAGTAACATGGTGAAAGTATTTTAACTGTATCTACAGTGCCGGACCTTAGTCATTCGGTTTTCTTTCGTAATCTTCTCCTTGTGGTGTGGCTTTGCTTCTGAATTCGTCACTATCAAACGTCTTTCCTGTCGTCAGGCAATATTGTATACACTGTACGATCGGATTCCATTAAATTGTTTCGCAAAATGTTTTGACGCACACGGTAAGTCGACTGCCGTCCTCTTTCGGCAATCAACAATCATTGTCGTACGTGGTGAGTGAATGGGCGTGGAGGATGAGGACATATCGCTCTTATTCCAACGACTGACGTTAAAAATATGGGAAATTTTTTGAAGCAGATGAATTTTAAGGTTTCGAATAAACAAATACGCATATTTCGAAACGTTAGGGTTGGGTGATAGCACAGAAAGATCTGATGAAGGAAAATGCTGGAACAATAAATAATGCAACTATATTATTGTTATAATGAGACGAGGAGTGCAACTGAAATGAAAATACTTAGTCTTCTTTTAATTACGACACTTGCGGAGTTATATATTACATACTGCGATGTTCGCTATCAGAGTTGTAAAGAGTAAGCTAACCAATGTTAGCTGTTAGGGCTGTAGGGATGGCAATTATCACTGAAAGAAATGTTCTTTTTAATATCCAGTTTAACCTCACTGTTGAACAGCTCAGAATAACCAATGTTAGCTGTTAGGGCTGTAGGGATGGCAATTATCACTGAAAGAAATGTTCTTTTTAATATCCAGTTTAACCTCACTGTTGAACAGCTCAGAATAACTAGTTTCTGAATTAACAAATTCTTGGTTGTTTATTGCTCTTATTTCAGCAATACACGTGGACACCGAACTAAGATCGAAAAATTCTAAAACTTCTTCGCACTTTCGTGTTATACGTTCCAAGATATATACTATGAAAATATCAAACAAAATAGATAAATGAAGGAAAACTTAGTCTATCACCGTTCTCTCCTTTTGTTGAAAAGTAATGAGGGGTTGAATATTACAAAAAACACAAGTATTCTCCTACTGATACCAATTTTTTAAATATCTGCTCAAACATCTTGTGGTATTCGATGATTATAACACTATTTAGGAATTGCAAATAGTCGGTGCTAAAGGGTCGAAACCGTCGTTGGAGGACTCATCTTCGTGTTGTCTATTTACGAGGGCTACAAGCAGATAGGCACTATGTTGATACAGGCAGCTGATATACTATTTTCTACTTATATTGTAAACTATAAATGAATTGCTGATTTGTAATTTATTACTGTTGCTATAGCTTCCTTTCCCCTTTATAATTTCATAGAAATGACAGAAAAATAATAAACTTTTGTATAAAATTTGTAGCATTCTTTTCGCTTAATTATTTCGAAAGGAAAGCTCGTTTCCTTGTTGAAGATGTACTTCTTAACGGGAATTGGAATACAATTGATTTTTTTTTTCTTGAGGGAGCGAAAATTCTCTTTCAGAAAGTTTAGATGAACCAGTTAGGTAGTAGACTAAGCAATTACATGACAGTAGTTACAGTTTCAATAATGAATTAATCCATTGGCCAATATTTATTGTCCAGTCTGTTCATAGGTACTTGTGTTCTAATGTGTTGATCCGTAAGTTTACTCCTTTCATTGATATCTTTCAAAGACGGTATGAATCGTTCAAAAGCTACGGAATTTCATACCAAACTCGCTTTTAAAATAAAAACTTTATTTAAAAACTAAAAATCTTAGCACTACTAGTACCACAAACTGATACATCGGTTTATACCTGGTTATTAGTAAAAAATAAAGATACCCGTTATAATCGAGACCAAATAAATACCAAAAAATATCGGTATCGGTTTTCACCGGTCGGTTTTTCTCATCCCTGCCCTGGGCTGTAGCGCCACCGCCAGCTGACATGCCTAGGAACTGCTGGAACTACTACTGGCTTGCGTGTAGTTGAAATGTTGCTCTCTTTCAAATTCTCTTTAGTCAGTAAACGGCTTTTGATGTTGCCGAGCAACAGTCACACAATAATTCTATGCCATTTTCAAGTGACTAAGTTTGTGGTAAAGCAAATCAAACGGCTCTGAGCACTATGGGGCTTAACTTCTCCGGTCGTCAGTCCCCTAGAACTTAGAACTACTTAAACCTAACTAGCCTAAGGACATCACACACATTCATGCCCGAGGCAGGATTCGAACCCGCGACTGTAGCGGTCGCGCGGTTCCAAACTGTACCGCCTAGAACCGCTCGGCCACTAAGGCCGGCCATGTGTGATAAAGCAAGCCTGATGTCCTGCAATATATGTTAATGACATAAACAGTCACTCGAAAATGGCTTAAAATGCCGAAACATGGGTCGTAATTAAACAAACAATAATACAGCCAAATGGCGGTGTGTTCAGTCACAAATCTCTTTAGTCACACCAGATGGCAAACCCTCTTCTGTCACGGATCGTCTCTTTCTTCCGCGCGTGTCCAATGTCGCAAGGATTGCACTTCTGTCTCCTTGAACGATTCTCTTCGGTCATCGTGACGTGAAAAGCGAAAAAACAGAAATAAAATTCTCTCTCTATTCACACTTAGTTTTAAAAAACATTTCACTGAAATTGTATGACGTGTGTGCGCAAAGAAAATTACCTACATTTCTGAAAGGAAAAAACACCCAGCTTGCGAACGGTATTAGCTCATCCCACTGGTGGAAATCTACAGTAAGAGCGTTACCTTACACGGTTTCTGGCGCACCGCTGTTTCATTGTGTGTGGGATAGGTAGTATTTGTAGTGACGGAGCAGCGCAGTCCGTAAGCTGACAGCAGCCGTGTGTGTCCGCAGTAAGATGACGCAGCGGCCGTCCCCGGAAGCGGCTGTGGCGGCGGCGGCAGCCTCTGCCCCCGATTCGGCGTCCGCGGAGCGCGTGGCGCGCTACAAGGAGGAGCGCCGGCGGCAGCTGGCGGCGCAGCTGGGGGCGGCGCCCACCGCCGGGCCAGGCCCGCCCCCGCAGCGCCGCTTCATCTCGCGCGCCGCCTCCGCCTCCGCCGCCTCCGCGACTGCCGCCTCCGCCTCCTCGGGCGACGCCCCTCGAGTCCGCACGACGCGCACCTCCCGCCTCCGCTCCGCGGCCACCGCCTCTACTGACTCCAGCCCCAACGCAGGTGAGTCCCACCTCCCACTGCTAACCGTCACCACGAATGGCCCCCATATTAGCCGCACTTACCCCCCCCCCCCAAAAAAAAAGGCCACGAAGAACTACAGTGAGTTACTTACGAAGGCTTCAGGGGCACTGCCGCGTCATCTTATAAAATATCTACACTGAAGAGGCAAAGAAACTGGTACACCCGCCTAATATTGTGTAGGACTCTCGCTAGCACGCAGAAATGCCGCAACACGACGTGGCATGGAATCGACTACTGTCTGAAATAGTGCTGGAGGGAACTGACACCGGAATCTTCAAGGACTGTCCATAAGAGTACCAGGGGGAGGAGACGTCTTCTGAATAGCTCGTTGCAAGTAATCCCAGAAATGCTCAATGATGTTCATTTTCGGGGAGTTTGGTGGCACAGCGGAAGTGTTTAAACTCGGAAGTGTGTTCCTGGAGCCATTCTGTAGCAATTCTAGACGTGTGGCATTGTCCTGCTGGAATTGCCCAAGTCCATCGGAATGCACAATGGCTATGAATGGATGCAGGTGATCGGACAGAATGCTTACGTCTCACCTGCCTTAGTCGTATCTACACGTATCAGGGTCCCACATCACTCCCCAGACGATTACAGAGCCTCCACCAGCTTGAACAGTCCCCTTGCTGAGATGCTGGGCCCGTACCCGTACAGGTCCGTCCACTCGATACAATTTGAAACGAGACTCGTCCGACCAGGCAACATGTTTCCAGTCGTCAACAGTCCAATGTCGCAAGGATTGCACTTCTGTCTCCTTGAACGATTCACTTCGGTCATCGTTGGTCCCGTACTTGTAGTATCTTTTTCCAGTTGCAGCAATGTCGGAGATTTGATGCTTTGTCGGATTCCCGATATTCACGGTACACTCGTAAAATGGTCGTATGGGGAAATCCCCACTTCATCGCTACCTCGGAGAAGCTGTATCCCATCGCTCTTGCGCTGACTATAACACCACGTTCAGACTCACTTAAATCTTGATAACCTGCCATTCAAGGAGCAGTAACCGATTTAACAACTGCGCCAGACACTTGTCTTATATAGGTTGCCGCAGCTCCGTATTCTGCTTGTTTACGTCTATCTGTACTTGATTACGCATGCTTATACCTGTTTCTTTGGCGCTTCAGTGTAAAATGCTCTAGCACTGCGACGATTTGAAGTTTCGGTCTTCCTGGGAGCATATACTGAAATGTTGGTTACTTTAATATTTTATCGTTTAAAGCAATTTTTTTTAAGAAGACGCCATACCCAGAAGTATTTTAACTAGATTCATGGCACTACGAATCTGTACTACTATATCAAGACAAGACGTTTAATGTTGTTACCAAAAACCTCGATAAGATATTGACTGATTTACTTCAAATTTTTACAGATGCCTCAATAAACGTTATTACATAACTACTCTGATCAGCCAGAACCTACGTAATAGTCGGCATTTCCGAGTTTGGCACGGATAACAGCGGCGACGAGTCGCGGCATGGAAGCAATGAGGCCTGTGGAGGAAATTGCCTCCACATCTGCACACACAAGTCATCTAATTCCCGTAAATTCCGGGGAGGGGGAATGAGCTCTGATACCTCGTTCAGTACAACCCAGATGTGTTCGTTCGGATCAATATCTGGAGAGTTTGGGAGGCTTGTTCCGTCCCGCAGTACAGGTGTCAAGGAGCTGTTCTCCTGGAAGACGATGGATTCACGCCCTCCCATCGGCATGATGGAGAAAGTGTCGGGATTTACACCATGTAACGCCGTGCCGCTGCGCCAACGCCTAGTGGCAATGGTCACGTGCCCATTTCAATCGTAGTTGCCGATGTCGTGGTGTTAACATTGGTGTGATTAGGCGGTATCGTAAGCACTCAGCATAAACTGTAGCAGCTGAACGTTTCTGACAACGGCGATTATAAATTTCACTGCTATGCAACGAACATTTCGTGGATTACCTGGCTGAATACCTGTCCCGTCGACCACTTCGACTTTTTCATGGAAAAACTAGTTACAAATTAAATTGCTCAAGAACTAACTTCACACTTTTTTTTTTTGAAGGATCATTTACTTTTTGCCATCGTTAATGCATAATTCGTAACCTATGAAAGAACTAAAATAATCATGGAGGACTAAGCTTATAACTTGGTCTTCGTTAGCTGATGTATCCCTTAAGACATATCAAACACAAATGTGCCAACAAAATTTTAAATAACCGCTTAAATGGCTGATCTTGCGGGCCCGAAATTTTTCTAAGTGGCTGATCCTCAGAAGTTTTCAGTGAGAGTCTAACGCTCTGTGATTTAAGAAATTCATCACACATTCTCACATGTAACGTAATTCATCCTGCGTAAAAGAAAATTTAATTTGAAAGTAACGCTTCTCAAATCACCATTCACAATTTTTTCCCGAGACTTGTTAGAAATTTAAACAGTTGTGACGTCACTCTCATCGAAACGAGACTCACAGGGAAGACGAATCGTAAGCAGTTTGTTGTTACGGAGTATTGCATAGTCTTTGACACATTTTGCTGTCGACAGACGCTTGTGTGTACACTGTGTTTTGTTCTCGTAAATGACGCATTTTCTATGCAACTAAAGTTTTAGTTTGGTGTGATTCTTTTGTTTGTTTGTTTATGTTTTATTGCTGTATTATTATTCTGCAGTTGTGCTAAAGTAAATTTTTTTGTTAGAATATCAATTCTTACCAGACAAAAGCACTTTTGGGTACTACTAACCATTTTACATAAATTTTTATAATGCCTTTTCACTTAAAATGCTCAAATACATGAGATTTCCGAAATGGGTTTCAGGATGCTCCGTGGCGACAACCAAGAACAGTTTGGGTCGCCATGAGGCAGCGATCAGCCTGTGAGCTAAATGGAACGCCTCAGCGCTTTCCCAAACTGCACGTTTCCAAAACACTTGCCGGAGTAGCTTCCGTGGCTGTACACTGCCTGACAGAATAAGTGGAGGCCGACATGTTCGGGTGTCAGTGTCGCTTCGTGCAAGTACACACGGTCGGCTGCTGTGTAAATGATTTAGAGTTGCAGTTCTCTGTGACAGGTGGAGCGCTCACCAGATTGCATTCGTGAATGCCTTTTTTGTGTTGGTTCGAGTATGTACGGTATGTAAGGGGGTCGTGAACAGCTTCAGTGTTTGAGAAATCACTATGAAGGACAGAGACTTGCCACTTACTCCATAAGACAGTGTTATCAGTACGTCACAATTTGAAAGGGGGCCTCATTGTGGATCTCCTTTTGGCCTGCTGGTTGAATATCCGGATTCGTATGGTATTCGGATGTGACCACGTCTGACCACCGCAAGAGAGGATCATCGTATTGTGCGCCAAGCACATCGTAACCCCTTCACATCTGTGTCCGCCGTCCAAGAACAAGAAATGGACTCCTGCAACGTTCTGTGTCACCCAGCACCATTGGTACCAAGCGAGGTGGCTCGGTAGTTGGCGCATTGGACTCGCAGTCGGGAGGACGACGGTTCAAATCCGCGTCCGACCGTTCTGATTTACTTTTTCTGTGATTTCCCTACATCGTTTCAGGCAGATGCCGCAGTGGTTACTTCGAAAGGGCACCGCCTATTTCTTTCCCTGTCCTCTGATCAACCTAACGTTGTGCTCCGACTCAAGTGACATCGACGGCGACTGACCTTAAACCGTAATCTGCCTTCCTTTCCTATTTTTTTTTTTTTCACGAAGTAGCAGTAAGACAAGGAAATGACCGTACCGTGCTCAGGCTGCCGTTGACGTCAGCACCCAAACGGCTGCGTTTGGAGTGGTACCGTGACCGTTAATCACGGACTGCTGACGAATCAAGTCCCAATGTGGTCAGCGATGAATCACGGTTCTGCACGACCCAGGCGGCTGTTGTCAACGAATATGGCGCGACCTAAGAAGAGGTTCCTTTTTTGTAAGAACACAGCGGTGTTATTCTTGGCGACATGGTGTTAAGAAGCCATCGGTTACGGTTCCAGATCATGGCTGGCAATGATTGACGGAACTCTGAAGGCACAACGGTACGTCACGGACATTCTGCGTCTTCATGTGTTACCTCTCACGCAACAGTATTGTGCTGCCGTTTTTCAGCAGGAAAACGGTCGTCCGCGTGACACGTGTCTCCATGAACCGTGCGCGTGATGCTAAGGTACTCCAGCGGCCAGCAGGGTGCCCAGATCTGTCCCCGATACAACACTCTAGCGTCTACACCGTCCCAGAGCAAGTATCCAGGGCGAGTCACATTTGTGGGCCAGCTTGCCTCAGGAAAGGACACTTACGAGAACCTTCCCGACGGAATCAGTGCACGCACCCAGACCATCGAGTGTGCTGTTTCACTTAGAAAAATGGGTCCATACTGCTAAGTTCTTTGTAAATTTGATTCCATATTGTACTCACTGAAATAACATCACATAACCTCTTAACCCGTAAAGTTTCACTTTTTTTGCCAGGAAGTGTATTGTTACTACCAGGACTCTGTTTTCTGGGCTACGTTACACACAAAGAGGAACACACAAATCCTTGTCAGGGGGAGGATTCGAACTTGCGACCTCCAGTACAACTTGTTGGTGTATTACGCCTGTCGGTCACCAGAGGCCGGCGTGCTGTCTAAACGGCACCAGAATATCTGACTGACTTCGTAGATTTCGCGGAAAGCTAATTTTTCTTGCCGCCCGTGGGTGCGTAGTCATTTCTTGCCGACAGTTGTGTTTAATCAAAGCGACTGCAAAACGGTTGAGGTTGAACGGCGAGAGTAACTCCTGTGCGCCCATAAGCTAACTGTCGATTGTGCATGTTAAAAGATGATAAATAATGTATAAATAGCTTGTTGACTCTGGTTAAATCGTGCTGAAAATTTCTTACCAGCCTAAAGCTTTTAATGAAAAAACCATACTTTTGAGAGCACCGGTGTCCGAACTTCGTTCGTAATATAAAGAAATACTTTCATAATAACTGAAATTTTACGTCCTTTTCTTTATTCAAACTTTCAGGCCGAAATACCGCCGGTTTTTTTAACTACCTCTTCAAAAGTCCTGATTTTATGCGTAATGGATCTCTCGACAGAACATTTCCAGATGTGCAATAACGGTGAACGTGTAGGGGTTACGTAGAGGGGCTGCGCAGTAATATTTAGAATATGAAAAACTTTCCCAATATTTGGCGTGATCCAAGAAATACTAGGGACAGTATTCTTATCAGTAACACACGTGCTTCTTTGAATTAGAGACATAGGCTTCTTTGTGATCACTTCGTTGTTTATTTACAAAAACGAGTTGAAAACAAGAGGAAGAATAATTAATATTAGCGTGTGTTGAAATACACTAATCGTAATCAACATTAGGCGATGTTAAGCAGTTTAATATAGACCGGAACACTTAATAAAGGTTCTCATGAGGTTGCCCACTAAATACAGAGAGCGATACTACATAACTACGAGGGAATATCTTTTATAGCAGTAGTCCTTTAAGAATAAAATTCAGGAAGGAAGGTATACGACGAGGAGGCTAAAAGAAAGCAGTTTGTTTTTTGATCATTGGGGCAACAGTTTCCAGGAATGTATCTATAATATGTTACACCATAAACACGTAAAAAGTTCTGATAACCATCCCGACTCGCTCAACTTAAAGTGCCTCAACAGTTTCTCCTGTGCGAATTTTTGACGCTCCGCATGCCAATTTTTCATCCACATTTTTTCTTCTACTTGCAGCAAAGTAAAGCAATTATCACAGCAGCAGCGTCGTGATTGTGCACCGTTTGAACAGGATAAAAAATTGCACATCATTGTACATTTTTTATTGAGCGGTTTAGGAAAATGTTCAGTGAGACTGCACATAATAATTGTAAAATAATGTTGTCCCTCTAGGTGCTGCTTTACATAGAGCTGGAGCAACAATATCGTTAGTGTTTGCAAAATAATCGTCGTGTGTGACAACCATGTAACAGTCGTTTTTTTTATTTAGGTTGGTTACTAGTATCTTCATAGTTCATGTATTTTGCGCAACACGGTAGAATTAGTTTTTCTCCTGTTAACGAGTAAAATTCAATATTCACGAATGAGTAAGAGAGAAAGTAGATTATCATCAACAAACTTTGAAATTCGACTCAGTTATGATCCAATTTCGGTTATATCGGCTAAGCTGTATCTTTGGTACTTCTCTATTTAAGTAATGTTTGCACAACGTAAATAAGATTCGCTCGTGACATTGCTATCCTCAGTGAAAGTGAAGAAGAATTAAAAGATCTCAGGAACGCTATGGTCTAATGAGTACAGCATATGGACTGAGACTAAATCGAAGAAAGACGAAAGTAATGAAAAGTAGCTGAAACGAGAACAGCAGGAAACTTAACATCAGGACTGTTGGTCACGAAGCAGATGAAATTAAGGAATTCTGCTACCTACGCAGCAAAATAAATCATGACTGACGGAGGAAGGAGGACATAAAAAGCAGACTAGCACTGGCAAAAAGGGCATATCTGGCCAAGAGTAGTCTACTAGTATCATACACAGGCCTTGATCTGAGGAGGAAATGTTGGAGCACAGCATTGTATGGTATTTAGATACGGACTGTGGGGAAACCGGAACAGAAGAGAATAGAAGCATTGAAAATTAGATGGACTGATAAGGTAAGGAACGATGAGGTTCCCCGGAGAATCGGAGAGGAAAGGAAAATATGGAGAACACGTACAGCAAGGGACAGGGACAGGATGATAGGACATCAGGGGAGCCATGTAGCTGCGCGCAGTCCCGATCACGTAAAGTGAAGGAAGCAGTAATGCATGCAAACGTGAAGGAATATTGCATTGTTGTTCGGAATAGTACAGACACTGCAATATCGTACTCAGTAATTGTATGAAATACTGAAAATCAATTTTTTATTGCCCCCTGAACCGTTAGATATGCATTCTGCAAATGAGTCTGGGTACCATGCATTGAGTTCAGAGATAGTCGTTTTCAAATACGGGGTGTACATAAAGTCCGGGAACACTTTAAATTATTTACTGCGCAAGAACCAAACATTGTACAGATATCATACACGTCATTTTAAAGGGAAACGCTGAAAGTTTTTTTCATGTATACTGCCACAGTGTAGTTCGGTCATTTGCCGATAGTCAGCGCTAGTCGCAAACTGGCTAGTTCAGGTGCGGAGCGAGCTTTCTGTGTGTTGGAGTCCGACAAAAACAAGTGTGCTGCAGCTGTTCAACGGATGTTTAGAACCAAGTACGGTAAGAAGCCACCAACAATGAAGGCCGTTTACCGATGCCACAACAAATTCCTTACGACGGGTTTTTTGTGCCTTGTCACGTCGAAAACTCTACGGGTCATTCTTCTTCGCCGAGAGCACTGTCACTGGATATTCCTACCTGGACAGGTTACAGTAACGGCCGATGCCTCAAATGCAATCGGCCTGTCCATCTTTCATCGTGAAGTTCGTTGGTACCTGAACACGAAGCTGCCTCATCGATGGATCGGCCGTGCTACAGAAGGGGACACCTGTTTCATGAAATGGCCTCCACCGATCACCAGATCTCACAGTGGGGACACATTAAAGATTTGGTGTATGTACCGCCTCCATCACGTGATGTAGCAGAGCTCCGGGAGAGAATACGGAAAGCTGCCACAGTCGACGATGCCATGCTGGGACGGGTACGGCAAGAATTCGATTACCGTATTGACGTCTGCCGGGTCACTCATGGTTCACATATCGAATGTTTGTAAAATAAAAAAAAACTTCAAGAGTTCCTCTTAAAAATGCAATATGTGTATCATCTGTACAGTGTTTAGTTCTTGTGCAATAAATAATTGAAAGTGTTCCCGGACTTTATGTACACACTGTATACAAGGTGAGTCTTATTAACGTTTAAAAACCCCCGAGGATACAAATAATTTAGTATAAGACACATGGGGTTGAAAATGTCGGGAAATACAGCGAAAATTTGAGAAATGTTGAACATGTGACATCAGCAGATGACGTACGTCCCCGGACGTACAGCGGTTGGACTTGGGCGTGGAGGGATGAATGAGTGGTGCAATACCTGCATTCGGGCAAACAGTGCAAATTTCGAACACCTTTTGTAAATGTGAACTGTCATAAACGTAGAAGTTAAAGAATTATTGTCTTTGCTAAAACCAAGTAAAAGCTTTCCTTATTTTGTGTTTGCTTCGCTTTGGGCCTTTTTTTATGTTTACAGTTATTATTTAGTAAAGAACACGTTGGTCATTTGCTGGTAACCACGGATTTGGAAAGCTTGTACTAATCTACTTGTGACAAAATACGGTAGGCTTTTGTTGTACTGTAATTTGCAGTAAACTAAGAGAGACAGAGAAATAAATCTTGCCTCAGTGTAAACACACAGTTGGCTAACGAAATGAAAAAAATTCTGCCTGCTAGACTCCAAGAGTCGAACTCTGAGCTCCACGTGCTAAGGTCTCGCACGTGGGCCCGCAGCCACACCGACGTGAATACTTGACTTGGGTCGGGATGATCAGGTGCGACTGACCGATAGGTTGAACCACTGCACGTGCGGCGAGGTAAGTCTTCTGGTGACGTCACGTGTTCAGCATTTCTCATTCACTTGTGGGGTATTTCCCGACATTTGCGACCCCAGGTGCCTTATGTTAAATTACTTCTATCAGCGTCATCTACGTCGCTTCTGAGGGTTTTAAACGTTCATAGCAACCACCCTTGAGATAAACAATCCGATGGATAGAGCCAGCAACGCTTTGCAACTCCATGCTGATGACCCTCTAGTATACGGGAAGTCGTCGTCGTTGAGCGATTGTAGGACGACACGGGATGAATTAGGCAGAACTTCTATTTGGTGTGATGAATGGCTGCTTCTTGTAAATGTAGGAAAACGTATGTTAATGCTCATGTGTATTAAAAACGATCCTGAATGTTCGAATACAGCATTAATAGTGTTCTTTTTGACACACTGATGTCTAATAAATGTCAATGCGTGATGTTGAAAAATGCGTATGGAATGGAATGAGCGCGTAAGGTTAGTAGTAGGGAAGGCTAATGATTGACTTCGGTTTATTGGGAGAATGTTATGGAAGTGTGGTTCATCTGTAAAGGAGACTGCGTACAGGACATTAGTGCCATCTGTTGGTGAGCGCTGAGTGTTTGGAATCGAAAAGGGAAAACATGGAAGCAATTCAAAGGTTCGCTGCTAGACTTATTGCCGGTAGGTTCGATCATCACGGGACTATTGCCGATGTACTCCGTGAACTCAAATGGGAATCCTTGGCGGAACGCGAGTTGTTGTTGTTGTTGTTTTTTTTTTCTCCGCGAAACGTGATAGAGAAAGTTTAAAGAATTGACATTTGCGGGTGACTGTAGCATAATTCTACTGCCAACATCATATACGTCTAGTAAGAACCGTAAGGGGAAGACAAGAGAAACTGGGTCTCGTGCGAAGGTATGTACACCGTATCTTTTCCCCTCTGCATTTGCGAGCGCAGCAGGAGAGGGCATGACCAGCTGTCTAACAAGGTACCGTCTGTCAGGTACGCAGATGTTGATGGTGAACAGTTGAGAAAGCCGTCGGATGCCCTACGTAGAAGGACTCTGTGAAAAGAGAAAGTGATAGTCTGGGAACACAAGTACCCCGTGTGGAGCCTACCTCTCGGATGCGACGAAACGAACGGCGGGCGGGGACAATAACGGTGTAGCGTAGCCGTTTTACGAGGCGGCCGGGCGGCGTTAACAGCGCGCCGCTCACACCGTTGCTCGTAACCCGGCACGTGGCGCCGCGCGGGGGCCGCGCACGTGGCGCCGGCCGAAATAGCCGCCTAAATAACTGAGAGCCTCTACTGGCCTAGCCTGCCGGCCTCGTGAAAAGTTTACCCTCTGCCGCGCCGCGCCGCGCGGGTTGCGGGCAGGGAGGAGCAACCAGACAGCCGCGCCGCCGCGACAAATGAGGCACGATAGTTGTCAGTACTTCTGCCTTTAACCCGATGCCTGAACATTTACACCACCACCACCACTACCAGCAGCGTTGTCTTCAAATATTATAAGTATCGGCATTTTCCGCCTCAAAATTGTTGACGCCGTCTCCTCCAGGGAAGTTCAGCATTTCTCTTTCCTGTTGCGCTACGTACACGGTCCAATCACGTCAATGTGACCACTGCCTACGTTCGACGCCAACCTGCAAGAGCCCCCCCCCCCCACAGACGGCAGATGGCAGCACCAGCAGTGGAGTGTATATAAAGCGTGTCGTGGGGACGCGGAAGACAGTGCAAAATGGCTCCGAGCACTATGGGACTCAACATCTTAGGTCATAAGTCCCCTAGAATTTAGAACTAGTTAAACCTAACTAACCTAAGGACATCACACACACCCATGCCCGAGGCAGGATTCGAACCTGCGACCGTAGCAGTCCCGCGGTTCCGGACTGCAGCGCCAGAACCGCTAGACCACCGCGGCCGGCGAAGACAGTGCAGTTGTTGTCGGAATGCGGAAACGGAGCGATTTATCTGAGTTCAAAAGAGCAGGATCATTGGCTTCCGAACCAAAGGCGAAAACATTTCCGGAATGTCTGAGTGTGTAAATGTTCGCGTGCCGCCGTGGTTAAAGTACATCGTTCATGGCAAAATGGCGCTATCCAAAACCGTTGACCAGGCAAGTGTGATGCACCACAGACCATCGATGACGGCGTGAACGCTGCAGAGATGCGCACAGGAGAACGAATCAAAGGGCTAACAACAGTGTTATCGGCGACAAAGGCTGGACTTTCCACTCCAATATCGCAACTGGACGTCCACTGGCATTTCCAGATAAATCACGTTTTATGCTCCATCGGACGGATGGCCGTTTGCATGTACGCCGTGAAATATCTGACAGCAAACACGCTGCAACAATCTAGGGCGCTTTATCGTCTGGGGAATGTTGTCGTGACATTCCTAGGGTGACCTTGTTATTCTGGAAGACACAAGTATAATTATATCCATGCAAACCATGTCCAGTTTGGTTATACTCAGCACGACGGCACCTACCAGCAGGACAATGCAACATGTCACAGCTAGCTGTACACGTCCGTGGTTAGAAGAGCACTGGGAAGTGTTCATTGTACTGCCTGGCCCACGTACTCCCCGGATTTAAACCCAATCGAGAATAGCTCTGACCACCTCGATCGGGCTGCTCGCGCCGTGGATCCTGAACCGAGAAACCTGGCGCAGCTGGCCACGGCATTGGAGTTGATGGTTCCACGTCCCTGTCGGTGTCTTCCAGAACCTCACTGACATTCTTCCTGCACGTCTCGCGGTGGTCCGCGCCGCAAAAGGTGATTATACAGGCTTTTGATAAATGGCGAGATTAATGTGACTCGACAGTGCGGTACTGCAGATTTATAATCGGGCCCGTGAAACAGCTTCCGAGACAGTCGACGGCTATGTTGCCACTGCTGCTAACGCGGTTGTTCGTTGATACGCCGCGTCGGTCGCACGAATAGGCGCCTCACAGTGGAAAACTGTCGATCCCTTGCAGTGCTGTACTACTGAAGCTCGGAAAAACGCTAATGAGCTTGGAGAAGGGGGGGGGGCAGGGTTGTAACATGCTCTTCGTAATTAAATGAACATGTTCCGAAATATATGTCAAGATAAAATAAAGATCATCATGCCCTTGTATTTTAATACATATTTTTATGCATAATGCACTCTTATCTGCAACTTGGGGAAGAGAGTAGACTCCATAGTCTTCAAAAAGGGTGTAAAGCGCAGGTAATGTATTTTCATTTTATTTTAGATCATTTTTTGCGACTGTCGGGCTCGAGAATGGGGGCCTTACACAGAGAACACTCTTCGTTATGAACTGTACCTGACCACGTGCCTAATACGAACACACTTTTCAAATATTAAAGTTATTAGTTGAAAAATCTAAAATGTCGCTTTGAAATAATAGAAAGACATGTCTGATTACTTTGTTTTATTGTCCCCTTATAACGTAACACATTTCCCTAATAATTCTTATGCTCATAGTGTCTCATGCTACGATTAGGTTTGTTTCACATTCGCGCTCAAGAAACCATTGCTGCGTTACATTTCTACATTAATTAAACAGGTGGTCACTGAAAAACGAAAGCGTTTCCATTTATGTTCCTCCACGACAATTACAGATTCACAAAGACACTATTTCAAGCATAAATCTCATAATTACTCCCGCGTGCCTTTCCGCCAAATAACAGAATTTTTCCCGTGAACCGGTGTAATGCTTTCAGCTGTTAATTATACTTTCTACCAGTTTCGTGATACTGCTTATCCGGGACGCGGCTGTGCGCTACCGCTCCGCGCGAAACCCCGACGACGACTTGTTTGCACACACCAAATCGGTGCGTGAGCCGTACTGCTGGGGCTTTCTAACTATTTACAGCAACACAGTGCTTTCTCAGAGAAAAGGCTCGCTCGGCCTCGGAAGTTCCCGAAGCCAGAGATAAGTAAGAAGTACAGTATCGATACGTTAATCATTGGAGATAGCAGTACTTCTCACAAGGGTGTCGTCATTATCCACATCTCCAATGTCATTGTCACTATCTTCACTGCTGCTGCAATCATCCCCTAATCTTATTATTAACACCTCCACTCTTTGTTCCAGTGCACCTCCTTGTTGTCATGCCTCTTCCAACATTCACCGTGTATGTTTGATAATTGTTCCATGCAGTAGTAGTAGTAGGAGGAGGAGTAGGAAGAGGAGTAATCGTCATCGTTTCTCCTTATACGGCGTCATGCTGAGTTGGTACATACATGGTATTTCTCCACTTCTCGCTGTCTCTCAGACATTCTTCTTCTATAACAAATGTCTGAGGCGTCACGCATTAAAAATTCGACGTCTTTTAATTTGAAACTTGTATTTCGGTCTGCAACACGCTATTTCGCCTGAGCCCACACGAGTTCTGTTGGATTGAAATGACAGTGAGATGGTGGAAGGCACAAGATTTTATGACCATTTTGTTCAGAAATTTTGTCAGTTTCATAAATATTACGTGATTCATACTGCTTTCAGTATTTCCAGCAGTTCTGACGTTTTCAATCTAAGTCGTCCTTCTTTAGCCAGTCCACTGTGTCACACTCCCTGCTGCTGCTTGTACTGACTCTGTTTAATTGAACCGAGTGATATGATGCATTGCCGAATATTATGGCGCAGTTATTTTCTACGTTTGGAAATAAAGTTTGCGCGAACCAGTCTTTAAATTTCGTTGCCTTCAGTTTCTCGTGCTAGTCCCTAGATTTCTTTGATGTAAACAACAACAAAGCACTTGGAACTAATCTACCAATTATTCCAGAATGTAAAAGTCGGTGCCGATTGACATTTCCAGCTGGAGCCTTCATTGTTCCTCGTGCAGTGTCAGCAGTCCATGCAGCCGTTCTGGTATGAGCAGCTCCTACGCACATTCGTCCAACCAAACGGTTTCGTGAAGTTTGCACTGAGATTCGTCCCTTAAATAATGGCATCACCAAGTAACGTTACGCTCTCGTTTATGCAGAACTCTTCTTCCAGAAAATTTTGTTCATCCATGCCGTATCTTCTTTTGTACCGCCGAAAGGCTTATTTTCACTCCAAAAAGCAAAGTACCATCTCATAGTCAGAGAATCAGTTTTCCCCGCACTTAAGTCACGTTTCGCAGAATTGCATCCTCAGGAAAAATTATTCATGTGGTCGTTTTAGCAGCATGCACTGTGGTTTCATCTCGAGTCGAAAGAGCAGCAGTTAGTTCCCGTATACCTTCAGCACACTTCTCCCTCGTTATTTTCTCCAGAGAACATCCAAGTTTCAGATATACAGCTCCTCATCCGATGAATTCCGAAAACGGTATTACAGGCTTTCCGTTATCCCTCTCTTTATCAAAATACCATCGTACATTGTATACGAGCTGAAGAGATTGGCTCTTTCGGGTTGAAGAAAACACCGTATCACATACTTTCGAAACTGACACTGCAGACCGCATCGCCAACACGAATCGAATCGGTAACTCACGATCAGTATATGACAGACGCTTTGCGGCCACAGCACTATCCACGACCGTGAGTTGTCGGGCAACGTTAACGAACCCCAGCGTTAGGATTGGTGCCAGCGACCCCACTTCACACAATACGCTCCACGTGCGTGAAGTGCCAGGCGCTTTCTCCAGCAGCTTTGCTTGTCCTATTATTAAACACACGTTGGACATGAGTTTTTCGATTAACTGTCTCTTTTTTCAATTACATTTGTCACTCATTCTATAGTTAGTTTGACTGTTGGTGATTTCCTTTATGGTCCAGTAATGAATAGCCCTCCGCAAGGCAGAGGAACTTCATCTCTGATGACTCGGCTTGTCGTAGTTTATCAGATGTTAGAATCCAACATAAGCTACCATACAGCAGCAAAAGTAAGGCTATTACTTTCTAAAATTTAATTAATGTTCCTTTCTGTACATAATGTTTTAATGTATGTTGCATGATTCCACGGAAATGTCTAGATCTGGCCAATTTTAGCTCTACATTATCGACATGGAAAATCTGAAGTTTCATACTTGCGATATTTTTTATGATACTGTCGAATACCTGGTGACTATACCGATAACATAGGTGTCGAAAATACACTCCTGGAAATGGAAAAAAGAACACATTGACACCGGTGTGTCAGACCCACAATACTTGCTCCGGACACTGCGAGAGGGCTGTACAAGCAATGATCACACGCACGGCACAGCGGACACACCAGGAACCGCGGTGTTGGCCGTCGAATGGCGCTAGCTGCGCAGCATTTGTGCACCGCCGCCGTCAGTGTCAGCCAGTTTGCCGTGGCATACGGAGCTCCATCGCAGTCTTTAACACTGGTAGCATGCCGCGACAGCGTGGACGTGAACCGTATGTGCAGTTGACGGACTTTGAGCGAGGGCGTATAGTGGGCATGCGGGAGGCCGGGTGGACGTACCGCCGAATTACTCAACACGTGGGGCGTGAGGTCTCCACAGTACATCGATGTTGTCGCCAGTGGTCGTCGGAAGGTGCACGTGCCCGTCGACCTGGGACCGGACCGCAGCGACGCACGGATGCACGCCAAGACCGTAGGATAATACGCAGTGCCGTAGGGGACCGCACCGCCACTTCCCAGCAAATTAGGGACACTGTTGCTCCTGGGGTATCGGCGAGGACCATTCGCAACCGTCTCCATGAAGCTGGGCTACGGTCCCGCACACCGTTAGGCCGTCTTCCGCTCACGCCCCAACATCGTGCAGCCCGCCTCCAGTGGTGTCGCGACAGGCGTGAATGGAGGGACGAATGGAGACGTGTCGTCTTCAGCGATGAGAGTCGCTTCTGCCTTGGTGCCAATGATGGTCGTATGCGTGTTTGGCGCCGTGCAGGTGAGCGCCACAATCAGGACTGCATACGACCGAGGCACACAGGGCCAACACCCGGCATCATGGTGTGGGGAGCGATCTCCTACACTGGCCGTACACCACTGGTGATCGTCGAGGGGACACTGAATAGTGCACGGTACATCCAAACCGTCATCGAACCCATCGTTCTACCATTCCTAGACCGGCAAGGGAACTTGCTGTTCCAACAGGACAATGCACGTCCGCATGTATTCCGTGCCACCCAACGTGCTCTAGAAGGTGTAAGTCAATTACCCTGGCCAGCAAGATCTCCGGATCTGTCCCCCATTGAGCATGTTTGGGACTGGATGAAGCGTCGTCTCACGCGGTCTGCACGTCCAGCACGAACGCTGGTCCAACTGAGGCGCCAGGTGGAAATGGCATGGCAAGCCGTTCCACAGGACTACATCCAGCATCTCTACGATCGTCTCCATGGGAGAATAGCAGCCTGCATTGCTGCGAAAGGTGGATATACACTGTACTAGTGCCGACATTGTGCATGCTCTGTTGCCTGTGTCTATGTGCCTGTGGTTCTGTCAGTGTGATCATGTGATGTATCTGACCCCAGGAATGTGTCAATAAAGTTTCCCCTTCCTGGGACAATGAATTCACGGTGTTCTTATTTCAATTTCGAGGAGTGTAACTCCATACGTTCTCACATCAGTGATAGTGGAGCCAAATAGAACAGCTGAGCAGAAGATAACTACCATTCAGCCTGAAGAACAGAATGTGAATACCTCTGGTAGAACTTGACTAATTCTTGGCCGCGTGCTAGATACAGGGGGTGCACAAAATAATGTGAACACCGCGCAATATAGTACACCTTGTTGCAAGTTGGCACCTCTACGTATGTGAAGGTACTGTGGTACGGCTGCAGTGCACAGTTGACGTACCAAGTCGTGCAGGTTATCTTTCAGTGTATTTTAAATTTTGTTCTGCGACGATTAACACAAGCGATCGATGAAATGTGAGATCTCGCAGATTTCAAAAAAGGGCAACTCGTTGGTGCGCGGTCAGCGGGTGCATCTGTGACGATAACGGCTGAACTGCTTAACGTTTCACGATTGACAGTGTAATGTAATGGCAACATATACAAAATGCGGTAACACACCGTAGGAGAAGAGGAATGTTGGGCGAAAGGCGAAGTTTACTGACAGAGATCGACGAACATCAGAAAGAATTGTGCCAGGCAACACACAACTACCGCGGCAAAAGTGACTGAAAAGCTCCACACTCACTTGAGTAATACTGCGGCGACGAAAACAGTACGATAGGAGATTCACAAGGCTAAAATTCATGGAGGAGCTGCAACTGCGAAACCCTTAATAACGGAAGCTAACGCAAATCTGCGAAAGAAGTGGTGATACGATCATAAAACCCGGACGCTTCATGACTTGAAGAATGTGAAATGCTCCGATAGATCATCGTTTACTTTTTCTACAAACGGACGGCTTTATGTGCAGAGAATACCAAAAGAAGCGTATAATCCGGCCTGCCAGCTTCCTGCAGTTAGCCACGGGGGAGTTTCCGTTATGATTTTGGCGGCTGTATCGTGGCATCTTGCTGGTCCTATTATTACCCTCACTGGCCGGATTACTGCGAGTGAATATCTCGACATCCTGGACTGAAATGCTTACTGTGACTAGCGTATTGCTGCTGAACACTGCCATATTTCAAGATGATAACGCGCTCATTTACACATAGCCAAAAATGTTGAGGCGTGATTTGCGGAGTATCACAATATCATCAAACATCTTCCCTGCCAGAACAATCGCCAGACCTCAACATTATTGAACACTTATGGGAAGTTATACAAGAGTGTTAGGTGCAGATATCAAGCTCCAACATCGCGAAGAATTGTAGCTGTTCTCCTTATTAATAAATACATATACATATATGTCCAGTGTTCATAATATTTTGTCCACCCTCTGTAATTTGATGCCACGGAAGATACAGGGGTTGGGAGGCATCCACCATTGTTCAGAAATGACAGGAATCTACTATGAAACCAGAGGTACCGCAGCTTAAAATGAAGCCGAACCTTTGCTGAGAAATAAATTAATAGAGCTGTACGAAAGGCTTTCAGTGTATTCTAAAGCAAGGTTTGATCTGCTGGGTTTTCAAAAGCCTAGAACGTTTAGTCCTGCGTAAAATCCGTTAATGGAACAAAGTTCTCGCCTGTGCAGATATTCGTTGACTGTGACGACACCGAAGTCGAAGATGATAAAGACCGATATATTAAATTTTGTCTTTCCAAACAGCTTCATCGGAGGAGGTCACAACGCTGTTCCCATATCGCATGGTTGTGAAATAAATGAGCCCCGAATTGAAAAACAGCTCTCAGATCGATCGATAGAGGAAAGGTCAAAGGACCTGACTTGGTGCCCAGTAGACTGTATACAGAATACGCTGAGGAGGTCGCTGGAACAACAGGGCGCACCATTCGACTGGGAAAAGGAGGACGAAATCTTTACGAAATGGAGAGAAATGATTCAAAAATAATTGTACGATTCGTTTTAAGTGTGTTCAATTAGTGCGCCACGAAAACTGTCAGCAAATTGAGCTGAGAGGCTTAAAGAAAGAGACTACGTGCATCCCGGAGAGCCTTAAAAGTTTCTTAGAATACGCGTTCCGAAATGAGTCGAAAAATTTAATACTTGCTCCAGTGGCCATGGTGCTAGACTTACACACATTCACGTCCGTACGAGAGTGAAATACTCTAAAGCTTAAGAATAATTCCAGTTCCCAAGCAAGTAGGTGCTTACAGGTGTGAATATTTCTGAACTATGAGTTTAGTAAATCATAGTTACAAACTACTTAAATTATTTAAAGAAGAGTGGAGAAAGTGGTACAAGTCGACTTAGAGGAAGATTAGTTTGGGTTCAGGAGAAATGTAGGAGCATGCAAGGTAATACCGAACATGCGAATTATCTGAAATTCTAAAGGTAACAGGAATAAAATACAAACAGCTAAAGGTTATTTACAACTTGTACGGAAACTGGACTGTAGTTATGAGTCGAAGGACAAGAAAGGGAAGAAGTGCTTGAAAAGGGAGCGAGAGAGGGTTGCAGCCTATCCTCTGCTTTATTCAGTATCTACATTGAGTAAGCAGTAAAGGATGTGTTCGGAAAAGGATATGAAGTTAGGAGGAAATAAAAACGAAGTAGCTTGCCCATAGTATTGTATTTTTTCTAGAGAGAGTAAAAAACTTCGAAGAGCAGTTGAGCGGAATGGACAGGGTCTAAAGAGATTTTATGTTGCGCATCAACAAAAGTAAAACAAGGGTAATCAAATGTAGTCGAATTAAATCAGGTGAGGCTGAAGAAGTATGATACGGAACACTAAAAGAAGTAGAGGAGTTCTGCTATTTGGACGTCAAAATAAGTAGTAATGGCCCAAGCAGAGAGGGTGCTGTATAAAATGCAAACCGGCTATAGCAAGAAAAGCTTCTCTGAAACAGAGGTATGTGCCAACATCTAACATAAATTTAAATATAAACGAAAAGGACAAAACTTTGTATGTTCCACTGGATTAATTTACTTTGTAATACAGTTTTCGGCTCACTATGCCATCATCAGAATTCAACTATCGTCGTTAAAGAATTGATACATTTTCCCCTCTCAAACATCCTAGAAAGCTTGTAACATCACGGAATCACCGTACAGATACATAAATTTATAGGCACCGGTGCCTGTAACTTCGAAGCTCCGTAGCGCCGTTGGATGACGTTTTCTCACATTGGTTCGTATGTAAACTCGATCTACTAAGTCCCTTCTACAACCTCTTTAAGTGTTAACATGAATTGTGGAACACCCTATATAATGATTTAAATTAGATTAACAATTTCAATAAAATAAAATCGGTATTTGACAAGAATACTAAAGAACAACTTGAAGTAATATTTCATATAGAGAAGTTAATACAGAAACAAAGTTAGATGGAATTGACAATTGCAACAGTAGAATATATGGAGTACATATGCAGTCACAATAAAATAAATAATATAGTAAAATTGAGGAATAGAAAGGAACAGACAGAGTGGGAAGAATTGGAGGTTTGGGTGAAGTTTAGAATTGGGAAAGTATAGAGCTGTGTTTGGTCACTTAATATTAAATATTGATTTCCAGTGCTTTCAAAAGGTTCAGCTTGTGTCCCTCGTTTGCTAAGTGGAGGACGTGGGACTGTGGCTGGTAGTTGTGGCGCGCTCTCTCTCTCTCTCTCTCTCTCTCTCTCTCTCTCTCTCTCTGTACATTCTCAGAAAATGTGGAGTCATAATCCTGCAACCTCCGGCTGCTTCCATGTTCAATCGTCATAGTTGTCATGTTTCATCGTTATCGACTAATACACGAGGGCGTGATGAAAATTAATTTCTCCGAAATTTTCATGTGGAAACTCTTAAAGCTTTCTAAATGAAATAAACGTTACTAACATTCTGCATCTTTATTACTCATGTCCTCGTATTTGGAGCCCTCTGCCGCTAGGGGACTGCGAATGGTTACGTTAACTGGTAGTGTGTAGCTTAATTACGTCGGTGCGTGAGATAAACACAGTGGTGCCATCGAGTTTCAAATAGGAAGAGTTCGACTTTCCTTCAGCACGTCAGTGCCACATCACACTAAGGATTCTTTAAATCGTAATACTGCGGAAAAGATGCAATTACAGAGACGAAAAAAAGCAAAAAAGCTCACTCATTCGCATCTACACGTCACCTGTGCTCTTAAAACTTGCGGTATTTTGCAAAAGTTTAAGTTTTTACTGTTGTGTTTAGAATTTTTCAACTCGACATCATCCAAATGTAACAGCTCAAATGTCATTTACTCGTATTACAATCGAAGATATTGTTTAAACATTATTCTAATTTGTTAGTGTCGTTAGTTGGCGCATTTCCTTCAAAGCTGACGAAAAGTGAAAAGAAATTAATTTAAAAAGATAGGATAAAACTATGAATACATTTTTGTTTTTTCTCGTTTATTTCACTGGTATAATTTCAAATATTTAAGAATAAATACCTGTCTTACGATGTTTTTCCTAGATAACAGCTTAGTTTATCACAACGTCACAAAATGAAACAGACTGTAACATGTTGATAGCAAAAGATAATTTGAAATGATAACTAGAAGAGCCATTACAATACGAGTGATACAAGATGAACAAGTGTCGACTGACAGAACAATAGTGTGGAGGAAAGGTGGGGGCCTCCGACTTTCTTGAGATTATCCAGTGATCACGTATGTGAAGTTCAGCTTCAGATTTTCTCAGTACGAGGTGCATTCATGTTCTAAGGCCCCTGATTTTTTTTTCTCCAGACTGGAAAGAGATAGAAACATGTGCATTGTTTTAAAATGAGGCCGCGTTCATTGTCAATACGTCCCAGAGATGGCAGCACCGTACGGCAGATGGAATTTTACTGCCAGCGGCGAGAATGAGAACTGTTTTAAATACTTAAAATGGCGACGATTTCCTTACTTGAACAGCGTGCAGTCATTCGTTTTCTGAATTTGCGTGGTGTGAAACCAACTGAAATTCATCGACAGTTGAAGGAGACGTGGTGACGGAGTTATGGATGTGTCGAAAGTGCATTCGTGGGTGCGATAGTTCAATGAAGGCAGAACATTGTGTGACAACAAACCGAAACAACCTCGGGCTCGCGCAATCCGGTCTGACGACATGATCGAGAAAGTGGAGAGAATTGTTGTGGGGGGATCGCCGAATGACTGTTGAACAGATCGCCTCCAGAGTTGGCATTTCTGTGGGTTCTGTGCACACAATCCTGCTGCGTGACGACCTGAAAATGCGAGAAGTGTCATCCAGGTGGGTGCCACGAATGCTGACGGACGACCACATGGCTGCCCGTGTGGCATGTTGCCAAGCAATGTTGACGCGCAACGACAGCATGAATGGGACTTTCTTTTCGTCGGTTGTGACAATGGATGAGACATGGATGCCAGTTTTCAATCCAGAAACAAAGCGCCAGTCAGCTCAATGGAAGCACACAGATTCACTGCCACCAAAAAAATTTCGGGTAACCGCCAGTGCTGAAAAAATGATGGTGTCCATGTTCTGGGACAGCGAGGGCGTAATCCTTACCCATTGCGTTCCAAAGGGCACTACGGTAACAGGTGCATCCTATGAAAATGTTTTCAAGAACAAATTCCTTCCTGCACTGCAACAAAAACGTCCGGGAAGGGCTGCACGTGTGCTGTTTCACCAAGACAACGCACCCACACACCGAGCTAACGTTACGCAACAGTTTCTTCGTGATAACAACTTTGAAGTGATTCCTCATGCTCCCTGCTCACCTGACCTGGCTCCTAGTGACTTTTGGCTTTTTCCAAAAATGAAAGACACTCTCCGTGGCCGCACATTCACCAGCCGTGCTGCTATTGCCTCAGCGATTTTGCAGTGGTCAAAACAGACTCCTAAAGAAGCCTTCGCCGCTGCCATGGAATCATGGCGTCAGCGTTGTGAAAAATGTGTACGTCTGCAGGGCGATTACGTCGTGAAGTAACGCCAGTTTCATCGATTTTTGGTGAGTAGTTAATTAGAAAAAAAATCGGAGGCCGTAGAACTTGAATGCACCTCGTATTTTGTAGAACTTGACAGCGATGCGTCAGCGATTTAAAACACTGACCGACTGAATCAATCTCTCTTTCTACATCGTCATCGGTTCGAATCATAGTCGAATAGAGGTATTTCTGCCGGCCGTGGTGGCCGTGCGGTTCTAGGCGCTCCAGTCCGGAGCCGCGCTGCTGCTGCGGTCGCAGATACGAATCCTGCCTCGGGCGTGGGTGTGTGTGATGTCCTTAGGTTAGTTA
Source organism: Schistocerca cancellata (assembly GCF_023864275.1). Lineage (NCBI taxonomy): Eukaryota > Metazoa > Arthropoda > Insecta > Orthoptera > Acrididae > Schistocerca > Schistocerca cancellata. The sequence goes on from NC_064628.1 coordinate 574,665,481, forward strand.
GGTTTAAGCAGTTCTAAGTTCTAGGGGACTGATGACCACAGCAGTTGAGTCCCATAGTGCTCAGAGCCATTTGAACCAGAGGTATTTCCTACACGTTGTGGCAAGTTAAATATAAGGTTCTCCATTAGGAGGCTATACAGTAGTACAGAATCAGTAAGCCACTCAGGCAACATTGCCGTGAGCATTGAGACAATCATCCCATGGTCGCACCAGGTTGATTTGATAAATCACCAGTCCTCTGCATATGGTAGTCGGTAAGTACCTGTTGCATGTCCTCGTCCGACAGGAATCGTCGACACATCAAGGCGTTTTTAAGGGACCGAAGGCGTGGTGATCGCATGGAGAGAGCTCAAGACTACAGGGCAGGTGCTCCAGTGTCTCCCACTCGATTTCACGTAACTTCTGCATTTCGACATTTTCCATATAGGGACGTTCTTTAGCATGAAGCAGCAACACTGCTTGTCGCACTCAGTTCCACAAGAGTCTTTTTAGACAGAAATGCTGCCTCACACACTCTCTGCATACCCCCAGGGGGTCCACAACTCTTTTGTGGATACGTGCGTAGCGAGCACGGGACCCCGAGCTAATGTGGCCCTCCTTCCTTTCCGGGCTGCATACTTTCCTTTTCCGCATCCTTCCCTCTCCCCCATCTTCGCCCCTCCTCCCCTCACCTCTGGCTCTTTCCTTCCCTTTCTCCCCCTCTGGGAGTATGGTTTGTGCCTACGTCCGGAGACGGACGCTCGTAACTGTACCGCATTCTTCGCCTTCTCTGCCTGTATGTCTTCATCCTTCCTTTGTCCTTCTGTTTTCCTTACCTCTTCTCTTTACCCTTTTCTCCGCTGCGGCGTTCTCTTCTCTTTCCTTTCCCTTTCTTTGTTTTTCCCTTTCTCTTTCTTCCTCCCTGTGCGTGTCTGAAGGCCGACCCACGCATTTTTGTGCGTAGCCGGTGACTGGGTAACGCGTAATTCCCCGCCCCGGGTCGACAAGTAGGACACGTACGTACCCCCTGGTAACGGCCAGGCCCAGGAAGGTGTGATTACCCGAGCTGATACCTTCCGAAAGTGCCGATTGGTTCCTCCGTCCGTTTGTCGGGAGGTGTGATCTGAAGTGTGAACAATCACCAAAGGCGGGAGTGCCCTTAGAGAGGGCCCCCACAAGGGAGGAGCGCGCCATCGTAGACGCCGGTAATCATGGGGGATTCTTCCGCAATGATTTCCTCACCTTCCACTATGTCTGCTCACAAGCGTAAGTTCACTGAGTCTCAGACACAGAGAGTTCTTCCATCGTTACCACAGTTCCTTGTTGTTTCTCGGTCTGATGAAGGTCATGACTTCTCCATGGTCAACCCTTTCATTATTCAGAAAGGTGTCGACGCAATTGCTGGTCTCACAAAGTTTTTGGAATTGTCCTTAGAACCAGCAATGCTGTTATCCAGTCCCTTGCTGAATTATTAACACTAACAGTCTCTACTTCTCACATATTGTCCATATACCATGACCAACAGAAACGTGTGCAGTGAAATGGAACTTACAAGTTAATAATATGATGAACTGGTGTCAATTAAAATTTTATAACAATAGAATAAAATTACAAAGCTACAAAATACATCATTAAAGAACATAACAATACAGATAACATTTGTAGTACAGGCTTTACAAAAGAATCGAAATAACATATACATCAGTGTTACAGGAATTATGACACAAGTACATACATAAAAGATCAGAATAACTTTCGAAACATCAACTTCAAACATGAGCATTAAAACAAAACAGAATAAATAACGTCTAAGCATCTTTACAACGTAAATAACATATTAACAGAAAAATTCTACAACATAAATCTTATTAGCTAAACACATACAAACAGGAAAAACATAAATTCACATAGTGTAATAACACCAAAATATAGGACAGGGTTTGTCGTCAGTGTAACATTTGGTACTGCAGTCCAACCCAAAACTTCGTTCCATAGATTTTTTGTCTTATTTCAACATTTGTTTCCACCAAAAAAATCCTATCCAGGCTTGTTTTCTGTATTAATATGTTCACATTTTTCTTACGTCATTATTTATTTTCCATTATCTTACCTCATCATTTATTTCCAAGAAAATCCTACCTATACCTGCTTGCTGTACTTTTTTTTTATACCTTCTCAATGCATTTCTCCCAATTCATCACAACTCATTCTCTTATATAGTCTACCCCCTCTTAAGCTAACTTAAATCTACTGAGCTCAGATGCATAAACTAAGGGACCAGGCAATGCAGCAGCACAAAACAATTAACACAAACAGCAATGACAAAAAAATGGAAATTGGCAAAACAATTGCAATATTACAACTAATATAAGGCACTGTGCAGCAAACAAGAAAAATAAATCCGTAGTAAAACTGGCTTAACAGCGTAATACAAAGTCAAATTCAGTAACATTATGCCTGGCAAACAGCAGCAGCAAATGCAATTACTTATACCTAAACATGACAAAGCTCAAGCAGAAAAAATATTACAGTAAAGACAACAATGCAGACAAGGGAAATGTATATTCACATCTTAATGTCTATGTAATTAAAGTGGTGCACCACAAGAAGTTATTCTACCAAAATAATTACCAAGTAGTTGAAAAGAAAATTCCGTATGCAATTCCTGTGAAGGGAAATGTCTTTTTATGCTCCTTCGTTTTTTTGAATAGATCATAAAATTATTTACTGGATCTGTAGGCATAAAATATTTATATTAGTACATCTATTAAATTTTATTTTAACCAATGCTGCAGCAGCTAGAAACTTAATATTAAACAAAATGAGTAAATAAATACATAAAGCAAGCCATATGGCATTTCTCTCAACTAGCAAGACAATAGCTGTGAAATGTTTCTCATCGTTTCATTAGGCATTTTAGTAAATATCATAAATTAAGAGCTCCACAGTATAATCATATGTTTTCAAGTTTGAGCGTGTCGTATTTGCGATGCTTTCTACAAAGGAATGTCAATAGCGAGGATAATGGCCTCCCTTTTTTTTTTCTACCTGTGCCTCTGAAAAGGCACACACTAAAGGCTTGTACTCCAGGCGTCTGACACAGCTGGGTGCCCACGACGCATTACGTGCAGGTGGTCACTTAACTTTCTTACGGAAATATTTACGACAGCAGTTTCCGCTACAGTGACAGTCTCATATAAAAATATTTCGCAGGTCAAGAATTTGCATTACAAAGCTGTAGAAACGAAATGCTATTGATATAACAGTGTCCAAAAAATGTTCGTCGGCATTGTAATACATTCACGTATTTACATACATTTCATAACTCTTAAAGTATGATTCTGGTTTCACAAACCAGAGTCCCTAACCACTACTCAGTATTCCTTACCTTATTCGTCGACACTTCTTCAATATTTCATCATAACAGATACGTAGCATAATGAAATAACTCATATAGCATCAGCTTATTGATCATAAACATGCCTCAGCAGCATAATAAACATCGTCGTCGTAATAATAACATCATAACACCTCAGTCAAATCTCAAAAACGTCGTAGCTTTCTGCAACAATTTCAAAACCTAAAGAAAATTCTCTGCTCATTTCAGTAGTGTCATCTACCTCAAACGTACTTTAAAATCATGCTCCTTACCAAATACATCATTCAAAGCTCTCATAGTATCACAATGGTTATGAAAAAATATGAACAGTTCACAAAGTACAGACAAAATAAAATTTCATAAGTGTGAAGTTACCCAACTGTGTAATTGCGTAAACATGTGTCACTGATGTAGTAAAAAAAATGTTTATCTCTCAGTTAAATGATCAGATAGCTGTGTAATTTGTGTGTTAGAGAAATATGGTACCGATGTGTAAAGTTGTGTAAGCAAATACCATATTAGCTAGGGCTCCTTGTGCTTGCCACACACATGCTACACAAAGTAGGCGTGTACCCCCCTGAGGATTAATGTAATTATACCCTCAGGTGTTACAGATTACAACAATGGAATGAAATGTATTACGGAAAACCTTTGTATCATTGTACTTCAAATATCTTTAAAAATAAATGATTTAAGTACAAAATTAATCATTCAAATACGTGTCCTGTAGCGCTAAATGTGCGTCTTGCTGTAAGATAATCTTTGTGGAAGTGTCATAGTTATTGTCCTCCAAAAGCTAAGTTCTGCAGAAGCCAATGTACTTACCTCATGATAAACAAAAGTGAAATGCTTTGCGTATAGATATCGTAGTTATTACGCTTATTGCCGTGATGAAGAAAATACTGTGCTGTAACGTATTGTTGTGCTACGGAAAAGGCTGTCTCATTGTAGCTATACCACAAAAGTTACTACTAAAACATGTTTTACTTCCCAGAATAATTCAGAAAAACTGTGCAGATATAAAACAGAAACACCGCAAAAGCAACATTGTAAATTGTCACTCATTAGTAGCGTCATGATAAAATCGTGTAGCTGTCACATAAACTAACCACTGTGTCATCTGGTATCTCACAGAAAGTACTTTAAATCCAGAATGTATTTTCAAGTAAACCAAAATGTTGCATTAAAATCTCATTAGCAGTACTGGTAAATGTTCTAAGTATGTGAGCCTTATAGTCGTTATGTAATCGTGCAACTAACAAGCAAGAATGTACACACACAATTACACTGTGTCGTCTGTTCGCAATAACAATGCATTCGTAATTTCTGTTTAAATAAGTTCTCTTGGTTCTTGACTGGATATTTAACTTCAAACATTGTTGCATGGTAACAGTTTCTAATTCTGACAATGCATACTAGAAGCGTTAAGTGTGGTGCAATCCTTTACTCTTCACCGTTCTCAGAGTTTGAACTTGAATGCAATTATCATGTGGTATATGTCGGTGAGGAATGCTAAAATTTTTCTCAAGGTTAGCGTCTATGTTATTTTTCTCTGAGCCAGCCGGCGAACGCGGCTGCCTGCGGTGCGAGTCATTGTCTGTTCCTTTGTTGGCGCACGTCGTTATTGGGATTAGGAGACCTAGCTTCTACAAATTCGTCTTGTCGAGAGGGCCCTGCTCCTTTTGAATCCCGCCAGTTCTGATGCAATTCAGCTCTGTCGTTATGATCATATCGTCTGTCGTCACGTCGGTAGATTCCATAGTTTCTTTCTTGTCGGTCACGTGGTGGAGAATTTCTCCCTGAATCGTAACTGCACGCTGGACCGTTGCGTCTAAAGTTATTCTGTCTCCCGTGATAATAATAGTTCTGGTTGCCAAATTGTCTGTTTCTATAATTGTCTCTGTCATATTCATTACTACGGAAATGCGATCTTTCTCTGTAACTATTACTCTGCCAGTGGTTGTCATACGGGTGGTGTCTGTTTTGGTCACGATTTACGTTGTAAGAATAGGCTTGTCGTGTCCAGTTATTATTTCTTTCATCGTGGCATTGCGACGGATGTGACCTGTAATTCTTGTGTTCCTGTTTTCGCGTTCCGCAATTGTCAGTGTCAATTTCTAATTGTTGTAAGAGTCCCTGAAAAGCTTCAATGTCGTCTTTGCAACGTCCTGCCAAAATAATATTTCTTAAATGTTCAGGCAATTTCATTAAACAAATGCGGATGAGTTCTGAAGGGCTGTATGGGTTTGAAAGATATTGATTCTTATGCAACATGTCTTCAAAATATTTGACAAGACTGGAAAATTCAGATTGTTCAAAGTGTTTCATCATCATGATGCTATGTTTTACTCGGTCTTGTGTGGCTTGAGACCAATATGCTGAGAGGAAGGCATGGTAAAATTCACCTTCACTGTGGCAATCGTGAATGACCAATCGCATTCTTACAGCTGGTTCATTCTCTAAATAGCCACACATAAATTCTAATCTGTGCTCTAATGACCAGTTGGGAAGAAAACAATGAGAGAATTGATGGAGCCACGCTTGTGGATGAATGTCGTTGCCAGAATTCTTAAATGTTTTAAATTTACGTGTAGTAATGAACAGCTTATAGTCAAAATCATCATGTCGGCGAGTCGCATATCGGTCATTGTTACGTCGTTTCGGCGGTTCCATTTCAAAATTCGGTGCACCTTGCCAATTTCTTTCATAATTTCCGAAATGCCCTGTGTTATTATTTTGTGGCTTTTCCGTATTTCTATGTCCCTCTTCCCGTATTGGGACGCGAGTGTCCTCTGAAATACGTAATTCTTGTATTACCTGTGTCAGCTGATCTTGTACTTCCCGGATTTCTCTTTGGTGTTGCGTATTTATTTGATTCTGATGTTGTTTGAATTTCCTAATTTGTTCGCACTCTTCTGTGTTATTAAAGACAACCGGTTTTGTGTCATTCAGATTATCATCTACCTTTGTAGATAAATTATTTAGCTGATCCGAAAGTTCAACTACTTTATCTGATAATGAACTAATTTCCTCCATGTGTCTTGCTGAACCAATTTTCAGAGTATCTACTGTGTCCTTTAAGTTTTCCTGAGTTTTTGCAAGTTGTGTAACCGAATCGGTGGATGCAACTGAGTCAATTTTAGTTTGCAAGGTCTCATGATTTTCATGAACAATAGTTTGCAGTTCTTTTATGGCTGCTTCGTGATTCTGTAATGCATTTTCATGACGCGAAAAAATAGGTTGGAAATGCTCACAAATTTGTGTTTTTACGTCATTACAGACTTTTTGACATTTCGATTCAATGTTATGTAACTCAGCAGTTAACCCTTCACGTGTTTGTTCGAGAGTTTGTCCCAATGAGTCTAACTTTTGAAGCTTTTGCTGTGTTTGTCTCTGATTTTGTTCCATTGTGTGTAACTGTTGCTGTGTTTGTCTCTGGTGTTGTTCCATTGTGTCTAACTTTTGAAGATTTTGTTCCATTGCGTCTAACTTTTGAAGCCTTTGTCCCATTTGTTGCATTAACTGTAATAACAGTGCACTGGTGTCTGAAACATGTTCCTCAGTGCTTTTCGGCAGTGCATTTGCACCGACAACATTCACATTTTGACAAGCAGAAAATGTGTCTTGACTTATATGAGAAAACAGCGAGGACCCAAAACCTGAATCTACCGTATTTGCAAAATTGTGTCCTGTTATTTCGTATTCCTGAGGCGAGCTGTTGCCGACCGACCGATCGATCGATAATGCTTCCCTGTTCTCTACCTGTTTCACTGTCTACACCATTATTTGCAGCGCGCTCCATTTCCCTATGCACAATTACCAAATTACTACTTCGAATGTCTGTTAATTCATTACACAGTGGCGCTAACACACTCCTTTCGTCTTCACTGACATTTCTCAGTTTACTTTGGAGCCTAGTATTACGTTTCACACGCCATTGTTGTCACAATATTTCACACGATAACACAGAAAAGCACAATTTGAAGAGCAAAAATAAGAGAACACATTAACATAGCACTGAAAATAATATCTAGTTAATTGCAAGCGTAGCTGCGAAATACTTGGTGCAAATCTACATGCATGCCACAACTGTTTTACTGTACAACAATGAAAGACTGCAACTACAAAGGAGCTTCTCTCTACAATTACGCGCTAGCAATAAACAAAAGCTACACTAATTACACAAACTACAAGAAAAAATCAGAAGATTCCAGTGAGGTATCCTCGGCTAAGGGTCGACATATGAAACGTCAACTTAGAACAATTATACATGACTGTGTTTAAACTGACACACAATATTTTTTTAGCGCAACGCAGTCTGACTTTCAATAATCCCTACAAAAGAATGGCCCTGACTAACATTAACCTATACCTTTCACAAATCACTTACCTCACAAAAATCTTAGTTACTCGAACTGCTGCAATACAGCGAGCGCCACTACTGCCAGTTAAATAAAAGATTCAAACTATGGAAGGCACTGACTACTGATAGGCATAGTTAGCAAATGAAAGATTTTAATAGAGAACAAACAATTTATTTACCTTAATAGTCATAATATATATAGCAGTTCATGACATCCAGTCTTACAAATTTCAAAACTCCGCCATCTCTCTCCCCACATCCACCACTGCTGGCGGCTCACCTCCAACTGCGCAACGCTACGCGCTGTTAACATCCAGTTGCTCAACACTACAATAGCCAATAACAATGCAAACCAGCCACAGACTGCACACAGTACAGCCAGTGATTTTCATACAGAGCGCTATGTGGCGTTACCAATGAAAAAACCTATACAGTCTACTTACAAAAGGATCTGTACATAACACTTCAGAATTATTGAAACACTTTATTTCTAAAAAGAAAAGAAACATAATTTCATCAAACGAGGTTGTTGGAAGTGCTTCTGGTGTCTCGTACATGTAATTACTTTTCACTGTTACTACTCACCAAACACAGGCTAAGTATCATCTTCCCATTACTCAGTACTGATGCTCTCGAAGTATACGACGGAACTGGGCCGACCGCTGGTTAATCAGCGCTGACAGGGGTTACTGAACTCTGTGTTCCTGGAGATGTGGTGCTGCCCGCTCTTTCCATTGAAGCGCGGGCAGCGCCTTCTCGATGCCGTTTCACGGCGCTCCGCCGGTACGTGTGCAGTGAATGCATTAGGACTGCACAGATGAACTCTCTCTCTCTCTCTCTGTCTCTCTGTCTGTCTGTGTGTGTGTGTGTGTGTGTGTGTGTGTGTGTGTGTGTGTGTGTGTGTACAGGGTATTTAATTTAATTGAAAACACTGAAATATCTCGAGAACTGCAAATCACATTAAAAGTTTATAATTCCAATTTGTCTCTGAGGGAGACATCCAATGATAACACACTCGACCTCCACCACCCCACTGCATGTTTGAGTGGCGGAGGCAACTTTGAAATCTTTCATTAGGAACCCCCGTTTTTTATTGCAGATTACGATTCTATGGCAAAATCTACATATGTTTTGTTCGAAGCATTTTGTTTGTTTGTGCACACATGGCACTGTACTTGGGTAGACATAGCTAATTTACGACACTTGACGATTGGCCCTTGAATATCCAGTGCCAAGTCGGGCCCAAACTCCGTGCTGCGAGGGTAGGGCAGGCCAGTATTTCGTAACGTCAAATTCGAAACCCCAATCTCAACGTTGCATTCCTCAGACATAACGAACAGCATACAACTCGACGCGCCACTCCGGCCAATGCTCGAGACGAACGCTGCTCTACGTTTCCAATTAGAGTAAGTGTTCAGAAATAGTATCGACAGCCTCAATACACTTAGTGGTAAGCTTTCCAGATGACGGTATACACGACAGAAGCATATTTGCGGGAATGTCAGCACAAGCGTTTCTGATGTAGTCGACCAGTTCACGGTCTGTTGGTGCTTGCTGGTACGCTTTAGCTTTTAAATACCCCCAGAGAGAGAAATCTGGTGACTTAGTGGGACAGTTAATAGGGCCAACTCTGCCAGTCCACCAAGAAGTGTAAACGTGGTCTAATAACTCCCACGCTTCTATTGCGTAATGCGCTGGGCAACCGTAATGCTGAAACCACATACGCTGTCGAATGTCCAGGGCAACATCCTGCAGTAGTACTGGTAGTTCCTGTTCCAAAAACGTTAGATATTTGCCCCCATTCATCGTGCCGCCGATAAAATACGGTTCAATGAGTCTGTTCCCCAATGTGCCATACCATACGTTAACCGACCAAGAAGATTGATGTCAACTTTCCGTAACCAACGGGGATTGTCTACACTCCAGTAATGCACGTTATGCCGGTTAACGCTGCCATGGTTTGTGGATGTAGACTCATTCGCATTTGTTGACATGCCCATTCACAAAATACTACCTGTTTATGATAATCGGCGCCCTGAAGTTCTTGATGCAGAGACACGTGATAATGGATGATACTTACGACGATGAATTATTATGGCAATGCTACCTTCGGACGTAACGGAATGACGGTGTGATTGCCGGTCGTTTACCGGTATCTGTGGGTTGTGGTGCAGCTATTTCATTAACTTCTCGTGTAACACGTTTACTACGCATCCGTTGGTCTGTCTTACGCTGCCATCAGACAATAAGATGTTCACAACCTTGTTAAGGAACGAACGAGGGCGAACTTTCTCTATAAAACACTCGGTAACCAAGGCAACAGCAGCCTCAACATTCCTCGTACATTCTTCGTAAATCAGGATCATTTCAGTTTTTTCTTCTGTGGTTGCAATGTTCATCGTCCACTTGCACGTCTGTTATCCAGATCATAGGTAGATGTGTAAGCAATAAACACTGCGCAAGGACTGTAGTGTTGAGAGCCGCTCTCTGTTCTACGTCAGCACGATGTGAGAGCTCCGGTAGCAGTGTTCTGTCTGTTACGATACGTCGTAGTTCGCAACGGCCACTGTGGCGTGTCGAGTAGCCATCTGTTCGATATTCCGGCGGAATACAACGTTGCGAATGGTGTTTACAACTATAAATTACCTGTATGAATAATGGTCTGTCCTACCTTCGCAGCATGACGGTGGGGTCCCACTCCCACTGGATATTCAAGGGCCATTGAGTAGCATATCATAGATTAATATTGTGTACCCAGTTCTATTCCTCTGATTACAGGACTATCTGTTGTGAAACAAAGAAAATGCTTAAGGCAAAACGTATGTAGATTTTGCCGTAGAACTGTAATCTGCAATAAAAAACAGGAGTTCCCACTGAATATTCCAAAGTTGCCCCGCCACCCACGCAAGGGGTGAGGTGACGGATTAGTGTGGTGTCGTTGGATGTCCCTCTCAGAGGCAAATAACTTGGAATTATAAGCTTTTTCATCCAACATGTAGTTTTAGAGATATTTCAATGTCTTCAGTTAAACCAACCATGCAACTTTTTTAAAACTCATACAATCTCTGACAGCACCGCATACTTGGTCGTCTACACTAACTGAGCCATTTCAGTGATAATTCCTCAAGAGACGGAAACTCAACTTCTTAAGATACTTTTCAGCAGTCCGTACCACTTTTCATGGAGTCAACATCGCTTCTTGTCTGCGAAATTCGAATATATGTACTTCTCTGAAGTTATTTTTACAGCTGATTTGTATACCGGTACTATGTAAATTTTACAATGTTGAGAAAACAAAGGAAGGCCTGAACGAGTTAAATGACAAGACAGTTATGTGAATACTTGATTAAAAGATAAGTCATCAAGTGTTAGATAGCCAGAACACACAGGATTTCTTGATTTGCTGACGTTTTATCAAGGGACTTCCGAAAAATTTCGATTTACACTAAGCTGACGAAAGTAATGGTATAGCGATAAGCACGTATATAAATGGTAGTAGTATCGCGTACACATGATATAAAAGGACAGTGCATTGGCGGAGCTGTCATTTGTACTCAGGTATTAACATGAAAAAGTTTGCGATGTGATTTTGGCCGCTTGACGGGAGTTAAAAGACTGTGAATGTGAAAGTGTAGTTGGAGTTAATGTATGGGACATTCAGTTTCTGAAATCGTTAGGGAATTGAATATTCAAGTATCCACAGTGTCACGAGTGTACCGAGAATACCGAATTTCAGGGGTTACCCGTCACGACAGGTAGCGCAGTAGCGGACGACCTTCAGTTAACGACAGAGAGCAGCGGCGTTTGCGTGGAGCTGTCAGTGCTCACAGACAAGCAGCACTGCGTGGAAATAACCGCAGAAATCAGTGAGAGACGTACGTCGAACTTAACCGTTAGGACAGTGCGGTGAAACTGGCGTTAATGGTCTGTGGCAGCAAACGACCGGCGCGAGTGATTTGCTAAGAGCGTGACATCGCCTCCAGCGCCTGTCCTGGTCTCGTAACCATATCGGTTGGATCCTAGACAACTGGAAATTCCTGACCTGGTGAGATGAATCCCGATTTGAGTCGGTAAGAGCTGATGGTAGGGTTCGATATGGCGCAGACCCCAAGTTTTCAACGAGGCACTTTTTAAGCTGGCGGTGGCTTTGCAATGGCGTGGCCTTTGTGTACATGTAATGTACTCTGTCCTCTGGTCTAACCAAAGTGCTCTTTTACTGGCAATGTTTCTGTTCGGCTATTTGGAGTAGAGATGGGGGATCCGCTCTTGAACTAATTCATAGAGTTGAATCTTTCAAAGGAGTGAACAATCAGTGATTCAGAAAAAAAGAACGGTAGCTCCAAACGTTTCCCACGGCAGAGAGAGAGAGAGAGAGAGAGAGAGAGAGAGAGAGAGAGAGAGAGGAGCATATCAGCAGCGCCTCTGCTGGTCAGAGCACAGTACACGCCACACAACACAGCCAGCGCCGGCCTCTGCCCTGCTTCTACCTTGGCTGCCTGCATTGTGCAGTGCCCCATTGGATTTTGTGTTTCACATATGCCGTGCCGTCTCTGTGCGTCGTCTGCCGCTTGCAGTGTCTGGCGCAGCTTAACTTCGCATCGCACTCTGTCGGCGATCGTTTCAGTCGCACGTCCTGCCCTCTGGGCAGTTGATGCGAGCAACAGGACAGAGAGCCACCTAGCGGATAACATAGGAACTACTTGCAACAACCTGCTCGCAAGGGAACAGACGATTTGTCTCGGAGCGGGTGAGTTCACCACTCCCCCCACCTTCGGAACTCGCCCGCTCAACACTCACCCCACCGTCTCGACTCTAGCCAGAGCGTTGAGCAAAGCGACTAAGGTGTCACTCTGGTCTCTGCGGTCTCAGCTCACGCAGTAATACAGCTCGCGGCTCGACCTGCTCGACTCAGCGCCTCTGCATCGGAGTTCGTCCCTACTGGATATTGTTCTTCGTAGTAATACCGCTATGTATATTACATTATTATGTTATGTATACATCAATTGTTTTTATTTTATTTTTATTTCTTTAAACTGATTAGATTAGGTTCCTGATGGCTCCTCTTACTATAGGATTTTTATTATGGACACTCGAATTTACGCTTTAATTACGAGCGAACCGATAAACGTGTCGCAAAATGTGATACACCAATATTTTCCTTGTTTTATTCTGCGTAAGGCTATATGCAGCACTTTCGTTTTACAGTCAAATTTATATATTTTTTTCTTATTCTGGTACGGATTTTGCGATTTTAGGCGTCTTCGGAAGGAAACGTTCACTTTAAAAATACATGGCTTGCGATGTATTTGTATGAGGTTAATGAAATTTTAATACATTATAGCCAAATATATTGTTAATGTAAATCTCAAGTTACAACATTTTCCGATCACCCAGAAAACCACGATAGTGCAAAATATATCAATAATCAAAAACTTTGTCATATCGTGGAAATTTCAATAAACAATACAAAATTCTTACTCATTATCTGTGTTACTTCAAAATAGGATCAAATAAGATCAAAATACAGGTATAGTACTGGAATAAACCAAGTTTAAAGGGCAATGTGCCTTCCATTTATTTTCTATTGTAAATGAGTGGTGAGTCATGAAAAAGAGCTAATTCATTTCAGGGAGTGAACAGTTCTGATCCAATCTCTAAAAAGAACAGTTTTGCCCATCTCTAATTTGGAGACCATATGCGTTCATGGACTTCGAGTTCCCAAAGAATGTCACTGGGCGATAGTTGTTTGTTATTGGTTTCAAGAACATTCTGGACAGTCTGAGAGTGTGATTTGGCTACTCAGATCGCCCCAAGTGAGTCCCATCGAACACTTATGGGACGTAATTGAGAGGTCAGTTCACGTACAAAATCCTGCACCGGCAACGCTTTCGCAATTGCGGACGGCTATAGAGGCAGCGTGGCTCAGTATTTCTGGAGGGACTTGGAACGACTTGTTGAGTCAGCGCCACGTAGAGTTGCTGCCCTACGCCGGGCGAAAGGAGGTCCGGCACGATACTAGGAGGCATCCCAAGACCTCGGTCACCTCACGGTAGCGAGGTTTTAATTAGCAAAAATTCGACTGTTTTGTGGGCCATATTAAAGTTATTCATCCCTGCGAACATGTTGACGTCATCCGCAGGTACAAATCTCACTCACTCGCGTGATGTGACGGGGCGGAAGTATCAAAACGGCAGCGTGTGTGTGTGTGTGTGTGTGTGTGTGTGTGTGTGTGTTAGTCGTGAAAGATATCGTTGCCGCGTGTGTGATGGATGGCGGAAACGCCTGCGTCGGGCCGTTGTCGGAGCCGGGCAACAACAAAAGGCGCGGGTCACCCGCATTGTTCGGCGCCGGAGCGCGGGTCGATAGCCGGCAGCGCCGGCCGCGACCTTCCGCCGTGCCAGGGTCGCCGCCTGCCGAACAGGTGGCACGGCCGCAGGTCGACCGCGCTGCCGGGAGTCGGGGCTGCCTGCGGGCTAGGGGCGCGCACCGCAAACACTTTAATCGACAATCGTCGGAAGTGGAAGGACATTTCTTACAGGGTAGTTAACACTAATTCCCACTTGAACTGTCTCTTATATGCAGACGACACCACACTGCTGTCATAGAGTCTATGTGATTGCCGTAAGCTTAGTGACAACAGTGCATCCTAATTTAAGTTATACAATATAGCACTGAAGATGGTCACTCAGTGACAGAAAATCGATTTTGCGATAGTAAAAAATATACGACCAATGCTGTCTCTTTTTTTCAAGGATACCTGTTATCTGGTCGTAGTGCACAAGACAACATGGAGTCGCCAATCAACAAGTAAACATCTTTTCATGCAGCCGAAGACGTATTCATTCGTCGCATTCCGTCGACATTTACTCATTCAAATATGCCCTTCGATTTCAAGCGACTGCAGTTTCATGTTCGATTTACATTCGATATAGGTATTAACAAGGCTCAGTGACAATCACTGTGTGTGGCAGATATCAAACATCCCGGGCAAAGACGGGCACCGCAACTAGTCGTTCTATAAGAAAAGGTTGTCAGAAATAAGAGGTACCAATTGCTTCAATGATTATTTAGTTCGTGGATTGATGAAACACGCGCAAAAACTAAATATCATAAATCATTCGTCATCTCAAAGATAAGTGTTCACAGAAAATTCTTTTTCATTGTGAAGTTTGATAAGGTGCTAATGTTGATGGTGGTGGAAATAGGTGGGATGAGGGGTAACAACTAACTTGGTCTCAAGGAAGTTGCAAACCACTGATCTGGCAAAAATATATGCGCGCGCGCACGCACTCGCACACAGACACACACACACACACACACACACACACACACACACACAAACACACACACACACACACACACATTGACATTAACATGTGGTGTGTCCACTGTAGCCATTATGACGACTTGAATTCTGCTGGGCACACTTCCAGTGAGGTGGCTGAGTTCATCATCAAGAGCCGCAACCAGAGGAGGGAGTGATGGTTGACGCTGGGGTCTGGAGTGAAGTCGATGTTCTAACTTAACTTTTAGTTCCATTGGGTTATAGTCGGGACTCCTCTGGGCCAGTCCATTTCAGGAAAGCTAGTTACCACCAACCACTGTCTCACAGACGTTGCTTCATGACAGGATGCACTGCTATATCGATAACAATGATAATCGTCTCCCAGTTATTCCTCTACAGTACGCAGTACACAAAGCTGTAAAATCTGTTGATGGTCTTCCACATTTAGCGTTTTGTTAAGCGCAGTAAGAGGACCGCACCACCATTCCCCCTACTATAATGACAGCTAGAACTGACAACTGTGTACAACAGATGTTCATTCGAGCAGTTACCTGCCATTTGTAAGAACAGGCCATGCTAAAGTAATGGATGTGCGGCCGTAGCCTGTCAACGTTGATGTGTCACAAATCGATATGGACCAATGAACTGAAAGTCTGTAAATTATTAGAATAGATGCACCAAAATAGCTGCTTGTAATAACGAATCACTTGTAACAACAAATCTTTATTTACAACAGATTGTTTAGGCATTTATCGTCTTTCTTAAGTACCTGCGAGCACAATTTTGGCGAGAACGTGTGTAACTGTGAACTGTATAAATGTGAATGTCATTTATATTAAAGTGACTATATAGTGCTCACGTCTAGACTGATATAACGTCCAAATAACGTCGGTCACTGTTTTTAATGATGTGGTATATGACTTAATATATTACTAATGAAACCTTAATTACGGTGTGACAGTAGTATGATAGACCCACTCTTTCGACGCTATAGGGGTATCAATACGTCACAAACTTGAAGTCCGTCATCTTAACTAGCTCAAAACATTGGGTTTACCGCATTTATACACCCCCCCCCCCCCCCCCCCGCGATTGTTCACAGCGATGACACTTCACCGTGACGTCATCTGACCTACCCGTGCCGGAACGTAATTAATTAATGCACTTTTTAAAGCCACAAATATTAAACTAGTCTTTCCAACTAATAACAGCCTTTCAATAAAATTACGTTCCGCCACCACTAGAACGTCAAAATATGATAATCCAGGCATATATAGAGTCACGTGTGGCAGCTGTAAGAGCTGTTACATTGATCAAACGGGAAGAAATTTTAACTTGACATACAAGGATAACCTTAAAGAGATCGAAAATAATCAGTCGAGCTTCTTTTACACTTGAAACATCAAAACCGCTGTGCTAATACGATCGAAAATACAGTAGAGTTTGCACAGAATACCAAAACGTTTTGCAATGAACATTCGTGAAGAATTGGAAACGTATATACACACACGAGAAAATACCCCCAAGAAATATTAAACAAGCATACTGAATTTAGACCCAAGTACTACCTCAAAACCTTCATTGATCATGGAGAACATGAAAATGGATAAATCGGAAGTAACATAGGCAACCAAAGACAATCGTAACAAATTTTAGTTAATAAAATAATATCGCTGTTCGTCCGCATAATCTTAGTAAACATATAGCGTCGTAAGTGTGGAATTGTCAAACTACTGTCACACCATAATTAACGCTTTATTTTCAATATATTAAGCCATTTGCCACCTTATTAAAACGGTGACAGTTATAAGACAGTGCAATAACGGCGTAATATGGACGTCACATCAGTGTAAACGTGAGTACAATATAGTCACTTAATGTAAATGACATTCACATTTATACACGTTCTCGCTAAAACTATATTCTTTGGTACTTGCCAATGGCAATAAAGCCTGAAACACTCTGTTGTAAATAAACATTTATTATAAGCAGCTGTTTTGGTGCATCTATTCTAATACCAGACATAGTCGTGCGTTACTCTTCTCGCCCTAAAGAAAAACTCCGAAAATTTTTTTAAGGAGGGGAAAAATGTGTGCATAGTTTGTCCTCCACACACACACACACACACACACACACACACACACACACACACACACACACACACACACACCTTGCACACCAAACAAGGACAACGAAGCGTGGACGCATACCGCGACTTGACTAAAATGAAAAACGCAGACAGGTCCTTTAGTGGACAAAATCATCACGCTTGAAGAGAGTTGGTGCAATCAGTACGAACCTACCACTAAACGACAAGGTGGAGAAATTCACATGAAGGATCAATCCACTGACGACATAACCAACATGTAAACCAATGTGACGTGTGAGTTGAACAATATCCCAAAAAAGGATTTTCCTGACAGTTTCACAAAGTTGAATGAACGTTCTTTGCGTTGCACTTAAGTGGTGAGAGACTATGTAGAACACCTGAAGTATTAAAAACAGAATGTTAATGTTTCTTTACTTTCTGTTAGTCAAGTCTCGAAACTTTTTGGATTGACGGGGTATGTAGACCGAGGACTGTTCTCTAGCAGCAGCCTAACGTAAATATTGACTACTCGCGTGTTCTGAATAACCCATCGGCCAAGGAGTATTCAGTTTTATTATCAATGAATAAAGCGATTTCACAAACTTGCTGTAGCTATATTGTTTGACTTGCTGTCACAGGGCTTCACACACACACACACACACACACACACACACATTTGTGTAGAGTTGATTCAAGGGTAGAGGTTATGTACGTTTCTGTTCTTACATTTTCGGTCCTGTTTCGTGTCCCTGGTTGGTATCTCAATCAGCTGCTATTTAGTGCATTGCCTTCACTCAGTTTATCACAAATTCCGTTCATTATATCACCTCACATGCACTTACGCGAAATTGGCGAAATGTGATCTGCCAGACACTTCTGATAACACACTGAATCAGAAGTGTCATGACATTGTCTCTTTTCGCAAAAAAAATGTTGCTTCATCGCTGAAGATGAGTTTCTCACTAATTCCGTCCTCTTCAATAAGCTGTTGCAACCGTGCCGAAAATTCAAAGCGTCTGACTTCCTCAGAGGGAGTTAGGACTTGTAGCAATTGCAAGCGGTAATACTTAAGCTTCAGCTGTTTCCTTAAGATCTTCCAAACGGTCCGTTGTGATATGTTCAGCTCTCTGCTTGCTTTGTTCGTCGTCTTCTGTGAGCCACGTGCGAAATTCGCCCGCGCGCGGACAACCGTTTCTTCACTCAACTGCAGGCCGACCCGATGCTTCCCCCATGAAGAGGCGTCCTGAAACCATAAACTGCGCGTACCATGATCGAATGGAGTTTGCAGATGGTCGATCTTTGTTGAACTGCGCTCTAGTGTGTCGTTCAATTGTTACGTCAGACTGATGTGAATGCATTTCAAGCACAACATAACGCTTTCTCGGAGCCTAACCATCTTGCATAACTGCACACTGCTGCGCTCTCGTGGCGGAAATTTGAAGCGAGACTGATACCGTACAAAAATTTTTGAATTTTTCTATGTGAGTGTTGTTTCATGAAAATATAATTAATGTAGCTACAGTGAATTTATAAAATCACAGCCGGCCGCGGTGGTCTCGCGGTTCTAGGCGCGCAGTCCGGAACCGCGCGACTGCTACGGTCGCAGGTTCGAATCCTGCCTCGGGCATGGATGTGTGTGATGTCTTTAGGTTAGTTAGGTTTAAGTAGTTCTAAGTTCTAGGGGACTGATGACCACAGCTGTTGAGTCCCATAGTGCTCAGAGCCATTTGAACCAGCCATATAAAATCACAAAAATCATTTATAACAATCTTCTGTACTGATGATTGTTTATGCCTAATCAGTAGTAATCGGTTTAGATATTGAGGAATTTACGTCAGCATTACTTTTAGCAACAATGTCCTACCTGATTCTATCTGCTAATAACATAGCAAATTTGATTAACAATGTGCGGTTGGTGTAGCTGTGTTCTCATGTTGCAGACACGCCGCTGGACGGCAGCTGCGGGAACG
The DNA here is from genome assembly GCF_023864275.1 of Schistocerca cancellata. NCBI lineage: Eukaryota > Metazoa > Arthropoda > Insecta > Orthoptera > Acrididae > Schistocerca > Schistocerca cancellata. The sequence continues at coordinate 574,684,546 of NC_064628.1, forward strand.
GAGCGGCGGCTGCGGCGTTGGCTGGGGCGGCAGCTCGGACTCGCCGTCTGGGGGCGGCGGCGGCGGGGGCGGCAGTGGGGGCGGGGTCGACCCTGCCGTCCAGGAGGTCATCCGCCGCCAACGGCACCACAGCTGAGGTCAGTACCGCAACTGTCACACGAGGTCAAGGGCACTCGAACTTCGAAAGGTCATTTCCCAACCTGGTGATCCTGCCTGCTGCAGCGCGCCAAAACGCAGACCAGTCCCTGTGTTTTTATGTTACAGGTACAAGTTTCATGCGAAAAATTACCTCCAGCTGCACTTCATTGATATTGATACACCATACGTGATCGTTTTCGGAATACACATTTAATATCAGATACATCTCTGAAACCAATCACAACTGCACAGAAACTATTTTCTGTTAGTTTTGCTCCACAGCAGGTAGCATGCAACACCTTAAGCGCTCACTAAAGAACACTTCTAACAGCAGCTTACGGTATTCCATCCTGTCATTTTTAAAGCTTACCAAAGCTGCGAAGCGTAACAGGTAGAAAATATTTTCGATGTAGATAAGACTGGTTTCCCAGATTCGTCTGCTGATGAAACGCGTATTCAGAAATCGATCACGTATGTGGCATGAGTAAAGTGCAGATGGAGGGTGGTAGTAATTTTTCACATATTAAGACTGTCCTGGTCTCCTGTCCGAAGACAGATTTACCGCAACCCTCTCTTGAAGTCCATTCTGTACAAGCCTCATCATCTCCGTATAATTCCTGCCAGCTACTTCCAGTTGAAAATGCTTGCTGTACTAAAACGTTGGTCTCACTCGAACTGCAGGCTCGGCGCACTTCACCCTCTACTCTACTCCGTTACCAAATTTACCATTCCTTGATGCCTTGGGACGAGCCCTTCTTTTAGCCAAGTCGTGCCATAATTTTCTTTTCTCCCGTTTTTGGTACAGTACCTCGTTATTAGTTGTAAGATTTACTCATTTAATCTTCGGCTGTCTTTTGTAGCACCACATCTGGAATGCTTCTATTCCCTTCTTATGTGAACTGCTTACCGTCCACGCTTCACATCTGTACAAACTACGCCCCAGACAAACACCTTCAGGAAGGATTTTATATTCGATTTTAACAAATTTCTCATTTTCAGACTGCAGTGGTTTGTGAGACTGCAACTTCCGCAAGGAATGGTTCGATGAACTTCGAACCAGACAAATGTTTAGAATAAAGTGTAAAGCCGTTTCCAATCAGAAGATTCCGCTTATCTTCATCCGACCTCTTAATAGATACACCCAGCCATTTACAGAGGTACCGAGAGTAAACCGCGGTGCAGTTCTGCGTTGTTCACACTAACAAAATCATAGGCAGAAATCGACAACGAAATCGTAAGCGGTGGAGATCCAGGATGCTACGAAAACTTCAGGAAGCTTGTTGAAGGAACCATTCAGACATTCGCCTGAATTCAACCAAGTAAAATCAGGATGATTCAGTAAGGATCTGAGCCCGCCCCTATAGAATTAGGGTCCAGTGTCTTAACCACTGTGCCATCTCTGTCGCACTGGCCGTAGAGAATCGCCACGTACTCATAAGTCATGTTTCAAATTGGCAGGGTGCAAAACATGTAAGTGGGACTCTCGATCCGAATATGTTTCATCCTCTACAGATTCTTGAACATCTTCGAAAAGCTTAGATCACTCAGATGTTTTAACGTCCGACTTAAGATTTCCCCGCCAATGTCACCTACAGCATTTTATTGGTAGAAGCTTCAGCTTTCAACTTGAAGTAAAATTTAATGCGGAGTTTTTTATTGTGCACATACCCCTACGAAAATAGTCAGTACGTCCTTGTACAGTGCATGGCATTGGTCATTTCGTAACAATATATTCTATTCTCTATTATGCTATTCACGTACTGAGCGAGAGAAAAATGACTGTCTCTTTTGGCGCCGTGATCTCGTGATACATACGTGAGATATGAAGGCCTCAGCCGTAAACAGTGGTAAGGGACACACTATGAGAAACAGACCTGCTGCATGTAACACATGGTACGTGATCTGCTGTATTCATATTAGTTCATAGTTCCAGGAGAAACCGATAAATGGCAGCTTTATTTCAGACTCTCAGTAATGACAACCTTGTCAGGATGTTTGCATCTAAACAATGCTAACAAGGGAACCTCCCCATCGCACCCCCCCTCAGATTTAGTTATAAGTTGGCACAGTGTATAGGCCTTGAAAAACTGAACACAGATCAATCGAGAAAACAGGAAGAAGTTGTGTGGAACTATGAAAAAAAAGCAAAATATACGAACTGAGTAGACCATATGCAACATCAAGGATAGTTTGAGCGTATGAGCGCCGTGGTCCCGTGGTTAACATGAGCAGCTGCGGAATGAGAGGTCCTTGGTTCAAGTCTTCCCTCGAGTGAAAACTTTGCTTTCTTTATTTTCGCAAAGTTATGATCTGTCCGTTCGTTCATTGACGTCTCTGTTCACTGTAATAAGTTTAGTGTCTGTGTTTTGCGACCGCACCGCAAAACCGTGCGATTAGTAGACGAAAGGACGTACCTCTCCAATGGGAACCGAAAACATTTGATCGCAAGGTCATATGTCAACCGATTCCTCCACAGGAAAACACGTCTGATATATTCTATACGACACTGGTGACGGCATGTGCGTCACATGACGGGAATATGTTGTCGACCCACCTAACTTGTACACTTAGCGAATGGGTAAAAAGATTATTCTATCTTGTCCGATTTAGGTTTTCCTGTGGATCCATACTACGGCGCAGTTACCTCGCATCGGACGGATGGACGGACAGGTAATAATTTTCTGAAAATAAAAAAATTAAACTTTTCATTCGAGAGAAGACTTGAACCAAAGACCTCTCGCGCCGCAGCTGCTCACGCTAACCACGGGACCACGGCGCTCCTGAGCTCAGACTGTCCTTGTGTTGCCTATCTTGCACATGGACTACTCAGTTTGTATATTTTGCTTATTTTTTTCGTAGTTCCACACAACTTCTTCCTGTTTTCTCGATTGATCTGTGTTCAGTTTTTCAAGACCTGTCCACTGTGCCCACTTATAACTAAATCTGGGGGGGATGCGATGTGGAGGTTTCCTTGTAAGTGTCAAAAAGAAGGTTGCCAACAGTAGTGACACGTGCAGTGTTCGTGACAGGAAAATACTTTTCTGGGCCGATTTTTGAAAATTCGAGAGTAATGTGTATAACTACGACTCGGATAAAAATCGTGAATATGTTGAACACAAATATGCTCCAGAAGTTGTTGCTGCTCAGTAAATGTGAGTAGTTATTTTAGCAAGTGAACTATTTTGTATTCCTCAATTTAAGTGGATTTACGTTATAGTGTGATGGAAAAATCTTACGGACCTTCATTATTGCAAAAATTAGTATTGCAAATCTTAGTATCATAAACTGAAACACTTTGGATCTTTGGAATTTGTATTTATGAGAGGTTTAATTAACAGTGTTCAGTTATTTCACAAAGCAAGTAAGCAGTGGTAAGTGAAAGCTAACCCTTGTTAAGTAAACTCAGTTTGCGAGTTAACGAGCTTAAGTACACTTCGACGCATTTTAAAAATAAATTTTAGATAGAATTTTCGATTTCAAAGATGACGTCACTCTAGAATTATTTGAAAACAATGAATTATTTGAATAAAAAAAATCGCAGTGGATGTCCTTGAAATATCGTATATTTAAGGTTTAATTGAAACTTTACTGCGTAATTTCTCAAACGAACCAACTTGTATAGTGCCATTTTTTCAGCCAAGATCTTCAAAATTATGACAGCAGAATAATGGTTGCGAAGTGCTGTATCCTAGCGCTTAGGCCCTCCCGCAGTACAGTCGGATCTGCCGGGTTGCCTACGTGACAGATGTCAACAGCATAACCACATGTTTATAGTCGACTTGTGGAAGGCGTCTGCATCGCTGCAATATTTCCTTACACCAGTCATGTGTACTAAAATAGAGCGGGACTAGTTTATTCCGCTCTGCTGGTGTTCAGGAAGCTGCATATTGGATTGTGACTCCAGTGAAGTGGAGTGAAGTGATTGGCAATTACCTGGGAATTGTAAGAGCGGTTGTCAACGAGTTGTCTAGCAGTGGTCTTCGATCACCTTCGAGTTAACTTCTAGATTTGTATTCTGGTTCACAAATATTTACAGACTGCAAGCCGGGTGGCCTGGATTGGACTTTGAATCAGGCACGTATAAGTTATCCAGTGTCTACGTGATCTCTAGTGAACTTCGTATTTTATGCAGAGTTTCCTCACAAGACAGGAAATTTATATATCTGGTCGTTATAATAAAAGTGCAGCTACTCATAGAGATCCAGTATTAGTTGTAATCGTCGTATGCCAGAGGAACTTGATAGATATTCTAATGTGGAACCGATTTACACTGGAAAAAAATTAATTCCAGTTTTGATCACCATGTGCAAATCCGGCGCTGTGAATGCAAGAGCCCGCATCTCGTGGTCGTGCGGTAGCGTTCTCGCTTCCCACGCCCGGGTTCCCGGGTTCGATTCCCGGCGGGGTCAGGGATTTTCTCTGCCTCGTGATGGCTGGGTGTTGTGTGCTGTCCTTAGGTTAGTTAGGTTTCAGTAGTTCTAAGTTCTAGGGGACTGATGACCATAGATGTTGAGTCCCATAGTGCTCAGAGCCAATTTTTGAATGCAAGAAAGACGTATAGAACTGTTTCCATATGTTACGAATTAGGAATGGTACGTGGACAGAACAGGTCAAACAAGTAAGAAAGGCATAATGTTGTTGTTAACTGCCGCTTACACAGTTTATTCAATTTGAGCGCCAGAGACGTCGGAAAGATGCTGTACAGCACCAGATGTGCACCTGGTGGCCAGAATTGGATACAATTTTTTCCCATTGTAAATCTTTTCCGCATTAACGCATTCGAATATCTACCAAGTTTCATTGCCATAAGATAATTACAGCGCGCACTGGACTTCTCTGACTTGCTGTCCCTCAGTTACAACTACTCTGTATTTCGCCTTCGATAAATTTTACTAATACTGTCATTTGTAGTTACATAGCCGCTCTGGACAAACTGACATTCATTTCGTGTGCAATACAGCACTCTGTGACTTTCGGCACAATACAGCTTTCTCTGAATGAAACGTCCCTAAATACACGCAAAAAAGATTCCCAAGTCCTGCGCTGTCTCTTTTGAGGATTGCCATTTAACGACGCTGTACATTTGTTACACTTTCGTGTGGGTTATGCCGACCTGTTAAGATCGTAGCCGTACGCCTCTCAATTCGTCGACGTCTGCTGACACGCCTAATTCATAAGAACCCCAAACACCGCAACAATAATATGGAACTGGCCGCACTAACATTTTGTATGAGATGCCCTGTAAAAATTCTCTCCACTTTCCTAGACCCCTTCCAACAAATCTGTCTTTCATTCACCTTACTTATACTGACTTTACGTGATCGTCCCATTTCATCGCTTCATAACGTTGCCTCTAAATATTGATAAAAATGTGACTTGCTTGCCGGCCGCTGTGGCAGAGCGGTTCTAGGCGCTTCAGTCTGGAACCGCGCGACTACTACGGTCGCAGGTACGAATCCTGCCTCGGACACGGAAGTGTGTGATGTCCTTAGGTTAGTTAGGTTTAAGTAGTTCTAACTTCTAGGAGACTGATGACCTCAGATGTTAAGTCACGTAGTGCTCACAGCCATTTGAACCATTTTTTTGTGACTTGCTTAAGATGTTCACTGTTAATTTTGCAGTTTCTAATTTCGATTTCTTTCTTTTCGTGAAAGACATTAACTCGCATTTATCCACATCTAAAGTGAGCCGCCATTCGTTACACAAAGTGCAAAGTTTGTTGAAGTTTTTTAGCAGTTCCTCTCAATACTTTACTGTACACAACAGAGTCGTCAGCGGTGATGACCTGTCGTGAAGAGACATGAATATTATGGTGCAGCTGGTTGTACATGATAAATATTTTGACGAGTTTAGAAGTCCTGTTACGCTTCCTTGGTGCACAACCGATGCTATTTTCTTTGTATAGAACAATCGCCGTCTAGTCTAACATACTGGTTTCTATAAAGCCAGTCACACATTTGCGAAGGTACTCCGTGTCATGGTATATTGGCTATTAGTAAACCGAATGGTACAATATCTAACGCATTTCGAAAATCTACGAAGATGTGATCTTCCTGTTCGCCATATGCCAGGTATGCATAAACACAAGAGTGGTCTAATCCGTGCTCGACCTTCGAGTGAAGCCTTTCTTTCTCCATGAACGTCAGTATTTTAGCAGCCATCTCTCACTTGTCAGTTCCCACACACAAAGTAATACAAAGGAAGGAAACTCAGAGGAAAAGATGAGAAACTGCTGGATCTTCAAAGACGCCACGTCTATATAAACACAATGAGACGCCTACATTGGTACTCGAAGAAGTTTCGGAGAAATGTCAAAATTCTGAAGTTTTGATTAATATCTCTATTCCTTGTTCGAGGGTGTTGGATCGAGCACCGCCCTTGGCCGTAGCTTATAAATCAGCTCTGTACACAGCTTGACACAGGTAATGTCAGTAGAGCTTAATACGGTTGCTGCTGAATTACACATGTAGACATAATAAAAATAACATTTAAAAATAATTTTATATGTCTGGTTACTCATTTGATTACAGAAGGATTACAGTAAAATCAAAGTTGTCTTTTTGGAGAATACATATGTCAAACGTGTGGGCGGCAGATGAGTTACATTTATCCACTACATAGGAGCGTGAAAAGAAATGAGAAAATTAACGCAAAAACGTTAGGCCCATATAAGCAATGTTGCATCTTTGTTCGATTTCTGTTACAGTACGAGAGTTGGATTATTTCCAAAGTTACTCTGTTGTAGCTTTGTAGTCATTCGCATTTCATTAAGATCTATGTGTAAGGTCTAATTGCAGTGATATCTTACTGTGTAGTATGATGTAGTGGTTCAAATATGTTATGGCAAATGGCGTGATGATTCCATTCGGAAGGACACGAACGATATCCTCCTCCAGTCACAGCTTGTATTAGTTCTCCGATGACCTCGTTGTCAACGGTACGTTAAACATCCCTCTGTGCAGTATGTTTTGATAACTAATTCCTTACTGCTACCAGTGACATTTTTATTTTATTTTTATTTTTTTTTTGTAAAAATCAATGATTTGCGACGCGTATCAAGTTCGTTTTATTCGTTCAGCTGTGCAACTTTTTTTGGCGTACACTTGAAAATAGTTGCTGACATATCGTCTACGATCTGTGTAAAATGCAGTTGTGAGAAGCAGCCACTTCTGATGAGAAAATGCGATGGGGTAGTACGATAAACACCAAGACGGGATTTAACACCGTAGGGCGTCAATTGTCCCTCCCCCCCTCCCCCCATGGGAGACATAGTTTGTGAATTTTATTAACTTTTATTTTATATATATATATATATATATATATATATATATATATATATATATATATATATATATATATATATATATAAACCTGTTGAAGAGCAAAACAGGGTCGAATACTTTGCAACGTGATAAATTAAAGCCAGGTGGGACTGATTGGAGCATAAAACAAGTGAGCTTCTGATGGTATTGCAAGATAAAGAAAGGAGTGTTGAATGGCAAGTTTACGATAACTCTGTCTCGTTTAAAAAGCGTTTCTTATAGTATTGGTCGTTTAAGGAAATATACCATATAAACCTGTCGCGGTTATATAAATGGGACTCATTACCTGTGTTCCTCGACATGAATTCTTTGCTGAAATATAATATTCGATTATCATTAGCAACTTAAATTCCTCCTTACAGTGTGTCATGTTAATAACACATTTTGTGTACGCCGACTAAGATTTCTGATTGCATAACTGCACTTGTCTGCTATTGCCCCTGCAAGTGAGTATGCTATAAACTCACAAATTACTTTTCCAGTACTACAGAACACTGTTAGAATTCGCAAGACTCTTCTATCGTGACAAATTGCTTCTTTATTTCACTGTGAGTATATTAAATAACGAAAAATATTGTTTTGTCTGCCTTACATAACATACTAAAAGCACCTTGGTCACTGTTTTGGGAGCTTAGTCTGAGTCCTGATCGAACGGAAGGTTGCCTTCCCCATGCCCCTTGTCTCTGTGAAGCTTTGGACTGTCGGTTGGGCTCTCGTCTGTGTAGGAGCACGTAATGCGAAAGAAAGCCGGACGCTCTGTATTAGTTCCCTCTCATTCAGTAACCCCGCTAAGCTTCCTTTGTTGTGGTCAGACTCGGACTGAGTGGAAGGAAGTCGTTAACAGCGAGGCTCCCCTTTCTGGACGCTGCAGAGTGTTTTCAGTTGCTGACTCTCGGCGCTAAGCAACCACGAAAGTTCTCCCTGCTCCGCTCTGACAGATGTGATACCAACTGCGACTTTCTGAATTCGTCACATAGCAGATACTAGTCAGTCACCCCCCCCCCCCGCCCCCCCCCTCTCTCTCTCTCTCTCTCTCTCTCTCTCTCTCTCTCTCTCTCTCTCTCTCTCTCTCTCTGTACAACAAATACTCGTACCAACAACTGCTGCAGTACATGCACAGGAGGTAGTAAACAGAGTAGTATGGTCCAAATTTTTGTTCTTCGTACTCTTGCTAGTCTTGGAAACAAACAAATCAACCTCTTAGCATAGTTTACATTTTTCTATTCATTAATGTTTTTACGGAATAATATCCAGAATTAACTCACCACTTAGAAAGTGATGATTCCACAAAAGCGAGCAGTAAGAATAATCGTTGTCTTCACTCACGGACGTCATGAATGAACATCTTCGAGGAGCTAGGATTTTAATTGCGCAGTCACAGTGCAGACTATTTACTCTAATGAAATTCTTCATAAATAGCCAATCACAATCTCAGAAGAATAGTGATGCCCGTATCTGCAACACGAGAGGGAAAAGACAGTTATTACCTATTACTAAAGCTATTTGTGACTCGCAAAGCAGAAAAATATTCAGCAACAAAAATTGTTGATTGTTCACACAATCTAAAATCTTTGCTCCCGGACAACTTCTATTCCATGGTCGAATTTCCATTTAAAAACAAGTTACATCTAAAGAAATCTGATTTTCAAGTGTAGGTGCATGAGTAGTACTAAATCATTTGTTCATTAAAGTTAACACTAATCACGTCTATATATCCCGTAAACTGATTCGTTCCACATTATTTTGATAAAACAATCGGTCATGGCCGGAATACATTGAGGTGACGAAAGTCAAGGAACACTACCTGATTTCGCGTTAGACTTCCTTTTCCCCGGCGTAGTACTGCAACTCGAAGTGACATGGACTCAAAAGTCATTGGAAGTCCCCTGCAAAAATACTGACCCATGCTGCCTCTGTATCCGACCATAATTGCGAAAGTATTGCTGGTGTAAGATGTTGTTCACAAACTGACTTCTCGACTATGTCCCATCAGTGTTCGACGGGATTCAAGCCGGGCAATCTGGATGGCCATATCATTCGCCTGAGTTGCCCAGAATATTCTTAAACCAATCGCGAACAATTGTGGGCCGGAGACATGGCGCATTGGCTTCCATAAAAATTCCATCGTTGTTTGGGAACATGAAGTCCTTGAATGACTGCAGATGGTCTCAGAGTAGCCGTATGTAGAGGTTCCCAGTCCGTGATCGGTTCAGTTGGACCAGAGGACCTAGCCATTCCATATAAACACAGTCTATACCATTATGGAGCCATCACCAACTTGCACAGTGCCTCTTTGACAACTTAGGTACCATGGGTTCGTGGGGCCTGCGCCACACTAGAACCTACCACCAGCAATTACCAGCTGAAATCGGGGCTGATCTGATCAGGCGACGGTTTTCCAGGCGTCGAGAGTCGAACCGATATGGTCACGAGCCCAGGGGAGGCGTTACAGGCGATGTTGTGCTGTTAGCGAAGACACTCGCTTCGGTAGTCTGCTGTCTTGGCCCATCAAAGCCAAATATCGCCGCACTGTCCTACCGGATACGTTCGTCGTACGTCTCACATTGATTTCTCCGGTTATTTCACGCAGTGTTGCTTGTCTGTTAGCACTGACCACTCTACCCAAACTACGCTACTATCGGTCGTTAAGTGAAGGTAGTCGGCCACTGCGTTGTCCGTGGTAAGACGTAAAGCCTGAAATTTGTGTTGTCGTCATTCTCTAACAATGTGGATCTCGGAATATTGAATTCTGTTCAAAATGGTTCAAATGGCTTTGAGCACTAAGCGACTTTACTTCTGCGGTCATCAGTCGCCTAGAACTTAGAACTAATTAAACCTAACTAACCTAAGGACATCACACACATCCATGCCCGAGGCAGGATTCGAACCTGCGACCGTAGCGGTCGCTCTGCTCCAGACTGCAGCGCCTAGAACCGCACGGCCACTACGGCCGGCCTATTGAATTCTGTATTGATTCTTATGCGTCTAGTTGCATTTGCCGCGTTCAAAGTCTATTAATTCCCGTCGAGCTGCTATAATCACGTCAGAAACCTTTTGACATGAATCATCTGATTACGGGCGACAGCTACACAGATGCTCGGCCCTTTTATACCGTGTAAGCGCGATACTACAGCCCTTTGTATATGTGCATATTGCTGTCCCGTGACTTTGTCACCTCAGTGCATTTAACTAAGAGGATGCTATACCATTTTTTGCGGCATTTGTAGCGTCCTACTTGTTTCGTACGTAGATTTCTATGGACCACTTTCAGACGAAAGGCGAATATCTTCAATGTTTTATGCTGATTCACGTTACTGTTCGGTGCTTATTCCTTTGCACGATTCTCTTCAAACTGCCTGTGCCATATGTGAATGTTGTTGGTATTCGGAGTTGCTTGACTCTGTCACTGACAGCATCTCCTCTGAACTGTGATGACATAAAGTTGTTAAAATGTAACGCGCAGTCTGTCTTCTGTGCGCATAGCCTATTTCATTTACGCTAAAGGAACATCTCCTGGCACATGCGCCGGCTTCCGATTCACTGGGCTTGCACAACGACAGAAATTCTTTGTAATTCTTGTCGATGTATCGCTGTGTATTAAATGGAGAGATGTTTCCTGGTGATGTCTTGCTGGTCGTAACGAAGTTTTATTTAGTAGTCTAAAACATTGCAAAGCCCTATGACAGAAATCGCAGCAGATGAGTTCGACTGCTCTTCAATATTTCCATAATAAAAGTGTCTCGGACGGTAAACCAGCAGCGATGGATTTGCCTGCGCTACCACTGGCTTCCACTGCGATGTGTGTGCCGCACAAAAGGCAGTTGATGAGTGGCCCGGCGGCTGAACACACGGCGGCGGTATTTTATCACGTTTTCCTGGGATGTACCAGATCATACTACACTCCTGGAAATGGAAAAAAGAACACATTGACACCGGTGTGTCAGACCCACCATACTTGCTCCGTACACTGCGAGAGGGCTGTACAAGCAATGATCACACGCACGGCACAGCGGACACACCAGGAACCGCGGTGTTGGCCGTCGAATGGCGCTAGCTGCGCAGCATTTGTGCACCGCCGCCGTCAGTGTCAGCCAGTTTGCCGTGGCATACGGAGCTCCATCGCAGTCTTTAACACTGGTAGCATGCCGCGACAGCGTGGACGTGAACCGTATGTGCAGTTGACGGACTTTGAGCGAGGGCGTATAGTGGGCATGCGGGAGGCCGGGTGGACGTACCGCCGAATTGCTCAACACGTGGGGCGTGAGGTCTCCACAGTACATCGATGTTGTCGCCAGTGGTCGGCGGAAGGTGCACGTGCCCGTCGACCTGGGACCGGACCGCAGCGACGCACGGATGCACGCCAAGACCGTAGGATCCTACGCAGTGCCGTAGGGGACCGCACCGCCACTTCCCAGCAAATTAGGGACACTGTTGCTCCTGGGGTATCGGCGAGGACCATTCGCAACCGTCTCCATGAAGCTGGGCTACGGTCCCGCACACCGTTAGGCCGTCTTCCGCTCACGCCCCAAAATCGTGCAGCCCGCCTCCAGTGGTGTCGCGACAGGCGTGAATGGAGGGACGAATGGAGACGTGTCGTCTTCAGCGATGAGAGTCGCTTCTGCCTTGGTGCCAATGATGGTCGTATGCGTGTTTGGCGCCGTGCAGGTGAGCGCCACAATCAGGACTGCATACGACAGAGGCACACAGGGCCAACACCCGGCATCATGGTGTGGGGAGCGATCTCCTACACTGGCCGTACACCACTGGTGATCGTCGAGGGGACACTGAATAGTGCACGGTACATCCAAACCGTCATCGAACCCATCGTTCTACCATTCCTAGACCGGCAAGGGAACTTGCTGTTCCAACAGGACAATGCACGTCCGCATGTATCCCATGCCACCCAACGTGCTCTAGAAGGTGTAAGTCAACTACCCTGGCCAGCAAGATCTCCTGATCTGTCCCCCATTGAGCATGTTTGGGACTGGATGAAGCGTCGTCTCACGCGGTCTGCACGTCCAGCACGAACGCTGGTCCAACTGAGGCGCCAGGTGGAAATGGCATGGCAAGCCGTTCCACAGGACTACATCCAGCATCTCTACGATCGTCTCCATGGGAGAATAGCAGCCTGCATTGCTGCGAAAGGTGGATATACACTGTACTAGTGCCGACATTGTGCATGCTCTGTTGCCTGTGTCTATGTGCCTGTGATTCTGTCAGTGTGATCATGTGATGTATCTGACCCCAGGAATGTGTCAATAAAGTTTCCCCTTCCTGGGACAATGAATTCACGGTGTTCTTATTTCAATTTGCAGGAGTGTACTTCAGCTTCCTCCGCTCGGTAGTGAATTTTACATTGCGTGTTAAGGGTAGGCTTCGTGGCTGTGCAGTTCCGTGACACTGGATGACCACGTGCGGCCGACCGCAGTACTGATCTGCGTGATTAAAAACAGCGCCGCCTTTCTCCGTAATTGGCGGTTGTCAGCGCAGGCGGCCTTTCCGGCGATGCCGGAGACTAATTCATTAATAAAAATGCGGGCACCGGCTTTGTGAATATGACGTGGCTGGTGAGACAGGTGACGTTTAAAATTTGAGGACTGGCCAGAGCGGCGAAAGGTCGCAACAGTAGTGCGGCTCCGTTCACTCGAATGTCAGGGGTCGGCCGGTCGCGCACTGTGTACCGTCGGATAGTTTGCCCTGCGGCACTTGTCTGTGTTGCTCTACAGAGCTGCGGCGGTTTCCAGCAATTGCCGCTGCGGTTTAAAAGGAGAATCCGGGAAGGTACGGTATTTTTCTTTCCTAGTAGAAAAATTTGCTCCAAGAAAGACGTGAACACGACGTTTCATTGGTATTCACGGAACCTTTGGACTGAAAAAAAAATACGTGTCAGAAAAATCATTTTGGTTTCTTCAGTATCCTCGTTACAAAGCCAAACAGCTAGAAAAGGACAGAAAATACGATACAGATGAATGGTTCACACTGCCTCACGAGAAAAGTATCCTTGATCAACGTGGATGCTACCGTTGGTTACGAAGTATGTGTTGACTCGTGGATGACATGGACTGCTGTACGGTAACGAAACGATCGCAAAAGAAGCCCTTGTCGTTCCAGGTTTCAAGAAGAAAGTCGCAAAACTGCATACAGTTATTGACATCTATTGCTGTTGTACAACCGAATAATGCGTGCTCACTTATGATGACCTTTTTGGAGAATTAAAATCTCCCCTATAAAAGTTAGTACGCATTATCCATCAGAGTTGTGAAATTCAGTTCTGTCTGTCCGTCAGTGAGATAAAGAGCGTCATAAACAGCGTTGTCCTGCTTAACGCCTTGTTCCTCTGTCTTGCGGAGAGGATTCCACTGCGTCCGGTGAGAGTAGTGTGTTAGTAGTCGTTAGTGTGTGATTTTAGAACGTGATTGTAAAGTTCATCACGATTGAGAGCATTTTTGGTTATTGGCGTAAGTATAAGTGTTCACGATGACATTCAGCATTCATCGTTTCTGTGCCCACCGAATAGCCAATCTTTTTTCTCCCATTAGTATGACGTACGAGTAACCTCTGTACGTCATCCTCCGCGGATACAGCGAGAAAGGCAGACATGTCAGTTTCGAGTCACCCAAGAAGCCACCAACTTCAGCAGAGAAACACATGGCTCTTCATGTGGATAAAGCGGAGCTGTTGTGTGCAGAGCAACCTGACTGATGTTTTCAAAACAGCTGCACCTATAGGTGTTGGTCTTTCTTCAGCGCATCGTGTGGCAAGTAAGTACAAAAGCTACACACTCTTTGAAGTATCCCAAGAAAAAAAAATCACGGTAGAAGCTTTCAGAAAGTGTTCATGACTTCGATAGAAATGAGATCCGAAGGAACGTACATGAATGTTTCTTTTTTTTCTGTTAACGTACCGTAACAATTTATCAACAGTTGCTTATTGCTTTCTGACCTGAACGAAGGTCCAGATTTGGGCAAGTTTTGGAGAACTAAGTTTTATAAATTATTAAAAGAAATCAATTTTAAATATGTTCGGCGTGGACGCGATAGCGTGCAAGAAGGAATGGCATCACTTTAGGGAGGCGGCGTTATCTACGAACCATTAAACCATTGAGAGATGAAGGAAGACCCATTTACTATCGTTGAATGCAGGACATACCCGAAGTAACGTCTGGATAGACAACGCCATAAAATCATACAAACAAGCCTTTCTGCCCGGATTATCCACCGGAAACAAAGGCCCACCGCACAAAGGCAAACGTCTGATTAACACTCTCACATTGGGATCGCACACACTGAGATCCACCAGATTTCGTCAAATGTTGTTCGTGGATTTTTTAATCCAAAAAGTGTGGAGGTTATCGTGAGGAAACGTGCGCGCGCCGATACATTAGAGAAGCGGTTTAAAGATGCTCATCCTCGGCCTCAGGAAAATGCAGTTACTGTTCTTAATAACGCGTTGTACCATTCTTGTCCAAAAGAAAAAGTTCCTAATGCGAATTCCAATACGCGAGACATGTCACAATGGCTTCAATGTAGAAAATGTTGAAATGTGTGTGAAATCTTATGGGACTTAACTGCTAAGGTCATCAGTCCCTAAGCTTACACACTACTTAACCTAAAGTATCCTAAGGACAAACACACACACACACACACACACACACACGAGGGAGGACTCGAACCTCCGCCGGGACCTCAATGTAAAAACATAAGGTACACAACGAATACGCAGTAGATGAAATGGCTAAAAGTGTAGGGAAAATTGTTCTTCGAACTCCTATGTGCCACTGCGAATTAAATGGCTTGGAGTAAGTTTGAGCCAGAATCAAAGGCTATGTTGAAGCAGAAAACAGCATATACAAAATGTCTGAAATTAAAAAACTATTATAACAAGCAGTAAGAACAGTGACTGCAGAAGAGCCGAACAAATGTGCTCTCCATTTGGTGGAAAAACCCGAAACTCAAATGTGGAAATTAGATTGAATTAAAGATGAGAGAGAAGAGCGTTTTGTTAAAAGCCTGAATGAAAATAGAGTTCCACAGAATGAAATTAGTTCTGTCGTTCCTTTAACATTATTGTAAGCGGCAGCCGGCCGAAGTGGCCGTGCGGTTAAAGGCGCTGCAGTCTGGAACCGCAAGACCGCTACGGTCGCAGGTTCGAATCCTGCCTCGGGCATGGATGTTTGTGATGTCCTTAGGTTAGTTAGGTTTAACTAGTTCTAAGTTCTAGGGGACTAATGACCTCAGCAGTTGAGTCCCATAGTGCTCAGAGCCATTTTTGAACCATTGTAAGCGGCACTGTTGTTAAAATCTCTTTGTTTGAATCTGCTATGCCGTCTGTCTGTTTTTGCGCATTCTTTCGTTACATTGTAGCTCAAGTTCACAATAATGGATTTCTCATGAGCGACGCACTCTTCGCTGGGACGTCAGCACGGCGACCAACTGCACGGCGCATACGAAGGATTTTAGACACCCATTCTTCTAGGACGGGCGGTGGCCACTCACGTTAAACTTCATTTCGTCCCAGCTCTGGGTGAATAGGCTATATAGAGTAGATAATGTGAGAGGCTCCGTGCCGTTGACGCGTTCGAGGTTATTGTCTGTAGGAAGGTAGGTCTAGAAGATTAGCCTATTACGAAATACAGGAAAACTGACTAGTTATCCTAACGTAAAGTGTTTCTGTTCTGGTGCACTATCGGTGGTGGTTCACTGGCAATACCCAAGAGTAACCGTTCAGAAGGCCCTAAAGTGCAAAAGTGGAATGATTATACAAAAGTAACTGTAGGAAAAGCTGAGGCCACGCTGAACTTAACGCGATGTATCGTAAATAAGTGTAAATCATCCACGAAAGAAGATGTGCGCAGAGCTCTTGCACATTCCATTCTGTAGTTACGCTCATCAGTGTGAGAACGAAACCAGGTTGGATTGACAGGAGCAAGAGGGCGGGCGGCAGTGAATTTCACCACCGGTAAGTTTTAAGTTAGCACGAGAGAATGACAGAGACGCTCATAACACTAGAATGGCAGGCACTGCGCATCAAAGAGAGTTTTCCTGCTGAAATTTCGGGAGGATCCGTTGCAAGAACAATAGGGCAAGGTACTGTCAGAAAGCCAATAAACTGAGTTGGAATCATGAAAATTAATATGCAAATTGCCACAATCTGGACGCCATAAATGTAGTAAGCGAAATTAATGGAAGGATTAAAACTTTACATTGAAGCGCCAAAGAAACTGGTATAGGCATGCGTATTCGAATACAGAGAATGTAAACAGGCGGAATACGGAGCTGCGGTCCAACGCCTATATAAGACAAGTGTCTGACGCAGTCGCCAGCAGTTATGCCCGAGCGGTTCTAGGCGCTTCAGTCTGGAACCGCACGACCGCTACGGTCGCAGGTTCGAATCCTGCCTCGGGCATGGATGTGTGTGATGTCCTTAGGTAGGTTTAAGTAGTTCTAAGTTCTAGGGGACTGATGACCTCAGGTGTTAAGTCCCATAGTGCTCAGAGCGATTTGAACCATTTTGACGCAGTTCTTAGATCGGTTACTGCTGCTCCAATGGCAGGTTATTAAGAGGTGAGTTTGAGCGTGGTGTTGTAAGTAGCGCACGAGCGATGGGACACAGCAACTCCGAGGTAGCGATGAAGTGCAGCTCTTTCCGTACCACCATTACACGAGTGTACCATGGATATTAGGAATCCGGTAAAACATTAAATCTCTGACGTCGCTGCGGCTGGAAAGAGATCGTGCAAGAACGGGACCAACGACGACTGTAAAGAATCGTTAAACGTGACGGAAGTGCAACCGTTTCGCAAATTGCTGCAGTTTCAGTTCTGTGCAATCAAAAAGTGTCAGTGTACGAACCATTCGACACAATCGATTTGGGCTTTCGGAGCCGAAGGCCCACTCGTGTACCCTTGATGACTGCACGAGACAAAGCTTTACGTCTCGCCTGGGCCTTTCACCACCATCATTGGACTCTTGATAACTGGAAACATGTTGCCTGGTCGGACGAGTATCGTTTCAAATTGTATCGAGCGGATGGACGTGTACAGGTATGGAGACAACCTCATGAATCCATGGACCCTGCTTGTTAGCAGAGGACTATTCAAGCTGGTGGAGGTTCTGTAATGGTGTGGTACGTGTGCAGTTAGAGTGATATGGGACCTCTGGTACGTCTATATACGACTCTGACAGGTGACACGTACGTAAGAATCCTGTCTGATCACCTGCATCCATTCATGGCCATTGTGCATTCCGATGACTTCACAATTCCAGCAGGACAATGCGACATTCCACACGTCCAGAATTGCTACAGAGTGGCTCCAAGAACACACTTCTGAGTTTAAACACTTCCGCTGGTCACCAAAGTCCCCAGACATGAACATAATTGAGCATATCTGGGATGCCCTGCAACGTGCTGTTCAGAAGAGATCTCTTCCCCATCGTACTCTTGCGTATTTATGGACAACCCTGTAGGATTCATGGTGTCATTTCCCTACAGCCCTACTTCAGTCATTAGTTGAGTCCTTGCCACGTCATGTTGCGGCACTGCTGCGTGCTCGCGGGGGTCCTACACGATATTAGGCAAGTGTACCAGTTTATCTGGCTCTTCAGTGTGTATCATCAACACACACATTAAATTTTTGGGCCAATTTGACTGATCATAAACACAACTCATAATTGTACAAACGCCAGTCACTCTCGTTGTTGTGGCAGCTTTCATGTTCCGTGGCTTTCGGATGATGCATTAGGAGGATAACCCGTTCGCTCATCCATAATGGCGACTTAATCTCCTCAGGTATAGCACGTTTCGTAGCCGACACGCCATTCTTGTGTACACGCTCCTGGCGTCTATGGTGTGCGGTAACCGTTTGGCAAAAATGGTGTTAATGTTACTTTTGGAGGATGTGATCAGACAAGGAAATGCAGCCAGATGCTTAAAGACCGAAGTACTGGACCGCAAGCAAATTTTTCGTTATTGAAAGGAAAGGAATACGTCATCAAGTGATGATAGACATCGGAATAAAAGTAGAGCTCTGACTCTCTGAAGACTGAGTCGACAATACGTTGGCAAGCCTCTGAAAGAGGAACTACTGTATCTTCTGTTTTCTCTGAGTGACTGTTCGCCTTCTCACCACTGACTCCTATACACTTCGACTAATGACTGACTGGTCTCTGCCTGCCCTCCATCTGTTGACTGTCTGCTCTGTTGGCTCGCTCGCTCTCTCTCTCTCTCTCTCTCTCTCTCTCTCTCTCTCTTTCTCTCTCCTGCTCACATTGCGCACTGAACGACTGACTGATTCACTGACTCGGCTCGGTCTAGTTTACCATTTACCAACTGACTATATTTTGGCTGCTCCCGCTTGGCAGTTTTGTCCATAGCCTCCCTCATTGTATCCTTCAGGCTACTTAATTTTGCGTCGGATCTTCTTTCATTGATACGTCGAATTGCAGTTCCACCCAGTTAACGATCAACGCTGCAAAGTCACGGCACTCAATCTTCATACAAGGTGAAAATTTCTGATACTGGGGCGGCAGCCAAATAAACCACGAACTCCCATTTCATTCTCACGCTGTTCCTCATTGTGGCAATGTCCAGCACTGGCTGCTGTCTCCACAGCGAATAGCAAGATAATGCTTCATGTGCTGTCTTCCTTCCTTAATTGTCAAGAAAGCATCCGACAACAAACCCACTTGTTTTTAATGGGAATGCCTGTGCTTTATTAAAGCGTTCGCGGGTGCTCGCGACACGAAGCATCCCTCTTGCTGTCTTTCCGACGTAATCCAGTTGTCGCACTTCCCGAGCGAGGGAGACAGTTCAGTTTAGCTGTATCTGTCTGACTCGGGGGGAACGTTTCACGTACTTTTTGTGGCCTAAGCCTCCCTCTTGTTGTCAGCAGCCAGTGGTGAAATATTACAGTAAACTTTCTCCTGCATCTGACGAAACGAGCATGACGACTACATAAGAGAAACTGAAGCTCTTGCAGAGACTCGCTGTCAGTTAAGGTACAAGCGATTTGAAAAGTTCATGAAGTGGATGTACTAGATTGGCTATGTACAGTGGAAAAATGTTCATTTAACATAACCAGTTGCGTAGAGCATGTTGTATCCACCTCCCAAAATTTTGAATGTTTGCAGCTTCCAAAAGGAAGTCATAGATATTTGATTTAACACGTTCATGTCGGCTCCTACTACCGGTGACTCACATCTGAGCATCTCGTCAGGCGGCTTGTACCACCCGTGGCTCGCGCTCGAGCCTACCAATTATACTATCAACACGCTAGCGTAGAATACAATTTTATGTGTCCCTTCAACGACAGAGCTTCTGAACAATTGAGATATCGCATAATTTGAAATTAATTTAGTGTTAAATTATTTTACGTAATATCTCTAGTTTTAAAAGAATGGACTTACGCCACTTCCAAAACGTAAAGTCAGTATATTAAAATAATAGACTAGGGCGTTTGAATATACCGCCGGCCCACGGAAAGCAATAGGAAAAGCACCGCCGTCAGATAAAGGACCCACAGCGAGAAACATACTTCTCAGCGCTGGCGTGACCGTGTTAAATTTATTGGTACGTTGTAGGTTTAAGTTACTGACTTACAGGACAGAAAAAAAGTTGCGGTACAAATAACTCATTGCTGTAAAGCTCTGGAAAGTAACTAAATAAATGATGTTCATAACTCCACAGAAAGGGTAACATTTCATATATTTGCATGTCTGAACACTTTTTTCACTTATTGTTTAGAAACATGCAAGGAACACAGCGTACCTGGAACAACCTCTTCAAGTCACCGCAATGCTGATTGAATTGTATGAAAATTCTTCATTTCTATCCCAATCCATCCGCATATTGAGCGAGGAAAAGATTGCTGGCTATATATCTCTCTATATATATTTTTTGTTCTCATGACCGCCAATGGAAATGTATGATTGTGCCAGTATGCTGGTTGCACAGCCCTTTTTTTGTATAAGCTTCTCTAAATTTACCTAAAATGGTTTCGCGAAAACATCCTCTTCTTCCAAGGATTCCCATTTAAGTTCCCAGAATATTTCTGTTGCGCTTCCTTATGGTCTATACCGATCTGTTAAGATTCGAGCATCGAGTCTTTGAATTCGATGTCTACTGTGGTGTCTTCTTGATAAGTAACCCAAACTGGAACAGTACTCTAGAATCTCTTGCACCAGCGTGTTGCGTGAGATTACATTTATAGATGTATTGCAGTTCATCCAAACCCTGACGTGCTCACCACTGATCTTGTAATCAGGAACTATCGGGTTCTCTCTTTGTTATCGGAATTATCTCACATTGTTACATATTCAAAGAGACATGTCAATTGACAATTTTTCTGCATTTCCTTTCTATCGTCCAGTGACTATTCCTATTTTCCTGTAAACAACAGCATTGTCAGCGATGATGAACTATCGATAAAAGCTGATATTTTTACATGTAGTAGTTTAATACGTGTACATATTTATTGGTTGTTTTTTTCCTATCCGTTGAAGTCTTTCCACAAACACTTCACGTAATTTACTACCTGATGCTCTATGTACGGTCTTAATTGCATCACTAAGCGGACTACGACTGCCAGTATTGGCTAACTATTTTGCATCCATGGTAACACTCTTTAACACCTGACCTACTGTCCAGCGGAAAGTAAGCAATAATGGTTTGCTCTTGCCGCATGTGCTTGGAAGTACTACCCAACCTAGAAACACACTACTCCTAATAGCTATAATTTTTAGTCTGTAAATGACTAATAATTATAGCTAATAGGAGAAATATGTTTCTAGGTTGGGTAGTACTTCAAAGCACATGCAGCAAGAGCAAGCCGTTATGATAACATGTTTTTCAGTACACTGTTCTCAGTCACCAGTAAAAATATCTGCACTTAAACCCGTTACACCCAGTGTGTGTATGTAGTAATTTCACTTAAACCCTTGTAACGGAATTGATAGTGGCTGTAGAAACGATCCACGTATAAACATAAGTTACTGGATTTCGCCCTGCCGTGGGTTGTATAGTCTTGTGGATCGTGCCCCTGCTGATGAGGTCGTTTTGTGTTTTGCAGAAGCAGATGCAGAGCGCGCAGTCGGACTCCGGGCCTCGCCGCGAGAAGGACAAGAGCGCCAAGCGGAAGTCCAACCTGAACCGCTGCCTCACCGCAGAGGCCGTCGCGCCAGCCGTCCATTCAGGTGAGTTCAGTTCTGAGACGATGCGCTGCGTGTACGCTGTTTTTACGGCGCTTATTATAATACCGCTCCAATTACTGGTGGCCATAAACCAGTAAGATACCATCGAAGACACGAAAATACATTCACATCCTTCCACTAGCGTCGCTGGTACGTCAGTGGCAGTAGTTAACTGTAAAATGTCGGGGATACTGCCCATGTATACTTTTATACGAAAAGTACGTACTAATTACAATAAAACTCTGCTAATGAAAATATAGGACATTAATATAGAAAAATTACGAAAATATGTAATAAATACAGATCATCAATTATATTTTAAACAGTGCCTAAAGTGATACAGTTAAACTGTTCCCAAGCCACACACACTTAGTGGAAAACAAAACACTGCAATTGTGAACACAAAAATAAAATTATATGTAAGGGCAGTCAAATGAAAACGAGACAGACTATACAGGGTGTTCGAAAAGTCCCATTACAAACGTCTAGGACTTATCGAGGGGAGTGAGTACATAATATTTTGAACAGGAACCCGTATCCGGAAACGTAAGGTTTCCGTTCTACGACGGTTTCAATTCAGATGTGTAAAGCGTCCACTTCTGCTAGGGGAAAGAGAAAACTCTGAGTTGCTTGTCCTCTTACACTATGTGATCAAAAGTATCCAGACACCCCCCAAAACATAAGCTTTTCATATTAGGTGCATTGTGCTGCCACCTACTGCCAGGTGCTCCATATCAGCGACCTCAGCAGTCATTAGACATCGTGAGAGAGCAGAATGGGGCGCTCCGCGGAACTCACGGACTTCGAACGTGGTCAGGTGACTGGGTGTCACTTGTGTCATACGTTTTGTACACGAGGTTTTCACACTCTTAAACATTCCTAGGTCCACTGTTTCCGATGTGATAGTGAAGTGGAAACGTGGAGGGAGACGTACAACACAAAAGAGTACAGGCCGACCTCGTCTGTTGACTGACAGAGACCGCCGACAGTTGAAGAGGGTCGTAATGTGTATAGGCAGACATCTGTCCAGACCATCACACAGGAACTCCAGACTGCATTAACATCCACTGCAAGTACGATGACAGTTAGGCGGGAGGTGAGAAAACTTGCATTTCACGATCGAGCGGCTGCTCATGAGCCACACGTCACGCCGGTAAATGCCAAACGACGCCTCGCTTGGTGTAAGGAGCGTATACATTGGAAGACTGAACAGTGGAAAATCGTTGTGTGGAGTGACGAATCGCGGTACACAATGTGGCGATCCGATGGCAGGGCGTGGGTATGGCGAATGCCCGGTGAACGTCATCTGCCAGCGTGTGTAGTGCCTACAGTAAAATTCGAAGGCGGCGGTATTATGGTGTGGTCGTGTTTTTCATGGAGGGGGCTTGCACCCCTTGTTGTTTTGCATGGCACTATCACAGCACAGGCATACATCGATGTTTTAAGCACCTTCTTGCTTCCCACTGTTGAAGAGCAAGTCGGGTGTGGCGATTGCGTCTTTCAACACGATCGATCACCTGTTCATAATAAACGACCTGTGGCGGAGTGGTTACACGACAATAACTTCCCTGTAATGGACTGGCCTGCACAGAGTCCTGATCTGGATCCTATAGAACGCTTTTGGGATGTTGTGGAACGCCGACTTCGTACCAGGTCTCACCGACCGTCATCGATACCTCTCCCCAGTGCGGCACTCCGTGAAGAATGGGTTGATGTTCCCCAAGAAACCTTCCAGCACCTGATTGAACATATGCCTGCAAGATTGGAAGCTGTCATAAGGCCTAAGGGTGGGCAAACACCATATTGAATCCAGCATTAACGATGGAGGGCGCCACGAAGTTGTTAGTCATTTTCAGCCAGGTGTCCGGATACTTTAGATCACATGGTGTATGTAACAGGGTAGACGGGGTCACGCCTACTACTTCAGACAGCACTTGATATCACTTAACGTCTGCCTTACTGTGAGATCCATTCAATGCCTGTGCGACTGCGATACAGTAAATATTGCTCGGTACACGATTTCCCACTTCATAGACATGTTCCTTGTGTATGGCGAAGCTCGAGGTAACGGAAGAGCTGCTAGTCGGCTGTATCACGAACGTTTTCCGCCGCCTAGTACGCCATCGCACAGACGTTTTGCCTAAGCGAACCAGCGGCTCCGAGAAACAGATACCTAATACCCAAAGTGATTTCGTTCAAAGTCTCCTCTAGACTTTATATAGTATGACTGACGGTCATCAGCTATATGCGTTCACGTTTTTCGTGCATTTTCTCTCTGAGGATATCTAACCCATCCCATTCTGTTAGGTTATCTTCCCTTATATTTTCGAATCTGGCAGAGTAATATTTTGATCCAACTGTACCATCCATTAAACTGGCTATATGACGCACCCAAGTCCACTCAGGGTAGTCACTGTCGCAACTAAGTCTGTTGTTCCAGTCTGGTTCCTTGATTCGTATGCTCATTTTCCTGTCTCTCCTGATAATTCCTGACATGAATACGGATGGGATTGACGGTAGGATATCGAAAAAGTTCAGAGGAGGACAACTGCCATTGTGTTACCGCGAAATAAGTGTGTAATACGGGGTAAGTGAGTTGGGTCTGACAGTAAAACAAAGGCGTTTTCCAACGAGATTTGTTCACGAAATTTCCATCTCCAGTTTTCCATGCCGAATGCGAGAGTATTTTGTTGAGTCTCACCCACACATGGAATAATTAGCATCGTAATAAAATGAGTGGGATGAGAGCTCGCACAGAAAGATTTAGGTGTTCATTCTTCCCACATTAGAGAGTGGATCGTTCGATTAATCGCCTGAAAGTGATTCAGCGAACCTTTTGCCGAAGACTTCAGTGGGACTTGCACAGTAATCATGTGGATGTAGATGTGTAAGGGCAATAAAAAAAGTTTCCGTTCGAATGCCGCACAGTCAAGAATCGGTATGTCAGTCGGGCAAAACTCCGTGGGCATTGAGGCAATCACCCCACCGACGTACCAGGTTGAAGATACCCTTTTGGTAAAACACCGTGTTGTACTGCGTGAAGAAGTCCGTAACTGTCCGCTGCGCATACTCGTCGACCCTTCCAGGCCTTGTTTTAAACACTGAAGTCGTGATAATCGTACAGGGAAAGGTCAGGACTACAGTGCGGGTGCTCGAGTGTGTCGCACTTAAACTGCCGCAACTTCTGCGTTACATTTGCGATGTGGGGACACAGCACAGAACTTGGCGCTCGGTTCCACAACGGTGGTTCTACCGTGTTTCTTCTTCGGCAGCCAAGAAGAGAATAATAGCACTTTGGCCCTGTTCATTTAGCGTACGAAGACGCGAATGCCACGCTAATTGCCTGCATGCTGGTGCTTCTATACCCACATCGGAGTCACACTGCGTCACGTATACACTGCAGCAACGTCCTAGAATTGAGATGTTTTGATCGCCTGTTATAGAATCTATCCGTTACTAGCTCTGCAGCTTTCGGTTTTTGACCATATTTCACTTTAAAAAAAAGTTGATATTTCGGCGCAAGAAGTCAGAACCGGTAATGCGATATTGCATGGTTTTAGCGGAGGCCTGTGATACTGTTTGAAGATATTTTCCTTGCTCCGCATATGATGGTATTTAGACAGCGTTAATAGCCGTATTTAGGTAATCGCAATTGTGTACTGCGTTCTTTAGTTAATAGGCAACAGCACAAGATTAGTATACTGCAGAGAGTGTTGCATTTATTTTGTTACGGAACTAAGTTATAGGCTGAAATAAAATACATGTTGCCGTCTCATTCTGCGAGTGTGTTGTTTTGACTGCATGTTGGCGTAGGTCTGGCTGTAACACCTTACGCACTTCCAGCAGTAGTACTGAGAGCTTTCGGAATAGAGTATGACGTTTACTGTTTCGCGAGACGTAAACGATCTACTTCATTGATTCGATCAGAAGACAACCACCTGCAGACATCTGCGTAACACGGTGAGATGCTACACTCTACAGGCTGCTGATGCTTCACTATAGCTACGCATAGCTAATGGTGGCGAAACACCTATTTTCTTTTCCGATAGTACTTGACTGTTACAGACTGAACGAAGTGGCGCAGTGGTAAGAAGCTGTACTCGCGTTTGGAAGGTCGCCGATTCAAACCCCCGTCGGCCCGTCCATATTTAAGTTTTCTGTAATTTCCCTACATCGTTTGTCTCAAGCAGGAATAGTTCCTTTTGAAAAGGAAACGTATGATTCTTCTTCCTCTTCTGCCACAACCTAAACTCGTGTTTGGTCTCGAACGACCTCGTCGTCGACGGGACGTTAAACCCTAACCTTCCTTCGTCTGAGCCTTTGTTTTTTATTTCTGCAGCTCTAAATGCGCGCCCGACTGTGTTTGAACGGCGAAACCGCACCGTTTCCGACAGCTATCGGCGTTTCATCTGCAGTGTCTGCTAGTGCCTCGCCACCTTTTTGTAGCAGGCTGTTTACCTGGCAGACCTCTGCCGCCCCTGTTTGACCTCCGTATCGAGTTCTCCGAACAGCGGAGCGCTAATGCCGCCCTGCTGTTTCATCTCACGTGCAAACAAACAGTCCCAGGGGCACGTCTTCCGCAGGGTACCGTCGTCGTTCTTCGGTGTCTGCTATCGATTTCGCTACTGCCGGAGACCGACAGTAAGAACTGGGAGGATGGAGGTCGTCAACTGCGGTCTGCGTTTGCACCGTTACTCGCCCCATCCTGGAGATTGGGGTCTGCTAGCTGCAGACCAGCTGACGAGGTAGTCGTCGCTCTTGCGGGTTCAGCTGTCCATGTCGAGGTTTGAACGTGTTTTCTGAATCGTCTGCATTTATAATCCCAGTCCAGTTGCGTACTTAGCGAGTTGTCACTTTAATTTTCTAAAGGACCTTGTAATCAATGAAAAATTTACCAACTATTACTAGTTTGTCAAACTATTAGTCAGTGTGCAGATGTGTTCCACGTGTTTGAGAGAAATATCAATTGATGGCCAATTTTCCAAGATGTCGTACTTTTGTGTTGTGGTTTTACCGCACTTGTTTAACGAGAAAGAGTTTTATTATAATGTATCCCACTATTGTGGAAACAGCGATCTAAGATAAAAACAAAGGAGCCCTGGGAACTGCCAAATGGTAATAGTGTTGCGTCTTTCCCAACCCTAAAATAAGCGGGAAGACAAAGAAGGAAATCGATGTTCGACGCACAGTAGACAAACGGACGATGTAGTCGTATAGTTTCTCCACTTCGTATTTAATGGAATTTAGAGGACGAAATAGAACAGATTTTAGCATGACTTTGTCTTGTTCGATGTGAGTGCAAAGTAATTCTAAAAACTCTTCAGAAGTTTGACTGTCCATTCCGACAAAGTTGATGTAATCACAAGGTTTTTGTGTAGTATGATTTTAGCTGATTTTCATGGGTATATCTTTTCTCATAATTTCAGTCAGTTACTGGACCAGTCACTGGACCAGCATCTTCTTTACACACAGTCCACGAAATGCTTTATCTGCATCGGTAGCTATGGTTTCAGGTTCGAATCCTGCCTCGGGCATGGATGTGTGTGATGTCCTTAGGTTACTTAGGTTTAAGTAGTTCTAAATTCTAGGCGACTGATGACCTCAGAAGTTAAGTCCCATAGTACTCAGAGCCATTTGAACCATTTTTGCATCGGTAGCCATTCCCACTACAGCCAAAATATTCTGCGAAAAGATATGCACAGAGTGATAGCTGCTTCAAAAGTGTTCTTTTTCTTGTGGCTCTGCCACGTATAGGTGCGGGGTCGCGTTGTTGTTTAAAATTGGCTCGGCTAATTTAAGGGTGACCGGATACCCTTCCTGTCGCTACACGATTACACCCCAGGCCGGAATCTGTGTATCCAACTGTCTGCATGTAGTGTGATTCTCGCGAAAGTTTCCTAAATGTTTACGAATCGTGTGGTTGAGGCTGGACTTGGGTACCGGCCCGCTACTTACCTAGGAGGATGTGGGAAAACTGCCTAAGAGCCACATCCAGGTTGGTGAGCGCACCTAATGTCGACGACAATCCGCCTGGGATTCGATCCGGGATCGGCATACCTACCACATCCGTAAAGCGGCACTTTTAACACGCACGGCTATCAGCATGGGTTGCTTCTAGAGGTTAAATTTGACAAACTATTTTGGTTCGTCCGCGCGCTTGTTTCCAATCCCGTGAGTAGGAAACAGAGAATTTTACAAGTTTGATCGTTTACAGGGGTCTTTAATAATATTTTTCGTTCAATGGCTTGGTGGCTCAGTGCTGAAGTGAAGTGCCGGACTACAGAACCAAAGGTCTCGGGCAATCACTTTACGATTTTTATCTGTCAATTAGCACTTGTTTCACGTCTGGCAACCGAGCGAGGTGGCGCAGTGGTTAGCACACTGGACTCCCATTCGGAAGGACGACGTTTCAAGCCTGCGTCCGGCCGTTCAGATTTAGGTTTCCCGTGGTGTCCCTGAATCGCTTCAGGCAAATGCCGGTATGATTCCTTTGACAGGGCACGGCCGATTTCCTTCCCTGCCCTTCCCTAATCTGTTGGGACCGACGACCTCGCTGTTTGGTCCTCTCCCCCAGGTCAACCAACCAGCAAGCCTCTGGCAATACTTGTCAATGTAAAAAATGCTGAGTTGCACCGTGGTTCGGAGTCTGCGTAAACTGTTACGTTTAGCTATAACTGACTGTGTCAGTGAGTTCAAAATGGCATACCTCCATTGAGACCATGTGTGGTGAAGATGGTATTCAGACCAGCCTTCGGATTGATGATTGCTTTACCTGAGGCCTTGAGTCTTTATCAGCAGGCCGTTTCCCGAAAACTGTGACCAGAATGGGGACATCTGACATATTTAGGACAGTACTGCCCTAGACAAAAATGTGTAATAACGTGGACGAAGAATTGTGGGGGAAGCATTAAGGGCCTGTCGAATGTAATGAATATCTACTGAGCGCAGAGTATACACGCCAAGCTATAACTGTTTACCTAAAACTGTCAGTCTCGACTTTTTCTACATCACTGTGATACGTTGTAAACATCCTTTATATTGAGAATAAACCTATGACAGGAGAAAACATTAAGGAGTCACAGGAATTTAACAAAAAAGTAATACAGGGCGTGTAGAATGAATTTCTTTTATTTACGCAAATGTTCACAAAACTTTGGCCCTTAGACTACCGGTTTTGGTCAGCAATGTCCATCTTCAGATCATCCTAATACAATAAAACCACAGTGGCATCACAAAATTTACACAGCCAACATAACAACTTCGCGCATATTTAAAATATGGTGAAAACTAGGACACAGTTCCAGCGGAGTCATTCTGTATCTATCGCTACTGTTCATAACAAACTGCAGTAGCAGATGAAGTGGAAGAATTTAGCTACCTTAGGCAAAAATAATTCATATCGAACAAAGATAGGAGAACATGTCATATTAGTACAGGCAAAGAGGGCTTTCCTCGCCAAAAGAATACTTGAATTAAATATAGATTTTAATTAGAGAAACGAGAAAGTAGCACAGAATTGTATGGAAGTGATGCATTGACTGTGCGAAAGCTGGGAAAGATGAGAAAGCGTTTGAGATGTGGTGCTACAGAAGCAAAGTGGACTTATGAGATAAGAAATTAATTAATCCACAGGAAACTGAGAAAACGAAGTACGGAGAACACTGAATAGAAGAAGGGGTAACATGGTGGAGCGTCTGTGAATATCTTACATAGTACTGTAATTGAGGATGTCGCGTGTACGTGCTACTATGAGGTGAAGAGGTTGATAGAGCAGCCGAAATCGTGGCGGAGTGCATCAATCCACTTACAAGATTAAAGGTCCAAAACGAAGTGTAAGTTTTTAATTTTCATTAAGTTTGCATTGCTAATGACATATGAATTTGATGATGAACTTTAAATTCACAAAATCCGTGCACAAAATTTAGCACGCGGGTACCCTACAGAAATTAGCAGAGCACGCCTTCTGGACAATCTGAAACCTTAGATTAAGCTGATGTTTCATCCTATTACATTAAGGTACTGAAACCTGAGGCTCTCACACGGGGTATCTAGCGAGCTCACAACAAGGGATTGGTGTAATAGAGGGACCATGGTGTAGGACACGCGCAAGGATGTTAAATGTCTATGGAAATATTGAAAGTGTCTCACGGAAAACATTTTGATGTAAAACCAGCACAAAGCTACTGAAATTGTGATTGTCCTACAACTAGCTTCGATACTAATGCCAGGCTTCGAAATTTTAAAATATGTAACCTATTTAGCATATTTCAAAATTATAGACACCTGATATACTAAGTACCTACTCCTTGGCGATACAGCCCTCCGATGATCACAGCCCAATCCTGACGATTTTCTGCTCGTTTCCTCCATCTCCGGACTCCAGTCTTTCTCAAATCATTTTCCACATCCTCCAGCCATCGTTTCCGGGGTCTCCCTTTGCTCCTTTTGCCACCTGGATTTCCTGTGTAAACCTTTTTGCCAGCTCGATCCTCCGACATACGCTCTACATGGCTCAGCCATCCCAATGTTACACTTAATTTCAGTAACAAAGTCAGGATTTCTACGAAGTTCTTCCAATTCCTTGTTTCTCCTTATCCTCCATTGCCCCGCCTCATACACGGCTTCAAAAAATCTTTTTAATATTTTCCTCTCCCATCTTCTCAAGAGCTCTTCTTCCGCTACAGTCATTGTCCATGTTTCTGAGTCATACATTACAACCGATCTTATGATTGTTCGATAGACAGTCATCTTCGATTTTCTGCTCAAGCTACGTGGCTGAAGGATCTTGATCAGGGCCCAGTAAGCTCTATGTATATACTACTCAATTTTAAAATTTTTAAGTGTATCAGACGATTTCATTGTCGAAAATTGTTGCAAAACAGTAAAAATTTTACCAGCTTTTTGATGGTTTTACGTCAAAACGGCGTTTGTAAAAATCGTGGAACGTATAGCCAATTAGTGGATATTAGTCTAACCAAAGTAATGCTGAAACTGGTATTTCATAATTCAGCCAATGTAAGCAGAGACAGATTCTTCTCACTAGGGAGGAATCACTTACGGCGCTCCGTAACGCTCAATCTTAGGTCCATGTGTGTACAAGATCTACCGTCTTATACAGAACAAGCAGAATTAACTCTTTTTGCTGATGACACTAGTATTGTAATCAAAACCGAAAACACACACACACACACACACACACACACACACACACACACACACAGAGGAAATGGTAAATAATGTCGTTAAAAGTCTTGTGGTTTTCTGCAAATTATTTCTCTCTCAAAAATTTTTCTTTTGAAAATTCAGTCTTGATCACACCACGTATGTTACAAGAACATAGGTGACCGGTTTCGGTCACATCACATGACGATCATCAGACCCATGGCAGCCAACTGGTTGACATCACAGCAGCTGAGAAGACTGCTCCACCTTCCATCTTCGAAGGATGCCATGGGTCTAATGATGGTCATGTGATGTGACCGAAACCGATCACCTATGTTCTTGTAAAATACGTGGTGTGATCAAGACTGAATTTTAAAAAGAAAAATTTTATAAATTTTTGATCACTGTTCCAAAAATGTTTATTAAAATTATTTCTCTCTCAAATTAAAAAAGTTAGTTCTGCACGTCGACAGGTACTAAGCTAACAATAAGTGTAACAGATGATGAGGAAATATTAACTAACGTGGAAACATCAAAATTCTTGTGTGTCCATATTGATGAGAAATGAAAATGTAAAAAGCACGTTTTAGAACTCCTAAAACAACTTAGTTGAGCCACATTTGCACATAGAATCATTTCAAATCTTGCGTTGAGAGAAATCGTAGCTTATTTGCATATTATCATTCAACAATGTCATATAGAATAATGTTAATGGTTAACTCACCTTTAAGAAAGTAAGTTAAAAAAAGTGCTGATCGAATAATATTAGTGCTCACCTACGATCATATTGTAGACATTTGCTTCAGGTGTTCGGCAGTTAGACCAGTGCTTCAGAGTACATTTGTTCCATCGCAAAAGAAGTGGCTTACAGACGGTTCGTTCGACCGATTCCTGAGTATTGTTTCTCAGTCTGGGACCCGTACCAAATAGGATTAACAGAAGAGATCGTGAAGATCCAAGGAACAGCCAGCGACACGTTTCATTCACAGGGTCGTTTACTTGGCGCGAGAACGTCACTACAGTGCAGACGCTACAAGGGATGTATAGTGAATCACTGAGAGGTTTACTGTCGAAATTTCGACAGCTTACGTTGTTAGAAGAGTACGACAAAATATTACTTTCTCCCACATACGTTTCAAGAAAATTAGAGCTTCTAGATATCATACGGAGCTTTGCCGACTGTCATATTTCATTCATGGAAGGGGGATCAGTTAGTGGTACCGAAAGAACCCTCCGTCACACACCATAAGGTGGCTTGTGGTCTGTAGATGCTGAAGTAGTAGTTGACGTAGATGAAATTTGTTCTGAGCAGCCCAATACTGTTCAAAATGCACAACGATGTACATAATTACAATATCAGAAGAAAAAATTACATCCATTATTCTACATTGGGATTGTCTTTAGCACAGAAAGAGATGCACAATGCTGCAACTAAAGTTTTTGATCACTTATCCAGTGATACCAAATGTCTTACACATAGCAAAGTTAAATTTGAAAACAAACTGGAAGTTTTGCCTTCAAAGCTCATTCTGTTCCGTATAAGAGTTCCAATTCTTGTAATACGTAAAAGGTAGCGGGTAGGAATTATTAATTCAAATCTGTATTTAAAAAAGTTGTAAAGTGATGATCACGAAGCCATATTTGTAAATGAATATGTAATATGTCGTAACTCCAGTAACATCAACGTGGAGTTAAAACAGCCACTCCATTCACCGCCATCGCCTGCCATCATGGTATGAGGGTCTGAGGATGGTCAAAAACAGGTCGAGACTTCTTGAGTCCATTTTTAAAGAACTTTTTCCAGTTTGTTGTTCTCCACGAGAAACGTTCTCCAAGAGAATGTAAAATGACTCGAACCACATCATTTCGATTAATCATATAAATTATGGATGGAACCTAACGAACTGACAAACTAACTGACTGATTAACAAATGTCTCACAGAAGTTTGCTCGAGCCTGTTTGCTTAAAGCAATACTTGAGAAATGGGCCAGGCCGAAGATAGAGTATCAGTGTGGCACAAATACTCAGTTAATTGTTTTAGTACAGCAAAACTGCTAATCAACAGCGCCTTTTCGCCTGATGCTATTTCGTGGTACACGGTCACTTCACAGCGTCGTTGTTGACTCCGCTGATACTAAACGTTTATGGGAGAACCGCCTGGAACAAGTAGCTTCTGCTGTCGCATCTTTCATGGAGACTCCTCCACAATGGCTCTCATAGGCCTCTGTTACAGCCCTGGTATCTCCCAGCTCGTTTGCTGAGAACGAGCGTAAAAATACCAGTGGAAAGACTAGCTCCAAATGACTTTCCTCAGTATTTTAAAAAAAAGTTTCGTCGGAGAGAAACACGCCGTTTTGTTGGTGGTATGTAGAGATAATCACCCTAAACTGAATGCCTCCCCAAAACTAGGTAATCTTCAAAGTTACTGAATTGATCTCCCCTTTCCCACTTAAGCCCAGCAATTGTCTGCCTGAGGACCGTCTCTAACTGATTTTCGAACTTGTTTGACACGTTATTTTAGCAATCTTAACACGCTGTTATATAGTTGTATCGCGTGACTGCCGGTGCAAATCACAAAACTGCGTTCATCACGTTACCGCAAATGTCACGTACTATTCAGTTAAACGTTTCGCTTGTTAGAGACTCCTCGCTTTCCACTATGGCCGGAGACTACTCTCCCTCAGTCATGTACTTTTAGGAAGAGTAGATTGTCTCGAAACGTAAATGTACGAATTAATTTTTTGTTTGTTTGTAGGCACATGTCTGCATTCTGCATATCTGGTAGATGCTTTGGCTGCTATATCGTCGTGCTACAATACTGTTATGGGCGGTTTTCAATATGTTCTAGAGCTGCATACACGTACCTGCAACAAACAAACAATTAATTATGTAAATTAAAGTTTTCAAGGCGATCATGAAAATACGGTGCGTGCCCCTTGCGCAGATACCTCTCGGCAGATGATAGCGGCCTTGTATCTGAATTGCGTGCTCTTGATTCATCAGAGCCAATTATCAATCATTCCCTATGCTTCTCGTTACGCAACCTTTGTCGTGGGCATGCTATTACTCTTAATTTTAGCTGTCTTTTTATAAAGAATAGCCCTTGTATGCAGATAGATTAATCCCTACATAATCTCTCTCTCTCTCTCTCTCTCTCTCTCTCTCTCTCTCTCTCTCTCTCTCTGTGTGTGTGTGTGTGTGTGTGTGTGTGTGTGTGTGTGTGTGTGTGTGTGTGTGTGTGTTTATAATAGACGAAACGAAGGAGTTTCGTAACTTTAGAAACACCACATTTCTCTAGGTTTGATCGCCAGACGTGCATTACTAATTTCGTCGAGTAAACGTGGCATGCATTTGCTTCTACTCTAATGTCAATGTACACGGTTAGGCCCCATTAATAAGACACCAGTCAAAAGCCTAATAAATAGCCACTCCTTGCAGTGCGAGATGTACAGGAAGAGTGTCAGTTATGTTCTGGGAGGTGCCGATAGCGACGAGGGGCCATAGAATTCCTTGCCCTGGCCAGCAGCGCTAGATTGGGTTCAAGTCCTGGGAGTTTGCTGATCGGGGAAGTATGTAAGCTAATCCTGGTGCTCTTCGAACCACGAACGTACACTGTGAGCTGTGTGACATGCGTTCTCCTAGTGATAGATACCATCGTGCCGAGGAGACACGTGCTACATCTATGGGTGGACATGGTTGCCAAAGACACATGCATACTTGTTGATCCTTCCAAAATAACGGACTCACCCAGGGAATGCCACGTAAACCATACTGATCCATCCATTGTTCTAGGGTCTTTGCTTTCAAACGTTTCACGGCGTACACGCCAACGGCCGTCTGTCCAATAGAGCATAAAACGTGATTCGCCTGAAAAATCCGCCTTTCACTCCACAGTGGACGTCTGGCGTGCAAGTTCCAGTCTGCGTCGCAGATGGACAGCAGCCATCATAGGTGCATAAACCTGGCACTTTCTGTGGTGGCCCGTATGCAGCAACTTTCACTGAATAGTCATTGAGGATACACTGCTGTTAGTCCCTCGACTCATCTGCAGCACTTCTGTTCGCCCGTATACTTCTGCGCAGCCGTCGTTCGCCCCCGTCAAGTACGCCCGGTGGTGCACCACAACTGCCTCGTCGCGGGTTTTGGATAGCGCCATTTCGCTATGCACGGTATATTTTATTCACGGCGTCGCACGAACAACTTAAAATTTTAGCCGTTTCGGAAATGTTTCCGTCTTTCGCGCGAAAGTCAATGATCGAGCCCTATTCGACGTCAGATAAATGGGTCCGTTTTCGCAGTACGACAATGACTCCATTGTTCCCGCCCCGCACGCTTTACACAGCCCCACTGCTAGTGCTGCCACCTGCTGTCTCTGAATGGTTACTGCCCGCTGACGCCCAACAGAGGCGGTGGTCACATTAATGACTGGACCGTGTGCTATTGCAGCTTCTTTCCAAATTTCGAATCGGTGCACAGTCAGACGCAGAGTGAAAACTCATTCCGAGAAGTACTGTTGGCTTACAGACAAGCCCAGTGATTCGTAACGGTACAAAACGTTCGTATTACCACAAATTATTAACCGACGTCGATCTTAACCGGGACGGAGAAACAGAGCCGCACCAAGCATCGGTTTAAAGGGTGTCCGGAAATTGAGTATGCATTGCGGTTGTGGCGGGGGTGGGCAGATGCAAAGGCGGCGGTAGAGTAGGTCACGAGGTTGGGCGAGGTCAGCGCCGGCGCCGCGCACGCCAATCGATCGCTGGCGGCTGCAGCAGCGGCGGCGGCGAAGGCGGAGGCGGCAGTAGCGCCGCGGGGACGCCGGCTCGCCTGTTGCCAGCCAGCCGCGCGGCGACGCCGCCCCCGGGCAACAGGTAGTCGCAGCCCGGCAGCGACGCCGCCACCGCCGCCCCCAGTCGCGCCATGACAACAGAGCTCGCAGCCCGGGGTGAGTACGGCGAGGCGCTGCGTGCCCCGGCGCCGACGGCGAACGTTGCCCACTGCCAGCCTGGTGGGCGTGTGCACGCAGCTTAGCGAGTGTCCGGCGTCCGCCTAGAATAACGCACCAACAATCTTGCGGCTAGAGGGCACGGCTACACCGCGGCGGAACTCGGATCTTGGCGTGCGAGTTAAATGATAGTGTGAATTGCTCGCCTGAGGGGAGCATCTGGTCGAGGCAGGTGAAAAAACCAATTCTTTTACTCAGCCCTTTATTTGGCAGACTCGCCCTTATGCATTACCAGATTCGCATAGTGTTCGTCTTTGGGTGGGCAATGGTGCTTCCACGCAATGTTCGAGCTCTCATAAATACGAGTTTTGTTGTTTCTGGTGATATGTTTCCGAATAGAGTGCAGCTATAACAGACACAGTGCAAGATTGTGTGAGCTTCAGTTAACGGTGTAGCAGTTTCTTCCCATTTTGTGGCGCTGGAACGAAAACTGCTTCTAAACGGAAACCGCACGCCTTGAAGGTGAGTTGTTACACAAAGGTGTTGGCGCATTATTGCTTGGAACATTGCAAATTGACTGATTTTTCCTGGGAAGAGGAAGCCTGGCTTTGACTGTCGGGTGGACAAGAAATCCAGATTAGGAACGGAACTGCAGCTCCTGTGCCAGTGAATAATGTAAGACAAAGTAGGGGCTAAAAGGGAAGGTGCACGCCTTGCCCTCAGGGGTATTCGATTGTGAAATGTGCAATCGTCCTGTGCTTTTTACCAAAAAGGGGTTGTTTTAATACGTTTCAATTAAATGCAGCCAAGCAATAACACTGTAGTATTTATATTGTAGCATTCTTGCGTCTTTTGTGGGCGATAATGCGTGGAGGCTAGAGACAGCATTTTGTAAAAATGCGTTTAAGTTATTGACGTGACCGTATACATCTAATTTAAGTAACTGTGCAAAATAAAGGGTTGATTTGCATCCCTAGCGTACATAGATTGTGTCCCAAAACGATGTTTTGATAGTGAAAGTATTTTGGAAGTAAAAGCTTGTCGAATGGAACCGTGCGCCGACCGAAATGTAAGTACCTACAGGTGCTCAATGATTTAACACAAGAACAGATTTAACCGGTATACGAATTTATATATTTATATGTATATCTCTCTGTAAGTATATTCGACGAAGTTTATTCATCTGTGAACCATGAACGTGTTAGGAATCATCGTAGGCAGGAACAGCAAAAACTTCGCAGAGTTGTCTGAGAGAAAACGCGTGGGCCCGCATCTCGTGGTCGTGCGGTAGCGTTCTCGCTTCCCACGCCCGGGTTCCCGGGTTCGATTCCCGGCGGGGTCAGGGATTTTCTCTGCCTCGTGATGGCTGGGTGTTGTGTGCTGTCCTTAGGTTAGTTAGGTTTAAGTAGTTCTAAGTTCTAGGGGACTTATGACCACAGCAGTTGAGTCCCATAGTGCTCAGAGCCATTTGAACCATTTTTGAAAACGCGTGGCCTTCGCTGAGTAAGGAACGTCTCCGTTAGTTAAAAGAGCCTCCATACGGCACCAAATTTAGAACCATAACATGTTTGAAGAAGAGGAAGGATTCCTCTGTGATCCTGAGATCGCAGATTAACCGTAAGTTTTGAAACAACTTTTTGCTTTTTTCGTTACTCCAACATAAACGCGTTTTTCTCGAAAAAGCATTTTTCAGTGCGCTAGAGCCTCGACAGATTAAACGATTCATTAATTTTTTCTATGTGGAACACAAATTTTTACAGGGCCTTAGCGAGAGCTCTTTTATTCGGATTTTAAATATTTTTTAAACATTTGAAAGAAAAAACACGACAAGAAGTGGATATATTTTTCAGACAGATCCCATTTTTGAGGTATTTTTCAAAACCTCATCGTGATGATCCCCCAAATTCATTCTAATTTAAGAATTTTCTATTTTTATGGGTTACGGAAATAGCCACGAGTCCGTACAACGTTTCGCACAAATCAGGACGCGCCGCGAGGCGTATACTTTGACAAGGGCTGCAGTTGCCATTTTTGTTATGGGATAAACATTTTTTCATTGTATGTATAATCAAATGGTAAAATTCTCATTTTAATAAAATTAATCATTGTCTGAAACAATTTCTAAACTTCACCCATTTTTCGTCATATCGACTAGAACTTTCCCGTAAAGGATTCTGGTAGGACTCTTCCGTATGAGAAAACTGACATTCGGCCTCCTGATAAAATTTACACCTATATTTCTGCTCCGGTGGCCGCAAAACAGTGTGTTGCGGAGGGTACATCATGAATCACCAACCGCCACCCCCATCTGTACACGGGTGTCGGCAAGAGTGCTGTTGTTTTTGTTGTATCGGAGATTGATTTGATTCAGCTCGCGACTCTGGTCTGTTATGTGGAATATACTGCACAACGTTAGCAACCTACATCCACTGGAACCTTTGTACTGTATTCAATTATTTGTCTCCGTCTACAATTTATATCTCCCACGTTTGCCTATATTACCAAAT
Organism: Schistocerca cancellata; assembly: GCF_023864275.1. Taxonomy (NCBI): domain Eukaryota; kingdom Metazoa; phylum Arthropoda; class Insecta; order Orthoptera; family Acrididae; genus Schistocerca; species Schistocerca cancellata. Next base: position 574,722,807 of record NC_064628.1, read on the forward strand.
GTCCAACTCCTTGTTGCCTCAGGATGTGTCCGATTAACCAATCATTTCTTCTGGTCAATTCGTGCGATAAATTTCTTTTCTACATGGAAGTAACCACTCTGCGTTTCGTGCAAGTGCTCGGCAGAGGGATCATCGAACCATTTCCAGACAATTTCTCTACCGTTACTCTTTCGTATAACACGTGGGAAAAATGAACACCTATAAATCTTTCCTTTTGAACTCTAATTTCTCTTTTAATATAAAAGTTGTAATTTCTCTCTTTGGAGAGGGGTGCTGACAAAATATTTTCGCTTTAGGAGGAGAAAGTTGGTGACTGAAATTCCGTGAAAAGATCTCGCTGCAACGAAAAACGCCTTTATTTCGATGACTGACATTCTAACTCGCTTATTATACCTGTGACTCCTTCTTCCCTAATTCGTGGTAATACAAAAAGAGCTGTCCTTTTTGAACTTCTTCGATTTCCGTCAGTATTACCTGGTAAGGATCCCATGTCGCGTAGCAGTAGTCCAAAAACAGGTTGAATAAGCGTTCTGTAGGCACTTTCTTTAGTGGATTTGTTGCATCTTCTAATTAATTTGCCAATAAAACGTATTCTTCGGTTCACTTTCCCCGCAGAAGTTTCTATGTGATGATTTCCTGGGTATTTAGTTGAATAGACAAGGTTTCCATTTGCGTGATTTATCGTACAACCGAAATTTGGTGGAACTGTTTTAGCATTCATGTGAACGAGCTCAAATCTTTTATTGTTAAGAGTCAGTTGCCACTTTTTGCACCATCCAGATATCTTAGCTAAATAATTTTGCAGTTCGTTCTGATTTATAACTTTACTAAACAGTGAACGGCCGGCGGCGGGCTATCATGTGCCAATGTACAACAACAAACTGTAAACATCGGACTAAAATTACGCCGTTTCTCTTCGAATGCGTAATGGTATGTAAATAAAACAGAAAATGGAAATGTCGTGTGGCTAGGGCCTCCCGTCGGGTAGACCGTTCGCCTGGTGCAGGTCTTTCAATTTGACGCCACTTCGGCGACCTGCGCGTCGATGGGGATGAAATGATGATGATTAGGACAACACAACACCCAGTCCCTGAGCGGAGAAAATTTCCGACCCAGCCGGGAATCGAATCCGGGCCCTTAGGATTGACAGTCTGTCACGCTGACCACTCAGCTACCGGGGCGGACAATAAAACAGACGAAAACCTGTTTTGTAGCGCTCTCTTCGCGATGACTATGCCGTTCAGTTATAGTTTGTAGACCTCACTGTACACCTAACAGGCCAGCGAGGTGTCATTTCCTCGGAGAAAAACTGTCAGAGAATGAAGGAGCTTGTGAAACCGCACCACGCAATCACATCAACTAAGTGCAGTGGACGTTCCTGCACGTGTTGCAGACTAGGACCCCATATGCGACAGGTCTGCACATTCACGGCACCGTGCAGAGTAAAACGTGCCTCGTCCGTCCGGCCACACGTCATCCATTTCCTCGCGAGCCAAAAGCGAAGGGCAAAGACACTGCGTTATAGCCGATCTTGGGGCTTCATTCTTGCAGGGATAACAGTGTAAAATACGGTGCAAAATCTTTTGAACAACTCACCTGAGGAGAAACGGTTATCGTGACAACACATTTGAGGCATACGCTCCATTGTCGGCTACAGCTACAATTACTTAAACACATCTGGTAATCCGTGAAGGAAAGTGGAACAGCAACCGGACACCTAGTAGTAGAATAATGGAAACAAAACCAGCGGCTATATTTGAATGTACCGTCGTTTATTCTTTTTAATACATGCTACCAGTTTCAACAACACTTAATGCCCCGAACGTAGCCTTTCATACATAACCGTTTTCATGTGCAAAGAACAGAATCGTATGCAGTTAATTTGGGCCCGCTGTAGTCCCACTTTCCTTCATGGATTACCCGAGGTGTTAAAAGTACTTCTAGCTGCAGCCGACAGTGTAGCATACGCCTCAAATGTGCTGTCACGGGAATCGTTTCTCTTCTGGTGATCCGTTCAAAAGATTTTGCAGCGCATTTTACACTGTTATCCCTGTAATGTATACAGCCCGCACTGCAGCATTCGGGACACCGTCAGTTTAATTATAACCACCCGGTAGCAGTAAATTCATATACACGAGTGCGAAGCAACCAGGGGGAACTGTTATCACCCTAACATGCACAGTAGAAGATTTAAGGTAATTTTAACGATTTCTGTAATATACATTAATTGACGCCAAAAACTTTATATTATATACATGTTTACAAAATAAAGTCAGACTGTAAAATCAATAATTACCAAAGTATGTAGATAGAATTACTAGGAAAAAAAATTAAAGAAATTACATGCACACTTGCAAAGCTACCAGATGGGATTGTTGGCTCACTAGTTTGTGCATTCATGGAAAGTACAAAATCTGAAGCATTGTAAATGTCAGTGAAACAGAATTTCGCATCAGTAAATGTCACATAGATGAGGAAAATGAGTACTCAAAATTCTAAATTTTACATACGCGGCTGTGAAGCACCCAAAAGGAATTGGTATTTTTCTGATACGCATAACCACAGAGCACAGGAAATTTAAAATAACGTACGAATCTCAAGCAGATTGAGGGCGTTACCAACTGCTTTAATGAGTAACAAAATACCAAGCAACCCAAGGGCTTAGAGCACATGAATTAGGCAGTTACAGTAGCGGCTCAATTTTGGCAGACTTCCTACACAGTTGCTCGACAAATTCTGGAGTATACAGAATACAAAGTAAATTTACACAGCTAGTGAATGACCGGCGGTAAGCGGACACACAAGCACAGTAGAAACACGAAGGCATAGAACTGAGTACATTTGGTCTGCAAGTAGCAAAAATAAAAAAAATATGTGTAAAGAGACGTTTAATTGCAGGAAATAGCAGACATTATAAAATAAAGTTAGAAGACGGACGCCCTCTTTAATTAAATAAAGGTATTATTTAGAGGTTCTTGTCGCCAGGATGCTGGTCCACATACAGGCATCGGCCAAACGCGGCTAGCAGAACGATCCCAGTCAACTGTCGAAATAACCAGCATTCGGAAGTGACGGCGCAAGGTGGGTGTTGTGTAGCGAATCGTGACAAACACTTAGAGCCCACACAAAATGGTGCTCACCGCCATTCCTGTATCAGGCCAAAATGAATCATAGACGGTGAAAGAGGCCACACCCACAGGTCAAACTAACAGGAACACGCCGGAAGTCCAGTTACGGAATACACTGAAGACCCAAAGAAACTGGTACATCTGCCGAATATCGTGCAGGGGCCCAGCGAGCACACAGAAGAGCCGCAACACGACATGGCATGGATTCAACCGGTGTCTGAAGTATTGCTGGAAGGAACTGATACCAGGAATCCTGCAGGGCTGTTCGCAAATCCGTAAGACTACGAGGGAGTGGAGAAGTCTTCTGAACAGCACGTTGCACGGAATCCCAGGTATGCTCATGTTTGGTGGCTAGCGGAAGTGTTTAAACTCAGAAGAGTGTTCTTGGAGCCACTCTGTAGCAATTCTGGACGTGTGGAGTGTCGCATTGTCCTGCTGGAGTGCCCAAAACCGTCGGAATGCACAATGCTGATGAATAGATGCAGGTGATCAGCTAAGACTCTTACGTGCGTGTCACGTGTCAGAGTAGTATCTACACGCATCAGGAGTCCCATATCACTTCAACTGCACACGTGCCACACCATTACACAGCCTCAACCGGCTTGAACAGCCCCCTGCAGACATGCAGGGTCCATGGATTTATGAGGTTGTCTCTCTTCCCGTACATGTCCATTCGATCGATACAATTTGAAACGAAATTCGTCCAACCACCAGGCAACACGTTTCCAGTCATCAGCAGTCCAATTTCGCTGTTGACGAGTCCAGGCAAGGCGTAACGCTTTGTGTCGTGCAGCCACCAATGGTACACGAATGGGCCTTCGGCTCCGAAAGCCCATATCGATGATGTTTCGTTGAATGACTCGCACGCTGGCGCTTGTTGATTACCCAGCACTGAAATCTGCAGTAATTTGCGGAAGGGTTGCGCTTCTGTCACACTGAACAATTCTCTTCAGTCATCGTTGGTCCCGTTCTTGCAGGATCTTTTCCCGGTTGCAGCAATATCGGAGATTTGATGTTTTACCGGATTCCTGATATTCACGGTACACTCTTGAAATGGTCGCACAAGAAAATCCACTCTGCATCGCCACTTCGGAAATGCTGTGTCCCATTGCTTGTGCGCCGACTATAACACTGCGTTCAAACTCACTTAGGTAATGATAACCTGCCATTGTAGAAGCAGTAACAGATCTAACAACTGTGCTAGACACTTGTTGTCATAAATAGGCGTGCCGCCGCAGCACCGTATTCTGCCTGTTTATATAGCCCTGTATTTGAATCCGCTTTGTCAGCCGCTGTGACCGAGCGGTTCTAGGCGCTTCAGAGCAGAACCGCGAGACTGCTATGGTCACAGGTTCGAATCCTGCCTCGGGCATGGATGTGTGTCATGTCCTTGGTTAGTTAGGTTTAAGTAGTTCTAAGTCTACGGGACTGATGACCTCAGATGTTAAGTGCCATAGTGCTCAGAGCCATTTGAACCATTTTTTTGAATTCGCTTGCATATACTTGTTTCTTTGGCGCTTCAGAGTATGACCAATCACCGCATAGACAATTGCAAGTCCCAAATAGAAGGCGTGGCCCGTGATGTAAACGTAAGAGAAACCGTACAGACACGATAAGCGACCATCACAGCTCCTAGATACAAACCGGAATACGCCCGCATCTCGTGGTCGTGCGGTAGCGTTCTCGCTTCCCACGCCCGGGTTCCCGGGTTCGATTCCCGGCGGGGTCAGGGATTTTCTCTGCCTCGTGATGGCTGGATGTTGTGTGCTGTCCTTAGGTTAGTTAGGTTTAAGTAGCCCTAAGTTCTAGGGGACTGATGACCATAGATGTTAAGTCCCATAGTGCTCAGAGCCATTTGAAACCGGAATACCTCCAGAGGCTCAATGAAAACCGCAGCGGTTTACATCTGCGAAGCGCGCGAGCTGAAATCCTCGTGGAAAAAATACATTGAAAACCTCTGCACGAGGGGGAGAGGGTGTCTGATGACTGATAGAAAAAAAAAACGAGAGTCGATGTAGAAGTAGTAAAAGATCTAGAGCTTCGGAAGGCCTATGCCCAAACAAGGCAAAAGGGATTGATAACACTCATTCGCATTTTCTGAAATCACAGTGGGTAGTGACAATAAACGACGGGTTGTGTGTAGAATCTAAGACTCTAGACCTGTACCATCAGCCTTTTGAAAAATGTCTACACGATTTTGAGGTGTCAAGGACAGGTGAGTGGGAAAACTATCGCCCAATCCACTTAATGGCTCATGCATCCGAATTACTAACAGTAATGTCTGTTGTTGTTGTTGTTGTTGTTGTTGTTGTTGTGGTCTTCAGTCCTGAGACTGGTTTGATGCAGCTCTCCATGCTACTCTATCCTGTGCAAGGTTCATCATCTCCCAGTACCTACTGCAACCTACATCCTTGTGAATCTGCTTAGTGTACTCATCTCGTGGTCTCCCTCTACGATTTTTACCCTCCACGCTGCCCTCCAATGCTAAATTCGTGATCACTTGATGCCTCAGAACATGTCCTACCAACCGATCCCTTCTTCTAGCCAAGTTGTGCCACAAACTCCTCTTCTCCCCAATTCTATTCAGTACCTCCTCATTAGTTATGTGATCTACCCATCTAATTTTCAGCATTCTTCTGTAGCACCACATTTCGAAAGCTTCTATTCTCTTCTTGTCCAAACTAGTTATCGTCCATGTTTCACTTCCATACATGGCTACACTCCATACAAATACTTTCAGAAACGACTTCCTCACACTTAAATCTATACCCGAAGTTAACAAATTTCTCTTCTTCAGAAACGCTTTCCTTGCCGTTCCCAGTCTACATTTTATATCCTCTCTGCTTCGACCATCATCAGTTACTTTGCTCCCCAAATAGCAAAACTCCTTTACTACTTTAAGTGTCTCATTTCCTAATCTAATACCCTCAGCATCACCCGACTTAATTCGACTACATTCCATTATCGTCGTTTTGCTTTTGTTGATGTTCATCTTATATCCTGCTTTCAAGACACTGTCCATTCCGTTCAACTGCTCTTCCAAGTCCTTTGCTGTCTCTGACAGAATTACAATGTCATCGGCGAACCTCAAAGTTTTTATTTCTTCTCCATGGATTTTAATACCTACTCCAAATTCTTCTTTTGTTTCCATTACTGCTTGCTCAATACACAGATTGAATAACATCGGGGAGAGGCTACAATCCTGTCTCACTCCCTTCCCAACCATTGCCTCCCTTTCATACCCCTGCTATCTGGTTTCTGTACAAATTGTAAATACCCTTTCGCTGCCTGTATTTTACCTGCCACCTTCAGAATTTGAAAGAGTGTATTCCAGAGAATATTGTCAAAAGCTTTCTCTAAATCTACAGATGCTAGAAACGTAGGTTTGCCTTTTCGTATCTAGCTCCTAATATAAGTCGTAGGGTCAGTATTGCCTCACGTGTTCCAACATTTCTACGGAATCCAAACTGATCTTCCCTGAGGTCGGCTTTTACCAGTTTTTACGTTCGTCTGCAAAGAATTCTTGACTTTTCACATCTATCCACACCTGCTTTCTTTTGGATTGGAATTATTGTATTCTTCTTGAAGTCGGAGGGTATTTCGCCTGTCTCACACATCTCGCTCACCAGATGGTAGAGTTTTGTCATGACTGGCTCTCCCAAGGGCGTCAGTAGTTCTAACGGAATGTTGTCTACTCCCGGGGCTTTGTTTCGACTCAGGTCTTTCAGTGCTCTGTCAAACTCTTCACGCAATATCGTATCTCCCATTTCATCTTCATCTACATCCTCTTCCATTTCCATAATATTGCCCTCAAGTACCTCGCCCTTGTATAGACCCTCTATATACTCCTTCCACCTTTGTGCTTTCCCTTCTTTGTTTGGAACTGGGTTTCCATCTGAGCTCTTGATATTCATACAAGTTATTCTCTTTTCTCCAAAGGTCTCTTTAATTTTCCTGTAGGCAGTATCTATCTTACCCCTAGCGAGATAAGCCTCTACATCCTTACATTTGTCCTCTAGCCATCCCTGCTTAGCCATTTTGCACTTCCTGTCAATATTATTTTTGAGACGTCTGTATTCCTTTTTGCCTGCTTCATTTACTGCATTTTTATATTTTATCCTTTCGTCAATTAAGTTCAATATTTCTTCTGTTACCCAAGGATTTCTACTAGTCCTCGTCTTTTTACCTACTTGATCCTCTGCTGCCTTCACTACTTCATCCCTCAGAGCTACCCATTCTTCTTCTACTGTACTTCTTTCCACCATTCCTGTCAATTGTTCCCTTATGATCTCCCTGAAACTCTGTACAACCTCTGGTTCTTTCAGTTTATCGAGGTCCCATCTCCTTAAATTCCCACCTTTTTGCAGTTTCTTCTGTTTTAATCTACAGTTCATAACCAATAGATTGTGGTCAGAATCCACATCTGCCCCTGGAAATGTCTTACAATTTAAAACCTGGTTCCTAAATCTCTGCCTTACCATTATATAATCCATCTGAAACCTGTCAGTATCTCCAGGCTGCTTCTATGTATATAACCTTCTTTTATGATTCTTGAACCAAGTGTTAGCTATGATTAAGTTATGCTCTGTGCAAAATTCTACCAGGCGGCTTCCTCTTTCAGTTCTTACCACCAATCCTTATTCAACTACTATGTTTCCTTCTCTTCCTTTTCCTACTATCGAATTCCAGTCACCCATGACTATTAAATTTTCGTCTCCCTTCACTATCTGAATAATTTCTTTTATCTCATCATACGTTTCTTCAATTTCTTCGTCATCTGCAGAGCTAGTTGGCATATAAACTTGTACTACTGTAGTAGGCATGGGTATCGTGTCTATCTTGGCCACAATAATGCGTTCACTATGTTGTTTGTAGTAGCTTATCCGCACTCCTATTCTTTTATTCATCATTAAACCTACTCCTGCATTACCCCTATTTGATTTTGTATTTATAACCCTGTATTCACCTGATCAAAAGTGTTGTTCCTCCTGCCACCGAACATCGCTAATTACCACTATATCTAACTTTAACCTATCCATTTCCCTTTTTAAATTTTCTAATGTACCTTCCCAATTAAGGGATCTGACATTCCACGCTCCGATCCGTACAACGTTGGTTTTCTTTCTCCTGATAACGACGTCCTCTTGAGTAGTCCCCGCCCGGAGATCCGAATGGGGGACTATTTTACCTCCGGAATATTTTACCCAAGAGGACGCCATCACCATTTAACCATACAGTAAAGCTGCATGCCGTCGGGAAAAATTACGGCTGTAGTTTCCCCTTGCTTTCAGCCGTTCGCAGTACCAGCACAGCAAGGCCATTTTGGTTAGTGTTAAAAGGCCAGATCAGTCAATCATTCAGACTGTTGCCCCTGCAACTACTGAAAAGGCTTTTTCCCCTCTTCAGGAACCACACATTTGTCTGGCCTCTCAACAGATACCCCTCCGTTGTGGTTGCACCTACGGTATCGCTGAAGCACGCAAGTCTCCCCACCAGCGGCAAGGTCTATTGTTAATGGAGGAGGGGGGGGTGTTCATGTTATCTATATTAGTTAATGACTAAACCGGGACATGGTCCGAGTTGTGCGTCGCCTATTTGACGGTTTCCAGAGGCAACAAAAATTTGATTTTCAGTATTTCGTACAATTATTAATAGATTTTAAATATCTTAACCTCTATGGTAATTTACTTGTTAAGAGCTACAATCTAATAATATACACACAACAAAAAAGTTTTGCATCATCCCGGTTCCCAGAACTCGTGGAGATGGGCGTTGACTGTGGATATTGTATCACAGCCACTGTTCCTTTGACTGTTGAGAGATGTCACGGAACCCGCCCAAAGATGTAAACAACCAAGCATGAGCAACGCCTGTTAGACGGGAGTGAGTCCAATAGCCGATCAGTTCCAGTCGTTCCACCAGGAAGAAGGTACACGGCTCGTTTTGTCTGTAGTTCAACCATGCCTAGACGGTCAATACCTCGAATCAATCGCGTCCTCAATGTTACTTTGTCCCAGGAAGGGCTCTCAACAAGGGAAGTGTCCAAATGTCTCGGAGTGAACCAAAGCGATGTTGTTCGGACATGGAGGATATACCTCGCTCAGGTCGCCCAAGGGCTACTAGGCTACTATTGCAGTGGATTACCGTTACCTACGGATTATGGCTCGGAGGAACCCTGACAGCAACGCCACCATGTTGAATAATGCTTTTCGTGCAGCCACAGGACGTCGTGTTAAGATTCAAACTCTGCGCAATAGGCTGCATGATGCGCAACTTCACTCCTGACCTCCATGGCGAGGTCCATCTTTGCAACCACGAGACCTTGCAGCGCGGTACAGATGAACGCGCTGAATGGACCGCTCGTGATTGGCATCACGTTCTCTTCACTGATGAGTGTCCAAACAACTGTCGGAGACGTGTTTGGAAACAACCCGGTCAGGCTCGACGCCTTAGACACATTGTCTAGCGAGTGCAGCAAGATGGAGGTTTCTTGATGTTTTGGGGTGGCATTATGTGCCGACGTACGCCGCTTGTGGTCATGGAAGGCGCCGTAACGGCTGTACGATACGTGAATGCCATCCTCCGACCGATAGTGCAACCATATCGGCAGCATATTGGCGAGGCATTCGTCTTTATGGACGACAATTCGCGCCCACATCGTGCTCATCTTGTTAATGACTTCTTTCAGTATAACGACATAGCTCGACTAAAGTGGCCAGCATTTTCTCCAGACATGAACCCTATCGAACATTCCTGGAATAGATTGTAAAGGGCTGTTTATGGACTCCGTGACCCACCAACGACTTTGAGGGATCTATGCCGAATCGCCGTTGAGGAGTGGGACGACCTGGACTAACAGTGTCTTGATGAACTTGTGGATAATATGCCACGACGAATACATGCATGCATCAATGCAAGAAGACGTGCAACTGGGTATTACAGGTACCGGTGTGTTCAGCAATCTGTACCACTACCTCTGAAGGTCTCGCTATATGGTGGTACACCATGCAGTGTGTGGTTTTCATGAGCAATAAAAAGGGCAGAAATGATGTTTATGCTGGTCTCTATTCCAGTTGTATGTACAGGTTCCGGAATTGTCGGAACCGAGGTGATGCAAAACCTTTTTTTGATGTGTGTAAGTTTAACGCAGTAGGGGAAGTGTTATGCTTATAAACTGCATATACTGAGGTGACAAAGCCATGGGGTAACGATATGCACATATACAGATGGCGGTAGTATGGCGTACACAATGCCTAAAGGGCAGAGCATTGGCGGAGGTGTCGTTTGTACTCATTCGTGTCAAAAGGTTTCGGACACGATTGTGGCCGCACGACGGCAATTAACAGACTTTGAATGCGGAATGGGAGTTGGAACTAGACGCATAGGACATTCCATTTGGGAAATCTTTAGGGAATGCTTATTCCGAGAACCATAGTATCCAGAGTGTGCCGAGAATACGATTTCAGGCTTTATCTCTTACCACGGGCAACGCAGTGGTCAGCCACTGACTGCCTTCACTTAACGATCGAGAGCAGCGGCGTTTGCTTAGGGTTGTCAGTGCTAACAGACAAGCAACACTGCGTGAAATAACCGCGGAAATCAACGTGGGACGTACGACGAGAGTGTCCTACTGGACAGCGCGGTGAAGTTCTGCGTTAATGGGCTATGGCGGCAGTCGCCGACGCCAGTGTGTTTTGCTAACAGCACTACATCGCTTCCAGCGCCTCTCCTAGGCTCGTGACCGTATCGGTTGACCCTTAGACCACTGAAAAACTGTGACCTGGTCAGATGATTCCAAATTCTAATTGAGCACTGTGCAAGCTGGTGATAACTGCATAATAGTGTGGGCTGTGTTTACATTGCATGGACTGCTGGTCGGGTCCAACTGAGCCGATCATTGACTGGAAATGGTTATGTTCGGCTACTTGGAGGCCATCTGCAGCCATTCGTGGACTTCATGTCATTCAACGACGATGAAATTTTTGTGAATGACAATGCGCTATGTCACTAAGCGACATTTGTTCATTACTGGTTTGAAGAACATTCTGGACAATTCGAGCGAATGGTGTGGCCACCCAGATCGACCGACCTTAACCCCAGCGAATACCTATGGGACATGATCGAGAGGTCACAAACTCGTGCACCGGCAACACTTTCGCAGTTACGTGCAGCTGTAGAGACAGCATAACTTTTCTGCCGGGGAGTGCCAACGACTTGCGTCCATACCGTAGCGAGCTGGCTGCACTATGCCGGGCAAAAGGAGGTCCTACATGATATTAAGAGGTAATCCACGTGGTTTTCACCTCATTGTATATTGATACATAATTTTCTATGCAATATGCAAAGTAAAATGTGACTAGGCTAAGGAGTTTGCTTGATTTTTTGTTTTTTTGCGAAACTGTTGACTATTGAGTTGTATCTTTGTTATGGTAGGATATCCACGTCTGATCATCCGTAACAGCTTGGAAACACAAATCACCTAAATCTTGTCGATAGTGGTGCAAACAAGCTCTCCAGTTTCACATTCTTTGTTGGTCGGTAAGAATTTTCGCTAACCACCTTGCACGTAATTTACGATGTCCGAGCTTTCCACAACAGTTAGGTAAATAATAGTGCGTCCAAAATGAGGAAATTCGTGGTTCAGCGCACTGATCTTTGATCAGGTCGCACCTGTTGCACGACTTCATCTGTCTGGATACTAGGCCTCGCACCAAGTTTCTAGCGTAGTCTTTCGCAATAGCTTTAAAAATATTTAACAATATTCACCAAACCACACAGAAGCAGTGGCGTGATTTGCTGGATTAATTATCAGTACCTTGAGAACAAAAATAGTAGTTAATTAACGTTTTCGTGTGCAAAAAGTCTCATTGTTTGCTACTTTTTGTCTTCTTCGTAGTTTATTCGATGTATCTTGTTTGCACAGTATGTCTCATGCCGTGATAATACGTGCTTTAATAAAATCGAGAGTTGTGTTGTGCATTAAAATTTGGAATAAGTTCTTTCAAGACTTTTTCATATACTTTTCAGCACTGTTAATAATTTCATTTTAAGAACAGCCGACAATATACACGAGCCTGTAATAACACAAATTGTAGTGTCCAATATACCCGCCTTAACACACCACCACTTTACTACAAAACTCGGCTCACAAGTTGCTGTCTCCTGTGAAAATTAAAAAAAAAATCAACGATAAACGTAACTATACAAAGAAGCTATTTCACAGTCAGATAATACATCGTTGAGTCAAACTGGAATTCATTTTGATCGCCATCTGCGCAGTGAATATTGAATACAAACAATGGGGAAAATAACAGTAATCTATTGTTTATCTGACTCTTTGGACTAATGTCACCTGTTGTTATAGGCGCTGAAGATATAGATCTGCTGTAATAAAGCGACGGATTTCGCAATCGATCGCTGTTCTTTTCTCCTTTGCGTGGTCGTTGAGTGTTGCACATCCACAATTTTGTTTTTAGATTTTTAACTTCAAAATAAATGCCCTAAATTTTGGTGACATTAGTAGAGAAACATAATTGTTACTGATGTATTAGAGGCTACAAAATATGAGTCACAAATTTTTAGTATTACAGTCTTCTATCCAAATCAACTCTTCATTACGTAGTGTTACATTCATACGTAAACTTATTGTATTTTAATGGCCGGCCGCTTTGGCCGAGCAGTTCTAGGCGCTTCAGTCTGGAACTGCGCGACCTGTACGGTCGCAGGTTCGAATCCTGCCTCGGGCATGGATGTGTGTGATGTCCTTAGGTTAGTTAGGTTTAAGTAGTTCTAAGTTCTAGGGGACTGATGACCTCAGATGTTAAGTCCCATTGTGCTCAGAGCCATTTGAACCTTTTTTTTTTTTATTTTAATGTATGCGTGAACGGAAATGAAAATCAAATATTAATATGTGCGAAAAATGTTACTGGATTAGGTGGTGATTTGTTTAGACATTTCGTGTTGTATACTACATCCACATCTACATGGATAATCTGCAAAAAACATTTAAGTGGCTCGCAGAGGGTTCATCGAACCACCTCCACAATAATTCTCTATTATTCCAATCTCGCACAGCGCACGGAATAAACAAACACCTATACCTTTCCGTGGGAGCTCTGATTTCCTTTATTTTATTACGCTGATCTTTTATCCCTATGTAGGTCGGCATCAACAAAATATTTTCGCAGTCAGAGGAGAAAGTTGGTGACTGAAATTTCGTGAGAATATACCGCCGCAACGAAAAACGCCTTTGTTTTAACGATGTCTATCCCAAATCCTGTGCCATTTCAGTGACACACTCTCCCCTATTTGGCGATAATACAGAACGTGCTGCTCTGCTTTGAACTTTCTTTATGTACTCCGTCAGTCCTCTCTAGTAAGGATCTCATACGGCGAAGGACGTACAAGCTTGGTGTAGGCAGTCTCTTTAATAGATCTGTTACATTTTCTAAGTGTTCTGCCTACAAAATGCAGGCTTTGGTTAGCCTTGCCCACAACACTTTCTGTGTGTTCCTTCCAATTTAAGATCTTTGTAATTGTAATTCCTAGATATTTAGCTGAGTTTATGGCCTTTAGATTTGATTGATTTACCGTGTAATCGAAATTTAACGGATTCGTTTTAGCACTCTTGCGGATGGCCTCACACTTTCCGTTATTTAGGGTCAATTACCAATTTTTGCAGTATACATATACCTTTTCTAAATCGTTTTGCAATTTATCTTCGGATGACTTTACTAGTCGATAAACGACAGCATCATTTACAGATAGCCTTAGACGGCTGCTCAGATTGTCTCCCAAATCGTTTGTATAGATAAGGAACAGGAAGGGGCCTATAACACTACCTTGTGGAATGCCAGAAATCACTTAAGTTTTACTCGATGACTTTCCATCAGTTAGTACGGAACTCCCTGACAGGAAATCACGAATCCAGTTCCATAACTGCGAAGATATTTCATAATGACGGAATTTCACTACAAGCCGCTTGTGTGGTACAGTACCAAAAGCCTTCTAGAAATCTAGAAATACGGAATAAATTTGAAATCCGTTGTCAGTAGCACTCAGCACTTCATGTGAGTACAGAGCTAGTTGTGTTTCAAAAGAACGATGTTTTCTAAATCCATGTTGACTGTGTGTTATTGACTGTTTTCTTCGAGGTAATTCATAATGTTCGAACACAATATATGTTCCAGACACCTGCTGCATATCAACGCTAATGATATGGGCTTGTAATTCAGTGGATTACTCCTACTTCTAGAAAAAAGCGTGCCACTGACCAGTTTCGGTATAGTTTCTTCCGTCACGCCAATTTTTATGGCATTTTTAAAGCATGAGCGCAATTGTCGAATCTTTTTTTTTTCACTCATTGCTGTAGGCCTACAAACTAGACACGGCTCTTCGCGAATCTGAGCAGCTGTAGATCCTTTTGCTCAAAAATCTCGAATTGCAAATGGCGAGAGCAAGGATTTTCGGGACCATTGTTTGCTTTCACCCACAACCAAATGACTACTGACTCAAAACAATGACTCCTGTGGCTTCGTAAACAAGAAATAAATGCAATCGTGCCGCCAACGTGTAAAACGCGTGCCGTCGCTGACGTATTCCCCGCGGTGCTGCGGAAGCGCGTCCCCGTGCCGCAGCTGCCTGGCAAGTGGCGAGCTGCGGCCGCCCCCACCGCGGCGGCCTGTGGAGCCACCCGAGCTGAATGGGCGGCGCGATCGATGCGCTGCCGGCGGTAGACAGCGCGTGTCTGGCACGTGGAGGCAGCGGGCTGTCTGCACAAGGCGGCGCGCTCACCTCACCTCACCTCACACAACACTGCGTCCAAAGCTGGTTGCGACTTTTGTCATTTCAGTACAGTGCGAGTGTTTGGGAAACGTAGCTATCAGCGTGTGCTGACCGCGCCAGCGAGTCTGCACGAACAGCATGTCGCGCAAGCCGTTCGTTCTGCAGTCTTTCTCGAACGATTTTAAAGAAACTGTTCAGTAATATATTGTGATTCTCTCACATCTTACAATTCGTTATCTTCATGGTGAACCGCTTATTTCGTAAAATTCATTATATTATATTATTTCTATTATATTATATTAGGCGAAGTACTGCAAGAAATTCTTAAAGTTTGCAGTGAAAAATGGGGGTGACTATGAATTTGCGTTTGATGCGTGTTACGTCACGTGAAATGTACACAACATACTGACAAGGAGAGGACGCGTACTCGTCATCGCCGAATTCGTCCAAATTCGTGTTGCATGTAGGGCGTGGTGAGAAAGTGCCCCAAGTGGGAACTTCAGATGGCCGTTTAGGAAATAACGGAATTTTGATACGGATCTATCACCATGTGCACTTTATCAATTGTCCCTGTGACGAGGTGTTCAGCGAGCACTGTTTGGCACAGCGGTAAGAGATGGATTCGTATTGAAAAGGTCGCGGGTTCGACTATGCCAAGTAGCAAATACTTTAGTGCTCCTTCAGAATCCGGTAAACTGAGAACAGATTTGTACCAAAAATAAAAAATAAAATTAAAAATATTGTGATGAACCCCTACGTGAAATTTCTTCTGTTGACTGACTCGTGGGAAGGACAAACAAATCCACAAATATACGACGAACTGTCCAAGATGAAAACGAATTGCCAACGTGCAGTATCAAAGTAATTCCCCCCAAATGTACGCCACTAGTGCCACCCTGCGATGTATATTTTTATCGTCAGGTAAGAAATCTAATTAAATATGTCAAAACTGCACTTACGTCATCGAGAAAGAAGAAGACATCACTTCCCGAGGAGCTTGCATTAAACTACATTCCATTATGCATCACCAGCTACGCTTGCACGTATTCAGCGACATGTTGCGTTACGCGTGGTTCGCTGCTGGTTTGTGCGATGAAAGAAACTATTTTCAGAATGTCAAACAAGTTTGTTTTTTTATGGAGACATAAAAAAACATGTCACTGCAAAAAGGCGGCGTTCATAACGTGCGCAAGATGCGGTCAAAATTATTGCTTCCCCTGTTTCTGTGATGAATATTACCACCCCAGTACATGTAATTGATCAATTGCAATAGAATGGAAATATCGATTTACTTACACGATGTTTCCGTGGACGCGCTAACTACAATCCCCTTTTAAATGTTTGCAGTCCCGCGTTTCATCCTATGCCTATACTTTTTGTGCTTGTATAAATTAATAAAATAACCTACATGATGTTCCGGTTAATTGTGATGTCAGTAGTGTACACGCATTTCCAAGGAGCACAAAAATATTTACCACCGGGCGGAGTCGAACTTTTCAATGCGAATCCGATCTCTTACCGCTGGGCCAAACACTTCACAAGCGCACTGTCACAGGGACAATTCAGAAGGTCCACATGGTGATAGACCCGTATCAGAATTCCTTTTATTTCCTAAACGCTTGGCCATCTGGCGTTTCCACTTGGTGCACTTTCTTGTCCCACCACGCCCTACATGTACCATGAATTTGGGAGAATCCGGCGATGACGAGTAGGCGTCCTCTCCTTGTGAGTTACTCTTTAAACGTTGAAGGATATCGCTATCTGTCGTCAATCTCGAGAAACAATGTAAGTGACGAACTTATACTTTCATTCAGAGAATGTGATTTTTCATTAACTAGTGACCTGCCTTGCCCTCAGTTGCTGGTTCAGTAAACACTGTTCCAGGATTCCTTCCACAATTTCAACTGCATTAGAATGTTAGTGACATGAATATTTGCGAACTCTGCTTGTTTTTGCAAAAGGAAGAGATTTTAGTGTGGCAACAAGAGATTACATATTACTCAAAACTCGTCATAGTACTTCCTGAATCCATGTCATCTCAACTACCTTCTTGATATGGTTGGCACCTCCAGACCAGTCCTGTAGTGTAACATTTGCAATGGCTACTTTTATCAACCTTTCATCCTCGCTGAGCGTAAACTTCTGGTTTTTTTT
Source organism: Schistocerca cancellata (assembly GCF_023864275.1). Lineage (NCBI taxonomy): Eukaryota > Metazoa > Arthropoda > Insecta > Orthoptera > Acrididae > Schistocerca > Schistocerca cancellata. The sequence goes on from NC_064628.1 coordinate 574,739,873, forward strand.
TGCCTCGTTACCTTTCGCCTGGTCCCATATTCTCAGTCGCATTTAAATGAGCGTGATACGCAACAAGCCTGATTAAACTTTTTTTTGCGTCAACGAGTTTGTAGACCTGATAGCGTGAAGTTTTTATCTTGTACGGCGCTAAAAGCTCCATAAACTCTGCCTCATGCATGATAGGTTCAACTTTATCCGAGGGAACATTTCTTCGTAACCAGAGAGAAATATCCTCTTTCCTCCAATGCATCATTGGATCATTGGAGCATTGGAGAGTGGTACGGCCCATTGTCCATTACTACTGTCTAACTCAGAAATATTTTGCAAAAGCAACAGCACTTTCACTGCTAATCTCGCTTTCAGACTGCTGCACTGTTATTAACGTAAAGTCAACACAGAACAATTGTTCACAATACCCGACGCCAGAAAATGTCACATTACCACGACAACTGACGAATACAGATGGATCTAATGCGCGACACCACATGGTACTGTTTACCCACGGCGTGGCAACAGGGGCGCTGTACCAACCGAACCGCTGGTGGCGTGGTGTTACCTGGCCAACGGCGACACGTCCCCTCCGGTGTGACAAAAGTAACCATTGATTTTAAACGCACTAGAGCCGAACTCAGTGCAGGCCGTCTTAGCGACAATTGCTGCCTTGTGTGCAGGGCTACTATGCTCGGATCTGATGCGGTGATAATGCGTGCGTCTGGAAACAAAGAGGTGCTGGATCCAGTCACTGTCGAAAACCGGAGCCGGCCGAAGTGGCCAAGCCGTTCTAGGCGCTACAGTCTGGAACCGCGCGACCGCTACGGTCGCAGGTTCGAATCCTACCTCGGGCATGGATGTGTGTGATGTCCTTAGGTTAGTTAGGTTTAAGTAGTTCTAAGTTCTAGGGGACTTATGACCTCAGCAGTTGAGTCCCATAGTGCTCAGAGCCATTTTTTGAAAACCGGAATTTTTTCTGTCTGCCTTCAGCTCAGCCTTCACCTCTCAGTAATGTGAAGACAGGCGAGTAATAAAGATGCGCTCTACCGAAACTGTTGTTCGGTAGTTTTGGTGCACTACTTGCATGACGTAGTAAATGGTAGGACTGGCGCTAGTATTGGTAAGGAAGAATGGGCAAGACAAAAAAAATGGGCGTCGACGGTTTCTCTTTTCGTTTGTTTGATTCATTGACTGGCTCGTTGTTTTGCACATAATTAGAACAGCGCACCATTCCGTGTTAGTCCAGTGTGTGTTTTACGGTATATCTTTGCAGAACATAAATGACATTTTGTAACCAATAAAAATTAGTCGTTAGCTTAACTTCTGCTTTTTTGTGTAACCAAAGAAATTTCTTTTGGTACAAGTGCAGTTTACATGCGCAAAAATAAAATTATATATATTTGTTATTGTTACTTTGTACTCATTAGAACGTTCATCTTCATGATCAAAGGCAATAGTTTCCTGTTATTATTAATAAATGCGAAAGGTGTTTATGAGTATCAGAAACATGTTCCAACTTCGACGAAATATTGAAGCGATGTTTGATATATTTTTCATTTACAGCGCTTTTTTTTAATTTTCTCCTTTTCGTAAGGAAGTTGGGTTTTCTAAATGCTTTATGATAAATATGTACTTTTACTACAACGTCCCTCTGTTTCACATTACAAATCAATGATTTTAGAATAAAACCTCAGTTAAACATTGACAACTTCAGTTTTGCTTTAAGTACTGTTTATTCATAAGTAACAGTCAGGAGCATAAGTATGTAGAACAAAGATGTTATCTAGGTTAACCAGCTCATTAGATATCCTCAGTCAGTTTCTAGACGGTTCTCCGTGTCAAGTTTTTAGGGCAATCTAGTATGACACGGTTTACATACGCAAATGAAACAATCGTTACGATACAATGCCCAATAGATATGAAACACAGCCATAGTACAGGTAATAGCGCGCGGTTTGAGGCGCGATGTCACTGATTGCGCGGCCCCTCCCGCTGGAGGCAGTTCGCTCCCTTAGGAATACGCACACGCACACCAAAGTTAGTAGGGAAGCCACTGTAGCCTATGCTTACTTCAGTCAGTCTGCGGCAGCCCATGGCAGTTTTAATACTGTAGCTGGTAACCGCCCGTGGTTCAGGTTACACATCAAACTGCACATCCCCTTTCCCCAATAGGGTTACTGGGGTACGTCGGACACACGCAAGTCGCGAAATGGCGTTCAATTGAAATGGCGTTCAGTTGAGTCACCTGAAATTACTGTTTATTTTGATAATACGAGAGGGACCAAAAACTCCTGTCTGACAATTTTTTCTCTATCTGATGAATTTTCTCACGTTGGATCCACCATTTTCTTTTACGCGTCTGTCATAGAAAGGCTTGGACATAACAAATTATGTTTAAGGTGGGAGCCGAAAATGATATAAACGGAATAAAACCGACACATGTACAGGTGATTGTTTGAGTATCCCAAGGATGTGTAAGGGCGCCGTTATCTTTCTCCCCTACCCTCTCTCTACATCTTCCTCACCCCTTCCTCTCCCAATATCTTTCTCCCCTCTCCCTCCCTCTTCCCATAGCCTCCTCGCCTCTCCCTCTGACCATATCCTCTTCCCCCTTCCCTCTGTCCATATTGTCTTTCCCCCTCTTCCCCTTCTTACCTATCTACACACCTTCCATCTGCCTCCTGCATCTCCCCCCTTTCCTCCTCGCATCTGTCCATCCTCTATTGCTCCACTCTATCCTGCCTCCGTTCTCAGTCCATCACACTACTTTCTGGTTTGTAGTTGGCATTACTTTCAATAGAAAAAGTACATTTTAAGAAGTAGGAATTAGCTCTGAATCTAGTAATTATTGTGCGCGCCGGTACAGTGTCCCCTGCTAAGGGACAAAGGAAATGGTCGGCTTACGGATCACACTGTACCCACCTTAGCCTTCCTTCCCGTGAGAGTTCCATCCATTTTATCCTTGGACATCGTTCTCACTTTAGTTAATGGGTTACAAATGTAAAAGTTTCCATGAAGCTTTCCCATAATAATCGTTATCACCGATGTTCTACGAGTAAAAGAGAGAGCTCTTTCTTTCAGACAAGAGAGATAGAGATATGTGTAAGAGCTCCAGAGCTCGTATTGAAAGCGACACGTACTCAGTCCTCAGTACAAGCCCTCGGAGTTCGTAAGTTGTGAACCTCCTGTAAGTGTCGTCTTCCTCATATAATCACCTTTGGTAATTCAGACTAAACAATACAACTGAGGCTCTTTCCGGTTAAGAGACTACCGTCACACACGAGAGCAGAATGAAGACCACACTGGACAACACGTAGACTGAGAAAAGCCGTATTGAAATCCTTACCTATGTACACGGCAAAATGTAGCGTGAGTTTCTTCCCGGGCATGGCTGACTGGGCTAGAAAATTCAGAATTTAGACAAGGAAATAGTGATTACGAGTTAGTTTTCACGGGGAGGACTGATTTTACCCTGTTGTGTAAATGTTGCGAACGAGTAGTTAACTGTGAAGTTGCGCACTGCTGCTGCCACACGCGGCTGTTGTCACGTTAGCAGTGTTTACTGTGGCTCCCGCAAGCACGATGCTTAGAAAGCGGAACGCGGAAAGCGCAGCCGTGACGGTCCAGGCTTCGTTCCGGCAGCTGCAAGAAAGAGGGAAAGAAGCAAAGCACTCGTTGCTACGTGCTCAGCCCAGAGCCGGACCACTGGAGTTGCTGGGTGTTGCGGTTTTGCATGTTGCACGTGATGTGAGTGCGTAGTTAGACCACTCAGTGTTTTACAGCTATTCGCAATCCTTCGTGAAAATGAAGGTAAGTGGAAAATACTGACTAGAAATATGAATACGAAGATTAAATGTGTAAATACATCTGGGAATAGCTTCCGCATTACTAGAGGGAATGTTATAGAATAGAAATCGTAGGGGAACACACTCGAATATCGCCAATACGCAACGGAGGACACTGTGTGTTACAGCAAGTCTGGTAGGAGGACGTTGCCGGAGAACAGAAAATCGTGACGGGTCACATCAGCCTAGTCATAAGACCGATGGCCCCAAAAAGAAGTGAAGGTTTTGGATTTCCATTACAGCTTTGACTGCACTCCACCGCCGGAGCTGAGTGTCAGTGTTGACGGCTACCATGCAGAGGACCCGGTTTCTCTTTGTGGGAGAACTGGTACGGAGTGTACTCGGCCTCGCGAAGCCAGTTGAGGATCTACTTGACCGAGTAGTAGCGGTTGCACTGTCTGGAAAGTCTGCAAAACTGTCTGGAGAGCGGTGTGCTGGCCACATGCCCCTCCATAACGCATCCGCACGACGTCGCAAGGAGGACGACGACAGAGTGGCCGGTAGGCACCCCTTAGGCCCTCACAGCCTGGACGAACAGCTCTTTTTTTTTTTTTTTTTTAACTGCACTGCTAGTGATGTAGGAATATAACAGTAGTAAGTTTTATCGCAGAAGGTCTGAGCGCAGAAGTGGAAATAATGCCTGGTCGTATCAAACCAGTGGTAATATTGATGAAAAAAGAAAAGCTTGGAAGGGGGCGGGGGGATGTGAATAACATGTCTGTGTAACAGGCTATTATGGGAAACTGATGAGTTTTTTTCTGAGGCAGTAAAAAAAATGTCGCCTGATGGGACCAAATGCACGTAGTGAAATACAGATAAAATTAAAAATACCCATCTTCGTATGTCAGACGTTACAGAAGACGGCCGTCGCGAGTAATTGTATTAAACGTCTTTTAGGGAACAGCGTTCTGTGCATTGGTGCGTTCTCGTACAATGAATCTGCTGTCAGACAGAGAAACTTTGTTGGTTGAATGTGGTACAAAATAGTCTCACATGTAATTGGACAAAGAGGCGGCAGAAATACAGTGATTCCATCGAGAGCACTAACAAGACACAGCCTGGGCAAATTAACAACACTACTTAAGACTCCGGCAGAAAACTTGGCGAAATGTAGCATTTGTTTACACCATTCATATTCCCTAAGAAGCATTGTTCCCTAGAAACAGTTAGTGTCAGTTGCACTTAAAATACAGGGTTATTTTAAATGATGGACCCATTTAGAAAAAGTCGCATGTATTCAGGTACAAATCCAAAATGAACAAGCTTTATACCATTGAAAGGAAGAAGTTTCAAAGTTTTTGGTGGGCGGGCGGTGATGGTTTCAGAAGCGGCCGGTAGAGTTCGCGCGGCAGTAAGGCCCTCATTCCCTTTCACTGTCAGTTGAGAATGAGATGGCGATTGTGGAGCACAAGGTTTTCTGAATTCTTGAGTTCAGGAAAAGTGAGTCGCAAATTGCAGTGCAGCGGGAATTTCGTACCAAATTCGGTATTCAACCAGCCATTGGTTTAAGCAATTTATACAGACTGGGATGTGTGCAAAGGAAAAAGCACAGGCCGACCGCGTGTGTCAGAGTATGATGTCCGAAGGATTCATGACAGTTTTGTGCACAGTCCCAGTAAGTCTACCAATAGAGCCAGTCGAGAACTTGGAATATCCCAACCAACTGTATGGAAAGTCCTGAGACTGTACAAGCCCTACCGATTACAACTAGTACAGGCTCTCAATCCCGATGACAAAAAGAAGCGTCTCGGATTTTGTGATTATGTGCTAGCAAAGATAAGAGGATGACTCAAATCTGCAGCGTGTAATTTTTAGTGAGGAAGCGACGTTCCACCTTAGTGGAAAAGTCAACAGACAAGATGTTCCCATATGGGGTTTGGAAAATCCATGTTCACTATTGCAACGCGAAAGAGACTTATCGAAGATTAACGTGTTGTGTACCGTATCCTGTACGAATGACCCGGTTCTGCACTTGCGGGCCACCGAGATCTCCTGGTCTCATACCCTGCGACCATTTCGTATGCGGTTATGTGAAAGAAGCTGTTTACGTCCCGCCTCTACCAACCACTCTGAACGATCTGCGGAACCGGATCACTGGTGCCGTGCACTCAGTAACAGCAGATACGCTTTCGCGTGTGTGGGACGATCGCGTCGATGTTTGCCGTGCAGCCAACGGTGGCCACATCGAATATTTACCACATTTCTAATTATTAAATAATTATTAAAAACTAATTACAAATTATGAAATTTATTTAATTGATATCAAAAATTACGAAAATAATTTTGTAACTTCCTCTTTTCATTGGTATAAAGCTTGTTCTATTTAGATTTGTACTTGAATAAATACGAAGTTTTGAAAATAGAAATAGTGGAACAAGAGCAGCGCCACCCCACATTCCATTGTTCCCAGATGCATCCAAGATGGCGGCGTGTAGACATGGCAACATTGCATGACGTCATCCAAGATGGCGGCCGTGAAATCATTTAAGATGGCGGATATTGGCGGGAAGACAGGTCAGCTGGGAAACCTCCACTTACCTACAGACACTCCCCTCCCCCAGAAAAATACTGGGAACTTCAAATTCCATCAGGATAATGCATCATACCGCAGTTACCTCTACTAACCTAAGAAAATCGCTGGAAGCTACGTCACTCAGGCTACCCCCACTAACCTGTCATCCGACTGCCACCTCTTCCTAGGAACTGGCACCAAGTTCGAATTTTGGCTGTAAAATATGTCAGTTTGGGGTATCTCTACCAGCCTAAGAAAATGGAGGGAAAGAAAGCTCACCTCCACTAACCTAAGTCACCCAACAGCCACCTCTCCTAGGTATTGGTGAGAAAAGGTCTCAGCCTGGACTGCGCTGTTGAAGAGAGGAAGCAGTGTACTTCATTTTGTAACAATTTATTCAGGGATGGATTTTGAATGATGGTATATTTTTCACAGTGATGCAGAACACACGCTCTGACATGCCACATAGCAAACAGACCTGCAAACTATTCCAAAATAACATCAAGTATAATGCTTTACCACGCGCCAGCTAATTGTAAACTGTCAAAATAACGCATTGCACAGCCTACAGACCTGCAAACTACTCGTAACTAATGCATTACACTTATGTCCAGAGAGCCAAACGACTTGTAAATTGTCAAAATAATAATCTGTCTAAAAGACTCTGCAAATATGCTTGCTAATTATCAACTCTCGAAATCATGCACCAGTCTTTATTTAAACAATTAGAGGTAGTACCACCATCTAGTGTATTCGCCAGGAGGTCCACACTCCAACTGACCTACTACACCGTACCACCACCAGGTGGCACTGTCGTCTGTACCGTGACGTAATCCAAGATGGCAGCCATGACTTCAGCTGATTATGCAGGTATTGTACTCGAAGATCGCAGCAAACGGTGTGTTCACCATGAGGTCTGGACCTAGTCCACAGTACCACCACCAGAGGGCACAGTCGTCTGTACAGTGACGTAATCCAAGATGGTGGGGAGAAATGGTGGAAAAACTACTCTACCTGTGCTCGAAATTAGTTTTTATTTTGCAGGCAATGTCTCCATCATGAGATGTATACTTCAACTGACCTAGTACACAATATTGCCACCAGAAGGTGCTGTCATCCCTCCTGTGATGTAATGCAAGATGGTGGTCTGGAGGGGGAAAATGGCATGAAAATGACTCGGCCTGCACTGGGCTGCTGGATAGAGTAAGGAAGAAGTGTACTTTATTTATTTTGGAACAATTTATTTAGGGATGGAGTATATTTATCAAACTGATACAAAACACACGCCACACAGCCCACAGACCTGTAAACTACCCCTAAATAAGGCTCTGAAGACACGCAAACAGCTCGTAATTTACCGAAATAATTTCAGTATAGACATGCAGACTCCTTCTAAATAATGCAGTACACAGATGTGCAGACAGGAAATCAACTCGTAAAGTGCCCAAATAGGGCATAGCGCAGCTGACAGACCTGCTCGCAAAATAATGCAACAGACATGCAATCAATGTATGCAGGCACCGTCCGCCACCCTTGTCAAGTAGACCACACAGATGCCCTCATGCATGAAGCAGCGACATCCTTTTCATATTTGATACCCGAGAAATTCCTCACGAAATGTGTGTTCACCAAGGCACCATTGCTGATGCAACCAGGTGGGAGAGCAGATGCTCCAGGAATGCGCGTTCATCACAGCTGCTAGCCACTGCCAGACGCAGGTGAAAGTTGCCTATATTTCCAGTAATACAGTCAGTGTTATACTGATGTCACAGAACTTCAAGTGGCGCTCACGCTGCTCCCATATGTGAGACACCTCTGAGCTGCATGTGTCTTTACCGTTGATGACAGAGTTCCTAGCGCAACTTCAGAGACGCATCTAACTGTGCTTAACTACAAATAGCACAGAATAACATCGATTGCACTCTTTCCAGCAGTCCTAACATGATACCCCAGTCCATCACGTGTTACCCTTCCTGCTTTCGACACACACAAACGTTACCACTGCTATGTAGAGGATCCTATATGTACCTCAGCACAAAGGGTGTGAATGAATCGAGCATTATGATTGGCTCTTATCGAATTTACCCGCCGAATTACTGATGTCATTGGTATCGAAGCACCATCCACCGTCTCTCTCTTTCTGCAGACGGGACTTTCAGTAGTAAAATGATTTTGCACAGATCCCTAAATTGCACTGACAGCTAAACCCGCAAATTTGTCTACAGATCATGAAATACATACTAGACTCTCAAGAATATTGGAAGCAAGGGACATATTTACCAGTGTAACTACAATTAAATATTACGGTTGTTGATAGTCTGACACTGATCGATGTGCAGGTAATGTCTCCTCTTGATGATTGTGCTTCTGGAACGAATCTCAGTATCTATAGCACACATAATTTTCCACGTAAAAAATCTTTCTCACACCCTTGCAGTCATCGACGTGCTGAATCTACATGTCCCTCACGATAGGACACACAGTCATCCTATCTAGATATGCCGCAACATAAGCCTCAGTAACTTTACAATGCAATATATATACATTTTACACGAACAGTTCAGTTTTATATGTGTACAGCACCCGAAAAAATTATGGTATGCCTACACTCACACCAACTATATGTCACGATGCTCCTCAGTCCTACGTAATCACCATCAGCCTTTTCTTTCTTTCTACAGATGTGACATTCAGCGGCAATAAACTATTTTACACCGATCGCCATGTTGCACCGACAACTAAACCTTGCAAAGTGCCATAATAGCGTCAAATGTGGAAAGACTCTTACTCAATTACACTGCTCTCCCACTGAGGACAGGAGCTTGAATATAAGAGCAACCCAGCAATATATCACAGCCTACCGTGTCGATGTAGTAAACATAAAATTCATATCCTCCACCTTACAAAATCATGCCTTTTACATCAGAAAGCCATCAGTGGATCGAAGTCACTCTCAAAAGTTTTTCCTCTGAGTGATACCAGTGTGTCGTAGAAAGAGAGCTGTAATCGTCTCATATGTTAAAAAACCCAGTCACAACTACTACTGTATGTTACTGCCACAAGCAGCATTGGTTCTACAGGTGCACACAAGTATCAATGTTAAAAGCTATACCCAATTTACAAATCGAGTTATGACATTACCACTGAATGAGGTGGTTTTTTGCACAGACAAATACCATGAGGACGATCGCAGGAGTATATAATATCAGACCAACATGTCACCGATGGTGCAACGTCGTAATAAAATTACTCAGTTTTGAAGGTGATTCATCTAAGGAATGCGGTATGTAAACGGTATTTGCTACTCCCTCATGCCACCCCTGCTAGATATTTCTATAGTACTTGTAACATTTTCTGTCTCAATACCATGCCAGAGGTTCGGTGATATAACCACTGAGTTATAGGCAATGACTGAGTGAGGAAGCTCACAAACAGTAGTAGTAGATAATGTGCTGATTGAGGTCATAAGAAAATGTACACTAGTTTCTCAGATCTCTAGTAATGCGCTATCCGCTAGAAATGATGTCTCTGATTTCGAATCAGGTCTTTCCCTTAAAGTACCTACCTGTATTGGATCCTATTGGCAATTTCTTTAATGATTACAACCACTACTCAATCATATTTCTGCCAAATATTTCTGTGCAAAATAATTTTACTTCTGAAATTCCCACCTGCAGAAAGAAAGAGAAGGTGGATGGTGGTTTGATACCGATGGCATCAGTAAATCGGTGGGTAAATTCGATAAGACCCAATCATAATGCTCGATTCATTCACCCTTTGTGCTGTGATATAGAAGGCTCTACATAGCAGTGGGAACGTGTGTGTGTGTGTGTGTGTGTGTGTGTGTGTGTGTGTGTGTGTGTGTGTGTGTGTTTCAAGTTGCGCTAGGAACAATGCGCCCTCTGCTGCTCTGTCATCAATGGCAAAGACATGTCCCGCCCAGAAATGTCTTGCATATGAGAGCTGCATGAGCGCCCCTTGTAAATTCTGTGGCATCATTAAAACACTGAGTGTATAATCGAAAATCGAGGCAATTTCACTTGCGGCCAGCGGCGGTTTGAAGCTGTTGTGACAGCACGTGCATCCCTGGAGCATCTGCACTCCCGCCTGGTCGCATCAACAATGGTGCCTAGGTGAACATGTATTTCGAGAGGAATTTCTCAGGTATCAAGTATGAAAGGCATGTCCCCGCCTCATACGTGCTGGCATCTGTGTGTGGCTTGACGACTGATGGCTGCGTCACTTAGCGGGGCTACAGATAGCCCACTGTGCAGTGCACTAGACATGGGGTGGTGGACAGTGCCTGTGTACATTGATTGCGTGCCTGTTGTTTATTTTGTGAGCAGGTCTTTGGCTGCACTATGCCTTATTTGGGCAGTTTACGAGTTGATTTCGTGTCTGCACGTCTGTATACTGCATTGTTTAGTAGTAGTATGCATGTCTGTATTGAAATTATTTCGGTAAATTAGGAGCTGTTTGCCTGTCTGCAGAGTGTTATTTAAGAGTAGTTTACAGGTCTGTGGGCTGTGTGGCGTGACCACAAGCATGTGTTTTGTATCAGTTTGACAATTATACTCCATCCCTGAATAAATTGTTCCAAAATAAATAAAGTACACTCCTTCCTTACTCTTTCCAGCAGCCCAGTGCAGGCTGAGTCATTTTCGCGCCATTTTCCCCCCTCCAGACCACGATCTTGCATTACATCACAGGAGGGATGACAGCACCCTCTGGTGGCAGTATTGTGTACTAGGTCAGTTGGAGTCTAGATCTTGTGGTGGAGACGTTGTCTTCAAAATAAAAACTTAAGTCCAGCACAGGCAGAGTCGTTTTCCTGTCATTTCTCGCCACCATCTTGGTTTACATCACAAAACGGATGACAGTGCTCTCTGGTGGTGGTACTGTATATTAGGTCTAGACCTCATGGTGAACACGTCGTTTGCCGCCATCTTGGATAATGGTACTTGAATCACCAGCTGACATCATGGCTGCCTTCTTGGATTACGTCACGGAGTGGATGACAGTGCCCTCTGGTGGTGGTACTGTGTACTAGGTCAGTTGGAGTGCGGACCTTCTGGCGAACACACTGGATGGTGGTGCTGCCTCTAATTGTTTAAATAAAGACTGGTGCATAATTTCGTGAGTTGACGATTAGCAAACATGTTTGCAGAGTCTTTTAGATGGATTATTATTTTGACAATTTACGAGGTGTTTGGCTCTCTGGACATAAATGTATTGCATTATTTATGGTTGGTTTGCAGGTCTGTAGGCTGTGCAATGTGTTATTTTGACAGTTTACAATTAGCAGGTGCGATTGCAGAGCATTATACATGGAGTTATTTAGCAGTAATTTGCAGGTCTGTATGCTATGTGGCATGTTAGAGCCTGTGTTCTGTATCACTGTGATAAATATATCATCGTTCAAAATCCATCCCTAAATAAATTGTTACAAAATAAAGTAAGTACACTCCGTCCTCTCTCCAGCAGCCCAGTGCAGGCTGAGACCTTTCCTCACCAATACTTAGGAGAGGAGGCTGTTGCCGGCCGCGGTGGTCTTGCGGTTCTAGGCACGCAGTCCAGAACCGCGCGGCTGCTATGGTCGCAGGTTCGAATCCTGCCTCGGGCATGGATGTGTGTGATGTCCTTAGGTTAGTTAGGTTTAAGTAGTTCTAAGTTCTAGGGGACTGATGACCACAGCTGTTAAGTCCCATAGTGCTCAGAGCCATTTGAAGAGGAGGCTGTTGGGTGACTTAGGTTAGTGGAGGTGTGCTTTCTTTCCCTCCATTTTCTTAGGTTGGTAGAGACACCCTAACTGACCTATTTCACAGCCAAAATTCAAACTTGGCGCTAGTTCCTAGGAAGAGGTGGCAGTCGGATGACAGGTTAGTGGGGGTAGCCTGAGTGACGTAGCTTCCAGCGATTTTCTTGGGTTAGTAGAGGTAACAGTGGTTTGATGCATTTTCCTTTTGGAATTTGTAGTTTCTGGCAGTTTTATGGGGGAGGGGAGGGAGTGTAGGTTAGTGGAGGTTGCCCAATTGACCTGTCTTCCCGCCAAAATCCGCCCTCTTGAATGATGTCATGGCCACCATCTTGGATGACGTCCTCGCCGCCATCTTGGTTGCATCTGGCAACAATGGAATGTGGGGTGGCGCCGCCCTTGTTCCGCTACTAATGAATCTATCATTTAGAATAACCCCATTAATATATACTATTGAGTGCACGACACAGTAAATCGCAGAAATGTGTAACTATAGTGGGAGTTTGGGAGCCGCAGGAGTAAACAGCCATACCGGTTAAATTAACATGGAGAAAGCGGTGACTATTCTGAAAAACGTCCCATTCGTGCTGTTGCATTTCCAGTCCTGATAATTCTTGTGCACCGGCTTGGGCAACAATACGTGTGATGGCCTGACGGGTTTGCTTCAAACCTATCTAGTGTTTTAATGTAGTACTGATGTTAAAAGAAGAAAACACACACACACTTATTTATTTAATTGGTGCACGTTAGAATCCATTACAACACTGACTGATGTTTTTTGTTTTATGAACAGAGCTTTTTTTAGTATGATTCCTCATGTGTTTATTTATTTATTTATTTACATAGTTTATACCCACATTGGAGCACTAAAATCAAACATAATACAACAGTCTACAGTAATTAAGTTTTTTTCTTTTTATATTAGAATTATCTATATGCAATATTTTCCTGTAAAGCATGGGTCTCGAGTTCAGTTGCTAGTGGCCAACAGAAATCTGGTGTACTCACCATATACTTTGCATTTGCAGAACAAGCGTAACTTAAATAATGCGCAAGGGTCACAATGGGATTTCGAGACACAGACGCTCCACAGATTTTGTTAGGCCTTGAGGCATGAGAGCAGTGGAACCTCAGCGAGAGTTGTATCTTCGAATTCTCCAGAGGAGATTCGGGATGTTCACTTGATATTTCAGTTAATATGCAGTGAACAGTACACCTATTTAGTTCACGAAAAGTCCATTTTGATTTCTTGCGTAGAATAATTGAGAAAGGAAAGATTAACGAAAATTGTTTGTACACTATGCTCATATTCCAACACTACCAAGAAAGACAGGCATATTTGGAGATTAAAATTAGCAAAACTAAAATTGTGGCTTGGGATTTGCAGTCTAATTGTACGCTAAACAGTGATAGCCAAACTACTTACTCGGAAACGTGTCAGCTATAAAACAGACGCGAGCTTACACAAGACACTGCAGCGACTCAAAAGTGCGCATTGACAAGAAATGCGTCAAACAACAACATTCAAAATGACCAAAAATATCTTAATGTATGCTACAGCATGCGTACCTAATTATTCCAAAACGCAGCGCATAAAAACTGGATTTTCGTTGCTCATACCCCGAGTTCTGTTGTTGATAAAAAAAAGGTAGGGTCAAGTGTTCGGAATAGCCCTTGAGCTAGAGATCATGTATACCCAGCAGAAGGACTGTCTTAGTGCCATTATGCTACAATATAGGATCAAAGTTTGAGTATTACACACTTCGTCCAGCTTAGGCAAATGGAGCAATCGGTTGGTTCTTTCTGCATTTGATGCGGTTTGTGGTGGTCTTTGGGACTTACGGAGACATCATTAGTTCATTGGCGGTTCCTCGGAAAGCCCTACAAAAAGGGTGTTTTTTTATTTTTTTACTGAATTTTGTCCGTCAGCAGCGGACCAAAACCGAGCCACGGATTCCAAGACGGCTATGCACAGCAAATGGCTGTAATTTTTACGATGTATTCCTAAGATCCCGATCTCTAACAACCTTGAAAATTTTCTACATATCTTTATCCATTTCCGAGGTACAGAGGTTCAAAGTTGCCCTACTTGTACACGTAAAATAAGCACGTGAAATCCGTTCGAGGCGAAAACGTAGTTTATAAAGTAGCTTAGAACGGAGAAATATGGTATAAAGTGCCTCCGTTATCATCTGGTAACCCCATGTTGTACTCAAGCTCGTTCAAAATTTTTTTGCGCGAAAAACGCGGTCTAAAGTGTAAAATTAGTTTTGCGTTGTTCGGTTTCACGTACGTAAAGTATCTAACTTTTACTGACCAGTATATTTCTTTTCATTTGAGTTACATGTCCCGGTGCAGCAGGGAGAAGAAGGGAACTGGTTGAACAATGCTCCTATCGGAGCACAAAAAATTGCGTATGTTCCTGTTTATTAAAAAGATTCTGACTGAAAAGTGGGATACCAGGTGCCTCATTCTACCTTCCTTCCATTTAGAAATGTTTTCTGAAATTTTGCCATGTGAACATATTCGCGCTTTTTTATGTTGAGAGAGAAGACAATCATAACAAAGAGACGGTAAAGTAATAAATATTGGAAATAGTAGACAGTGTCTGTGGTGTAGAAAGAACGAAGGAGACAATGAAATGTGAGATAAAAAGAGGGACACAGTGACAGTGAAACGTAGTTGACAATGATAGAACAGAGTCAGGAAAGGAGTGGAGGAGCCAGTGCCAGAAGTGGGCATGAAATATGGGAGAGTATATGACAGTGAGAACGAGGAAGAGACAGCAGCAGTAGGGAGGAATTGAGATGGTAGCAATAAGTGAGATCATGAAGGAAACAGTGACAGTGAGAGGAGACTGTGGCTGTGCCACCAGAGACAATGACAGAGACAAGCAAAGATAATGACAACGAGTTGGGGTAAATGTATGAGCGAGTGAGAAAGGACAACTGGGAGTGGTTGGTATGAGCGACTTACAGCGATGTAGTGGTGGGTGTGAGTGAATTGCAGTAAGGGGAGCTTGTGGGAGTTTGAGGTGAGTTGCAGGTTAAATAAAGCGTGAATATGTTCGTATATCAAAATTTTTGGAAAAATTTGTGAAGGTGCTGACAAAGGTAGAATGAGGCAGCTGGTACCACACTTTCCAGTCAGTGTTTTAAAGAAACAGGAACATATTCACATTTTTTGTGCTCCCATATGAGCATTTTTCGCAAGTTAAATATTATTCCACAGTGCAGTGAATAGTCGCAAATAAAGTGTGAACTAATTTGGACGTTTGACTGCGTACTACTACATTGCAATCCGAACACCAAAGTGACTGTGCAAAATGTCTTTTCGACCAGGCGAAACGTTGAAATTGTAATGTGCCAGCCAAGGAGGGAGACTACCCTCAGGACGATCTCAGTCCAAGAGGGCCCATAAGTAAGACCACTGTATGACCAAACTGGTTTACTGAGTATATGTTGTTGGTCTGCGTAGCAGGAGTGGTTTGTGCGTGAAATGCGCTAGTCGAGGGCAGCGACGGGTTTACAACGCGAGAGTGTACAGAGTTTGCAGGTACGGGAGAACTAAACATAACTCAAGGTCTCCTAGCGTGGAGACGAAAGAGCAGCAAATGTTGCTACCAAATAATCCAATGGCGAGAGACAGCTGCAAGGACTGATGTGAGGTACTTGGATATCTGCCGAGAAATCTTGCACTAATGTGATTGTTGGTAGAAGCAAGCAATAACGGCCGGTGGGACTAACTGGGCTAACGCTCTAGGTCGCAGCCGAAAACGTTCAGTGGCTGCCACATGCCGATCCGGTCCCACTGCTCTCAAATGCTACCATCCTGAGAGCGCCGCACCAACACTCAGTTAACTGCATCTGATAGTGACATACACTAAACACTCCGGTGGAAGTTCGGCTGCCAACTTTTCGGTCGTCTCAAAAGTAACAGCTAATACCAAGGAAGAGCGAGCCTGAGAGAATTACTGATATAATGGGCACATATTCTTCCTTCACTTTAGTGTATGGTAGAAAGCTGTTTTTCCGTAATTTTATCAGTAGTAACTGAAATCAACTAGCCTATGGTACAAAGACCATTTAAAATAAATGCAGTAGTAATATGTTGTATCCACAAGCCCGGCATCTGGCGCAGTTTATACTTCTGTTTCTTGTTAATTGTGAATGCTGCATTGAAGTGAAATTATTTTATTATTAATAATCGTAGCCTAATGTTAATTAACTTTGCTGTCGTGGCACATCATGCCTGCTTATGAATTCCTGAGACAAATAGAACTCAACGAAAATGATGCCGTTCATTGTGCCGTTGGAAGCATTTCACTCGATCCTATTTAAAGGTGTGTATCAAGCAGTCAGTTGAAACATTGATTAATCAAAGCTTTTCCTGTCGATGTCCAAGAAAAGAAAGGGCCTTACCGCAGTCTAAACAAAGGGAGGTGCCCAAATTTGACAGATTAATTGAAACATATTCTGCATTCAAAATTCGATAACAAATGGGAAAGAGATTATTAAGCGGTGGATTAGGGAGAGAAGAGTGCACTGGCATTAAATATCACGTTTCGTATGTACCAAGCACCGACTTTCAAAGACTTCCATCGTTCATATACTGTAAGTCTGCAACGCATTACAGCGGGACTTTCGCCAACATGTCGCCTATAACGAGCTGCCATGTGATGATACGGACTATGCGGACGCTTCGTTTCGACTTCTCCAGGACACCGAAATAAGTTAGTGAGTGGCCCTGCTGAGTCGTATTTAAACGGTCAGTCCCGGCAAGGAAACAGCAGACTTTTCGGGTAGGCACTACCTTCTAATGCTACCCTAAAAGACCGTTCTTACAAAAAGCTACACTGAAGCGCCAAAGAAACTGGTATAGGCATGCGTATTCAAATACAGAGGTATGTAAACAGGCAGAATACGGCGCTGCGGTCGGCAACGCCAATATAAGACAACAATGTCTGGCTCAGTTGATTGGTCAGTTACTGATGCTCTGATTGATCGGTTACTGATGCTACAACGGCAGGTTATCAAGATTTAAGTGAGCTTGAGCTGGGTGTTATAGTCGGCTCACGGGGGATGGGACACAGCATTTCCGAGGTAGCGATGAATTGGGGATTTTTCCGTAAGTCAATTTCACGAGTGTACCGTGAATATCGGGAATCAGATAAAACCATCAACTCTCCGACATCGTTGCGGCCAGAAAAAGGTCCTGGAAGAACGGAACGAGTTCTCTTCAAAGAATTGTGCACCGTGACAGAAGTGCAGTCTTTCCGAAAATTGCTGCAGATATTAGTGCTGGGCCAGCAACAAGCGTTAGTCTGCAAACCATTCAAAAAAACATCATCGACATGGGCTTTTGGAGTCGAAGGACCCTCATGTACCTTTGATAGCTGCACGACACAAAGCCGTACGCCTCGCCTGGGCCCGTCAACACCCACATTGCAATGTTGATGACTGTAAACGTGTTACCTAGTCGGACGAATCTCGTTTCAAATTGTATCGAGCGCATGGACGTATAAGGGTATGGAGACAGCCTCAAGAATCCATGGACCCTCCATGTCAGCGAGGGACTGTTCAAGCTGTTGGAGGCTCTGTAATGGTGTGGGACGTGTGCAGTTGGAGTGATACAGGACCCCTGATACGTCTAGACATGACTCTGACACGTACATAAGCATCGTGTCTGATCACCTGCATCCATTCATGTCCATTGTGCATTCCGACGGAGTTGGGCAATTCCAGCAGGACAATGGGCCACCTCACACGTCCGGGTTTGCTACAGGATGACTCCAGGAACACTCTTTCTGAGTTTAAACACTTTCGCTAGCCAACAAACTCCCCAGGCATGAACATTATCGAATATATCTGGGATGCCTTGCAACGTGCTGTTCAGAAGAGAACTCCACCCCCTCGTACTTTACGGATTTACGGACAGTCCTACAGGAGTCTGGTGTCAATTTCCTCCAGCACTACTTCAGACATTAGTCGAGTCCATGACACACTCATGATTTCGAAGCTAACTAGGATTGCATGTTCGTTATTTCTTTAGGTAGGACCCATATAAGTAATTTCGCCTCCTTAGCTTTGTAACGTAATTTTGTAAATCCTCATGTCAAAGTACTCAATAATATTACTTTCATCCGCTGATAAGAATATGTGTTTTCAATTTGTTTAATTGTAATTAGGGCCTCTCAGTTACAAACAATCGAGTAACAAAAGAGATACCAAATATAGTGTAATTATAATGTCTGAAACCTCTAAAAACTCTGTTTATCATGCGGTCAGCTTACTATGCTGTTGGCTAACATAACATTACTTCGTATTTATTGTAATTCATGAAACGAAACTAGGTTAACAATGTAAAGAAAGTGTTTATCTGGGCTCTTGTATTATATATTGAAATTCTGTTCATACTAAGAAATAATGTTCTCGTATTCGAGACAGGAAACATGATAGAAGTAATTGGGATAATGTAGTTTGTCTGTTTAACAGAAATTTAATCAAAATTGTTTTTTTGCATCATTTCACTCATTTTTTCAGTGAGAACAATAATCAACCACTTCTGTAATTGTAATTAGCGCATTCACTACTCGTAACAATACATCAGTTGTTGGGAAGAGAACATAAGGCCCGCGAGAAATCGTGTGGGAGGCTTAGTACGGTGTAAGATCTTGAGCAGCACTGTGTGACGTAATAAATTGTACACCTGAAACACTAACTGACTTTTCACATATTTCGAGAACCGTGATGTTCTCTGGTCTGTCTTCACTAGGACACTTAGGCTTACAAGAAGAATCATATGCAGATTCACCCACCCAACTTTAAGAACATTCCAAGGTGACCTGAACGGGTGAGTAAAAGTCTCCGCTGAGCAGGCATCAAGACGATTTTCCGAAGCAGCAACAGAATAAAAGATATTCTTCGTACAATGAACGATGCAGTTGACAAACTACACTGGAGTTTACGAAATTAGGTGCAAATATGGATTAGTGTATGTAGGCGAGAGGGGTGACACATCAGCACACGGATATCTGAACACGAAAGATATATACGACTAGGACAACACATCAAGTCAGCGGTGGCAGAACACCAGGACGAGTGCGGCGAACAGATTAATTTTGGTGAAGCTCGTGTACTGGCAAAACAGCCTCTTACTTTCAGGAGGAGGAGTAGAGAGGCAACAGAAATAGCGAAGCGATTCACCAACATGAACAGAGGTGACAGGTACCGACTTCCGATGTCTCGACTGCCATCACTAACAGCGTTACGTGGCGACAGCTCACGTGGAGCAATACACAGAGTCGCGCGGGAGACCGCAGCGGCTGCAGGTGCATAGAGTACTGGCGCGACTCAGCCGGCGCTAGAAACCAGGAAAGTAACGCCACGTCACAACTGCCGCCTTGTTTTCCATTCGCCGATTTCCACTAATGACAAGCAGTAATGTAAACACGAATCAAAACTTCGGGTTTCCGCCAATGAAAAGACATAATTAAAACACAAATATAGAACTTGTAACATCCCTCCCCTTCATCCTTAACAGCCTATCAGAATTAGATAACAGCCACGTCTGCAGGTATATAACAAACAAAGTTTTCTTATTCAGCAGTAAACAAAAACACCCTGAAGAAGTTCACTTGCAACAGTGACCGAAAGGTCGATAGTTCCCCCCTGCGGGTCCGGGGTCAGAATAGGCCCGAGGTATTCCTGCCTGTCGTAAGAGGCGACTAAAAGGAGTTTCAACCGTTTCGGCCTTCCATGTGATGGTCCCCCTTGGGGTTTGACCTCCTTTTTTCAAAATTCTACAGAAGTACGAGCCTTTTGGGGAAGGACGCCTTACATGGTGTATCACTGGTCCTCAGTGCACTAAGACCTTGGCACTCAGCATTGTAACGGCGTTGTAACCACACCCATTATTCCTCAAATTGGGCCTAAACGCCTGATGGGTTGCACAAGTTACGCCCATAGTGCGTCCCAATCTGCACCTACGATCATGATGGACTTTCCATGGCACCCGAAATACAGCACGGTAGCCAGTCCGTTGTGGTGGGGTCGTCATGTACCCTCTAGGTTGTAACCCCCTGACAACACAGGGATCGTACTGCCGATACCTGAGCTGCACCCTCCCCACGTCGGCCAAGGAGTAGATGCCCGTCTCCTTGGGGCATCAGGACTCCCGGCAACGGTCATCCTGCCAGGTGGCCCTTGCTGAGGCTGGGTGACGCCTGTGGGGAGAGCCCCTGGTCGGAGTAGGTGGTATCGGGGCGGACGTTTCGCAGATGAAACGTCAACATGTATCAGGTCGATCTGCGACCGAGTCTTTTAAAAAGTAAGGTACTGCCTCTGGTTCTGGTTCTCCTGCCCTTTCCCCCTTGGCCACTCCCTGGGAGGAAGGACAGGCCCGCCGGCTTGGGGCGAAGTACTTCCCCTACTATTTAGTCTGTTCTCGGACTGATGGAGGGACGTTCGCCACCTCCAAGCCCATGTTCTTTGTCCAGCATATCGAGGACATCTTCGGGGAAATCGAGGCTCTCAGTAAAATGCGTTCGGGGTCCGTTCTTATAAAGACCGCCTCCGCCACACAGTCGGCGGCGCTCCAGGCGTGCGACCGACTAGGGGACATCCCAGTGTCCATTGTCCCGCATCTGGCACTGAATAGGATGCAGGGGGTTATTTTTCATCGGGACCTCCTGCTGCAATCTGATGAGGAGCTCAGGGTCAACCTGGAGCGCCGAGGCGTACATTTCGTCCGGCGAGTCCAGCGCGGGCCCAAAGATCGTTGCATCGACACCAGGGCCTTTATCCTCACCTTCGAGGGGGACGTTCTCCCGGAGAAGGTAAAGGTGATGTGCTACCGGTGCGACGTGCGACCTTACGTCCCGCCCCCTATGCGCTGCTTTCGGTGTTTGCGCTTTGGGCACATGTCATCACGGTGTGAGGCTGAGTCCCTTTGTGGCGATTGTGGACATCCTCTTCGTGAGGAACATACATGCACCCCACCACCTCGGTGCGTCAATTGTCCTGGCATCCACTCGCCTAGATCTTTAGACTGCCCCGCGTATCAGATGGAGAAGAAGATTCAAGAATTAAAAACGTTGGATCGTCTCTCTTATTCTGAGGCCAAGAAGAAATATGACCACCTCCATCCCATGACGTTGACAACTTCGTTTGCCTCAGTCGTGTCCACTCCTTCCACAGTATCCTCACCCCTATCCTGTCCCCCCTCCACCTCCTCACCCCATCCGGGGTCTATGCCTCCGCCTGCCAAATCCCTCCCTTCCAAATCCTCCTCCCTCGCGGCCCCTGCCCCCTCTGCCCCAGGGGCCACCCTTCCCCCTCCTCCCCCTCCGCCGCCTGAGAAGCGATCCTCTTCTCAGGCGTCCATCGGGGAAACGTTCCGGACCCCGGCTCCGAGGTCCGGCGTTCCAAAACGGACCCCGTGCGTGAGAAGCTTCTTCGGGTCCAGCCCACCATCCCCGTGCCTCATCGGACTTCCAAGAAGGCCTCCAAGAAGAAGTCTTTATCCCCCTCTCCACCCCGGCGCGTTTCGTCTGACGCTTCATCCGTGAGTCGCTGCTCCCGGCCGTCTTCAGTTTCGCCGGGATACTCTGCTGCCAGGCGCTCAGCTGGCCTCTCGTCGGCGAATGATGCTGCCCCTCCTACGCAACCCGGGAAAGCGGCCGCAGTTGGCGACGACTCGATGGAACAGGATCCGCCTCCCGCCGGTTGTAGCGTTGTTCCCTCGAAACCGGGCCCTCCGCGGCCATCGAGGTGACCAGCTCTTCACCCGTTTTGTTCCCCCTTTTTTTCTGACTAGCGATGGCTTTGTTACATTGGAACATAAGAGGTATTTCATAAGAGGTATTCGATCTAACCGGAAGGAATTACAACTGCTCCTCCGCCTGCACTGTCTGCTTGTCCTTGGTCTCCAGGAAACCAAGTTGCGTCCAACTGACCATATTGCTTTTACCCACTATACCTCGGAGCGGTCTGACCTCACCCCTGTGGACGGTATTCCAGCTCATGGTGGGGTCATGTTGCTCGTTCGGGACGATGTCTATTACCATCCCATCCCATTGACCACCCCACTCCAAGCAATAGCTGTCCATATTACTCTTTCTGCCCTTACTTTTTCTGTTTGTACCGTCTACACTCCATCGTCATCCGCAGTTAGTCGGGCTGACATGATGCACCTGATTGTTCAGCTTCCTCCGCCGTTTTTATTGTTTGGCGACTTCAATGCCCATCATGCCCTTTGGGGCTCTCCTGCATCCTGTCAGCGAGGCTCCCTCTTGGTGGATGTCTTCAACCATCTCAATCTTGTCTGCCTCAATACTGGCGCCCCGACTTTCCTCTCGGACTCTACTCATACCTACTCCCACTTGCACCTCTCGATCTGTTCTACCACTCTTGCCCGTCAGTTCGAGTGGTATGTCTTTTCTGACACCTATTAGAGTGACCACTTCCCCTGTGTCGTTCGTCTCCTGCACCATACCCCATGTCCGCCCCAGTAGCTGCGTGGTCAGCGTGACGGATTGCCGTCCTCCGGGCCCGGGTTCGATTCCCGGCTGGGTCGGAGATTTTCTCCGCTCAGGGACTGGGTGTTGTGTTGTGTTCATCATCATTTCATCCCCATCCGGCGTGCAGGTCGCCCAATGTGGCGCCGAATGTAATAAGACCTGCGCCAAGGCGGCCGGACCTGCCCCGCGAGGGGCCTCCCGGCCAATGACGCCAAACGCTCATCATCATCATCATCACCATACCCCATCCCCACGTCCTTCGAGCTGGAACATACCGAAAGCTGACTGGGGACTTTACTCCTCCTTGGCGACCTTTCCGGACCACGATTTTCTCAGTTGTGACAGTCAGGTCGAATACCTCACAGCTGTTATCATCAATGCTGCCGAACGTTCCATTCCTCGTACTACCTCTTCTTCACGTCGCGTTTCCGTCCCCTGGTGGAATGAGGCTTGTAGAGACGCTATCCGTGCTCGACGACGTGCTTTACGCACCTTTCGCCGCCATCCTATGTTGGAGAATTGTATTGGATACAAACGACTCCGAGCGCAATGCCGTAGAGTCATCAAATACAGCAAAAAAGCTTGTTGGGCCTCTTTCACCAGCTCCTTTAACAGTTTTACTCCCTCTTCTGTCGTCTGGGGTGGCCTGCGCCGGCTGTCGGGCATTAAGGCCCACTCCTCGGTACCTGGCCTGACTTCAGGTAATGAGGTCCTTGTTGATCCTGTGGATGTCTCCAAAGCCTTCGGCCTCTTTTTCGCGGAAGTTTCAAGCTCCGCCCATTACCATCCTGCCTTCCTTCCCAGGAAAGAGGCAGAAGAGGCTCGGCGACCTTACTTCCACTCGCTGAATCTGGAAAATTATAATGCCCCCTTTACTATGTGGGAACTCGAACGTGCACTTGCACTGTCCCGGTCCTCTGCTCCGGGGCCAGATGCCATTCACGTTCAGATGCTGGCACACCTTTCTCCGGCAGGCAAAAGCTTCCTTCTTCGTACCTACAATCGCGTCTGGACCGAAGGTCAGGTCCCCATGCGTTGGCGTGACGCCGTCGTTGTTCCTATACCACAACCCGGGAAGGATAGACACCTTCCTTCTAGTTACCGCCCCATTTCTCTTACAAGCTGTGTCTGTAAGGTGATGGAGCACATGGTTAACGCTCGGTTAGTTTGGATTCTTGAATCTCGATGGCTACTTACCAATGTTCAATGCAGCTTTCGTCGCCTTCGCTCCACTGTTGACCACCTTGTTACCTTGTCGACATTCATCATGGACAACTTTTTGCGAAAGCTCCAAACGGTAGCAGTGTTCTTCGATTTGGAGAAGGCTTATGATACCTGTTGGAGAGGAGGTATCCTCCACACTATGCACAGGTGGGGTCTACGCGGTCGCCTGCCCCTTTTTATTGATTCCCTTTTAACAGATCGAAAGTTTAGGGTACGTGTGGGTTCCGTATTGTCCGACGTCTTCCTCCAGGAGAACGGCGTGCCTCAGGGCTCAGTCTTGAGCGTAGCCCTTTTTGCCATAGCGATCAATCCAATTATGGATTGCATTCCACCTAATGTCTCAGGCTCTCTTTTTGTCGATGACTTCGCGATCTATTGCAGTGCCCAGAGAACATGCCTCCTGGAGCGCTGCCTTCAGCGTTGTCTAGACAGCCTATACTCATGGAGTGTGGCGAATGGCTTCCGGTTCTCTGAAGAGAAGACGGTTTGCATCAACTTTTAACGATATAAAGCGTTCCTTCCGCCATCCTTACATCTCGGTCCCGTTGTTCTCCCATTCGTGGAAACAACTAAGTTTCTAGGGCTCACACTGGACAGGAAACTTTGTTGGTCTCCGCACGTCTCTTATTTGGCTGCCCGTTGTACACGTTCCCTTAATGTCCTCAGAGTTCCTAGTGGTTCATCTTGGGGAGCGGATCGCACTGTCCTGCTTCGCTTGTATCGGTCCATAGTCCGATCAAAGCTGGATTATGGGAGCCTCGTCTGCTCGGCCATCCCTCTTACGCCGTCTCAACTCCATCCACCATAGGGGGTTACGTCTTGCGACCGGAGCATTCTACACTAGTCCCATCGAGAGTCTTTATGCTGAAGCTGCCGAATTACCATTGACCTACCGGCGCGACGTACTGCTTTGTCGGTATGCCTGCCGGCTGTTGTCAATGAACGACCACCCCTCTTATCAGTCCTTTTTCGCCGATTCTCTGGACCGTCAGTATGGGTTGTATGTGTCTGCCCTGCTGCCCCCTGGAGTCCGCTTTCGTCGCCTGCTTCGACAATTGGATTTTACCCTCCCTACCACCTTCAGAGAGGGTGAGAGCCCGACACCACCTTGGCTCCAGGCTCCGGTTCATATTTATCTCGACCTCAGCTCGCTCCCGAAGGAGGGTACTCCGGCTGCAGTGTATTGCTCACGGTTTGTCGAACTTCGTGCGCGACTTGCCAGTCACACCTTTATTTACACTGATGGCTCCAAAACTGACGATGGTGTCGGCTGTGCCTTTGTCGTCGGGGCCGTCACCTTTAAATACTGGCTCCTTGACCAGTGTTCCAGCTGTACGGCCGAGCTTTTTGCTCTCAATCACGCCGTACAGTATGCCCGCCGCCACCGCCATTCATCGTATGTACTCTGCTCTGATTCACTCAGTGCTCTTCAGAGCCTTGGAGCTCCATATCCGGTCCATCCCTTGGTGCAACGGATCCAGCAGTCCCTCCATTCTTTTGCTGATGGTGGCTCTCCTGTCAGCTTTCTGTGGGTTCCCGGCCATGTAGGAGTGCCTGGGAATGAGGCTGCTGATGCTGCAGCCAAGGCTGCAGTCGTCCTGCCTCGGCCAGCCTCCCATTGTGTCCCGTCATCTGACGTTAGTGGAGTTGTTTGTAAGAGGCTTGTGTCGTTGTGGTGGGATACTTGGTCATCACTTCAAGGAAACAAGCTCCGGGCAGTAAAACCGTTCCCAACTGCTTGGACAACCTCCTCCCGACCATCTCGGCGAAAAGAGGTCCTTCTGACCAGGTTGCGGATTGGGCATTGCCGGTTTAGCCACCGCTACGTGCTCTCCGGTGACCCAGCCCCGCAGTGCCCTTGTGGTCATGCATTAACAGTGCGCCATGTTTTATTGTCGTGTCCCCGTTTTAGTCAATCTCGTGTTGTCCTGTCTCTGCCATCTACTTTACAGGATATTTTAGCTGATGACGCTCGAGCAACTGCTCGTGTTCTTCGTTTCATTACTTTGACTGGCTAGTCCAAAGACATCTAACTCTTTCACTTCTTTTATCTGCATATATGTAAGAACTTTCTGGTGTCCCCCCCCCCCCCCTTGAGTTTTACTAGATTCTATGTGCTCTAACAATTGTGACTGGGCGCTAATGACCTCAGTAGTTGAGCGCCCTTAAACCCCAACCGAAAAAAAAGTCGATAGTTTTACATAATGACAATATGGTCACAAACCCAGAAAAATTTTATTGGCTGTGGCAACGGCCGCAGAAGCCTACATTTATATCTAAGAACATTTCTTTCAGCTACTACAGACAAAGTTATTTTGTAAAGACTTTACTTTGAATTATTTTTTTTATTGCATTTATCCACAGCAAGGCGGTTACCCTGCACCAGATCTCGTCTTTCATTTCCGCGCCAATCGTCGTCGTACACGTATGTCTAGCCCGAAGCTACTGTTATTTAAGAGCTCAGTCCATCCAAAACCCAGGCGCAACTGGTTCGTCATTCTAGGCTCATTAGCCAGAAACATCCTACATACCTACCATTTTCGACCGTAACGGGGACAAATGTCAACTTTTCTCCCTCATCAGAGAGTCTAGGAGTAAATTAGCGAACATCCAAATTGGACAGAGCATTTGAGTGCAGTGTGCAAGAAGGCGTCAGCGCATCTCCATACCCTACAAAAATATAAAAAGCTCCTTCTACGAACACTTTAAATAATTATTGGTTATATGTTACCCTGAAAAAAATTTCTCACGAAAGCTCGCGGCGCTTGGAACTGGTATGAACGTCTGCGTTCGATACCTCTGTTATGTTAGTCTCTTCGACCATCTTTCGTCATCACGTGCACAGCCATCCTCGCTGCCTGCAGACAAGCTGAGATATTTGCATACCCTGTCTTCTCTACTGCCTTACCGACGTACACAGTCCCGCATATCTCCCGTCGGACTTAACGCTCTTGTGTGAACAACATGGCAGAAACACCCGTTCCCGTCAGAGCGAAATTCTTGCTGTCCCATTCCATCGCTCACCCATTTTCTCAAAGTTCTTCTCAGTAAGAGAAACCCGACCATTGTTAATTTTTAATATGGTCGTAACAGTTCCAGCCGCCCTGTGTGGCCGTGCGGTTCTAAGCGCTTCAGTTTGGAACCGCGTGACCGCTACGGTCGCAGGTTCGAATCCTGCCTCTGGCATGGATGTGTGTGATGTCCTTAGGTTAGTTAGGTTTAAGTAGTTCTAAGTTCTAGGGGACTGATGACCTCAGAAGTTAAGTCCCATAGTGCTCAGAGCCATTTGAACCATTTTGTAACAGTTCCGCCAATATTGACACAGTGTAGCTCGTTGCAAGAAACCATTGGGGGAGCCTCAGGTCTAATTAAAAGTATCGCTCCCATAACGGACACTAAACCCAGGAATCGTTCTAATATAAACAAGCAGGAATTCCATCGTTTGCGAATACCACCGCACAAATTACGGGACTCGGCGCGTCGAAAGCTTGAGCATCCACGAACGTAATCCATTGTTGAACTATGTCGATGTTTTTGGGCTTTTGTTGTTGATGCATCTGCGATGCATCGGCGATGTGTCACAATTCAAAACATTGATGCTAATCACATTGTTTGTGGATGAAATTCGATGCAGTTTCCTTAAATTTTCCTTCCACAGAAATAGCAATACCAGCTGCACATTTTGTACAGGGTGGGGCAAATAGGAGTGGCCCGGAGAACGGAGTTCCAGGGTTCAAAGAAAGACAGCAGAGTAAAGGAAATACAGAACTAACCTGATTATAGCAGGCGAAGAAGATGATGAGTATGTCACTCGTCGAAACGTCGCAGTTTGAAGACACCGCCACAAGGCTGGAAGCCCGAGAACTCTTCAGCAGCTGTACACGCCGGGAAAGCACACATTCACATCGTTATTATTATTATTATTATTATTATTATTATTATCATTATTATTATCTTTATTATTGGAAACAGCAATAGCAGAAGTACTGCCACTATTAACTTCATAAGCTCTTACCCATCCTCTCTACGCTCTCTCAAATCATTTTAACACTATTTGTAATATTTATATTGTTACGTATTAGGAACCTGTGATATAAAGTAGGTAGTGTATGTGTGAAATCCTGGCTCGGTATGAGAGGGCCTGAATGCCCTAATCTGATCAGGTTAAATAAATAAATACATTTCTCTGAATCACTTGTACCTCTACACGACTAATTAGGCCAATGTAAAATGGTTTGTTGAGTTACCCTCCCCATTTTCCAGTTGGCCGTCATACTCAGGCAGTCGGCCTTTGGGGAAAGCATTTTTGTCTTACCCATTTAGGTACCCTTTCCCTGCCTGTTCTCAGGTGGCTGATTCCAGTGGTTTCCCACTGGAGAAGGGGGTCTCCAATCCCTACGCCATCAACACTTCCGTCTAAAATGTTAAAATCAGCACAAAAATTGTAGTTGAAAATGAACTTCATTTTATTTTGGTTTA
Source organism: Schistocerca cancellata (assembly GCF_023864275.1). Lineage (NCBI taxonomy): Eukaryota > Metazoa > Arthropoda > Insecta > Orthoptera > Acrididae > Schistocerca > Schistocerca cancellata. The sequence continues at coordinate 574,768,189 of NC_064628.1, forward strand.
TAGTTTCTACTTTCTGCTTCCTTTTGTAAGGAAATACGAACGCTATTGAAACTACTGTATCACTTTTAGGATTTTGTACTTTAATCTATATAAGCGGAACCATTTAGGATCAATTTTTTCTCTGTGCGTTCGACGTTAACAGACCTTTTTCTCAGCATTCGGTTGACGTATCAAGTTGAAATTTAGCACATATACTAAGACCTAGGTTCCCTTTTCGGCGTGATACAATTACGCCTCCACGTCAATGCTGTCATAAGATACGGCCATTTATGCCACATATTTTAATACATCGCCTGTATCGATTTCGATAACAGGGAAAAAACGTCGTAATTTTCGATTTCCGGGGTGGATGAATACTTCGACTTCTCCTAATGCGACGTTAAATCGAACCGTGCTGAACTTGGTATTATCGAGTCGTCTCTGTGGAAACTACTCAGGTGGCTTGCTGCCTGACGCTGGTTAGTGTGTGTGTGTGTGTGTGTACTGAGCTGCCGCAGCCCGCGTGGTGGGTTCGCAGGAGTCGCCGCCGCCTTTACCTGGTCAGCAGTGAGTCAGCTCAGCTGCATGCAGCGACTGCGCGCTTTCCCCGTGACTCAGCCGCCGCTGTCTGTTGTTATTGTCTGCAGCCGCCATTGTGTCTGCCTGCAGCTCTTTCCTGTGCATGTCAGTCGCGGCCTTCCTGTCAACCTTGTTTGTCTCCACTTTGCAATGTCAAGCAGCTGCACCAGTTTCCATTTCGAACTAAATTATTGTGCTGATAAAAATCCTACGTCGAGATCGTTAAAATATCGTCATTGATTACTCATTGATGAGTCATCTTCAGATCGAAAATACAGAAAATTGCGTAAAAGACGTGAACAATGACATAATATAGTTTAAATATAAACTTACTTCCTATGATACGTATCAATAAAAGTTATTATGTAATTTAGTGTTTATCAGCCACCAGGCACTACACATCGTCGCAACCACTACTTCAACAGGCGACACATCTTCCGGAAAACTAAAACCTAATTTCGTAAAACGTTTTTTGCTTACGTGTTTGCCGAGTAAAATATGGCCTCTGGGAAACAGTTGTTTCAGTTTCTGATTGTCAACACAATCGCAATACCTCTTCCCTTACATATTAGAGGTAGATAGCTTCATACTCGGTCTAATAGTTCTGCTTCTCCTTCATTGCACATTAAGTCACTCCTTCCATATTAGACGAATATTTTGAAAACAAGACGTAACTTGACAGCCCAAGCGCGTTGTACGTTTACATGGGAGGGAAAGTGGATTGTGGAGTGTTGAAATAATCAATCAAAAGCAGTAATCATAAATCGATTTACGAAATCCAGTTTTCGGAGTGCATGTAAAAATAGTAAGTCTGGCGAGCTTCAGCACTCCTGTTCTCCTGAACACACTAAGTCCTCGTGATTATGTAATGTACAAGGGTGACTGGTGTCTGATACACACTGAATTAAATATTTTTATTGATACGTATAATAGAATGGATCAATTACTAGGTGAATATCAGTTGGATCATGTAATGATCTCCCGCGTAAATACAGAAGAAATCATGAAACTTAAAGTCCTTAATGGACTAGACCTAGATTCCGATCATTACCCAACAAAATTCTCCCTAGATGTCATTCCAAAAAAAAAGAAAATTCACTAAGAAATCTCCATACCGTAAATATGATGTACAAAAGATAAATGGCAATGAACAATTTACAAAAGAAACGCAAAATTTAAAACCACAAAATTGGCAACAGCTGCTAGCAGGACTTTTAAATGCAGCTGAAACCGTAGCACCGCAAACAAGAACACGTAAACACCCATGGTGGACAGATGAGTGTGACCAACTGATAAATCTCAGACAACAGGCGTGGCAAACTTGGTTGTGCAACAAAAATCAAAAGACCCTGGAAGATCTCAAAGATACCAGGAAAACGGTCACAAAAGCAATACGAACAGTCCGTAAACAACACGAAGACAAAAAAATTGCAAGACATAGAAAATGATTTCAAGAAAAACAATTCCCGAAATTTCTTCAGAGTATTCAAACAAAAATTAACAAAGTACTCTCCTCCATCACTCCAGTTCAAAAATGACCATGGGGAAATTGCTCATACCAACACCGAAAACTGTGAAATTCTTGCAAAATACTTTTCTAAATTACTGAATTGTGAAAAGCCTGCAGAAAAATCCATCGTACACAACGAAACCCACACTCCAAGCCACCAAGTTTACAAGAGATTAAAGAGATAATTCAGTCACTAAAAAATAACAAAGCATCAGGAGAAGACCAAATCATCGCAGAATTACGGAAAAATGCAGGAGAAAATCTTATTGCAAAACTCAAAGAAATTATACATGAAATCTGGAAAACTGAAAAAATCCCCACAGATTGGATGACTGCAATCATACATCCTCTGTACAAAAAAGGAAGTGAAACAGACCCCAACTACTATCGTGGAATCTCTTTATTGTCAATAACATACAAAATTCTGTCTAAAGCCCTACTAAACCGCGCAGAACCTCAGCTGGATTCAAAACTAGGCGAATACCAAGGTGGGTTCAGAAAAGGTCGATCTTGCATAGAACAAATCCTTAACTTGAAAAACTCAATGAAATATTTACATAGTACTTCAAACAAAAGTTATGTCATCACGTTTGTCGACTTTAAAAAAAGCATATGACAGTATAGACCGAGAATCCCTTTTTGAAGTATTAGCAGAATTTGGACTAGATCAAAAGACAACAAACATCATAAAAGAAACATTCACGGAGACCAAATCCAAAGTAAAATTTATGGGAGAATTGAGCACAGAATTTGAAATAGACACAGGAGTACGACAAGAGGATGTAGTGTCCCCAGTGCTCTTCAATTGTGCTCTTGAAAAAGTTGTTAGAGAATGGAAAAAAGCAGGTGCACCAGCACACAGACTGGGACCAAGACATAAGGGCATAGAATTACACTGTTTAGCATTTGCTGATGACATGGCACTGATCGCACAAGACATTACCGATGCACAGAAACAGCTAGAATTATTACAAGAACAGGCAGCTAAAATAGGATTACAAATTTCATTTGAAAAAACAAAATTTGTGACTGACGTCAAAGATGCACCTTCTGATCTCAAAATTGGTAATAGCTACATATCTCGAGTAAAAGAATTTAAATATTTAGGTGAATGGATTGCAGAAAATTGTAATCAAAAGAAATCTGTCAGATCAAGAGTCCAGAAAATGGAGACGGCGTTTCAGTTAACAAAAAACATTTACAACAAAAAGAGTCTCTCGTGGAACTGCAAAATACGACACTACACAACAGTAATTAGACCCGAAGCTCTCTAAGCATCTGAGACACTAAACCTTCAACACAGAACACTAAAAGAGGAATTAGAAGTGAAAGAACGTAAGATAATGAGGAAAATCCTAGGACCAAGAAGTAAAGATGGGGTACATTATCCAAAACCCAATGCAGAAATATACAGTAACGTTACCGCTGGATATATTTTGTAAACCACATCAAATACTGACGAACCGATTCCACAGACCGAACGTGAGGAGAGGGGCGAGTGTAATCGTTTAATACAAACCATACAAAAATACACGGAAGTATGTTTTTTAACACAAACCTACGTTTTTTTAAATGGAACCACGTTAATTTTGTTAGCACATCTGAACATATAAACAAATATGTAATCAGTGCCGTTTGTTGCATTGTAAAATGTTAATTACATTCGGAGATATGGTAACCTAAAGTTGACGCTTGAGTACCACTCCTCGGCTGTTCGATCGGGTGTATCGGAGAGCACTGCAACATACATCGCGTTTCTACAGAATGATCTGCCAACGTTGCTCGAAAATGTCCCACTGGAAACGCGTCGACGTATGTGGTATCAGCATGATGGTGCACCTGCACATTCCGCAATTAGCACTAGGCTGACCCTTGACAGGATGTTCGACGGGCGTTTCATAGGACGTGGAGGACGCATAGATTGGCCAGCCCGTTCTCCTGATCTTACACCTCTGGACGTCTTTCTGTGGGGTACGTTAAAGGAGAATGTGTACCGTGATGTGCCTACAACCCCAGAGGATATGAAACAATGTATTGTGGCAGCCTGCGGCGACATTACACCAGATGTACTGCGGCGTGTACAACATTCATTGGGCCGGGGATTGCAATTGTGTGCAGCAAATGATGGCCACCACATTGAACATCTATTGGCCTGACATGTCGGGACACACTCTATTCCACTCCATAATTGAAAACGGAAACCACGTGTGTACGTGTACCTCACCCCTCACGGTAATTTACATGTGCGTCAGTGAAAAAGACCAATAAAAAGGTGTTAGCATGTGGACGTAATGTGCTGTTCCAGTCTCTTCTGTTCCTAAGGTCCATCACCGTTCCCTTTGGATCCCTACGTAATTCGGTGCTCTCCGATACACACGATCGAACAGCGGAGGAGTGGTACTCAAGCGTCAACTTTAGGTTACAATATCTCCGGATGTAATTAACATTTTACAATGCAACAAACGGCACTGATTACGTATTTGTTTATATGTGCAGATGTGCTAACAAACCTAACGGGGTTCCATTTAAAAAAAAACGTATGTTTGTGTTAAAAAACATACTTCCGTGCATTTTTGTATGGTTTGTATTAACCAATTACACTAGCGCCTCTCCTCACGTTCGGTCTGTGGAATCGGTTCGTCAGTATTTGATGTGGTTTACGAAATATATCCAGCGGTAACGTTAGGTGACTCACCCTGTATAAAAATATCTCCAAAATAAGACACAATGCGCATGAGAAGAATCCAATTCATGGGGCACTTAGAAAGAATGGACTCAAACAGGTTAACGCACAAAATCCACACATTTTTAAAGAACAAAACTACAAGACCGAACTGGTACAAACAGACGGAAAAAGACTGAGAGAATTAGGGTCTCCAAATCTACATGATAGAAATGAAATCAGAAAAATCACAAACACACGGGGTTTTGAGGAAGAAGAGAGAAAAACTAACCGACATACATGGTCTACGCAACGAAAGCTAGCCCATTCGTTGTTTATGAAGGAATACTGGGCGAAAAGGAAGGCCAACAAATGTTGATTGCGCGTGGTCCTAAGTGATCCATCCGCGAAGAAGAAGAAGAAAGAATGGAAGGTTAAACATAAATTTTATTATTCTATTATTCACCCCGCTTCTAAAATTTTTTGTACTAAGATGTGAAGATGGACCGTCAGTGAGCTAAAACTAGTAATCACTACAGAAACTCTAGCGACCTTCATCTAGGATTTTTATCCACACATTTTAGCATAACAGATATCCCGTCTTCCGATTTGACAACGTCCAATAACATCGAACCAAATTGAAAAAATCGTCGATTAGAAACACTGTTACTCGTTTTGTCAATCGAGAGTGGGGTTCTTCACATACGATCGTACACCGATGGCCGCTAAACTTGCTTTATCACGAAAGCGACCTGCAACGAACGACAGACTGGCATGAAATGCACTAAATGCTTGTAAATACGAATGACTAGCATTTCATCGCAACTGCTCGAAGTTCTTAAGAGTTACCGCCACCTACAATCTGCACAATACCTTATACTATAAGGAAGGATTTCACTCCCTGTTTTTACTCTGAAATCGCGTTTAAGTGTTGGGTGTTCGAGAGAAGATTGTGTTGTGCCACTTGTGAGAAGGAGCACTATTTAACTGTGTGTGTGTGTGTGTGTGTGTGTGTGTGTGTGTGAGGCGGAATTGGACAGCGACCTGTCTAGACTGAGGTACCTCGTTCCGGGATATTTTTTGGTCGCGTCGGTCGGGATTTCGTGACTATCAGGAAAGTATAGAATCGGTGCGATCCGGAGGGCCATACTCAAATCCATTTAGGATGTCAACTGCCACCCGTGATCAGCACCGGAGAGGGCACACATTGATCGTTCGGCCGTGCAGGATTGTGCCGCCAATTATGCAAAACTACGCAGTGTGTGGTTCAGAGATCGTACCGGAATGATGGAACTGCCCAGACGCCGTCACAAACCTCTTAAGACGCGATGTAAGATTGTAATTGCCAAATGGAATGGCTATCTCAAAAATGACCGTAACATGGAATCATAAGGTGGGGAATTCCTACAAAATCGTACTGAATGACTACTCGTACTCAGTCGAAAAAATATAATAATAATAATAAACCCCGTGGAGGCCCGGGAAAAGAATAGGCCTCCGGTGTGTTCTGCCAGTCGTAAAAGGCGACGAAAAGAACAAACCACTAATAGGGCTAACCCCCCTTTTAGTGTGATTAGTTGGTTCAGGACAGGACTAATGAAGCCTCGGACAAGCGCTGTCAAGGTCGGGGACGACGCTTGAACCCTATGCCCGCCCATAATGGTAACGACACTGCTAGCCAACTGGAAAATGATTTAAATCCAGATAGAGGTGTTTTGCAGGATATGCTTCCTGTGACCACCCTAGAAGGAAAACAAAGACAGAGGATGAGATGGTCAGATGAAGTTAATCGACACCTCATGTTCTGTTATTACCAAGCAACAAACCTAGGAACCAACACAACTGGATACAGATCACAAGTATACACAACATTTATAACCAGATACCCACAATTAAAATTGTTAACAGAACAACGACTAGCTGATCAGATCCGTGTAATAATAAAAAAATAACAGGATACCCGAGTCAGAATTAGAAAACATCAAACAACAAGTACAACAAATACTGGAACAAAATAATGTGCAATCAGAAGAAGAAGAAAATACAGTAATGGACTCAAACGTCCCAGAGCAAACAAACAAAGAACAACACGCATCAATTAAACAATCAGAGGAAAACGAAATCTTAAGACAGCCACCAGGACAAGCACAAACAGAACACGAAGTGACACACATGTTAGATATAGAAGAAAAATTTCAGCTGACATATATAGAATACAAAGACACAAATATAGACATTAGACCATTCTTGCATAGACCGCCAAATAACCCACAAGTCGAAACAACAATAAAAACTATCAACACAATCATACACAACAAAATACATGAAAACACAACTATGGAAGAGTTACAACTACTGGTTTATATAGGAGCACTCACTACACTAAATATACACACTAGGCAGAGATCAGAACCAACCAACACACAGAAGAAACCCACAAAACCAGCATGGCAACACAGGCTGCAGATCAGAATAGAAAAACTGAGAAAAGACATCGGACAGCTAACACAATTTATAAGAAATGAAATATCAGACAAAAATCGAAAAAGGTTAGGTAAAATCTCACAACAAGAAGCGAGAGAGCAATTAGATGAAAAGAAGTAGAAATTACAAGCATTGGCCAAACGACTTAGAAGATACAAAAAAAGTGAAAATAGAAGGAAACAGAACCAAACATTCAACACAAACCAAAAGAAATTTTACCAGACAATAGATAACACACACATTAAAATAGACAATCCACCAAACATAACAGACATGGAACACTTCTGGAGCAACATATGGTCAAACCCGGTACAACATAACAGGCATGCACGGTGGATACAAGCAGAAACAGGCACATACAAGATGATACCACAAATGCCTGAAGTGATAATTTTGCAACATGAAGTCACCCGAGCAATTAATTCCACACACAATTGGAAAGCCCCTGGAAATGATAAAATAGCAAATTACTGGCTAAAGAAGTTCACCTCAACACATTCACATCTAACTAAATTATTTAACAGTTACATTGCAGACCCATACGCATTACCTGATACACTTACACATGGAATATCCTATCTGAAACCTAAAGATCAAGCAGACACAGCAAACCCAGCTAAATATCGCCCCATAACATGCCAACCAACAATATTCAAAATATTAACTTCAGTCATTACACAGAAATTAATGACACATACAACACAGAACAAAATTATAAATGAAGAACAAAACAACTGTTGCAAAGGAGCACGAGGATGTAAGGAGCAACTGATAATACATTCCTGGAAATGGAAAAAAGAACACATTGACACCGGTGTGTCAGACCCACCATACTTGCTCCGGACACTGCGAGAGGGCTGTACAAGCAATGCTCACACGCACGGCACAGCGGACACACCAGGAACCGCGGTGTTGGCCGTCGAATGGCGCTAGCTGCGCAGCATTTGTACACCGCCGCCGTCAGTGTCAGCCAGTTCGCCGTGGCATACGGAGCTCCATCGCAGTCTTTAACACTGGTAGCATGCCGCGACAGCGTGGACGTGAACCGTATGTGCAGTTGACGGACTTTGAGCGAGGGCGTATAGTGGGCATGCGGGAGGCCGGGTGGACGTACCGCCGAATTGCTCAGCACGTGGGGCGTGAGGTCTCCACAGTACATCGATGTTGTCGCCAGTGGTCGGCGGAAGGTGCACGTGCCTGTCGACCTGGGACCGGACCGCAGCGACGCACGGATGCACGCCAAGAGCGTAGGATCCTACGCAGTGCCGTAGGGGACCGCACCGCCACTTCCCAGCAAATTAGGGACACTGTTGCTCCTGGGGTATCGGCGAGGACCATTCGCAACCGTCTCCATGAAGCTGGGCTACGGTCCCGCACACCGTTAGGCCGTCTTCCGCTCACGCCCCAACATCGTGCAGCCCGCCTCCAGTGGTGTCGCGACAGGCGTGAATGGAGGGACGAATGGAGACGTGTCGTCTTCAGCAATGAGAGTCGCTTCTGCCTTGGTGCCAATGATGGTCGTATGCGTGTTTGGCGCCGTGCAGGTGAGCGCCACAATCAGGACTGCATACGACCGAGGCACACAGGGCCAACACCCGGCATCATGGTGTGAGGAGCGATCTCCTACACTGGCCGTACACCACTGGTGATCGTCGAGGGGACACTGAATAGTGCACGGTACATCCAAACCGTCATCGAACCCATCGTTCTACCATTCCTAGACCGGCAAGGGAACTTGCTGTTCCAACAGGACAATGCACGTCCGCATGTATCCCGTGCCACCCAACGTGCTCTAGAAGGTGTAAGTCAACTACCCTGGCCAGCAAGATCTCCGGATCTGTCCCCCATTGAGCATGTTTGGGACTGGATGAAGCGTCGTCTCACGCGGTCTGCACGTCCAGCACGAACGCTGGTCCAACTGAGGCGCCAGGTGGAAATGGCATGGCAAGCCGTTCCACAGGACTACATCCAGCATCTCTACGATCGTCTCCATGGGAGAATAGCAGCCTGCATTGCTGCGAAAGGTGGATATACACTGTACTAGTGCCGACATTGTGCATGCTCTGTTGCCTGTGTCTATGTGCCTGTGGTTCTGTCAGTGTGATCATGTGATGTATCTGACGCCAGGAATGTGTCAATAAAGTTTCCCCTTCCTGGGACAATGAATTCACGGTGTTCTTATTTCAATTTCCAGGAGTGTAGATGCAGAGGTGACATATCAAGCTAAAACTAAACAAAGGTCGCTACACTACGCATACATTGATTACCAAAAAGCTTTTGATAGTGTACCCCACTCATGGTTGCTACAGATATTGGAAATATACAAAGTAGATCCTAAATTGATACAGTTCCTAAACATAGTAATGAAAAATTGGAAAACCACACTAAATATCCAAACAAATTCAAATAATATCACATCACAGCCAATACAGATTAAGCGTCGAATATACCAAGGGGGCTCATTAAGTCCTTTCTGGTTCTGCCTTGCTCTGAACCCACTATCCAACATGCTAAATAATACAAATTATGGATACAATATTACTGGAACATACCCACACAATATCACACATTTGCTATACATGGATGATCTAAAACTACTGGCAGCAACAAATCAACAACTCAACCAATTACTAAAGATAACAGAAGTATTCAGCAATGATTTAAATATGGCTTTTGGAACAGACAAATGTAAGAAAAATAGCATAGTCAAGAGAAAACACACTAAACAAGAAGATTACATATTGGATAACCACAGCGACTGCATAGAAGCGATGGAAAAAACAGATGCCTATAAATATCTAGGATACAGACAAAAAATAGGAATGGATAATACAAATATTAAAGAAGAACTAAAAGAAAAATATAGACAAAGACTAACAAAAATACTGAAAACAGAATTGGCAGCAAGAAACAAGACAAAAGCTATAAATATTTATGCTATACCAATATTGACCTACTCATTTGGAGTAGTGAAATGGAGTAACACAGACCTAGAAGCACTCTATACACTTACACGATCACCATGCCACAAATATAGAACACATCACATACATTCAGCAACAGAAAGATTCCCATTAAGCAGAATGGAAGGAGGAAGGGGATTTATCGACATAAAAAAACCTACATTATGGACAGGTAGACAATTTAAGAAAATTCTTTCTAGAACGAGCAGAAACTAGCAAAATACACAAAGCAATCACTCATATAAATACATCGGCTACACCACTGCAATTTCATAACCACTTCAACAACCCTCTAGATCACATAACATCAACAGATACGAAGAAAGTAAATTGGAAAAAAAAACACTACATGGCAAGCACCCGTATCATCTAACACAGCCACGCACTGATCAAGACGCATCCAACACATGGCTAAGAAAAGGCAATATATACATTGAGACGGAAGGATTCATGATTGCAATACAGGATCCAACAATAAACACCAGATATTACAGTAAGCATATTATTAAAGATCCCAATACCAGTATAGATAAATGCAGACTTTGCAAACAACAAATAGAAACAGTAGATCACATCACAAGCGGGTGTACAATACTAGCAAATACAGAATACCCCAGAAGACATGACAATGTAGCAAAAATAATACAATAACAGCTTGCCTTACAGCATAAACTTATAAAACAACACGTTCCCACATACAAGTATGCACCACAAAATGTATTGGAGAATGATGAATACAAATTACACTGGAACAGAGCCATTATAACAGATAAAACACCACCACATAACAAACCTGACATCATACTCACCAATAAAAAGAAGAAATTAACACAACTAATCGAAATATCCATACCCAATACAACAAATATACAAAAGAAAACAGAAAAAATTGAAAAATACATCCAACTAGCTGAGGAAGTCAAGGACATGTGGCATGAGGATAAAGTTGACATTGCCGGCCGCGGTGGCCGTACGGTTCTAGGCGCTCCAGTCCGGAGCCGCGCTGCTGCTACGGTCGCAGGTTCGAATCCTGTCTCGGGCATGGGTGTGTGTGATGTCCTTAGGTTAGTTAGGTTTAAGTTGTTCTAAGTTCTAGGGGACTGATGACCCCAGATGTTAAGTCCCACAGTGCTCAGAGCCATTTTTTGAACTGAGAGAGCACTACCGTAGCCTAGCTGTACATTCAGTGACTAATAAGAGTGCAACCCACCAGCGGTTTACTGAATAATGAATTAACGGCGCTGTGGCAACAGTACGTCCCCTTTGCAAACATCAACGTCCACCTACCGGCCGTGCTGATGCATACTCTCACCAGTCAGAATGGTTCAAATGGCTCTGAGCACTATGAGACTTAACATCTGATGTCATCGGTCCCCTAGAACTTAGAACTACTTAAACCTAACTAACCTAAGGACATCACACACATCCATGCCCGAGGCAGGATTCGAAACTGCGACCGTAGCAGCAGCGCGGCTCCAGACCAGCGCCAAGAACCGCTCAGCCACAGCGGCCGTCCCTCATCAGTCTTCCGTGGCGGTAAGTCGGCAGTGCGTGGCGCCAATCGGGTAAAATGTTCCCGTTTTCCCTCACTAGAGTGAAAACTGCCATGTTTAATAAATTCCCACCACATAATGTCTCCAGATGCGGGCCAATCAGAGCCCATCTTCGTCTCCAGTTCGCTCTACAAATTCCTGTCTTACATCAGTAGGCGATGGGTGTATTGGAGCGTTGTTTATACATTTCTGAATATCCGCATTTGTTTTTTGTAAGCGATCTTCTTTGCACACTGATGACATGTCCCAGCATTCTACCAGTGAACTGAAGCCCGTCGCCTGCTTTACCCAAGTCTGCACTCATTGTTATACATAAGTATGTGTAAGAGTTCACGGGTTCCATTTGTAACTCATTGATTTAATTACTTAAAGAGCGCTGCATCTGAATACCGGCATTTGCCCAGTTTCTACTGAACAATCCGTTAAACACCGCCTGTAGCCTTGACAGTGGTTTGAGTTCTACAAGACGGTCGTCAAGATTCTTCAGTTACACTGGATTAGCCCCGTAGAGCACTCAGTTGCGGGAATGTTGATCCCTTCTTTTGAGTTCCCAACAGTTCCACATTTTTCTGTGTGAGTCAGACCGGTTGATTCAGAGCCTGTGTCCAACCCAAACACCTGTGTGCAGCCCGACGAACACAGCAGCTTACATCTTGGAAGACGGTGGTGTCTACAGCATACTCATCCAGTTAGCCGTCGAGAATTTTGTGTCGAGCTCCCTGTTTCGTGTTCACGGTAGCCCGATTCACTGGTCCCATGTCGTGGCACGAAAAAGATCAAAACATCAGAGAACCACCTGTGGCATGAACTACACCCTCCACACACTGGGGATAAACGCCCGATTGGGGCATCGTTCCCCTCCACACCTTACATCATTTCGAAAAGAGGCAAAATCGTTACTCGTCGGTCGACACTACGTGTAACTAATGTCCGGTTTCCGTCGTGTTGTCCAATTAACGACGTGCAGTTTTTTTTGTGACGTTGTGAGCAGTGGTCTTTTGTGAGATACCAACCTGCAAAATTACTTTGCATGCAGTTACTTTCGCAATATTCGCTCGCAAACTGATTCAGACAGCAACAGCAACAGTTCTAGTGTGGTTTGAAACTGTGAATGGCGAGGTGTGACGTCTCCAGTCCTTGTAGGTCAGCATATTTTTACGACCGCCTGTTAGGGGTGCGAGTTGTACACTATTCCTTGCAGACAGGAACAAGTTTAGCAGCTTCATTCTCTCTGTGTTGATGAACGCGTCTAAACACTACCCTCGTTACGGCGCTGACTTCATACAGGCGAGTGGCACGTACACGTAGGGTTGCCAGGTGTCTCGTTTTATCCGGACACGTCCGTCTTTTTACGGTCATGTCCGGCCAAAGGTATAGGGGATGGTGGGGTAAAGTGGCTACTGTAAGGGAAATTGAATTTTCATGAAACTATGGTTATCTATAGAATCTTACCGCCTACGTTTTTTGAATACGCATATTACAAGGTATCACACCAAGTTTTTGTGAGGGAAAACGAAAATAATAGACAAGAGCTATACACATTTTTCTGAAGGCGTACTAAGTGGACACTTTTCCCTACCGAGGGGGTTAATATGGTCAGTTCTCTCGCAATAGGATCCCGTGTTTATTCTTCTGATTTTCGGACATACTTCGTAGGCATCTGGATGTCCTAGTATCTGAGACAATACCAAACATTTTGGCCAGATCGTTTTCAATTTTATTTTTGTATGTATATATAATAGAACGGAGCCGGTTTAAAATTATTTAGATTAATTAGAGAGAATGACAGGCAATAGCTTTTTATATGAAAGGGGTTCGAAGTAAATCTGGCTTGAAGTACTGTTCGTGATATATGGAAGTAACTAACCCTTACCATGGTAAACAACTTGGCCACTTTTTCCGACGAATACTGTGGCCGCTTTTCTCGATAGAACACCATGCAGTCGTTTGTATGTCACAGACGAAATTATCAAACAGAAACCGAAAACACGGCACTATATTTGTAGTCCAAAAGACTTTGTTGAAACCCTAATATGGTAAAAAAAGTATTACTCTAACTGTGAGGTAACAATACTAGTATAACTGTTACATTACACCAGACAACTGGAAATCAGAAAATCATTTATTAAAATATAGTGGAACTAACTTCCTGTGTCAGATTCGTTGACAACAGCGATGGTGGCTATTAGATCTTGTCTGACCCCTTCTCGGTAGGCAGCAGCACTATTTAGGGCAAAAAATATGCAACGGCCACTGTTAACGCACTGGCCACTTTATCCCACCTTCTTCTAAAAGTCCAGCCCGTCTCATTTTCTAACGATGAAATAGAGAACACTAATGACCATTTCGAAGCTAATGACGCAAGCGCGAGGAATGAGGTGGAACATGGGATGTGCCGTAAGAATATACGTATATACGAACCAATGCGCCGATCTGCAGACGCCGCCAGCTCGTTCCGTCCCGCCACGCTACCCGTATTGAAGCAACTGTGTGCGAACGGCAGTTAGTCAGCGGTGCGCCTACGCTAGGACAACTAAGAAATACTTAACAACATGTTATTGTTATTTCTATATAAGTACGACTGATATGACCAAAGTTAATGAATGTATTCCGTCACAAAAAAACGGATAAGTTTATTTTGTTTAATGAAAAACTCTGTGTATTAAACATAAGATTTTCATAGGAAGAATAGCAAGCAATTAAGAAAATTTGCCATCATTATTGCTAAATTAGAAAGCTGCATATTGATTATTTTTTAGTTTAAGCACATTTGAGGTTGATCTCGCAAAAAACTTAATGTAATTGTTTATTAATAGAATATTTAAAATAGCCAACTGACTCATTCTGCAAAATATCCGGCTAAATACCACGTCGAGTCTGGCTTTCCTGGTTTTGAACCTGGCAACCTTAATTCACATCGCGTTACAGCCATGACACATCCGTGGGGGTCACATCACCTCCTGGTCAACACTATCTACTCCGCTCCAAAGCGACTAATGTTTTGTGCGTGAGCTGCTTATGATGTAAGGTCAGTCTCCTGCATAGCAGTCGTTCATACGAGTTGCTGCAGTGTCAGAGAGGCGCAAGAGCGACGCCACGGTAATGTCAGTTGCAGCACTGTAGTAGTAGGCTGAGAGATTCCGTAAGTGAAAAGGGGCGTGGGGGGAGAGATGCGAGTAAGCGGAAGCGAACGAGTGACACGTCACGCACAGTGTAGGCCTATCCCAAGTAATCAGTTATCGCCGTTGCCTCCCCCGAAGCGCGTGCGGTGCGAGGGCCCGGCCGGCATCGGCGCTGTTGTCCGAACAAAGTGCCGCGCGATAAGGCGGAGGCACCCGCAAGCCTGCCGCGCGCTCTCCAGTCGACATGTTGCTCGCGACGCCCCAGCTGCACGCCGCCAGCCCTGGTAAGGATGACTCTTTTATTCTGACTGCGATACACTTGTATGGCTACTGATGCACATCAGCTCACCAAGTCGGCTGGCGACAACCGACAGACGGGCGAGACTTTCGACGTTAGGAACTTCTACAAGAGCATTCACGAGTCATTTGCTTGGAGGAAAGTGCAATAAATAGTAATGGTGGAAAAATAAAGGCTAGTGCTGCGAGCTCGAAATTTCAGTATATATAGTTTTTTTTTTCCTACATCTATACTCCGCGAGCCACCTTACGGTGTGTGGCGGAGGGTACTTATTGTACCACTATCTGATCCCCCCCCTTCCCTGTTCCATTCACGAATTGTGCGTGGGAAGAACGACTGCTTGTAAGTCTCCGTATTTGCTCTAATTTCTCGGATCTTTTCGTTGTGATCATTACGCGAGATATATGTGGGCGGTAGTAATATGTTGCCCATCTCTTCCCGGAATGAGCTCTCTCGTAATTTCGATAATAAACCTCTCCGTATTGCGTAACGCCTTTCTTGAAGTGTCCGCCACTGGAGCTTGTTCAGCATCTCCGTAACGCTCTCGCGCTGACTAAATGTCCCCATGACGAATCGCGCTGCTTTTCGCTGGATCATGTCTATCTCTTCTATTAATCCAACCTGGTAAGGGTCCCATACTGATGAGCAATACTCAAGAATCGGACGAACAAGCGTTTTGTAAGCTACTTCTTTCGTCGATGAGTCACATTTTCTTAGAATTCTTCCTATGAATCTCAACCTGGCGCCTGCTTTTCCCACTATTTGTTTTATGTGATCATTCCACTTCAGATCGCTCCGGATAGTAACTCCTAAGTATTTTACGGTCGTTACCGCTTCCAATGATTTACCACCTATGGCATAATCGTACTGGAATGGATTTCTGCCCCTATGTATGCGCATTATATTACATTTATCTACGTTTAGGGAAAGCTGCCAGCTGTCGCACCATGCATTAATCCTCTGCAGGTCTTCCTGGAGTACGTACGAGTCTTCTGATGTTGCTACTTTCTTGTAGACAACCGTGTCATCTGCAAATAGCCTCACGGAGCTACCGATGTTGTCAACTAAGTCATTTATGTATATTGTAAACAATAAAGGTCCTATCACGCTTCCTTGCGGTACTCCCGAAATTACCTCTACATCTGCAGATTTTGAACCGTTAAGAATGACATGTTGTGTTCTTTCTTCTAGGAAATCCTGAATCCAATCACAAACCTGGTCCGATATTCCGTAAGCTCGTATTTTTTTCATTAAACGTAAGTGCGGAACCGTATCAAATGCCTTCCTGAAGTCCAGGAATACGGCATCAATCTGCTCGCCAGTGTCTACGGCACTGTGAATTTCTTGGGCAAATAGGGCGAGCTGAGTTTCACATGATCTCTGTTTGCGGAATCCATGTTGGTTATGATGAAGGAGATTTGTATTATCTAAGAACGTCATAATACGAGAACACAAAACATGTTCCATTATTCTACAACAGATTGACGTAAGCGAAATAGGCCTATAATTATTCGCATCTGATTTATGACCCTTCTTGAAAATGGGAACGACCTGCGCTTTCTTCCAGTCGCTAGGTACTTTACGTTCTTCCAGCGATCTACGATAAATTGCTGATAGAAAGGGGGCAAGTTCTTTAGCATAAGAGTAAAACGAGAATTCGTTAACTAATTTGAGGTAGATCTATATAATCTCTCTGCAATGCATATTGTTTCAAGTCTCCAAATGTTCAATCGTATAACTGTTCAGTTACGTCGAGTATCGATTATTTATTTCTAATGCATTACGGATAGTTAATCTCCATAACTGATTTGTACTTACTGCTAAGAGCAAGCGTTTAGTGATGAGCTCGTGTATGTCATGCTAATTATCAGCAGCATCTATCAGACAGCTGCTATACGAATGATATTAAGACGCTCAAAACGCCAGCATGAAGAACGTAGACGTCTCCGCCTGTTTGCTTGCTCTAGAGCAGACATGGGCAATCTTTGATGACCCGCGGTCCTGCTTCACATACTTATTTAAACCCTGTTAGTAAATAATGCAGTGGAAATTGTTACAATGGCTTTCTCAATATTTATTTCAACATTTTTTTTTAAAATTATAGTCTAATAGAAACTCTTCGTGAACCGATCATCGCACATGTTCCATCAGAACGAACTCAGCGAGCTGACTCCATGGTAGGCTGAACATTTCGATGATTTTTTTCAGTTCAGAAATATCTTCAAGCTTAGTGGGTCCTTTTAATGGCTATAATGCTACTATCTTTCCGTTATATTGCACTCCACATCTACACCACTGAGCTGCCTCTGAGAAAAAAGCGCTCTCGTCCAAGGCAATCAGAAATGCTTCGATTGTGGCAGAACAACCTCACAAACTTTCTTAAATGTTCCCAGCCATCGTATCAATTCGTCGAACAAGTGTTCGTTTCAATAAATTTATTTGTTCTGACTCTCTTGCTTTATCGGGATATAGTACATCTGTAATGTCCAAGAGGCAGTCCTTTACGAATTCACCTTCAGCAAACGGCTTCAACAATGTGGCAATTTTTCTGGTTATTATAAAACCAATTTCAACCGGAATTGTCACACTGCATCCTCGTTTTGGCAAACGTTTGCTGTTTTTGGTCTACATTGGAAATTCATATTTCTACTTTCTTTCTGCAATTGCCATGTTGTTGAGCAACGTATTTCTTCACAACAGATAGTGATTCACTATACAAAGAGCAAACAGTTTTATCTTTGTACACGGTAAATGAAGTCTTCCGTCCATTTCTCCTGGAGTTGACAACATTCAGCAGCATCTACTTTTCCCTAACGCCAGACATCTTGCGAATGAACTCGGTAAAGACGTAGTGAAACGCGCGAAATTAACGACTAGCACAGAACTTTAAGCATGGACTGACAATAGACAATTAGCTTGTTCACAAAGTTCCGGTCAAACTACTGCTGTTCAAGCGGATAGTCCGTAATTTTCGTGCCGTTGTAGCCTACTACCAACGTGTGTAGCACAGACGTAGTAAGCAGTAAGGAGTAAATAACGCGCGAGCCTAGAGTTTAGACAAATTTATCAAACCAAGTATGTCTAACGCATTCTGCAAGCAGTTATTTACTGTTTTATATCTACTTATTGTATCTGGTGGTACACAGTACAAAATAACTAGAGTTTATCATAGGCAAAGCGGAATTTAATCTTTTGAAAAGTACTCCCGAAGTGCAGGATTGAGGTCATAAGAAATGTAATGATTGCACACCTACTTACTAAGGGAACGAACCAGACAGAAATTGCAGTGCGCTACACACTACAATATATGATATCTAAAATATGCTTTTTCTTTGGCCATTAAAATTCATAATTTTGGTACTGGTAAATCATGTAAATATTTCAGAATCAGGTAAAAGGTCGGTTAAGAACACGCACCCCAATAAGGGGACTTGAATAATTCATTTATTAGTTCGTTAATAACACTGAAGTAGTACCTTATAATTAGCAGTCAGCTCGAATGATGGCGATAGGAGATGGTCATTTAATATACTATTATCACTTTAATCAAGTTGATATTCCAGCGAATCGAATTAGAGCAGCGACAAACATTCTTACTGATCTCGCACGTATATGGCGCTTTTCGATTTTTATTAGAATGAAAGCAGAGATAGCAACTTCGCAAATTACGGGATCATAACATGATCTATTACAGAAGCAACTATTTCTAATTGAATAACTGCTTCCAAAAATGTCGATGAAATGACAGGTTGCTTTTCATAATTTCAGCCAATGATGTCTGTATGTGAAATGAATTTCGTGTGCGCTGCAGTAGTTATCGGAGTCTGCTAGTTCATGCATGATTCATAGTCCATCAGTATAGCTGCTAGAAGCGACGCGGAATATTGCAACAGTGGGGAGACAGTTGTAGGATTACATGTGTAATACGATGACTCATTAAAAATGGAGTAGAGTGTGGGTGTGTGTGTGGGGGAGGGGGCTAAATATTTACATTCCTTCTCTAGAGAAGGAATGAAAAGGAATAATTTGAAACAGACAGTCCAGACAAGCAACACCTGGAGTTAACGTGGTCAAGCAATCTTTCGCCAAAATAAACAGCGCTAAAAAACCACCTGAATACTGCATGAATTGCGGCACCTTCTGCACATCCGTAGCTTGTACTAATCATTTTCATAGGCCAACTCAATAAATTATTTATGTAGTAGTATATTTATTACAACGGCCAATTTAAGAAACTGATTTATATTGATATAACATTTATTAACAATAAATATGTACTTCTGTCAGTAGCAGTCGATACATATTTAAGGTATTACATGACCCAAATGCATGTCTATACAATAAAATTGCTTTTATTTTCACACATACTTTAGTGTCGCTAGAAATGAGTACCTTGAAACGAATTCACGACCAGTACTTTGGAAATAGTTCTCAACACCAGGATTGTGCCCTGTCTCCCTAGCTGCTTGTGAGCAATTAAAAATCGACAGAAATGAGCAGACCAGCAACGACATGTGGTCACAATTACTTCTGTCTTGTTGGAGCAAAATATCGGTAACTTCCCTTCGTTCATTCTGAGATATTTGTGGAATACGACATTAAGGAGCTGCTCTTGGTCACAGTTCAAACGTCTTGTAGATAGAGCGCATCTCCTAGAGATCTAGATACTATACATTTTGGCTGACAAGTACAGTCATCTGGTGAACAGTAGTAAAAGCCATGTCCTGTCACTCTGTTCCGAGCGCTTGTCGGGACAACGACCTGCGAACACGACTTGTGCCTCAGCGTGCAGTATACGTCTTTTACGACCTCCTGCATCTCCTCGTAAAATTTGCGTTGTTTTCCGAAATACACAGCCGAGGCATAGCTGTAAAAATTTTTACGACTCCCAGCGATATAGTTGGTATGGATTCGCAGTCCTAATAGCTGCGGTAGCATGTCAGTCATTTCATCTGTTGCGGCGCGCATAACCTCAGCCCGTCTTCGGGAGTCTCTCTTATTTGCATTAACGTTTTTAGTATCTGCTATAAGCTTTCAGCGTACCATGAGGCATTAGCATCTTAAGCATTCTTCCTCTCGTTATTATTATTATTATTATTATTATTATTATTATTATTATTATTATTATTATTACTACTACTACTACTACTACTACTACTACTACTACTACTACTACTACTACAACATCATTGCTAGACAACTGTTAATGAACATAGACATTTTTAGCAGGAATAATCACAGGCAATGATGGACGGCATTAAACACAGAACGTACAGTCAGACTCCCAACCTATGGGTCAAGGTCGGACTCTCAGTAAAGAATATCATCTCCTTGGGCACTAATACACGTTTTGCACTTGTTATTCATGCTGGTACCAAACTGTTGAGTCCTTGGGGGACCACTCTCTCAAGGCGGTTTTCAGTTCTTGACGGTTCAGGAGACGATGTTCATTGTGAGACACGTCTGCCAAGAGCATCCCAGGCATATTCAATAGCGCTTAAGACCTGGGAGTACGCAGGTCGTTGAGTATGTTCAATATCTTCACTTCCCAATGCGTCCTTTGTAGGCGGACATTGTCGTCCATAAACAGAATGTTAGGACCTACCGCACATCTGAACAGAGGGACACGATCCAGAATAACGTCCCTGCAATACCGCTGTGCAGCAACGGTAACTCGAACAAAGACGTGCAGCGGTGTTCAGCCATTGTGCATATCGCATGCTCACACAATAATTATTAGGCCATAGCGATAATGTTCATGAACGTTCTGTGGTGTGTGACGTGTTCCTCTCCATCTCCACACACGTGACCAGAATATCTTGCCACAGTGAAGTGGGATACATTGGAGAACATCATTTTGGAACACTGTTGCTGATCCCAACCAACATGCTGCCTACATCTACGAACTCTTTCTCTACGATGGCATGGGTGAAGTGGGATAATTTTAACAGACTTTCGAGCATACAAACCAGCCTGATTTAATCGCCGCGAAATATTTCCGGAAGACACACGTGTACCGGTAGCGGTTGCAAGGTGTGCAGCGATCTGCCTAGGAGTGAGATGTCTTTCTTTTCGCCAAAAGGGCTGCATATAGATCCTCTTCCGATTTAGCGTTCGCATAGCATTTCCACCTTCGGCAGCCTCTTTTAATAGGAAGATGTCACTTTTGGACACACCAGTTACTATGGCCGCAGTATTTACACTATGACCAGCTTCGATCCAAAATCGTAAGCACTCAAATGATGTCTTGCAGATATGTTGTCGTACAACACGGAATGTCGCACTAATCGACCCGACAGCAAACTTCGTCGAACACCGTATTGTATGAACTGTCGAATGGATACAGAGCTTTCATGCACAGGCTTCGCTGCATTTAATACGTCGCGCCCTCTAAATTTCCTTTTACTAGCACTGGTCGGGGGTTCGTTAGCAATTGGCAGTTGTTTCTGTTTAGCAGTTGGCACTTGATCCTTTTTTAACAATTGGAACTTGGTCCCTTTTTAAAGCAATTGGTACTTTTTTTATTGCAGTTGGCACGTGGTACTTTTTTAGCAATCGTAATGCATTGTACTACTACTACTACTACTACTACTACTACTATTATTATTAATCATTCATTTTACCAGATATTAATACAGTTACAATAGGAAGTTATCATCAACTTATCTATGTTCTTCTAGAACTCGAAGTCTTCGGCACTTTCAACAAAGTTCAGGATGCAGTTTCGTGTCTATGCTGGGACAACGTCGATGTGGGATGTTACCATTGGGACGACTTCAGTATCAACCTAGTTCTTACCTTATCTGCTAGATCTTGCTATTTTGCCGTCTTCTCATAGCAGCTGGTTTGCACATTGAGGATTTTGGGTACAGTGGTGTTAATTAGGAGGTGGCTTGCTCATCTTCAGTGATCGCTGATAGATCTATTAGAATGGATTAATTCATAGATTATGATGCGGCGGTCCTAAAAAACTTGGATTTTTCGTGTCCTCCAACTTCGCATGGAGCCGACACGAACACTCACGTAAAACGTTGTACTGGTGTATTCATCGGATTAACAATGTTCATCTGTGTGGCTCAACAGTTACTACACCCATTTAGTGGATGTTTAGCTATTCCATGCCATTCATATTGTATTTGGTTCGCTTCTGCCTACACTTGCTCTGTGGCTCCCGGAGCTAAGTGGTATCACTCCAACTAACATCGAAAGACAAGCTGAAAAAAAAGAGGAAAGGTATGCAAAAAAGCCAATGTCTAAGATGCAGGCCGATCCATCAAGGTTCTGCAGTTCAACTGAAATCTTGTCAACCGGACTGGAGAACCACCCTGCGCCTGTTAGCCAAATTTTCAGTGCAGCGACCGCCTGTAAATCGGAATGGCAATCTTCACCCTAGCAAGGCCACTTGTAATTCGAAATGGCGCAAACTCAATCGCGTAAGATGTTTGACAGGAAGAACCGCTGGTACTGTCAACAGCTAGGAACTGCTAGACTCTCCAAGCTGTGACTGCAGTGAAGAGCTACAGACGGTGCCACGTATCCCACTTGACTGTCCCTTGCGTGCTTGGGACGGATATCCGGAAGAACTGGATCAAACTGGTTTCGGGGCATTGAGGCGTTCGAAAATCTAGTATATTAATTAAAGAGCGAGAGGGACCTCCCTTAGTGGTTAATTCCAAATGAAACTAGTTATTTTCGTTGCTAGTATCGTGGATTTGAAAGAGATGAATTCGTAGGAGTTTCACTTTCATAAATACGGTAAGTAGTTAAGGAGAAATTACGGTTTTACTATTTAGGATTATTGGATCCGTAGTGTGAAACATCTCTTCTTGATTTACTCTGTGAAACTTCCTGCGCTAATCCCCACGTAAAGCAGTAGCATGGATTTGTGCCGCCAAAATATAATTGATTCAATTATATTGTCGTCTCAGTTTTGATTTGACAAACTGCAAGTGACCCAAAGTGTAGTGGCGCGGCGTGGACACCGTAATGAAAATGGACAAAAAATGATGCTATCTAATTTATTGCAGCCACTATTTTCTGTATTACACGGTGCAGATCTTCCTTTTACAAACAAACCAGTGACCAAAACTGTTTAATTCGTTGAAGTTCGTCTTCGGGTGAACGAAGTATGCAGAGATAGGCAGCTCGTGCCTGCAGGCAGTTAGTCAAGCGTAAACAATGCGGAGAGCAAACAGGCACGACCTCGGATATTCGACGTTTATCAGTCGAGTGCGTTCCAATGAATTCACTTGGTTCTTGGCACTGAAACAAACTTGACAGTTATATAGAATTTTGCTAGGTACGCACAGTGATTTTATTTTGGCTTTAAAGCTTCGTTCGCCTCCAGCAGTCCGCCGATATCGACGTTTGCAAGTTAACAGTTGCAGAAACAGGTGCCCATGGGCAAAATCAAATTATAATCTATGTTCACAAATAGGAATATCTACGGAGTAAGCATTCAGATGATCAGTATATTAATTATATTTCTCGCCAGCATACCTTGCCTACAAAGTCACGTGACGTCGTGATAGTACATAATGAAAAGTAAATGTTCCTCCTTTCAGGCTCAGATTTGCGTCTGTAGTGGCAACCATTAATCACTGTGGATGGAGAGTCATCGACAGGACTAGAAGTAACTTCTGGTGTGTCTCACGGTAGTGTGTCAGGGCCATTGTTGTTCGCTTTGTATTTCAGTGACCTGGCAGAGAGTATCAACAGTAACTTCAGGAGTCTTGCAGATGATGAAGTTGCCTATAATGAAAAACAAGCTGAAAAGAAGCTCGCAGAAACTATGCTGTTAGATGATAAGATTTCGAAGAGGTGCAACGACTTGCAACTTGGTTCAAATGCTCAGAAATGTAAAACTGTGCATACCACAAAACAAAACAAAAAAAAATTGTACTATGAGTAAAATATCAGTCATTCACATTTGGAATGTGTCAACTCGCATCTGGATGTAACAGTTTGTAAAGATTTGAAACAGAAGGATCAAGTAGGCTGTCGTAGGTAAGGCAGGCTGCTGATTACGGTACATTGGGAGGATATTGGGAGAATGCAGTATAAAGAGGAGGTAGTTTACAAATCACGCAGCATTGTAAGATGGGACGCATATATGTATTGGCCGCGTACCAGATGTGAATATCAAGGGATTTTGAATGTATAAAAGAAGGCCTATGTGTCAGAGATTGCATATACTGTCTGTATGGAAATCTGTAGGATCTTTATGCCTTAAAAATATCTGCTGCCTTTAACGCATTTCCCGAAACACACAAAATAGTCGTGATCAGTAATAGCAAAATGGCTCTAAGCACTACGGGACTTAACTTCTGAGGTCATCTGTCCCTTAGAACTATTTAAACCTAACTAACCTGAGGACATCACACAACACCCAGTCATCACGAGACAGAGAAAATCCCTGACCCCGCCGGGAATCGAACCCGGGAACCCGGGCGCGGGAAGCGAGAACGCTACCGCACGACCGGTGGGCAGCAATCTGCGGTTGTTTGCTGTTACTGCTGTGATGGACGGGAAGGTCTCGAAGTTGAGTGAGCGTAGGATGACGCAGACAAAAGCTGTATTTGGTTTGATGAATGGCAGCTGGCTGTAAATGTAGAAAAATGTAAGTTAATGCAAATGAGTAGGAAAAACAAACCCTTAATGTCCGTATACAGCATTAGTAGTGTCCAGCTTGTCACAGTCACGCCGTTTAAATATCTGGGCGTAACATTGAAAAGCGATATGAAATTGAACGAGTATATGTGGACGTTGTTAAGGAAGGCAAATGGTCAACTTCAGTTCGTTGGGATAATTTTGGGAAAGTGTGGTTCATCTGTAAAGGAGACCTCGTATAGGAAGCTGCTGCAACCTTTCCTGAGTGTCGATCAAGTGTTTGGAATCCACACGAGGTCGGATTAAAGGAACATATCGAAAGAATTCAGGGGAGGGCTGCTAGATTTGTTACCGGTAGGTTAGAACAACACGGAAGTGTTGCTGAGATGCATCGGGAACTCAAATCGGAATCCTTAGAGGGAAGGCGACGGTCTTTTCGAGGAACACGACTGAGAAAATTTATAGAATCACAAGTGATTGCAGAATGCGTATACTGGCACCAACGTACATTTAGCGTAAGGAACCCTATGATAAGAAAAGAGAAATCAGGGTTCATCGGGAGGCGCATAGACAGTCGTTCCCCCCTCGCTCTATTTTGCGAATGGAACAGGAATAAAAGTGACCGTAGTGATAGGGGTACCCTGCGCCACGCACTGTACTGTGACTTGCGGAATATGTACGCAGATAGTTACTGATGAAATAACTATATTCGTTTTGACGAAGATGTGGTAGGAAATAATCTTGTGTGTTTTTAAGAAAATAATACCGGTATTCCCTTTTTAAAATTTGTACTAGTACGTAGGACTTAAGTCAGGATAGTTTGAACAGGAATCGAATTCAGAGTGTGTCTTGCAATGAGCCGATCCTACTGCCGCTTCTCCTTTCTTAGTAACCTGGTGAACGATTTCATTTGACAGGAAGGTACAAAGCGGCGTTTAGTAATCAGTGCAAATGTGAAATTTTGGTAGTAAGTCTCATAACAATGTATGCAATGAAACTGACATTCAGAGTTCCTATAAATTAGTATTGTCGAAATCTAGGTTGTGTAAGTCCCAGGAAATTTGCTCCGTCGTAACAATATCTGTGAGCGTGAAGCAGTTATCTCTGGGGACGGGATCTGCCTCTTTTCGGTGTCAGAGAGACAGAAACTGTTTAGCTCCTGCGACACTCCATGAGAGTAACCGAGTAGGCAGTAGGTGTAGCATAGAGAAAACTTAGAGTAAATGTAAATCGGAGGACGGATTTTGCAAATGAACTCCAGTCCTCGCAGCGCCCTTCCCATCGTGGCGTGTGTCGAGATCCACGTCGCGGGGGCTAGGCGAGTGCGCGCTTATTGTTTGTGCGCGGGATATCAGCAGGAAGCGTTGCGGCTTCCTGTCGGCGACTGTCGCCGCTCCAGGCCGATCTGTTCAGTTGCCGCTCCAAGCTCACTACGACAGGCTCGCTCGTTTCGTCCACGGCGTTTCACCAGTGCAGGTACGGGGCCCATGTCTTCGTGGTTCGCAGTGTAGTTCCCCATACAGTTTTGTTTTTAGCGCTCGTTCCAGTGTACCCATTACGTAGCTTTACCGCTCCTCTAGTACAGCAACGATGTTATCCAGTACCTTTTCACACACTACTTTTCCAAAATCAAGTTTAAGCTGCGATCGTCGGATAAAATTTTACTTACGGCTGCTGCGGCGTAGCGCGATGATGTTGGCATCGACCGGCCATTAAGTAAATAAATTAATGCTGTTCCTGCTCTGTGGCTGACAGATTCTTGTATGTATTTTTGTCCGTTCAGTAAATTATCTTCTCAAAGCGAACAATTCATAACAAAACGTTTGCGTTAATATGAACATCACACAATTCCCAGCACTCAACGGTCGTTGCCAGTGTCAGCGCACTAGGCCGCCTCTGCCGTAAGTAAAATGTAACCGATCGTCGAAAATTTGTCAGCTGGAACGCAATAGGAGGAAATACACACACACACACACACACACACACACACACACACACACACACACACACACACACACGTAGGTAGTGTGTCGTCATTTCTGAAACATCGTCGAGGAGTTAGTCAAATAATAAGCAGTATTTCCTTGCCTTCCATTAAATGCAGAACTATGGACTATCGTCAAACAGCACTGAACGAAAAAACTATCTTAGAGCAGGTGTTTCCCACCCGGTGTGCGTGTGTTTGTGGAAAACATAAATTATCTGCTGGGTAAGAACAAAAAGGCGTTAATTATGTCTGGCAGTGCTCTAAATTATTTTTTAAGTAATCTTCCCTATTGTGTTAGATCCGCGTATCATAGCACATTATGATCGGTCATTCGATACTTAAAGCGGTTTAAAGGCCTCTTCTAGATTTATACGCACCACGGTTTTCAGCGATACGTATGTATTTTTGCTACTACGTAATTTGTAATACGAACACGAACTTTTCACTGTCTCGTTGTTTCTGTCTTATCTGTAGGAATGTAACAAATAACTACATGGCACACATACTATCAACAGCTTGGTACATTTCTTTTAATTTTACTTACGTCCATAATTACGTCTTCATCGCCAGATTGTTCCCCGATGCGTATTTCGTTTTGTTCTCTCACATAATCATTCCCGTCATGTATCTCTCCACCGCTTTCCGTGCGCTCTGTTTTGAAGATTTTCTCATGTAAATAAATGTTTCATTGTCCCATGACAAACTGATAATATTCACTGATTGTAAATGTTGTTTCAGACACATTCGAAGTTATAACTGAAATTTCTGTTCAGTATTCCAAAAGAAGTCCGGTCCTTTTCCGTATATTTCTTTTGCTGGTTGTGATGGTCTCGTCAGTAATTCGGCTGTCAACAGTTTCTCTGATCTGAAAAGTCGAGAAGTAAATGCCTCGTTTCTAAACCATTTTCATCGAATTAACTCGTATTTCCAGATAATTAAATTCCAACAAGAGCACAGTATATGAACAACGTAAAATATTTTGTGGAATGGGTGGTCTCGAGTATATCTTACTGACAGTAAAAGACTTGAAATTACCAATTACGTTAGTCTCAATTTGTAGATGTCAAAGAAATGTTTTGACTATGGTGGGAATGAAAGCAAATGCTAAGAAGTAAATGAACGTGGATCGTTACTTACAGTGTTGTTGGTGGTGGTGGTGGTGGTGGTGGTGGTGGTGGTGGTGGTGGTCGTCGTCGTCGTCAGCCCGAAGACTGGTTTGATGCAGCTCACCGCGCTGCTCTATCCCGTGCAAGCCTCTTCACACCCGAATAATTACTGCAGCCCACACTCTTTTGAACCTACTTATTGTATTCATATGTTTGCTCTCCCTATGTGATTTTTGACCTCCACATTTCCTCCAGTACTGAATTGGTAATCCCTTGATATCTCAGGATATGCCCTATTAACAGATCCCTTCTTTTAGTCAATTAATGCCACAAATTTCTTTTTTCCCAAATTTTATTCAGTAGCTCCTTATTGGTTACATGAGCTATCCATCTAATCTTCAGCGTTCTTCTGTAGCACCACATTTAAAAAGCTTCTACACGCTTCTTGTCTCAGCTGTTTACCATCAACGTTTCACCTCCATAAGTTTATACTTCATACAAATACCTTCAGAAATGACTTCCTAATACTTGAATTTATATTCGATGTTAACAAATTTCTCTTCTTCATACTAGCTTTTCTTGCCATTTCCATTCTACATTTTATATCCTCTCTACTTCGGCCTTCATCGGTTACTTTGCTGCCCAAATAGGAAAATTCTTCTGCTATTATTAATGGTTCTTTCCCTAGTATAATTCCCTCAGCATCACCTAATTTAATTCGATTACATTCCATTAGTCCTGTTTTGATGTTGCTGATGTTAATCTTACATCCTCGCTTCAAGAGGCTGTCTACTCTGTTCATTTGGTCTTCCAAGTCCTTGCTATCTCTGACACCATTAAAATATCATCGGCAACCTAAAAGTTTGTATTTCTTCTCCCTGCACTTTAAATTATATTCCAAATTATTCTTTGGTTTCTTTTACTGCTCGCTCCTTGTACAGATTGAATAACATTGGGGATGGGCTACAACCGTGTCTCACTCCCTTCTAAACCAATGCTTCCCTTACTTCTCCTTCGACTTGTAGCTGCTGTATGGTCTCTGTACGAGTTGTATATAACCTTACGCTCCCTTTATTTTACTCCACGTATCTTCAGATTTTCGAAACCTGTGTTAAAGTAGACGTTGTCAAAAACTTTCTCCAAGTCTGCAAAATCTCTAAATGTAGGTTTGCTTTTCCAAATTCTTCTTTGATTTCTTTTACTGCTCGCTCCTTGTAAAGATTGAATAACATCGGGGATGGGCTGCAACCGTGTCGCACTCCTTTCTAACACATCTAATAAGTCGTAATGTCAATATGTCTATTTCCTCAAGTGCTGCCACATCAGTCAAGAATCCAAAGTGACATTCTCCGACGTCGGCTGTACAGTTTATTTATAAAGTCCATGAAACATTTCAAAAATGTGGCTCGTGTAAATGGCCAAGAACAACTTAACAATTGATTCAGTATGTGAAAGACAAACTCTAAAAGTTTTTTTTTTTGCCATGTTTGTAAATGTTCTGTGTCCACCGTTCATCACATGGCACACATCTCGTCAGTAGTTCATTTCTGTCCAATCTAGTAAATCAGGACAGACGGTAACAAGAGCTACTGTGATGTGGTGACATGTCACAGGTTTTCGAGATTCTGTGGTAGTAATGAAACATAAACGCTATCCTTCGAGTAACCCCACAAGGTAAAAATCAACGAACATGGCGGTCATTCGAGTAACGCGTCAGATGCGGTCGCTTATTGTCATCCATAAAAATTAAGTCAGAGCCGAATACACCCTTGGAAAGACGACCATGGGGAAGGAGTACGTCACAGTGACGTTGACTGGTGAGTGTACCATACCGCGTTGGAAGATTTGGAAGTCAGTGCGCCCATGCCTCCCCATGCCACAACACCAGGACCACCAAAACAGTCATTTTCGACAATGGTGGACGTACTCTCAAATAGTGAGAGGTGGGAACAGTTTATACACGCGGGAACATTGTCAGCGATGATCATCTCGGTAGACCAGATGTTATGGTCTTGGGAAGTAGAATGTTACGTGGACGTACTGACCTCCAAATCTTTGAACACGATACTCTCATATGTCAATGTAGTTTTCACTTTATTCCTTCCCAATGTCCGTGTTTCCGGAGTGCATTCGGCCCTGACTTCAGTTTTATGGATGACAGTACACGGCCACGTCGAACTGCACAGGTGTGGCAGCTCTTGAAACGAAAAGATATTCGGCGAATGGACTAGCCTGGCCGTTCTCCCGATTTAAAATTCATCGAGCACGTGTGGGACCCGTCGGGGTGACGTCCACATGCACCAAAAACCACCCAGCAGTTGTCAACTGCGAACTTCCCAACATTGTGGTCAGCTTGGGAGCATGTTTCAGAGCAAGCATTGCCGTCCGTGGCGAGCAAACACACTATTAAGACTATTTGTAATGTCCAGGGGCCCATCATACATTTCGGTGACTCCAGTGTAACTATTGTCTTCGAATAAAAGTGTCGTTTCTGTTCGTCTCATGCGTATTTCCCCAGTTGCCTTCTGTTCAAATACCGTAGCAACTCTTTCTATGAATGCTTCATTTCATAGAGCTGTGTTACTGGGCAGTGACTCGTCATGCGAATGTTACTTTCGTCCGTAAATTTTGCACGGCAGTGTATTAACTGAAAATTTATTTAAATGTTTGGGGCATATCTATTCTAAAACTGTACTAACGTCCTTTGCGACATAATCCAACTCGGGCTCATGATATTTACAAGAAGAGTTATGGAAACTAGCAGTGTTGAAATTGCTTTAAAAGTGGACACACACAGGGTGGACTTGTATCACCCGCTTCATCACTGCCTCTCCTGTCATCTTAGTAAGAGGATGGTCAAGAACTGAGGGAAACCGGTAACATTTTTAAATGAAGACGGAATTGATGGTATTCGCGAAATACAAATACAATATAGAACACGTCTAGCGCTATTGAAAAGTGTATTGTGTAACGAAGTCATAGGTTACTTAAAAATGCTATTATCAAACATTACCTCTGTAAGTATTTGTACACTATGTTAAATGCCCCTAAGCCCTGTATTACAAATAGAATCAGAACATCATGGAAGACAAGTGAAGTCTTTACTTAGAATTATACGAGATGGATAACAATGTTAAATCATTATATGTAAATTGAAGGGGATCAGTGCTGTCAGCTGCAGCGAGGCATTATGCGCAATCAGCGGTGGTGGGTGAAAATGTGATTGGACCGGGATTCGAACCAGGGATCTCCTGCTTACTAGACAGATGCGTCAACGACTGCGCCATCCGGGACACAGTGTTATCGCAACTGCGCGGGCTATTTCGGCACGCCTCACGGCCGATCCACTTTCCCATCGAGCGCCACCTATCTGTAGTCCCTGTCCGTTTTACTCACAGTCCGCTACTCGGAGATTCCCACAGGAGGTCGGATGTATTTGAGCATCCGCACTGAGGAAGGTGGATCCGTTGCCCAGCTAGGCCTATAAATTATATGAATACGTGGTGTCTGTCCGAAAGAACACACTAATCGTTCATATAAATGTTAAATCATATTTTTTTTTAAATAACTGTAAAATTCTAAGCATACTTTTCAGAAGATCAAAATGTATGTATTTTCAAGAGAAAATGAATTTTTACAGCAATAAGACAATGACTCCAGTATAATGCGAGCCAAGAAAAAGTAATCAGAAAAATGATGCAGTTTCTTTAAACGTAAATAATGAACTGATGAAATTTTCTGTATGAGGGGTACCCCAGCCGTATATATGTTAAAAGACTTATCGGAGAATTACAGCTCAGCTGTTTTTGAAAAGTGTTCACTCTATTGCATCTTGCACGATTGGCTAATTTTCAAGTGCAGTAGATATCGATGTGTCGTACAATTATCCTATTATTAAGCGGTGGATATAGCCGATCAGAAAGCGTGTGCACAACGTGCGAGAGTCAGGATTAAAGCCAGAAAGCCTATAGCATCCGCAGTTTAATAACACGGTAGTTGTGCGACACATCGACACCTACTGTGCTTGAAAATGGCCTGTAAGACCGCACTGGCCAATCGTGCAAGGTATGATAAAGTGATTACTTTTAAAGAACAGCCTTGGAGGGATATTTATATATGTCTTTGAACTGGCAAGATTGCTCGCAAATTAGAGACTTCTAAGTTTGTTTTCAAGCAAGTAGGAGAATTTGTGTAAGGACATTTCCTTAGTGGATAGCTTACAGATCCCAAGAGAAGCGTTAAAAAGAATTTGTGGTTTGAATTCCCGTTTTTCGACATGTATTAGTCGACGTACTGAGATTAATTGCCAACCGTGGTAATCAAGAGTTACGTCCAAGTACTGTTCGAAATTTCTCTGAATTACTACAAATTGACCGGTAAATTGCTCGTGTGTGACTGTCGAGGCGAGTAGTAGATTGTTGGCGATATCGTTGCCGAGACTGGCGGCGATATATCGCTTGTGTATCGGACACTTAGTATTAAAGTATAAACTTAATGGTTCCATTCGTAAATGGATTTTTCTTTTTTGACAACTTCGTTGTGAACGGATTTTCTTTAAATAAAAAAGTACTGGATATTGTGTAGCAAGTAGGATACTACTGTTAAAAATATGAAGTCTTCCATAGCGAAAAATGCATAATTAAATTTGTACATTTTTCTTTGTAGGAGGGGGCGGCGTTCAGGGAAAATAATAAGCGTAGCGCCTAGCACATATAATATATTCTTACATGGGGAGAAGCAGTGTGGTAGCAAAAATCTCTGCATTCATCGCGCAGTGCAGCCAGTATAGCTGTTTTTCATACTCGGCATTTTATTCCGGAGTGCACTAGACACCAGGAATTAAAAAACACTTAAAGTTTTCGTGTAATCAAAGCTGAAAACGCGTAAGTAACATGTTCTATAAGGATAGTGATCACTTTATAGACGCCATATTGTTTACGACGTTTGTCGCATGTTTCTGTTCCCCTGTTACTGGTCAAAGCCACCGACTCTCATCGAACATTCGTCTCTGATAGCGTATGTAATATTGGTTACCGCTAACTTTGGCAGTGACGTGAATCGAAACACAGAAGTTCAGAACTTTTCAGACTAAAGTCGAATTATATGAGCTTACGTGAGAAGGTTACATGTTCTTCCTCAAAAAAACTGTGTAAAGACAGACTTGGTACCATCTTCATATTGAGAGTAAAATGTAATCCTTGTCAAATTAGTATTTCGATTTGAATGCGCTGCTGACGAATATTTCCACTGTCTGTTACCATATTAGTGGTATGGAGAATCAAACACAGTGTTGGTCATACATAATTTTGCAGACATTCTTTACCGTTATAAGTGTAAGTGAAAGTGAATTCTTGTAGGAGATTCCACCGTCTTTTTCCTCTTGGCTTCAATGAACTCTAGTCTCCTACTGGAATCTACTTCCGGTGTCTACTGTGTCTGAACGCTGTCGAAAGGCAGTATATCACGCTCAGAAATAAAACTTTGTTCTGTATTGTTTTAATTCTTTGTGTATGTACCCGTACCGGAATGTCACAGGTGAGAAATGCTTTCATACAAAAAGAGCTGTGTAAATTGTATCGTCAATTGTTGAAACCAAATAAGTCATTTTTTAGACTTTTCAAGAGAGACAAAAAACTGAACGCTGCCGTTATGTATTATTGCTACATTACTGGAATTTTTCAGAACTGAAAGTGATACATTCTGCTTTTATTGAAAGGGAAGTAATTAACCTAGAATACTTCATTTCGTTATTTAATGATTTCAAAGTTTTTTGACTTATTTGCTTTCAACAACTTAACATATATTTTGTTTTTTTTAGTATTTAATTGTGTGAACACTTCATTATAGAGTAACATGGTGTGACCAAATTGAACAAACTGAATTATTTTAACAGCAATAATGTTTAACTGTACATTAGCTATAATTTTAGCCGATCACTGGCAAAGAAAGCACTTCATAGAATGATCTCTCTGCATCAGGCACATGTTCAATGACTTTCTTCACATCTTCCATCTTCATTCTGGAAATAGGTACTTGGTATTTTGGGTAGGCCTTTGGAATGGTGGGCTGAAGTCTGTTTCTTAAGTGGAAGGTATGTCTTAACTAATCCATCGATGTATGGAAGGCCAACCACCTTTGCTGTCACAAGGTATTGTATTTCTTTGATGCTAATCGAAGTGAAGAAGCTTTATTTTATCGCTTTATTCTGTCACTGTTTCCCATGAAACAACACTTTTTCTAAAATATTTTGGCCACCAGTTGTCGAAATCTAGTATTATCTCTCCATTAACTAGTTTTATTGCCACGTTCCTTTTACTGTTTACTGTCAGTCCCACGTACTCATAAGGGTTGTAAATGCGGTCATGAGCTTTTTTCCTCTTACATTGTCCAAAGTTGTGACCACACAGGAGGAATGAATGGCCCCTCTCTGGACATTTATGTATTGTGTTCTTTAATATTCCTGCTTGAACCATGCCCATACACGTGATTTTTATTCTGGCCGACACATCCATCAGAAAAAAAAGGTCAGTCACATTCTTACTGAGATCGTTTCTTATGTAATCAGAAACGAAAGATGCCACTTCGGGTTGCACCTTTCTTTCCTAAGCCTTCATGGTACAAGTACACAGTGGAGTGGTCAGTTTTCAAATCATGTGTGCCAAAACAGTACCTACAGTTGGTGTTCATAGAATAATATATGTTGGATTGGGATATGTGGAAGCTACATGTTTTGCATACAATCAAAAACTAATGGGTCCCTGTGTATCAATAAAAATTCTTTTTGCATCCAGAAGTGAGTTGTAAAATTTAGAACTACGACGCTTAGGAACATTCAATTCCGCTCTGGCAACAAGCTTGGCTTTTTCATTTAAATGTGTTACAACAGACATCCACTTGGGGTCTGCCAAATGAATAATAAAAATTGTCCCGATAATAATTACGATAAACACCATATTTTACTGTTCAATGTGCATATTTGTCATGCTGTGCATTATTCGCACATTTAGTTCAGAGTTTAAATATGTCACTTCTTTTCGTGAATAAGGTGAGGTTTTTGTGGGGAAAGACTTTGTATGCAAGTGAATGAGTGCGAGGGTATTGTTCGATGTCTTCGTGGTGCTTAGGTTTTTTCGCATTCATCAACAGGTGCGATTCACTCAAGTAGCAATTTACAGACTCCAAACACGAGCGAATTCGTCACTGCATGTGTATTCATGAAAGCTTTCTTGCAATCCAGTTTCCTTTCAGTTCCAAGCACTATTTGGTCAAGAAACGTTGCATCCATACAGTTTTCACAACATTCTGGATCAGATTTCCAAGGACGCCTCTGCTTTACTTCCTTCGCTTCAATAAGGCGCTGCAGATGTAAGTCATGGGCATATTTGGTAGGAAGATCAAGAAATATTGCAAAAATATTATTACGTTCAATTACGTCAATGGAGTCATAACGTTTCATTCTGATGCCGAAAGGAAATTAAAACTGTAATAAAAGATTGGTATTGCTGATAATATTGATATTATTTACGTCTATACAGTTTCCTCGGTTGTTCCAAGAAAGCTTGATATTTACCTGCAAGAGTCCCTAACTGCTTTCGCTGGAACATAATCTCCTCTTTAATTTCGATAAGGCAGTCCTTTCGTACGAACTGTCTTTACCATACGTCTGTCATAATCTGCACTACTATTCTTCCTTTTTGGAGCCATAGTAATACAACCAACTGCCGTTTAATGAACATTAGCAGTGACCATTAGAGCCACAACAAAGAAAGTGGATAATTTTATCAACAATGTCTAGCATTGGAGGAAAACAGATTCTGCGCGGGAACGAGCAGCGTCTGTTGAAACGAAACAAGTGAGTTATTTGGTTTTAACAACAAACACCGTAAAGTGCACCCGATTCTACCATTTGTAGGAGCAAGACGTGTTTCATTTCAACACCAAACAATAGGCTGTACTCTTAAATGTTGTATTCAGTGAAAAAAAGAAAATTGAAAATTTTGACACATTTGGTTTCAACAAGTTGCGATTCAGTTATATTGTACTCCAGGCGGCAACATTGAACTGATGTTTTTGCCTGTTGCAGACGAAAGCAGCGGCGGTGGCAGCGTGCGTCGCCGGCGACGGCCGGTGAACGGCGCCGGGTCCGCCCCCGCCCCTGCTTCCGCCGCCTCCTCCGCCCCCGAACCGTCGACGGCTGCCTCCAGGTCCAGGAAGTCGTTCGACGGCAGCTTGGAACTTGGCAGGAGCGCTGTCCACGCCGACACCGTCACCCTCCCAGGTCTGATTCGCCTCGGAAACATAACCGGTTCATAGAGAATGAAAAAATGCAGCGGCAACATGAGAAAATTTGTGGTGATATGGAACTCTAACCCAGATGCTCCGCTATTCTAGAATGGTTGCCTTAACCGCCTAGGCCAGTGGTCGCCAAAATGTCAAGTATTTGTGCGGCCTGCGGTTCTCGG
Source organism: Schistocerca cancellata (assembly GCF_023864275.1). Classification (NCBI taxonomy): domain Eukaryota; kingdom Metazoa; phylum Arthropoda; class Insecta; order Orthoptera; family Acrididae; genus Schistocerca; species Schistocerca cancellata. The sequence continues at coordinate 574,804,503 of NC_064628.1, forward strand.
GTAGCAAATATCAGCGGAATGTCTTATTGGTTGTCTTCCACTACTGACAACTTACAGCCGTGCGGGACTCGTACCGATCACCTACTATGGTGTAAATTTTGACACAGAAGTAACATGGATTGCCCCGCCAAGGCCCATATGTGTACAGATTCGTATGCGCGATGTCTGTTCCAATGGACAGAAAAATACATCACATGCTTGTAAAAATCTTTCTTACCCGAAAGACAAGCAAAGTGTATCAATGCCATGCCAGTGACAAACATCTGGCTCTCAGAATTTGGAGCAATTGGACGTGGTGTATCAAAAGGTTCGATTTTGAGTGCTGTGATTCTGATTTACATAAATTATCAATTGCAGTTTCATAACATGCAAGTTTTGCGTTTTTTTGCAGGTCATACATATATAGGAATAAAAAGTAATACCAGTCCCCATACTGCAAATGCAACTGATGAAATATTTGAAAATGTCAACAGATGGTTCAAGACACATTATTATTGCTGAATTTTGACAAGTCTCTGAACACTCAGTTCCGTACTTCTTATAGAACTCAAGAAGTACAATGAAATACAAGAAGTGGAAAGTGTAAGTTTTTCACGTGGCAGATAGATGACAACCATAATGTAAAAACACACTGCCTGAAAATAATGAAATGCGTCGGTTGAGCTATGTTTGCAGTATGCGTGATTACTGCTGCATTTGATAAAATGAAGAAACAAATGTATTCTGCATATTCCCATCCACTAATTGGTTCTGTAACTATTGTTTGGGGGAAACTTGACTGATGCGGGCAATATTTTTGGAATATAGAAGCATGTTCCAGGACACATATCTGCTGTTAATCCTGGACATCCTGCAGAGGACTCTTCAAAAAAACTAGCTATTTGACAGCTACTTCACAATATCTATATTTAGTAATGATATTTATAATTACAATATTAGCCTACTCTTTTCTAAAAAGTATTGTGGAAAACATGACTAGAACGCTATCACAGAAACAACCTCTACAATGATCACAATAAGGACAGACAGGAGTCAGAAATATGGGTAAACATGTGTTCAGCGACCTGCCTGTGTACATTAAATGTCATGTAAATAATGTGTTGGAAAGAACTTTCTTTTGGGCAATTCCTTCACCTGTGTTGAAAAGTATCTTAACAAAAACACAAGATTAGTGTTTTAGGTTATTTTATTATCAGAATTAGCACTGTAGTACACAAGTCTGTAGTAAATTTATTTTACTGTATAGCACTGAAATTAAAGAAAAATGTACATTTTCCCTTTGTTTCCACATCTAAGATGTAACTCTGCATGGGATCAATTGAATATGACTAATGCAGTGTATTGTACTGTCTGCTGTTACCTGCCTTTCATCGGCAGTGCACTCCTGTTACTGCCATGTCTGGCACCACAGAGCACCTCGCATACCTAGTTAAAATTTCACATATTGATAGTTGAAACTGAGTGCTCAGATCACACAGTAGAGGTAAAGTGCTGTCCATGAAAGGTAGCTTTAGAGTTTCAGTATTACACACTTTCTGTTCCCTTAGTACTGAGCTCGTTTAAACTTCTCTAATCACAGCAAACTCCCAGAGGAATTGCCAAACAGCAGTAGCAGCATGGGAAAGTATACGCTATATTGACAACTGGCAGGATCTCTACATCTACATCTTCATCTACTTCTACACTGTGCAAACGACTGTGAAGCACACAGCAGAAGGTACTTCCCAGTGTACCACATATTAGGATTTCTTCCTGCCCTATTTTGTATGGAATGAGGGAAGAGTTACAGTACACGCAGACACATTTATGCTGTAAGTAGTCTAAGCTTGTATTCTGTGGTCCCTATGGTATCTAAGAGGTGGTTGTACTTTCTAGATTCATTGCTTAATATTGTTTCTTGAGGCTCTGTAAGGGTAGATGGCACATACCTTAGTGGTTGCCAGTTCAGGTTTTTTGGTGTCTCCATGATGATCCTCTCCTGAATGTCAAATAATTCTGTGCTCATTTGTGCTACCCTTATACGTTCAGTATCCATGATTAGTCCTATCTGATGTATCTCCTACACACTTGAGAGACTATATCATAGCAAGGCTCACACAAGTGTTTTCTAAGCAAGCTGCTGTGTAGAGTGATTGCATTTTTCCAGTAACTTACCAGTGAATATGACTACCCACTACTTGCTGTACCTTTGTTTAAGCCTATATGATATACATATCCGTACATACTGTTACACCCAGGTTGACTAATTCCAGTGGTGACACACTGATGTTATGGTCCTATGATACTTTGTATTTGTGTTTTGTGAAGTCAGTATGTTACATTTCTGAATTTTGAGACAAATTGCCAATCTTTGCACCACTTTGAAATCCCATCAAGATCTGACAAAATTTGTGCATATTTCGTGTAATCAGTACCGCATCGTACATTACATACATACACACATTACATACATACTAAATAACATAAAAATGTAACATAACTGCATCACCTGCCTAAAGTATGAGTTTTTATTAACATTGTCTGTCAGACAGTTAATATATCACATAAATGGCAAGGGAGCCAATACTCTTCATTGGGGCATGCCTGGAACTATTCCTGTATCTGCTGATGACTGTCCAGCTGGTGTAACATGCCACATCATTCCCAGCAAGCAATCCTCAGTTCAGTCACAAATTTCATTTGATAACACATATGACCATATTTATGTTAATAAGCATTGGTTTCATGTTGGTTACTCTAAAGAACTGTTCTTTTCGCTTTATACCCGATGATAAATATTATTATTGACATACTGGCAGTACTGCTGTTTGCTCACTTGCATTAATTTTTAATCCAGATTGGTTTTGATATGAAGCTAATCAAACACAGTTGTGTGGTATATGATTAAATGAATGGAACTGATCTGGGAAAGTGTACTTGTTTATCCCCAACATTTCCCCTTCTGATTTTTATGTGAAAAATGCAGTTTCTTTCTGATGTAGCTTCCTCTTATGTCAGTGCACTTCATCCAGTATGTTTCCATTGATTACATTGCATCCCTAAAATAATTGATTAGTTGCAAAGGTCACTCACACATGCTGTCATGGTGCTATATGAGCTGAGAGTAGATGATAAGATTTCTTGCTGGTTGAGTAAATTTGTGTCATCACTTGTTGTCATCATCATCATCAGCAGCAGCAGCAGCAGCAACCACAACAACAATAACAACAAAAATTAATTAATTCTTCACATTATGTGTGGAAGCTCTCCAGAATACTTATCTATGGTTGTCTTAATATCTTCTGTGGACAAATAGGTGGAAGTCATGTGGTACTAATCTGATGGATAGATAAATCTGCTTAAAATCCCTCAGTTTTTCCATTTGTGAACAAGTGCAGTGTCCTGATGTAGGCATGTGCTCACACATATTTTCATTCAGTTGGTCCTGAAGATTTGTGCTGAATTTGCCAGTAATTGCTTTACCTGTTGCAAGATAATCTTGAAGAATAATCCCTTTAGCATCCCAAAACTACTGTCACAATCATTCTGGTTGATATGATTGAAATTGTCTTGTTCGGTGCTTGGCAGTTAGCTTTCACTGACTGCTTTGATTGCTGTTCCACTTCTGATGTGAGGTGATAGACCTACAATGACACACCTGTGCATTAAATCAGTCTGATTCTTTTTAGGTCTGTCCCTCGTATATTGGGTTCAGCTTGGGAAAAGATAATTGTCTACATTTGACTAGGGTTTGTGTATCTAGCAGGATGAGTCAGACTTGATATCTGACCATTAGGGTGGTCAACTATTCTTTTTGAATCAAAACTCTGTGGAAACTAAAGAATGGACTTCTATGCCAAAAAATTATTTAACTGGCTTCCAAAAATTAACAGTATGGTGGCAGTATTTGCACTTCATAGAACACACACTCTCGTGTATTAATATTATACTCTTTCTTCAGTGATTCATTAATTAGGAGTAAGTTTCAGACTGCACATATTGATCCAAAGTCCCTAAATAGTGTTCTTCTGTGTTTTGCTATTATTATTTTATCATACTGTTTAATAATTATTTGAGTATAGATTTAAGTAACAATACAGTATATTGGTTTGTACCAAAAAAATATCCAAATCCAAAAGCAGGATTATTTATTAAATACATTGCCTAAAACTGAAAGAATGTTTATTACGGACACTAATTGTGCAACCAGAACAGAATGACTATCTGGACGAAGAATGCAACTATTTGCACAAATACTGAACATTGCAGAATGCTGGTATTTATACAAATATTGACTATTCATGAATATCTGAATATACAAACATATGATATTTCCAGAACCTCCCAAAAGTGATAGATGATAAATAACAAATCCAGCCAATCACTGTGCCACATTCTATGCACCACAGCTCAAGGCAGTATTAATTTGATTTTTAACTATTTTGATTTAGTTGACAGGGAAACCACATAAAAAACAGAATGTTTCAAAAAACAAATATACATATTACAAAGTATTATGTTGCCAAAACCACTGAGCACTGCACCATGGCTCAGTATTGGGGGCAATGAATACATGATGTAGTTTATATTCAGTTCCACTAGATGTCAGTTGTCTCTTTTTTTTTTTTTTTTTTTTTTTTTTTTTTTTTTTTTTTTTTTTTTTTTTTTTTTTTCCAAGCATCACCTGTGTGAAACGCCTACTCCACAGTAAAAATCATTTTGTATTCTTGAGTTTTCGAAGTGTAATTCCACGATTACAGTGTGAAGATGTTTCAGGTTCATGTACCAAACTGATCCTCTGAATGTGTGGAACATTGTCAGATGCTAACAGTTTGTAGATGCAGGATATGTATATAAAAGTAGTTGTCCTGGCAACTCACCTATTCCTGACAAAAATGTTGCACAAATTCAAACTGCTTACCAACATAGTCCTGCAAGATGAACGTGTTGCGGCAGTCGGGAGTTGCAACTGGCTAAAACAATAATTTGCTGTGTTTTGAGATGGCAATTGGTTGTGAAGCATTAAAAGTTACAGCTTTTAAAGGCTCTATGTCATGATGACAAATGCAAATGTGTGTCATTTGATGACGAGCTGCAGAATGCTGTTGATAGTGATAACACTTTCACAGTGCATAGTGTTCAGTGATGAAGTGGCTTTCCACCTTAATGGGAAAGTAAACAAACACAATACTTGAACTTGGGGCCTAAAGATCCCACATGCACAAATTTAATATGTATCAGATTCATCAAAAGTTTTTGTTCATTGTTTGATATCCCCCTCCTGTGAATGGCCCATTCTTCTTTGATGGAAACACAGTTAACAGGCAATAGTATCTTGATGTGTCACAAAACTAGTTGTTTCCAAGGCTGACTGAAGAAAATTACATTTTTCAACAAGAAGGGGCACCCCCTCACTGGACTTTTCAAGTTCATAAATATGTGAATGAAACTAGACACGCTATTGGATTTTTCATCAAACAGCTAACAACTTAGTACTTCTCATCTGGCCTCCATGGTCACCAGATTTGATGCCCTGTGACATCTTCCTGTGGGGTTACATTAAGGACGTCATTCATGCTCTCACACTACCACAGGAACTGTAAGAGTTGAAGAACTAGATCTGTACTGCCATAAAATCAGTGACAGTGGACATACTGACCCAAGTATGTAAGTGATAATGTTTTTGTCGCTGATGGAGGACATATTTAACATCTGAAATCTAAGCTTGAGAGATTCATAAGTGTGTGTCCCAGTTTCTGTAGTTGTATGTCTTACCCTTTAATAAATATATCTATTCAAAATATGTACTTTCTTTTTGAAACAGCCTGACTTCATCAGTTAACAAAAAGAAATGTGAGGCTCACTGCTTTAGTCATTAGTGAAAGTCCACTTAATAACTGTCTGGAAAGAGATTGGTTTGGACTGCAGGTAGTCATTTTTTGTGGATGGTAATAATCCCATTTTGCATCTTTTTGCAGCCTCTCCTGTTGGTGGTTCACCTCGTCAGCAACAGCAACACTCAAGACTGAATGGCACTGCTTCAAATGTAGTGCCTGTCTCACCTGTTAGAAGCACAGCATCACCCAGCTTTACATCAAGGACTACATCCCCTCGGACATCAGCTACCGGATTTGTACCTGTTGTAAACACAAGAAAACCTAGTTCCCCATTGGTCACACCTTCAAAATCGAGGCTGACAGAGTCGAGGTAAGTTTATCTAGATGCATCTTACTTCTTTGTTATACACAGAGCTTTAGAATATTGACTTTAAATTGCTTTGTGGGTTTTGATTGTTGTTGCTGGAGCATTGTATAACAACACAGAAACAGAAAAATGTCATGGTATTTGGTGTATTAGAGATCAGTCTGTGAGTGATTTGAATATGGTCAATCCATCATCTCATTTGTCTTCTTGGTACAATGCATAAAGATTCAAAGAAAAGGAAATTCGACCATGTATTTCTGTGGTCTGGAGTCTTTTATTATATGTTTGTATGGTTTCAACAGTGTAATAGGAAAATAATCTCCTTTTGGCAGAAAGACCTAAATAATTTAAGCAATATTGTTTCAATGTTTTGCGTTTAGCTGAGTGAGCAAACTGAAAAATATTTTTTCATTTTCAGATATTTGTCAAAAAAATCGGATATAAAAAGTGTGGATACCTCCCAGAAAGTTGATATACTGACAGCACTCACAAAAGAGTCCTTAGCAAGATTAGACAGGCTTACCAATACTTCTCTGAGTGATGAACATACGTCTCAATTGACTGGAGAATCCCATCTTATTCGTTCGAACACATCTTCTACCCTCAGTAATAGCCATGTGCAGGACCATGCAGAACATAGCCTGAAAAAATCTGCATCTGCAGTGGTTTCAGTTGACTCCACTTCATCATTTCCCTGTGAAGACGACACTGAACTTACAGTAGAAATTCATGAAAGCAGTAAATCACCAACGAAGCCAGCATCTTCCATTTTGAAGAAGAAGTCATTGGAGGAACCGCTAGGCACAGTTCCTTCTGCTCCTGTTGTAACAGCACAGCCTGTGTCAATACTTAAGCGAAAAACCTCACAAGATGAGGCAGGAGGCTCAAGTGCAAGTACCACACCAGCACCACCAGTAACTTTCTCTCCATCAGTAGAAGATCATGTTCGTAACTCTAGAAGACAAGGTATACTCAAAAAACGTGCAAGCCTCGATGAATCAGAAGTCATGAGGCGTCGAAGTTGCTCACCAGATGTCAATCATAGTTGGGCTAGAGATTCTTACGAATTCAGACCCATCTTGAAGAACCAGAGAAGATCATCGATGGAGGAACTAGTGAGGCGAACTCAGTCTCCAGAATTACATCCTCATTCAATTTTAAAAAGGAAGACTAGCCGTGATGATGACACGGAAGAAAGAACTATCACTTCCCCAGAACCACAAGGAATTTTGAAACGCAAATCCAATGTTAGCAGTAGCAGTAGCAGTGGAAGTGGTTCACCTCATGTTTCAATTTCACAGACAGTTATCATGAATGTTGCTGGAATATCTGGCACAGAATTTGGAGCTGATGCTTCTGAAGTTGTACGGCCTATACTTAAGAAGAAGAGCAGCTCAGAGGACACAACTACAGCAGACTCTTCCTCTGCAGACACCCCTAAACCCATTTTGAAGAAGAAAACAAGCACGGATGTCGACGATTCTGAAGACAGGCCAAAAAAACCTATATTGAAGTCTTCACGGAGATCTTCCCAGGAAGGCAGAGGTAGTGTAAGTTTGGATGGCACACCAAGGGAATCACCTACCAGATGTTTGAAATTACGCAGCCATAGTGCTACTGCTTCTGATTCCACATCTGGATCAGATGGGGAAGCTGTTAGACCCATACTGAAGCAATCGAACAGCAGAGAAAGGTCCTCTTCTCCCCGTCCGAGATTGTCATTTTGTGATGATGAAGATGAGGATAGGCTGATAGGACGGAGCACTGCTTCATCTGGTAGTGATAATACAAGGCCTGTCAGTCCAGTTGGTGAAGGTGCTGTTCTAAGACGAAATCGTGTGTTATGTAGCCCTGTTTCACTTGAGAGTGAGCGTGATAATGTTGTCCCCAAAAGACGTTCCTGGGAGCCGAGTTGTTCTGTAGATGCTACTGACAATGTACAGTTGATGAATCAGCCAAATTCTGATGAGCCAAGAAGTTTATCAGTTGCTGAAAGGATAGTAAACATGGAAAGCCTTCTAAGTCAGCCTGTCAGAAGCAGCTCAGCAGCTGCAATTAAAACTGGAGCTGTGCCAAAGAGGCAAGGCCTTGGGAGGAGCCTCCGTGACAAGGAGCGATTTCACACTCAACCTGTTACCATGGATGAATTGGAAGCTTCTGCGTTGTAAGTTACAGCAATATTTACTTTTTAATATGTATTTCTCTGTGCCATTGAAAACAAATTTCCTTCTCTTTCTTTTGCAATTGTAGCTCAAACACAGTTTTTCTTCACACTGCATTTCTCTCTCTCTCTCTCTCTCTCTCTCTCTCTCTCTCTCTCTCTCTCTCTCTCTCCATATACATTATAATAGTGACTAATGTAAAAGTGTGTCAAAAAGTTAATGATCCTAAGTAAATACAATAAAGAATTTTCACCCAGTTACACGTCTAGTAATGCTCTTAAAAATTTATAAATGTTGATATGTAAATAGCTTCTTAATAATCTGACTACAGATAATATATTGTCAAAGACACACTTTGAATTCCCAGAGGTTTTTATACCAAGATATCCATTGAGGATGCATTTAATTCATAATATGGCAAATTATAGGATTCTGTTGTATTCTGTGATTTGTCGCACCAATTTGACTGCATGAATAATTTCATTCTTTTAAGTAAATCATGTTACAGTATCACAGGAAATTCTGCAAAATGGTCAAGTTAAATCTAGCAGGAAACACATGAACTGTAATATTCTGGGTGTATTACAAATAATGAATGGGTTGAGGGTATTCTAACATTTCCGACTTAAAGTGTGAGCGTGAATCTAGGTTATTTCGGTTTATTCCCCCCAAACCACCTTCCACTTCTTTACGAGGTGACTGACTTGGAATTTGCAGCCACTCTTCTTTACTGGGTAGCCAGCTGCTGAAAACCCCCTTGACTTCTTCTCCGTTGAATAATGCTAGGTATAGGAATTGTTAGACTCTGTCTACTGATGAAATAAGTAGACATACAAACTTTGCTTTCGTCAGTTAACAATGTATTTGACTTTCATACACAATAAAACTCTCACTTTCAACATAAATCTATAACTTCCTGTAAGTCCCTCGTACAGTAGAATGTCAGACACAAACTATATTACAGATAAAAGAAAGTTGGCTTTGATACCATAACTTTTCGTAACAAAACCAGAAAATAAGTCTTACCTATAGCAAGGTTACGTCAAGAGTTGTCAAGAGTTCTTTTTCAACTGTCTTTATTTTAATAACAATAGTAAATGACCCAATAAGCACAGAGCTGCATATAACCTCTACAGTTCTTCCTTACACACTCACTAATAAGTCTATGGATTGCCCGACAGGTACTTTTCGGTGCCGGTTGTCCACCGTGTCTACTTTCTACCTGTGAATGATTTTAAACCTGCACAAACAAACATGTGGCACTCAGTAGGTAGGATTCTACCATCCCACACTCATATCCGGAATATCATGTGTTCGAGACGGTAGAAGGCTGAGTGGTTCTAAAATTTACTTAGAAATTCTCGAATCACTGCAGTATCTTTATTGCTTCCTGTTTTCAAAAACAAACGAAAGCTGTAAACAGAAAACAGGCCCATATTAAGTAACTGGTCTTCGCCCAAATTTAAACTTAATTAATGGGGTGTCCCATAAGATTGCATCCTAGGGCCCGAACTTTTCTTTTCTACATCTGTCATCTTTCAGCAGTAACATATGTGTACATATCATACAAATATTGTGATAAATAGCAGTGCAAGGTAGTTTTAGAAAACAGCTGCAAATAAAATTTTCATTGACATTAATAAATGCTTTCTAGCTAATTTGTTGTCATTAAATTGAGAGGACAGTTCATTGGGTTCTACCTTACAAGAGGTTTCCACCAACAGTTACATGAAGTATGCGAATTTGCAGGTGTGGTGGTGGTGGTGGTGGTGGTGGGTGTGGGTGTGGGTGTGGGTGTGGTGGTGGTGGTGTTGGTGTTAAGTCATCCAAATCGGCCAGTCTCCAGACTGTTGACGAAGGTCCATTTATACAGATTAGGTTCCCAGCTATATGAGTCACTTGAATACTTCTTAAGTAATAATACTCATTACATTGTCCTTGAAGGCAAGTGATCAGCACAAACAAGAACATCGTCAGGATTTCCCTAGGGAAGAGCAATAGGACTGCTCTTATTCTCTATATATGTAAATGATCTGACTGACAGGGCTAGCAACAATTTCTGGCTGTTTGGTGGTGGTGGTGGTGGTGGTGGTGCTGAGCTGTATGGAAAGATGTCATCATTGAGAGATTGTAAGAGGATACAAGATGACTTAGACAGAATTTCTAGTTGGTGTGATGAGCGGTAGCTTGCCGTGATTCTAAGGAAATGTAAGTAAATGTGCATGAGTAGGGAAAACAATCCTGCAGTCCTGGTGATGTTCAAATACAGCATTAGTAGTGTGGTGCTTGACACAATCTTATCGACTAAATATCTAGGCATAACTCAAAGCGATATGAAAGGTAACAAGTGCTTGAAGTTGGTAGTATGGAAAGCAAATGGCCCACTTCATTTTATCTGGAGTATTTTGGAAAAGTGTAGCTCATCTATAAAGGAGATGGGGCATACAAAACTAGTGTTGACCCATCCATGAGTGCTGCTAGAGTTTTAGGGTCCCCACCAGGTTGAATAAAAGGAGACATCAAAGCAATTCAGAGGCATGCTGCTGGATTTGCTACTTGTTGACTGGATCAGTACAGAAGTATTATGGAGATGAATTTTTGACCTCAGATGGGAATCCCCAGAGGGGAGCAACCTACTTTCCACAAGGCACTATTGAGAATAATTAGCAGACCTGTATTTGAGGCCTACTCAGAACAATTCTACTGCAACCATTGCACATTTCACCTAAGTACCACGAAGATAGACGCATTACACCTGTATGTAGGCATATAGACAGTTGTTATTTCATTGCTCTATTTGTGATTCAAACACGAAAGTAAAACACTAGTAGTAGTAGTAGTAGTAGTAGTAGTAGTAGTATGTGACATCCTCTACCATGCAGTGGCTTGTGGAGTGTGGATACAGATGAAGATGTAAATGACAATGATAGTGAAAAAAATAATAATAAACAATAAATAAATTAATAAGGCTTCAAGACTTTGTAACTAACAGTCCAAGAAGTTGACCTTGCATAGGGTATTGGACGGGTCACAGGTAGTGGATAGTGAGCATTCCACCGATATGGTGGACTGCTGTGAGTGCAGAATAAGCAATCTCAGACCAAGGTAAAACAAAATCAAATCCATGTTGTGTCTGTCTTGTAGCAAGCAGCAAAGTGGCCAGAGTCTGTTCACAAGTGGTGTGGCTGAAATTTATATTCTGGAACTAATCCTTCAAGTCATAACAATCTGAGTACACTCATTGAGTCTACTCAGCCCTACCTGATTCCAGGTACAATCATTATGGGGAATTTTGATAGTCAGAATATTACTCGAGGTGGTCAGTCCACCACCAGTATTACTGCTGCAACGGGTCTTTCGGATCCTGGGCAGCCAGGTTAAAATGCAGTGTGATTCAACAGAGGAAGTCAGAATCCTCTGGCCAACTTAAAACCAAAACAAATTTTTTTTTGCAACACTTAACATACAAAAGTCTTTGTAACCAAGCAAACTTCATAAATTGGGAAATGCATTAAAATAACAGAAGATTCAAATTTTGGCACTACAAGAAACACGGATGATGGACAAAGACACCATTGATTTCAGCAATTACCGTCTTTTTAAAAGTAAAACTGAGAAAACAGTACTTAATAACAGTGCTTTTTTTCTAAAAAAAAAGTTTGAGGGTACTCCGACATTGGATATAATGCAGTGAAAATTACTTACAACTGAAGCATGGGATGCCACCCGTCTGCTTTTAGCAATGACATCGTCAGCATGTCGAACTACAAAAAAAAAGGTATCGGTCTCTTCAGTTGACTTTACTATAGCAGGAGAACTAGTAAAATAGTTTTTTAGTTTTCTGCTCATCTGTCACCTCCAACTTAACTTACAAGTTGCAATGAAAGACAGGACACACTGTAAAACTTCGCACAACCGACAAGAACGGAACAGCAAACACAAACGAATAAAGAACAACAAAACAAAGATGGCAATGAATCGCAAAGGATCATGGTAGCGGGACCGTCGAGACATCTGTTGGTAGCTCGCGTTTGAGCTTACACATATCCGTTTAGCACTACCATCGCCCATATTAGTGGGCAAGGGAGGTAGAACCCATTCATAATAGACTAATGACAATTTCTCTTAAATGTGCAAAAAAACACACACTTTAATTAATGCCTATATGCCAGTCAATGAGGACAACCATAAAAGATGTGAAGAAGTTAATGAAGCTTGGGAAACATTAGAAAGCATCATCTTGAAAATTCCTTCAAACGATGTTAAAATTTTAATGAATGATTTTAATGCTCAATTAGGTAAAGAGAAAAAATATAAGTAAACGGTGGGTGGATTTCCTGAGCACAAATGGACAAACCAAAGTGCCCAAAGACTTGTTGAAACATGCACAAATTTTAACCTTAAAATCATGTTTACACATTTTAAAAAGAAGCCTTCTAAACAAAATACTTGGCGGGCACCCAATAAATTTATTGGGGAATTTCAAATCAATCGTGTAGCAATTTCGTACCCTAACTACAAAGAAATTTTAAATGTCCAAGTTGATTCTGACCATTATTTAACAGAAATAAAAGTAAAACTTCAACCTCAAAACACTTCAAAACAAAAAAATGTTATCCCAAAATTTGGCAGTGCTAAAGTAACCCCTACTCTAAGAAGCTAACTTGACAAAAAATACTCCAACAATAGGCAGAGCCTAAAAGGAAACATCAAAAATTACGCTTCAAAAGAAACAAAAACACCCTTGGTGGAAAGCGGATTGTGAAACAGCTGTTAAGTCTAGGCATGAGGCATTCAAAAATTGAAATAGTAACAAAACTGAAAATACGTGCAACACCTTTCTAATTGTAAGAAAAGAAACATATAAATTAATCCAACAGACTAAAGGAAAATATGAAAATGCTCAACTTTTAGAAATCGAAAAAGGCTTCCAAAAGAACAATACAAGAAACTTTTATAAAATGTGCAAAAGAAAACCAACCTGTTACCAACCTCAAAATCTTTGCTTCAGAAATGAAAATGACAGTTTGGCTCTTAACAACCAGGAAAACTGTAAGGTACTTGTTAATTATTTTGAAAAACTATTAAACTCTCCAAAACCAGTGAGTAAGTCCCAACCACAGCAGGGGTATAATTGCATAACTACTAAAATCAATTGGCCCTAACACTATAAAAGAAATCACTCAACTAATAGAACATATCTGGCAAACTGAGAAAGTACCCGAGGACAGGAAAACTGCCCTAATTTATCCAGTGCATAAAAGAGGGGATTGAATCAATGTTAACAATTAGCGAGGAATCTCTCTTCTCCCAGTCACATACAAAATTCTCTTGCAATGTTTACTTGATCAAGCCCAAGAAGAGTTAAAACTAAAAATTGGTGAATACCAAGAACACTTTTGACCAAACATCCTGTACAGAATAAATTCTTAATTTAAAACTAATTCTTAGACAACAATGAATTTCTAGTAACAGTATTGTATGTACATTTGTATATTGTAAAAAGGTCTATGACTCAGTTGATCGTGAATATCTTTTCCAAATTTTAAAGGAACAACGGCTAGATAATAAAACTGGGCACTGATTAAGAAAACATTAACTGACACTAGCTCTAAAGTTAAATTCGTGAGAGAAATTTCTGAACCATGTGAAATAAAAGACTGATGTTAGACAGGGAATAATAATAATAATAATAATAATAATAATAATAATACACATTCCCTGATACACTTACACATGGAATAACTTATCTGAAACCTAAAGATCAAGCAGACACAGCAAACCCAGCTAAATATCGCCCCATAACATGCCTACCAACAATATACAAAAATATTAACTTCAGTCATTAGACAGAAATTAATAACACATACAACACAGAACAAAATTATAAATGAAGAACAAAAAGGCTGTTGCAAAGGAGCCCGAGGATGTAAAGAGCAACTGATAATAGATGCAGAGGTGACATATCAAGCTAAAACTAAACAAAGGTCGCTACACTACGCATACATTGATTACCAAAAAGCTTTTGATAGTGTACCCCACTCATGGTTACTACAGATATTGGAAATATACAAAGTAGATCCTAAATTGATACAGTTCCTGAACATAGTAATGAAAAATTGGAAAACCACACTTAATATCCAAACAAATTCAAATAATATCACATCACAGCCAATACAGATTAAGTGTGGAATATACCAAGGAGACTCATTAAGTCCTTTCTGGTTCTGCCTTGCTCTGAACCCACCATCCGACATGCTAAATAATACAAATTATGGATACAATATTACTGGAACATACCAACACAAAATCACAAATTTGCTATACATGGATGATCTAAAACTACTGGCAACAACAAATCAACAACTCAACCAATTACTAAAGATAACAGAAGTATTCAGCAATGATATAAATATGCCTTTTGGAACAGACAAATGTAAGAAAAATAGCATAGTCAAGGGCAAACACACTAAACAAGAAGATTACATATTGGATAACCACAGCGACTGCATAGAAGCGATGGAAAAAACAGATGCCTATAAATACCTAGGATACAGACAAAAAATAGGAATAGATAATACAAATATTAAAGAAGAACTAAAAGAAAAATATAGACAAAGACTAACAAAAATACTGAAAACAGAATTGACAGCTAGAAACAAGACAAAAGCTATAAATACTTTCGCTATTCCAATATTGACTACTCATTTGGAGTAGTGAAATGGAGTAACACAAACCTAGAAGCACTCAATACACTTACACGATCACAATGCCACAAATATAGAATACATCACATACATTCAGCAACAGAAAGATTCACATTAAGCAGAAAGGAAGGAGGAAGCGGATTTATCGACATAAAAAACCTTCATTATGGACAGGTAGACAATTTAAGAAAATTCTTTCTAGAACAAGCAGAAACTAGCAAAATACACAAAGCAATCACTCATATAAATACATCGGCTACACCACTGCAATTTCATAACCACTTCTATAACCCTCTAGATCACATAACATCAACAGATACGAAGAAAGTAAATTAGAAGAAGAAAACACTACATGGCAAGCACCCGTATACTCTAACACAGCCACACATTGATCAAGACGCATCCAACACATGGCTAAGAAAAGGCAATATGTACAGTGAGATGGAAGGATTCATGATTGCAATACAGGATCAAACAATAAACACCAGATATTACAGCAAGCATATTATTAGAGATCCCAATACGACAACAGATAAATGCAGACTTTGCAAACAACAAATAGAAACAGTAGATCACATCACAAGCGGATGTACAATACTAGCAAATACAGAACACCCCAGAAGACATGACAATGTAGCAAAAATAATACATCAACAGCTTGTCTTACAACATAAACTTATAAAACAACATGTTTCCACATACAAGTATGCACCACAAAATGTACTGGAGAATGATGAATACAAATTATGCTGGAACAGAACCATTATAACAGATAAAACACCACCACATAACAAACCTGACATCATACTCACCAATAAAAAGAAGAAATTAACACAACTAATCGAAATATCCATACCAAATACAACAAATATACAAAAGAAAACAGAACAAATTGAAAAATACATCCAACTGGCTGAGGAAGTCAAGGACATGTGGCATCAGGATAAAGTTGACATTATACCAATTATACTATCAACTACAGGAGTCATACCACACAATATCCACCAGTACATCAATGCAATACAGCTACACTACTGGCCATTAAAATTGCTACACCAAGAAGAAATGCAGATGATAAATGAGTATTAATTGGACAAATATATTATACTAGAACATTTTCTGTATCCAGATAGGCCCGTACAGGACCTGCAACATGCGGTCGTGCATTATCCTGCTGAAATGTAGGATTTCGCAGGGATCGAATGAAGGGTAGAGTCACGGGTCATAATACATCTGAAATGTAACGTCCACTGTTCAACGCGTTGTCAATGCGAACAAGAGGTGACAGAGACGTGTAACCAGTGGCACCCCATACCATCGCGCCAGGTGATACGCCAGTATGGCGATGACAAATACACGCTTCCAATGTGCGTTCACCGCGATGTCGCCAAACACGGATGCGACCATCATGATGCAGTAAACAGAACGTGGATTCATCCGAAAAAATGACGTTTTGCCATTCGTGCACCCAGGTTCGTCGCTGAGTACACCATTGCAGGCGCTCCTGTCTGTGATGCAGCGTCAAGGGTAACCGCAGCCATGCTCTCAGAGCTGATAGTCCATGCTGCTGCAAACGTCATCGAACTATTCGTGCAGATGGTTGTTGTCTTGCAAACGTCCCCATCTGTTGACTCAGGGATCCGTTACAGCCATGCAGATAACATGCCTGTCATCTCGACTGCTAGTGATAAGAGGCCGTTGAGATCCAGTACGGCGTTCCGTATTATCTTCCTAAACCCACCAATTCCATATGCTGCTAACAGTCATTGGATCTCGACCAATGCGAGCAGCAATGTCGCGATACGATAAACCGCAATCGGGATAGGCTACAATGCGACCTTGAAATGTGATGGTACACATTTCTCCTCCTTACACGAGGCATCACAACAATGTTTCACCAGGCAACCAGGCAACGCCAATCAACTGCTGTTTGTGTATGAGAAATCGGTTGGAAACTTTCCTCATGTCAGCATGTTGTGTCGCCACCGGCGCCAACCTTGTGTGAATGCTCTGAAAAGCTAATCATTTGCGTATCACAGCATCTTCCTCCTGTCGGTTACACTTCGCGTCTGTAGCACGTCATCTTCATGGTGTTGCAATTTTAATGACCAGCAATTTACATCCAAACTTATATATACAACTACAGAAATCCGTAATTATTGATACATGTTCAATCACCCGAAAGTTCCTAAATGCAATATAACATATACCGTACAGTTAAAAGGAAGTCACGCTTGATCAAGGTCCGCGTCATTTTCCATTTTTGACCAGACATAACGTCTGGGAAAAGAAAGAAAGAATAATAATAATGATAATAGTAATAAATTAGTTGGAGGACTGCACCGCAGAACTTCTCAAAAACTCACAGAAAAACTTACAGAAAATCGTTGATAGTGAAATGAATGTTATCAGAGATTGGTGATGGTAAAAGTAAAGTTTCCACGCTTTGATTACTTTCATTTTAGGATGCACCATCACAGAATAACTCAACAAACCAAGATAAAATTTTTGGAGTGCAAAAGTCTTGAAAAATCATTATAAACAGTGTATGTAAATAAGATTTTTTCAGTACATGACCTGTACAACCACATGCCGCCATGTCTTGACACTTGTATTCACAAACATGGGGGCTCCAATGCCATACTAACACAAATGTTTTGTTTCCTTGTAACACAATAAATGTTAGTTCTTCAGAGCTGAAGTATAATCATTTTGTGTATGTGGCAGCGTCTACCTGCCTGCCAACAGTGATCACTGTCCATTTCGTCCTTCTGGGTGCACTTCTTTTTATCATGATCAATGTTGTTGTTGTTGTTGTTTTTTTTTTTTTTTTTTTTTTTTTTTTTTTTTTTTTTTTTTTTTTGGGGGGGGGGGTGGGGGTTTACTCTATGATTTTACTTGTCCTTTGACAGACTGGAAGTTCTTATTTGGATTTTTAGATTTGTATATATTCTAGTGTCACTTGCAGTAGTGAAATGCTCCTTCCGATACCTGATAAGTAGGGCCCAGATTTCAGTGATAGCTCACATTGTATTCCTGAACTTTAGGGTGATTTTACAATAATTTATACATTGCTCCAGGTAGTGAAGTGTAGAAAAATATATTTTTATTATGCATATGAAGTTGTATCTACACATTATGCACTAATACGTCATATTTTGGCCACCTTTTGCCAAAAATCATATATCTGTTGCATGTTGAAGGACATAAGAATAAAATCATGGAAATATTGCTCACATGACAATGTTTAAGGTGATATTGTCACAAATGAAAACAATTAGCACAAGGTTTTATGTATCAGGACTATTGTGGAAAAGCGGCACAACACATTGCTCAGTTTGCATACATAAGCATTGTTGTGCAGGTCTGGCGAAATGCTCTCAAAACCAACAAGGCAGTTTCTTGCATAATAAACATCTTACACA
This sequence comes from Schistocerca cancellata, assembly GCF_023864275.1. Classification (NCBI taxonomy): domain Eukaryota; kingdom Metazoa; phylum Arthropoda; class Insecta; order Orthoptera; family Acrididae; genus Schistocerca; species Schistocerca cancellata. The sequence goes on from NC_064628.1 coordinate 574,822,980, forward strand.
TAATCACACTACTCAGTTTGAGTACAAACCCAGCCTGGTTCAACATGCTGAAAGGAAAGTGCTCCAACAGCATGAAGTTGAGAGATTTTGTTTGTGATTTTGGGGAGAAGTTCTTCAGCACTGACAAGGAAATATTGTTTTTTAAACTATGTGAAGTTGAAGTTAGCACAGTAAAGTGCTTTGATGTGCAGCAACACTGTAATACCACCAAACACAGCAGCTGGGTGAAAAGAAGTGCTGAAAGTGATAACAGACAAACACTGTTATTTGAGCAGACAGGTCCATCTTCAATGAAGCCATCATTCTTCAGGGTCTTGTGTCAGATGATAATGTCTTGCAGCATCGCATTTGAGAAGCTGTCCGCCTCAATAGCTGAGTGGTCAGTGCGATGGAATGCCATGCAAAGGGGCCCGGGTTCAGTTCCCGGCTTTGCTGGAAATTTTCTCCGATCAGGGACTGGGTGTTTTGTTGACTTCATAATCATCCACATTGACACGCAAGTTGTCGAAGTAGTGTCAGCTAAAAAGACGAGCACCAGGCATCCGGTCTACCCAATGGGAGGCCCTAACCACACGACATTTCGTTGGAGAAGCTGAAGAATCCACACTCCAAACAATTTTTGGAGAAGTACAGAACACATAGAGTTCCAGATGAATCTACATTGAGAAATAACCATTTGTCCTTGTGCTATAAACAGGTGTTCAACAAAATATGTATTAGTGTTGCTGACCAAAAGTCTCCAGTGTCCATAGATGACGCCTCCAGTGTGGGCAGACACTGTGTTGCAAACGATGTTGGTGTTGTAAAAATTAATGGGCCTGGAGAAATGTTCTTGCTAATGTGTGAAGCTCTGGAGAGAGCAAACAATTAGACAATTGCTGTTTTGTTTGACAGGTCTTTGAAGCTACTGTGACTGTGGTGCATGTCACTTGCCTTGCACATGTGTTACACAGAGTTGTAGAAGAAGTGTGATTAGATTATATTGATCTGGACAAATTAATTTTCTGTGACAAGAAAATCGATGAGAAATCTCCACTGTGGGTACAGAAATTAAAGGAACAAGTGCCTTCACAGCCCCTCCCCCTTCTGCCTGACGTGACTGGGTTCTTGGCTTAATGCTGCTTAGTATTACTACACTAGCAACCTCAGAATAAAGAGAATCTTTTATGAGGTTGACAGTGATGAATCAAGTGCTATAAAAAAGTGTGAAAGAGGTCTTTACAGATACCTCATCTTGAAACTTGTCATATATCAATGCCTACTTTTTGGTGGTACTATAAGCTAATGGTACTCAGCTTTGTGACACTCTAGACATTGTGCAACATGTGCAGAATGAGTTGGGTCGAGCTCATGGTCATGAGGCTAACAAAGTGAACAACAAATTGCGCAATGTTCTCCAGTGGAGTGCTGGGTTTTCTACAATGCACAAATTTAGTCTGTCTTTCTGGGAATACCACATTTGAAGACCGTGAACCAAAGCTGCCTGGCAGTGACGTTACTGTATTCAAGTATGCTCCTGTGATGTCCTGTAATGTGGAGAGGAGCTTTTCCAGGTACAAAACTATCCTTAGCAACAACTGTAGCTCTTTGAAAATGGAAGACCTGCAAATGCACCGTGTTCCAGTGCATCTCTGCAGAAACTGAACAATGACACGACGTGTTATCTAATTTGGAATACTTTAAACTGTGTGCAGTAGTAAAAACATCATTTTATTGTTTGGATAGGTGCTATTGTTTTCACAGTACTACATGTGCTGATGTGATGTGCTGGTACACAGCAATTGTGGATGTGGGACTACCCGGCAAACTGTATGCCATTTGATGGCTGCCCTGATGTCATCGTTGGTGTGGTTGCCCGTTGATCAGAATGCCATCTTCTATGCAGAACATGATCGTACAGACATATGTTGACATTTTGTATGATTATATAGTGAATTAGACACAGGACAGGGAAATAGTATTTGTTTCTTTAATTTTAGACAGCAGTGTTTTTTTCAGGAGCCCACTTGAAGTGTCAATGGTTGTGAAAGCATACTTGACCTCTTAGCAACAAATAACCCTTTTCAGATAAGGAGCATCATGACAGACACGGGAATTAGTGTAGCTAGACCGAGTACTTTAACATCCAAACCCACCAAAAATTAACACAAAATACACTGAAGCAGCAGAGAAACTGATATAGGCATGGGTATTCCTATACAGAGATACATGAACAGGCAGAATACGGTGCCACAGTTGGCAACAGCAATATAATATGACAGTGTCTGATGCAGTTGTTAGATCAGTTATTGCTGATACAATGGCAGGTTATCAAGATTTAAGTGAGTTTGAACATGGTGTTATAGTCGTTGCATGAGCAATGGGACACAGCACCTCCGAGGTAGCAATGAAGTGGGGATTTTCCCGTATGACCATTTCATGAGTGTACCGTGAATGTCAGGAATCCGGTAAAACATCAGATCTCTAACATGACAAAAAGCTTTACACCTCGCCTGGGCCCATAAACATTGACACTGAACTATTGATGACAGGAAACATGTTGCCTTGTTGGACGAGTCTTTGTTTCAAATTGTATCAAGCGGATGAATGTGTACAGGTACGTAGACACTCATGAATCCATGGACCCTGCATGTCAGCAGGGGACTGTTCACGCTTGTGGAGACTCTGTAATGGTGTGGGGCCTGTGCAGTTGGAGTGACATGGGCCCCTCGATACGACTATATACGACACTGACAGGTGACACTTACGTCAACATCGTGTCTGATCACCTGCATCCATTCATGTCTGTTGACAGACTTGGGCAATTCCAATTGGTCAATGCTACACCCCACACATCCAGAATTGCTATGGAGTGGCTCCAGGAAAACTCTTCTGAGTTTAAACACTTCCGCTGCCCACCAAACTCACCAGACATGAACATAATTGAGCATATCTGGGATGCCCTGCAATGTGCTATTCAGAAGAGATCTCGTCCACCCTCCCCCCTCCCCCCCCCCCCCATACTCTTCACGGATTTATGGACAGCCCTGCAGGATTCATGGTGTCAATTCCCTCCAGCACTACTTCAGACATTAGTCGAGTCCATGCCACGTCGTGTTGCGGCATTTCTGTGATCACGCAGGTGTACCAATTTCTTTGGCTCTCTAGGGTACATATATTTACAAAAGCAGATAAAAATTCTCCTGACATCTTCCTAAGAGAGAGTCTTCCCCTCCCCCTTACAATCGGACTATGCAGGTGCAGACCAGATGTGGTTTAAATTCAAGAAATAGTACCAATGGCAGTTGAGATTTGTGTAACAAATAAATTAATAAGAGATGGCACTGATCTCCCATGGTACATAAAACCGGTCAGAACACTGTCGCACTAGCAGCCAGAAAAAGCATGGCAAATTTTGTGCCAAATTTAGAACAACGCAAAACCCCCAAGACTGGCAAAGTTTTACAGAAGCTTGAAACTTAGCATGTACTTCAATGTGAAATGCTTTTAAATAGTTTCCACAACAAAACTCTGTCATGAAATCTGGCAGAAAACCTAAAGGTATTCTGGTTGTATGTAAAATACATCAGTAGCAAGTTGCAATCAATACCTTCACTATGCGATAAAAATAGTGACATTATTGATGACAGCGCCACAAAAGCAGAGTTACTAAACATTGTTTTCCAAAATTTCTTCACAAAAGAAGGTGAAGTAAATATTCCAGGACTTGAATCAATAACAAATGGCAACATCAGTATCGTAGAAATAGACGCCCTTGGTGTGGTGAAACAGCATAAAACACTTAAGAAAAGCAGGGCCTCTGGTCCAGATTGTATATGAGTCGGGTTCCTTTCACAGTTTGCTGACAGAGTAGCTCCATAACTTGGCAGTCATATAAAACTGCTCACTCATTAAAAGATGTTTACCCAGAGACTGGAAAGTTGCGGAAGTCACACCAATACCCAAGAAAGGAAATACGAGTAACCAACTAAATTACAGACCCAAAACGCTAATGTCAGTTTGCGGTAGGGTTTTAGAACATATTCTTTGCTCAAACATTATGAATTATCATGAAGAAAATGATTTATTGGCAGATGGCCAACACAGATTCAGATAATATCATTCCTGTGAAACACAACTAGCTCATTATTCTAACAAAGTAATGAGAGCTATTGACAGCAGAAGTCACATTCCTTCCATATTTTTAATTTCCTGAAGGCTTTTGGCACCAATCCTCACAATGATTCCTAATCAAACAGCATGTTGATGCAGTATCATCTCAGTTGTGTTATTGGATTCATGATTTCGTGTCAAAGGTCTTGGTTTGTAATAACTGACTGAAAGTCATTGAATAAAACACAGGTAATATCTGCCATTCCACAAGGAAGTGTTATAGGCCCTCTGTTGCATCTGGTCTGCATAAATGATTTAGCAGTCCTCTCAGATTGTTTGCAGATGATGCTGTCATTTACCATCTTGTAAAGTCGTCAGATGACCAAAACAAAATGATTTAGACAAGTTATCTGTATTTATCAATGTTAATGAAATTCACCAACAGCTGTGTAACTTAAGATGTTATTTTATTTTATTTTGAAGGCTAGCAGTTTCAGCATTTCACTAAGACATCTTCAGGCCCCATATGTATCTCTCCAAATAATTTAAAAGTTCATATAGAGCTACAAATTTCTGGATGCTGTGAATTCAGTCATTACACTAGTGCTTCATTAGAAGACATGCTATCACGTCGTCGACTGAAGCACTAGTGTAATGATTGAATTTGTGACATCCAGAGATTTATGCCTCTATATGACATTTTTGTTTGTTTGGAGACATGCATATGGGGTCCGAAGACGGCATAAGTGAGCCATGCTGCGGCTCTTGTTGGTGCTGATCATTGGTTTCCGCCCTGTGTTGGAGGCCAGACTTAATCCTTCAGTTGGTTTGTCGTCTTCTCGTCTTGACTGGTGCCACTCATTTTGCAAGCGTTACGTGTCCACTAGTGGCAGCAGCGGCGGTTATCGATATGTAGTGACTGTTGCCCTATCTTTGGGGCGACGTCGTTGGATTTCCATGTCGTGTGAGTGTGCTAGTTCGTTGGGAACGCAGGAGGAGCCAGGTCCGTGCAGTGTGAGAACACGCCGGGACCACTGGTGGTGCGCATGGGCTGCCGGATGGAAGGGCTTGTTACTATTTACTGCGTTCAGCTTATTACAATTTGTTAAGTTCAACCAGCGGTATTTTTTCTGCCTGGTGGCCACTAACGCCCCAGTTACCTGCCCTGGGACGTGGGGTTAGTGTATGTAAAGACAGTGTACGTTTCCTCGGCTTGCCACTGCTATTCACCTAAGGCATGTAGTTTTGGCAACTTTCTTGATTGTAGGCCATTTGTGATTCTTCTACTCTGGTGGTAGTGATTCCTTTCTTGTTCCGGGTGCTGTAAGCACTGTATTCTGGGGACATGCTGCAGACCACTGGTTCCGGCTTTGGCATATTGTTCCATCATTGCATTTGGTTTATCAGATGTCAGGGAGCTTCGGAAAGATTATCAACAGTCATTCATTAGACTTCCACTAGTGTGAGTTAACATCTTGTTGTTGTTGTTGTTGTTGTTGTTGTTGTGGTGGTGGTGGTGGTCTTCAGTCCTGAGACTGGTTTGATACAGCTCTCCATGCTAATCTATCCTGTGCAAGCTCCTTCACCTCCCAGTACCTATTGCAACTTACATCCTTCTGAATCTGCTTAGTGTATTCATCTCTTGGTCTCCCTCTACGATTTTTACCCTCCACGCTGCCCTCCAATACCAAATTGGTGATCCCTTGATGCCTCAGAACATGTCCTACCAACCGATCCCTTCTTCTAGTCAAGTTGTGCCACAAACTTCTCCCCAATCCTATTCAATATCTCCTCATTAGTTATATGACCTACCCATCTAATCTTCAGCATTCTTCTTTAGCACCACATTTCTAAAGCTTCTATTCTCTTCTGCTCCAAACTAGTTATCGTCCATATTTCACTTCCATACATGGCTACACTCCATACAAATACTTTCAGAAACGACTTCCTCACACTTAAATCTATACCCGATGTTAACAAATTTCTCTTCTTCAGAAACGCTTTCCTTGCCATTGCCAGTCTACATTTTATATCCTTCCTACTTCGACCATCATCAGTTATTTTGCTTCCCAAATAGCAAAACTCCTTTACTACTTTAAGTGACTCATTTCCTAATCTAATTCCCTCAGCATCACCACCTTGTGAAGTGAATATAACTCTTGGCTGCCTATCTCATCACTCGCAAAAGTGTTTGGTATCGGACCTTCTCAGTGCTAGATTCCTGGAGCACAGTCTGTGACTGGTCCTTGTGTTTTCTTATTGTATTATTTATTTCCATACCTTGTAATGCCTACATTAAAGGTTATGTACATCTAGTTAATAGTTATGGTCACCTTCTGGAATAAATCTAACAGTGTAAGGGTTGTGTTAAGGTTTACCATCATCTTATTTCACCAGTTTGGTGGTCAGTTGCTTGTTCCTTTTAATTAATCTTTGCTTGTATTTGCTGTTTTACAGCAGGTTTCTAAAATTTTTATATAATTGCCATTCCTGGCGTGTAAGGCCTTCGGCCGTGATTGTGGTCATTGGAAATAAAAAATCGATATTTGTATTTTAGCAGTAAGCCTTAAAACCTTATTTACTGCCATTCCTGACATCTGATACCTTCTGCTCTCTTTGTGGCCACTTACTTTTTAATATTTCAATACCTGTAAGTTGTAACTGCAGTGAGTTCTTAGACATTCATAATTTATTGACATTCCTGGCATGTAAGGCCTTCAGCCATGATCATTGTTTTTTAACATTATCTGTATTTTATGGTGATTTGCTAAATTCTAACCCACTGAAAACACTTTATTATTTACGCAGTTGTTTATTCCTTCATTAATAGTGTGTGGTATATTTTTTATTTATTGTTGAATCTGGAATTACTGGTTTTTTAATAAATGTGTGTAACTGTAAAAGGCAACCAATAGTAACTGATTACAACCCCATCCACAATCGTAACTGAATCCTGCCATCCCTTGACTATCAGGTCCCAATAGGGAAATGCTGAAACTGATAACCTTCAAAATAAAATAAAATAACATCTTATGTTACAAGTGGTTGGTGAATTTCATTGATGTTGACAATTACTTAACCAGCCGATGTCGCCTGTCCATGATGGACCAACGGAGTTATCTGTATGGTGGAAAAAGTGGAAGTTGACTCTATATAAGTACTAAATAGAATCTGCCAAATTTTGATTACATGATAAATCACAAAAATCTAAAACCTGTAAACTCAACAAAATGCATAGGGATTACAATTATGAATAACTTAAATTGGACCAAGCACATAGATAATGTTGTGTTGGGAAAGCAAACAAGAGACTGCGAGTTACTGGCAAAACACTTAGAAAATGTAAGAGGTCCACTAAAGAGACTGCTTACACCATGCATGTCCATCCTCTTCTGAAGTATTGCTGTGTTGTGTAGGATACATATTGGATAGGATTTATGGTTGTTGTTGTTGTTGTTGTGGTCTTCAGTCCAGAGACTGGTTTGATGCAGCTCTCCATGCTACTCTATCCTGTGCAAGCTTCATATTCCAGTACCTACTGCAATCTACATCCCTCTGCATCTGTTTAGTGTATTCATCTCTTGGTCTCCCTCTAGGATTTTTACCCTCCACACTGCCCTCCAATACCAAATTGGTGATTCCTTGATGCCTCAGAACATGTCCTACCAAGCGATCCCTTCTTCTAGTCAAGTTGTGCCACAAATTTCTCTTCTCTCCAATTCTATTCAATACCCCCTCATTAGTTATGTGATCTACCCATCTGATCTTCAGCATTCTTCTGTAGCACCACATTTTGAAAGCTTTTATTCTCTTTTTGTCTAAACTATTTATTGTCCACGTTTCACTTCCATACATGGCTACACTCCATACAAATACTTTCAGAAACGACTTCCTGACACTTAAATCAATACTCGATGTTAACAGATTTCTCTTTTTCAGAAACGCTTTCCTTGCCATTGCCAGTCTCCATTTTATATCCTCTCTAATTCGACCATCATCAGTTACTTTGCTCTCCAAATAGCAAAACTCATTTACTACTTTAAGCGTCTTATTTCCTAATCTAATACCCGCAGCATCACCCAATTTAATTCGACTACATTCCATTAGTCTCGTTTTGCTTTTGTTGATGTTCATCTTATATCCTCCTTTAAAGACACGGTCCATTCCGTTCAGCTGCTCTTCCAGGTCCTTTGCTGTCTGTGACAGAATTACGATGTCATCGGCAAACCTCAAAGATTTTATTTCTTCTCATGAAATTTCAATCACTAACTTCCTGCTCAGATAGTGAAAATATTTTGTTAGTGCCCACCTAGTTAGGGAGAAATGATCACCACTATAAAATAAGAGAAATAAAATCTTGGATGGAAAGATTTAGATGTTCATTTTTTCCGCACACTGTTAGTGAGTGGAACAGTAGAGAAGTAGCTTAAAGATGCTTTGAAGAACTCTTTGCCAGGCACTTAATTGTGAATTGTGGGGTACTCATGTAGATGTATGTACAGTTATAATTAAAAGTCAACTAATTTATAGCGTGAATGCAGAAGTGCACACTTATGTGTGCTTCTCCCTAGAATATCTACTTCTCTCATTGTTTTTGAACTTGCATTTTGTCTAAATATATGTAACAACTTTTACTCATCCCATATTAGTTCTACATGAGTAAGATGGTATAGTGTAATCCTTTGTATTCGGTGAGGTGCTCAGGTAGGCACAGCAGTCTATCTTTTCAGACCTCTCTAATTTTTCCAGACAAGAAGCTCTTTTACCTTATTACTCAGTTCTCTAATATTCTGATGAAATAAGCTAACTTTACATGCCTGTGCAGTCTTCAGCGTTTTGTGGAGCTGTTACGTTAATTTAACTTCTTTCGTAGCAGAATGCCTGAATCATTATTACAACCCAAGAAAGGTACCTTTTTGAGAGGGGTAACCGCAGGGATCTTGGTGTAAATGACAGTGGCCCCCCGCCAAATATTTTCTGCCAGAAGCTCGACCAACCTCTTTTTCTCCATCTTACTCAGATGTGGGCCATGTCTGTTATTTCCCTTTCCCCAAATTGTAGCAACAGTCACGGAACTCATTTGCAGTGTCATTTCAGTCTGCAGCAGCCTGCTCAATTCAGTTTCACACAGCTCACAGCAGTTAACCTGGTCTGGTCATGATGCTTTAGGATCCCCATAAAACACATTTGTCTGTGTAGTTGCCACTTCTGTTTCATCTAGAGCACCCCAATCACGTAATTTCTTTCTTTACCCCAGCTGTTCCCCACTCCACCTACTACAATAACCTGATGGCCTTTGTCAAAGTCTTCACACATATTCCATTGTCACTTGGGTAAGATTAGCACTTGGCTTCACAACACTTGTGACCTGGAACACTGTTTCCTAATTTGTCCTGTACCATCTAGCCTACACCATCTACAACCTTCCGAAAGCTACTACCTAGCAGCAAGATTCTCTTCTTCCTATTCTCTTTTGTACTGACCTACACTATTAATGAAAAGTCTGCTGCACGCTACTGTGACCTGCAGTCATGTGAGGCTCTTCCCCTCCTACTTCTGATTACAAGTCGGACTCACCAGGTACTGTAAGCTGGAATTTTGGTGAAGTTTCAGAGCTGTTCCCCTTTTGTTACTTTACCAAATTCCCATGAACTTTTTCTCCTTTCTATCTATCTAGTTCACATTTCACATATTTGAATTTAAATGGAGGGACACAAATCTTTGCCTCCTGTTTATCAATTCATTCTCTCTCTCTCTCTCTCCCTCCCTCCCTCTCCTTTTTTTTTTTTTTCTCCTCTCTCTCTCTCCAGGTTGACAGTTTCACGAGATAGCCACATTGGGTTCCCAATTCAACCACACTTAATCACACATTAAACACTTAAAATAAAGTTCAATCACTTGACACACTTACCACTACACAAACTTTAGTAATTTACAAGCCACTAAAAATTAGATCTACAGTTAGGTCTTCAGTTGTATGGTACAACACAAAAAGTTAATTATTTCCCCTGAAAACAGGAACTTAGCACTAATTTAGCTGTTAATTAACTTACCCATAATAAAATGTAACTTTTAATCTCAACTTGCCTCAAGTATTTCAAGTGTTCACTATCTACAGAATACAGCCTACTATATGTTAAGCAATTGGCCATAATAATTTCAGAATGAAACCTCAAATCACAAAATCTTCAGTTGCCCAGATGGAGGAGATACAAAGGAATGAACTTGCATGTAAAATATGATTCACACAATCACTTTACACTATGAAAATTGCTTGCTTTTTAACAAACAAAACAAAAACAGTTACATATGGGCACCAACACTGTCAACTTGAGCAACATTGAAGCAAAAAGCAATCAGGAAATTATTTTGGCTCACCATATTAGTATTTTACAAAACCTTCATAGCATACGATACATAAGAATTGTTATGTCTTTATGAAATAATATTGTTGCTCTCAAAGTATCTTTTATTGAAATCCAGTCCATATATAGAAACTGCTGCAGAGAAATTGATAGATCACTATTTGAATGACTATATCCCACAGTGGTATGCCTGGAGAGCAGAACATAAGAGAACCTATACTTCTGAGAAAGTGAACCCTTTACTTAGACTTTTCTTTGTTAAATATAAACAGTAAATATTGTCCGACAACCACTATCAGAGAGAATATACAGTTAACAGAATTAGTACACTTACATTAATAAATTTCTACTGCCCCAAAAGACAACAACCAGCTACTTGTTGCCCAGTATGAAAAAGCTGTTTTGGGGTTCAGCAGGTACATTCATTGGACATATATTACACTGAACTGTCATTGTTGTCCAGCACTCTGTACTTGTAAATTGTGGTCCCTAATTAGTCTGTGTTTTCTATGAAAGCTGTTTCTTGCAATTCAGAGAAAAGGTGGAGCAATTATTTCTGTCAGTTATTGAGTCTTTGTGCCAGATACTGTGTCTGTTTAGGTCTCAGAGTTTATCAGTTACTTATTATGTATTGTGTGGGGGTCTCACCCACTTGTCGCTAATAGGGTGGCTACGGAATGCAGCGTTCTCAGAATGCTATAGAACAGTTCAAACAAATAACATTAGTAGTTTTATTTCTAGAAAGCAATTGACACTACTGTGAAGATTTACACATAGTAGTCGCAAAGGAGGGGCGACTTGCAGTATAATTTAGAATGTTGATATGTGAACTGTTCAGGCAAGTTGACACACGTCACTGATAACTAAAGCCCGCGTCACCTAGGACATTGCTTCCGCGTATAGAGGTGGAGTGGAAAGGAAGTGTGGGGGGATGAGAACTTCGTGTGCATGGCAGCAGAGTGTGAGAAAACGAAGTCCACGTTGCCGAACTGCATTGTTGCGGAAAACAGCCAGGCTCGTTTGCCTACGGTACATTTTATTATATGTTCAAATCTATGAGGGGAATAATAAATATTAAAACCACTTTCGATCTGTCGCCATGAGAGAAATATTAATTCACGTCTGTAATTCACATCCACTGCTCCACAGATTTACTCTCTGTGATGTCGGGAGGCGAGAACAGCTGACACGCTTTGTGAAGATGTGAAGTATAATTTTTCTCAAAACAACATTAAAACTGCTTACAATGGTTAAAATTTATTGCGATTTGAACAGCGTTGTAAGTAAAAATTTAATATGCAACAAAATTAACTACAAGCACAAACCGAAATCATTACATTTGCTTGACGACTGCTTCTGCTCAATAGAATTTTTAAAAATGTGTGTGTGTGTGTGTGTGTGTGTGTGTGTGTGTGTGTGTGTGTGTGTGTGTGTGTGTTTTTGTTTGTTTTTGATGTTTGATGATAGTTAAGTGTAATCACTGCATGTAAAAGAAGAAAAGTCTATCGTAAAATGGTCATTAAGTTGTCATATTTTTTGTTGTTAACAGGCATTGTGAGTGTAAACTAACACATTTAATATTACAGTGAGAGTGCGCATTTATAATCCATTGAACAAGCAAACAATCAACCATCATCTGTGAATAAGTCCAGGGAATCTGACCACTAACATCGAAAACCACCGATATCTCGACAAGTATCAGTTACTGTCATTTTAGGGCCTTAACCAGTTTGTGCCTTGAAAATGATAGGTGGGAGAAGCTTAACTTCTCCTTGGACAATATGTTGAACATTATAGTCTGCATAATTAAAAGGATACAAAGCCTTATCAAAAAGGCTAGGAAGTTCTCATTATTATGTATGCAACTGATATATTAGCAAACATTTTTTAAACTATGAGTCTTTAAAACTGAGAAATATTATTACTTTGTTCCAAAGTCTACATCGTAATACCATCATCACTTCTATTTGAGTCTGTTTCCGAACAATCTGATTTTAAATTTACGATGATAGGTTCAGGGCTTACGAGGTGCAACAGTAAAGTAATGAGACTGATGTGAAAAAAATGTTGCTTTCCGTTTTAGTCAATTTTAGTGTTGTCTCCTTCAAAGTATGAGGCGTGTTTTTTAAGTAAGTACCATTTTGAAATTAAAAAAGGACGTGCTAAGATATCTCAATTTTATTTTTGCATGAAAGCCTGTACCTTAATCTACACACTGACACCATTACAGTCGATTCTTCCTTGTTAACGTTCAGTACTGAGTGTTTAAGATGTCTCCGATAATCGTGAGTCCTGCCGACTGTGAAGTACGGACTGTTACAAGATTTCTTAGTGCTAAAGGCCTGTGCAATTTACAGAGAAAACATTATCAGTGAAAGAGTGGTAAGAAAGTGGGTGAGAGCATTTAAAGATGGCCCCACAGGTGTGCATGATGAACAACAGAGAGCGCGCCCTTTGGTTGTTAATGAAAGTTTGGTGCAGGAAATGTACAATAAGGTGAGAGAAAACAGACACTTTACTATTTCCTCCTTGCGGGATGACTTTCCTAATATTTCTCGTAGTGTTTTGCATGGCATTGTGACCAAGCACTTGAATTACCGAAGATGTTGGGTACCGAAAATATTGACGGATGTGCACAAAACCAAATGTTTAGACAGTGCATTGACTGCCTTTGAGCGGTACCACAATGACAGTGATAATTTCCTAAGCCAAATTGTGACAGGCGATGGAACATGGGTGCCCTATGTCACACCAGAATCAAAGCAACAGTCCATGGAAGTTGAGCAAGGGCATTGTTTTGCTGCAAGACAATGCCCGTCCGCATGTGGCTAATCAGACCAAACATCTCTAGATCATCCTCCGTACAGCCCCGATCTTGTAGCCAGTGACTACCATCTGTTCGTGTACTTGAAGAAACACCTGGGCGGTCAGCGTCTTCAAGACGGTGACGAAGTCAAAACAGTGGTGATGCAGTGGTTAACAAGTCAGGTGGCAGACTTCTATGAGGAGGGTAGTCAAAAACTGGTACAATGTTATAACAAGTGCCTCAATATTAACGGAAATTATGTAGAAAAGTAGATTAAGGTACAGGCTTTCATGTAAAAATAAAATTATTGAGATATCTTAGCATGTCTTTTTTTTTTAATTTCAAAATGGTACTTACTTTAAAAAACACGCCTCGAAGTTCCCTTCTGATTGCACACACTTTTTCCAGTGCTTCTGCCATTGATGGTAACATTTATGGAACTCACTTTCTGTAATATCCTCCAAGGCCCTCGTCACAGCTTTTTGGACATCTTGTGTTGTTTGAAAATGGTGTCCTTATACTGCCGTTTTGACTCTTGGAAATAGAAAAAAGTCGCAAGGAGTGATATCTGGTGAATAAGGTGGCTGTGGTAGTACTGAAATTTGTTTTGAGGTTAAAAATTGCTGTACTGACAGAGCAGTATGGGATGGCACATTATCGTGATGCAGAATCCAATTATCAGCAATGTTGACACGGACACGAAGAACTCTTTTACGAAGTTTTTCTAAAATATCTGTAGTAATATTGGTTAACTGTTTGTCCAGGAGGCACCCTCTCTTTATGAACAATTCCCTTGGAATCAAAGAAGCACACAAGCTTCCATTTCACTTTTGACTTTGACATGTGAACTTTTTTTGTTCTGATTGATCCCTTTGAGCACCATTGCAAACTTTGTCGTTTTGTCTCTGGAATGTACTGAAAAAACCAACTTTCATCACCAGTGATAACGCAGCTCAACAATTCTGGATTGATTTCCATTTGCTCTAACAGATCGGCTGCCACATTTATCCGTGTTTCTCGCTGTTGTGGTGTGAGACTTTTGGGGACCATTTTTGCACAAATCTTTCTCATACAAAGATCTTCAGTTATTACTAGACGAACCATTTCTCAACTGATGTTCAGTTCTTTTGACAGATAATCTTCGATCAGATCGTACGAGTTCATGCATCCTGGCCAAGTTGACATCCGTCTGTGAGGTTGATGGTCGTCCACTGCGGTCTTCATCTTCAATACTCGTTCTGCCTTCACTAAACATTTTATGCCAACGAAAAACTTGAGCTCTTGACATAACCTCCTCTCCAAAAGCCTTCTGAAGCTTACCGTAAGTTGTCGTCATGTTTTCACCCAATTTAACGCAAAAAGAAATGGCATACTGTTGCGCAATATTATGTGGTTCCATTTCTGTGATGAGAGACACAAACACGTGTTAACTTATTACAGCCCATCTCAAGACTGAGCAGTTGCATCGATGTGCCACTTGGACTAGAAGCAGCTTATAGACCAAGGTCAAAGGTATTGTGCCTATGCAAGCCTACAGGGTTGCCACATCTTGCAAAGAAAATCGGTCTCATTACTTTACTGTCGCACCTAGTGTATCCATCATCACCTCCCTATCAGATTCTTCATTCTGAAGCTTTTCAGCACGCCACACAGACTGTGCCCACGCTACAGGTGGGATGTTGTCTGTTGCCTCAGGCACAAGTGATTCACTGTAGGTTATCTTGAATGGATTTTTTCCACCTCCCACATAGCCTTAAAACCCTTTGCCCAAATTAATTCCATGGGGCTACAATGACAGTGACATGTGGGTAAACTTAAAACTGTGTGGTCCCATTCACATGCAAGGAAGTAAAGTTGGAACATTCCGTCACCTGACTTGTGCAGTGTAAATTAACTAGCTGAAGGAGATCAGCATGAGTCTGGTTTATACAGTGCTTAATATTTTTATTTTTAAGCTGGGGAAAAAATCCGCTTTTCTGGTGTTTGTACTTGATGTTTTCTCTATAACAGTTGAATTATATCTGGCAATGACCGACTTCGAAGCAAGGTATGACAAGAATTGTGAATCATGTCATGAAACTGACAGCGTTCATTGCCAAATGGTAATCACTGCTGTTTTTCTTGCACATAAATACAAGTTTATTCTTAGAAATAAAACCAGAAGAAGAGTCAACATGTTGAACAATTATCTGAGAACCTATCCCTATGAGAACATTAAAACTGCTAGTACCACCACTCATTTTCCAGCAGATTTTCTTGGAATGATTCTAATTGCCCCTTGTTTCATGAAGATAATACACCGTTGAACTAACTCCTTATCTTGTATCGTGAATCTTTATATGGGATATAGTTCATGCTGCACCTAGGTCACTTCTTTGAACTAAAAATTCTCTTCTTAACATATGTTGAACCAACATTTTTTAAAATTCTTTACCTTGATGAAGTGAAGTGCTTACCATTGAAGCCTGCATAACTGTAACACGTTCTTGTTATTTTGGCCATTCATCATTCACGTGGAGCACTTTGAAACATCGTTGTTAAAACTATCCATTTGTGTTACAGGTTCCTTGCGATTTCGATGCTTTCCAGGTTACAAACCAACTGTTTCTATGGTTCCTACAGCTCTGACACTTTTCTTGACAATTCTCTTTACAGTTCTCTTGCTGACACTACATGGTTCTGGAGTCTATTCTTGTGTTTTCCAATGTCGACAGTAGGAGACCTGCTTTTAAATTCACATTTGAAAAAGTTATAAATGCATAAATAATCTTCCTCGCCTGCTTGTGAAGCACTTCACGTTATTGGCGTCACCTGACCTTTTTTTTAATCTCACTTAAACATTTACAAGATACACATTCACAGCTCTTCTGCTGCAAGGAGAGAGGAGAAAAAAAAAGAAAGAAAAAAGGAAACGAAAAAAATTGGTAGTTGAGTGAATAATTTGCTTGTCGTGAAGTGCGGCAACAGTTCAGCATGTAGGACAGAGATTCTCGTGCGCTAGCTGTAACTCTATACTAGAATGAATATTATTGGCTGCCAGTGGCTAGTGGAGGAGGAATGTGCAGAACAGCTGAAAATTGGGCTGTCGTCTTACATGACATGAACAATAATGTCTGCAATCTGGTGGTGATCTGAGCGGCCAAGGCTAGCAGGAGTGTCGCTTATATTCTCTTCTTCTCTTGGCACAGTGCGGTCCAATTCCGCACACCATTGGCCGCCGTTTCCTCACCACTTTCTCTGCTCTTGCAATCCATATCTTCTATCCGGCACATGTGGTTATGCCAGAACATAAAGTGATAAGAGTTGCTCTGCTATGAATGGGTGCATCATAATTTTTACTTGTGATTAACTTGTTCCTGCTTTACAGTGATTGGATTTTTGCTGGTTAACTGTGTTTATTGCAAAAATATATAATTTATTTTAAAGTATTCAGTTCAGTTGCATCCATATCTTGCTGCTTATTTGCAGACAATTTTTGTTCAAGCATGTTGAATGTGATAAAAGTATCAGGACTTCACTTCTGTCCACTATTCAAAACTCCACTAAATCTTCAAATACACAACCAGTTAGAAATATTTCCTCTTCGTAATTACTTTCATGTTGTTGACGTTTGTCTGACAGAAAATGTGGACTACATTCTGCTCTTTATTGTTAAGGAGATAAAGTTGAATATGAAGACTGGTCTATTTGCATTCTTATTATTCATTGAAAATATAGATCATCAACTGATTCAACATCTTTACTATAAGGTAAGTTGGTAAATGAGGTCTAAAACGGTGCTTTTCCAAAAACTTTTTCTTTCTCATACCATTACCTATTACATGTTCCTTTGCTGGTTGGAATATCATCATGACTGTCATGTACAAGCAATGCTGCTGTAATTCAGTTGCGTTGTTGTATCCTCCTTCTTCTTCTTCTTTTTGTTAAAGATTTTTTTTTCAGACATACAATAGCAACAAACAAGTATGTGGCCCTTTAAATATTCTCCAACCACAATTAACATCAATGTTCAGCAGATCCTTATCATTACCCATCATATTTCATAATACATGTATTGAAATGAGGTTTTGTGTGACCTAGCCTCATCTGTGCTACATCAGATTATTTCGTATCTTCATTTGCTTTCCTGTTATTGTTGTGTATCATATGGCATATAAGAGTTTTTGAATCACAAGAATAACTACACACATACAAAATTACAAAACTCACTACATATTAACACTTCATCGCAACTCCATAAGTAAAATAATGCAAATGACAATAACTGTAGTTGAATATATAGGTCTTTCATGTAATTTCACTCTGATAATCACTGTCAGCTAATTTTCCAAATGACCATTGAAGGCTAGTGAGAGGCTGGGTTATGCAGTGTGAGCAAGTGTCTGTCATTCAGCATCACAGCAACAAGATGGTTACGGTGATTTTCTTTCTTGTGGAGTGTGTCTGCTTATCTTCCATGATCTGTTCAGTTGTGATTGATAGTTCCAATTGCTTGAGGGTGGGCAAATCTTGGAGATTCTCTTGGATGTGGAACAGTTTTATTCATTTGTGGAGAACAGTTTTGTTGCCAGCAGTGTTCCCATTCATTGATGGCATTTATTTCATCTTCAACAAGAAGCCTGGCCATGATAAGAGCAGGATCTTTTTTGCTCCTCAAGAATTATTGGAAAATCGGGGTTATCGGCAATCTTCTGGTAATGAAGTAGTAGTGTGCTCTTCTATCTGATATTGGGAGGTGGAGTGTGGCCCAAGATAAGTAACCAATATGTGGGAGTAGATTGTATTGACCCACTAACAATGCGCATCTATTAAGTAGTACGTCTGCCTTTTTCACATGTGGACTATAAGTCAAACAGTGTCACAGTACTTTATTGTTGAGTACAGCAATCAGAGTGTCAATACTAGAAAAGTGTTTGCTGACACTTGTCAATTAATGCCGCAGAGCATGTGGAGAATGTTATGTTTACTTTTGAGCTTAGTAGGTGGTTGCATGGAGTATTCCTTAAAAGAAAGTTTGATATCAAATGTGATCCCAAGGTAGTTTGGATGCATGTTCTGATGAAATTTGTTTCCTCAAAATAGCCATCAAGGGCTCTGTGTGCCACTCCATTGGATAGATAAAAACATCCAATTTCTATTTTGTTTGAGTTTGGTTGTAACTTCCATTTACGGAAGTAATGGCTTATGATGTCTGGATCTGAAGTTCATATTTCTTCAGTTATTTTTAATGTTTCGTGTTGGATAGTTATTGCTCAGTCATCCGCACAGCAAAACTTTCTGGACTGAGTTGGAGGAATATCAGATATTTATAAATTAAACAATTAAACAAGAGAGGAATGAGGACGTATCTGTGCAGCAAGCCACTATTCAATATTTTTGGACACCTAGTTTCTTTCCCTCCTGTTGTAGTAGATGTCCCTCCAGCTAACCTGCTGTCAATTAGTTTTGGTGTCTGTCTGCATGGAATAAGCTGTAATAATTTACAAAGCAGCCTGTGCCTCCAAGTGTGTTATGTGCTGAAATAAGATCAGCTAAAGTGACCCATGTTTTCTGTTTCATTTGGTGTTGTGCTTCAGTGAATGTTCTTAATGACAATAACTGATCGATGCAGTGGGTCAGTATCCAATTTTCTCAACAGGAAGGCTCTAAAGGCTCAGTGGCCTAATCTGATTGTACAGAAATCTTTGATTCCACTTACAAATAGTGTGACTGAGAGTAGTTCTGTGGCTGGTCTGATGTCTAGCTAGGTTTGAGTATGGCTATGGTTTCTGATCGCTTCATTTTTTGTGTACTTGAACCAAATGTCATAATGTCAGAGTGAAATTCTGCCAGCCATAGCTTTGCATAATTCCCACGATGCAAAGTATTTTGGAGTAGATTCCATTACTTCCTGGTGCCTTTCCTAATTTGTCTTAAGACCAACAAAAATTTCTGATACAGATAAAGTTGTTGCTCATGTGTGTGTCTCTTATTGTTGTTTTCTTTTTGGGGGAATCTAACAAACACATTCATCCAGGTTTCTAGCAAATGCTTCCGACTTTGTTTTTCTGAAGTTCCATACAGGTTGTGAAAATAATGATAAGAGTGAAGAACTTTTAAAATATCTGAGATACATGGTGTAATTTTGTGATACTGGAATGACCTGTGAAGGCCATGAGTTGACTGGAGTTTTGTGTGTGTTAATTACTGTTACTTCTCAAATTTTTATTAAAACTTCATGGATGTCACTGAGGTAAGATAGAGCGCATGGATGTTCATTCATGACTGGTGGTCATATTTAAGTTCGCACTCCATAAGCACCTTACTATGTTGCTACTGGCAAGTCAAAGCCAGGAATTTTCCCTCTCTGGTTCGTTTGCAGCATGTGATTCCTGAAGAGTGACTACATCATTGTTATAGTTTAATAAAATCTTCATTAAGGCTTGACTTTTGATTTACTTCCACCTTCAATATTGATTTGATAGATAACAGGTCCATAGTTTATAGCTGGAGGCTTCTGAAAAGAACTGTGAGAGACTCATGTTGTGTGATGAATTCATTTTAGCCAGGATTATCTGGCTGCCTCTGCTTCTCACCTTTAGATATTTATCTTGAAGTGACTGTTCTTTAGTACCACGTAGAGGACACATGACTTAAGGAATGTCATGGATGCATACAATTGTTGTTGACCTTTTTCTTTCCCAAATGTGGTATAAGAAGATTCTATTCATCACTGCCTAAGACAGGCTGTTTATGTACTGAAATTTTCTTCACTTACGATGAAAAGCTCTCTGGTTTTCAGTTGGATGGCAGTGTTTGAATAACCTGCTTTATGTATTTCATTGAGTAAATATTGATAGACAGGGAAAAATTTTTAGGAGATGGACTACTATTTTAGTGTGAGTGCTGAAGGCTAAAGGAACTTGGAAAGCTAAGGCCTCTTAGAGAAAGAAAACCAGAGAAGTAGAATAGACATTTGACAGAAACTGCTGTATAAAGGCCTCCTCTAGACTTTAATTTGCATTGTGGTTAGCTGTATGCATCATTTTTGTTCTTGCATTTTTTATGGTGTAATTTATCTACCCAGTCTGGATTATGCCATTGTCCATCTTTTTCTGTTTCATACAATCAAGAAAATTTCTTCTCTGATCCATCAACCCTCCACTCGTATGACTATACATCTAGATCATTCACTCCAGTACGTTTCCCAACAGATTTGGTGGTTTCACCATCTCTCTTAATAATTCCCATCATACACTTACATTTGTGTTTGAGTAGTCTTTGGATTTAAAGTCTGTTTCTCATTCGCGTAAGTCATAACTGCTAATGCACTGATTTTGAGCTTCCTTTGTACACACACGTCAGGAACGTGAGCCTATTTAGTGTACCAGAATCAATGTAGACAATTTCTTTTAGCTTTCATTTACTTTGCTATCCACCCTATCAGTTTCTTAAAGTGTCCGAAGTACAAAAACTCATCACTGCTCATTTTTACAGTTTTTTCAGCATATTGACTGTACATTATTTTAGTCTACTTTCAAAGATGCTCTATGATGAAGGATGATCTCTTCATCCATTGCTGAAACGTATATTCACTAGATGCAAGCAGTAGAATATCATTTGGAAAAGTTGTTTGATTATGTTCTCTTAACACCAACTCCTTTGTTTTCTTGATTTAAATATCTGAAAACTTTCTCTAATGATGAGAAAATTTTTTGTGATATGGAATCTTGTTGCCAAATTCCTCTTTCAGTTCAGAGCTTATCACTTTCCTGAAGAAATATTCATATAATGGAAGTTATAGCAGTTATGCATACACTTCAGTATAATAATTTAGGCTGAAGCAATAACTTGTTTTGTAGTGGCTGTGGTAAAGACTTTCTTGGTATTTGAGTCAGACTTTCTAAACTATATGAATCCCAAGCAGTATGATAATTCTCACTCACTGCACCATTATACAGTTCAGCTCACAATTAGCGAATGGTCCATTGTGTTATATTTATTTCTGTTCCTTTGTTTGGTTCAGTTCTATGTTGTTGGTGATAACTTACTGAATATCTTGTATGTTATGGAGAAGAGACTATCTCTGTACTTGTGAGGCATAATGATTACAGAATTTTCACAGATTTTGAGTACTGTGTTCTCTTGGAGACAGTCTGTAAATAATTTTGTAAATTCTTTTTGTATTAGTTTACCTCATCTACATCTACATGACTACTCTGCAATTCACATTTAAGTGCTTGGCAGAGGGTTCATCGAACCACAATCATACTATCTCTCTACCGTTCCACTCTCGAACAGCGCGCGGGAAAAACGAACACCTAAACCTTTCTGGTTCGAGCTCTGATTTATCTTATTTTATTTGATGATCATTCCTACCTATGTAGGTTGGGCTCAACAAAATATTTTCACATTCGGAAGAGAAAGTTGGTGACTGAAATTTCGTAAATAGATCTCGCCGCGACGAAAAACGTCTTTGCTTTAATGACTTCCATCCCAATTCGCGTATCATATCTGCCACACTCTCTCCCCTATTACGTGATAATACAAAACGAGCTGCCCTTTTTTGCACCCTTTCGATATCCTCCGTCAATCCCACCTGGTAAGGATCCCACACCGTGCAGCAATATTCTAACAAAAGACGAACGAGTGTAGTGTAAGCTGTCTCTTTAGTGGACTTGTTGCATCTTCTAAGTGTCCTGCCAATGAAACGCAACCTTTGGCTCGCCTTCCCCACAGTATTATCTATGTGGTCTTTCCATCTGAAGTTGTTCATAATTTTAACACCCAGGTATTTAGTTGAATTGACAGCCTTGAGAATTGTACTATTTATCGAGTAATCGAATTCCAACGGATTTCTTTTGGAACTCATGTGGATCTCCTCACACTTTTCGTTATTTAGCGTCAACTGCCACCTGCCACACCATACGGCAATCTTTTCTAAATCGCTTTGCAACTGATACTGGTCTTCGGATAACCTTACTAGATGGTAAATTACAGCACCATCTGCGAACAACGTAAGAGAACTGCTCAAATTGTCACCCAGGTCATTTATATAGATCAGGAACAGTAGAGGTCCCAGGACGCTTCCCTGGGGAACACCTGATATCACTTCAGTTTTACTTGATGATTTGCCTTAACTTTGACCAAAATCTCTAGGCACCTTACCTTTGTTCTTTGCCCAAGTACCTTTGTTAACAAGTTGTCCCTTTTGTCTGTGGCTGTGGTGCCTGATGAGATTGTGCACTCTGTCTGTTCTGTAGCTCTGAGTTTACTCTGGGTCTTTCGGGTTTGTTAGTACATCCTAGACTGTCAACAAGAATCATTATAGAAGGTGCTAACCTTTCAATAGAGCTACCATTTGAGAACTATACTGACATACAATTCGATTTATGAACCCTATTCTTCTGCGTATTTAGGGGAAAAAATTATATTATGATCTTTTTATGCACTTTTCCATCACATAAGAAAAGTAGATTTGCTTAAACACAGCGTAATACTCAGTTGGGGAGGTGGCCATCACATTATGTTATGGAAGTTTATTACAATCTTCTGTATCTGCGAGCGTAGACATTTATTGTCAATGCACACTTACAGATAAATAATAAAAGTAATGATTAAGTAGACTGATCATGCACAGCTGTAGGGAGTGTACCATAATGCCGTGGTCAAGTTGTGCTGCATCTGTTATGGGCTGATCATCATTAGGGGTTCAGTTCACATGATGTGGTAATTCGTGAGACTCTGCAGCCTCTATCAATTTTGCAACTGTGTCAGTGTCAATATCCAGCAATAGAGCTCCATAAAACTAAAGTTTCAAGTTAGAAAATAAGAATAAGTAGCTACATGTGGAATTGAGGACAAAAAGTGAGTGATAGAGCAGTTTGAATCTCAGCTGATATGCTTTTGCCGTTGTTTTAAAAATGACAAAATTTTCCATGTGGGCTGTTATTTAATGTGTTAATTCACCATGATCATGATTTTGACCTGTTGTGCCATGCTTGAACAACAGCACACTGTGAAATACGTCAATGGATATTGTTCCACTAAATTATACAATTGCAATTGTTGCTGCTGTGAAGAATTAATGTTGTCCTGGTAGAAGAATATGTAGTTTTGTCCATTTTGGTTTGTATTTGAGTTGTGACTTAGTTATGGTCATAAAATATGGAAGAAAAAGCCTATATGCAGTAACAAACTATAGTTTTTATTAGATGCATAATGCATTTTGAGCCCTGAACACCCCTCCTATGTGCTTAACACTATTACTTGTGTATGTGTAATGGGAGCAGTGGGAATTAGGGTGTACAAGGTAGTTTGGTGATACAATTACAATTGAAAATAAATATTTGTATTGTTTTTCATGGTTGTAGCATCAATTGAAAAATCAAGTAATTCATTGTCCAACAGAATACAATCTGATATTTCCAATGAAATCTACACAAATGATGACAAAGCACTGATCTACACAAGCATACTGTATTGATGCATGGTGTCACTGAAAGTTGACAACTTTTTTAAGAATAGTAATGTATCATCCTTAACTCGCACAGTAAATATTAACACCCTCAGAAAAGTGTGTAGTAGTGTACAAAAATCACAGTGCAACAGATACATCTTGCCTTATATAAAGGGAAAATAGGAAGGACTTATAAAATACATTAAAAATAATACACTGACATTTACAGTGTAAACCACCATGAAAAAACAGCTAACCATATTTACCAAAATGCGCGCACGCGCGCGCGCACACACACACACACACACACACACACACACACACACACACACACACACACACACACAAATATTATCCATGTTTTACCACTAAAGACTGATTTTGTTTCCAAGGACACATGTTACACCTATTCATATTATTCTGATATCAATAGGTGAAACAAAACAAATGTTCAGTTGTAAAAGGTGAGTAATATTTATTCTTACCTATATTTTAGGACAATTTAATGTAATTGGATTGATAAAATATGTATTCACTAAGCAGCAGCAAGTGAACACACATATAAAAAAAAGTTTCAGTATGCAAGCTTTCGGAGCCAGTGGCCCCTTCTTCTGGCAGAAGGTTTGAAGGAGGCGGACTGGGGAGGTTTAGGTAAAGGATTAGAGTTCAGAAAACTCGCACAGAACCCCAGATAAGAGGAGACTTACTGGACAGGATGGGAAGGAAAGACTGATTGTTGGGGACTGCACCAGATGAGATTTGAAAATCTGTGAGCTTGAAGGTGGAAGACCGGGTAATATGAAAGGTAGAGATTACTGTTAAAACATTGCACATGAGTTAATTGGAGTGAAAAGCTAAGTGCACTGTGTGTAAGAGAGATGGGATGGGGATGGCGAAAAACAGACAGGTCAGAAAATGAAAGGTGTAGAAAACTGAAACAGACCGAAGAAAGTAGTAGTTACTGTGAAGAAAAGTGGAGACAGAAGAAATTAATGTAAATTAAGGCCAGTGGGTGGCGAGAACCAAGGACATTTTTGTAACGCTAGTTTCCACATGCGGAGTTCTGAGAAACTGGTGTCTGGGGGAAGGACCCAGGTCACGCATGTGGTGAACCAGGCACTAAGGACACGACTGTCATTTTGTAGAACATGCTGTGTGACAGGATATTGTATGTTACTGGTATGCACACTCTGCCTATGCCCCTTCATCCTAACTGATAACTTGTTGGTAGTCATGCCGATGTAAAAGGCCGAACAATGTTCACGTAAGAGCCAGTGTATGATGTGTCATTTCCCATGTGGCTCTCCCTTTGATAGTATATGTTTTGCCAGTTAAAGGCTGGCACAGGTGGTAAGAGGGTGCATAGGACAAGCCTTGCAGCAGGGACTGTAACAGGGTTAGGAGCAATAGGGAAGGGAGATGGTTGCAGAAGGAGAATAGGGTCTGACAAGAATATTGTGGTTGAAAAGCTGTTGTAGGTGTGGTGGGCAAAATCGTAAACAGAATAGATCTCATTGCAAGGCATGCTTTTAGGAAGTCATGGCCTTGTTGAAGTAGCTTATTAATATGTTAAAGACCTAGGTAATGATGAGTGACAAGTAGTTTTTTGGAAGGGTCAGTTGTACTAGGATTGGGTGTGTGATGGCTGTGGAAATCCACTTTTGCACTAAGCTGGTGAAGTAATTACATCTAGTGAGGACTGAGGTGAGAATAGTGGTTTATTGCTGTAAGGAGTCGGCATCCAAACAAATAAGTTTACTTCAGATGCCAAGGCTGTATGGTAGGGAACGTATGATATGGAAAGGATGATTACTGTCAAAATGTAAGTAGTGTTGCTTGTTGGTCAGTTTAATGTGGTCAGAAGTGGGTAGCTGGCCTTGAGATCAACTTCAAGGAAAGTGGCATGGGATTCGGAAAAGGACCACACGAAATTTAAATGGGATTTAGAGATTCCATGAGTTTTCAGAAAAAAGTATTTTGAATAAACAAAATGTTTTAGTTACTTTAAAGGACTTACTGCTTCCAGAGAAGACTATTCAAACAATAAACTTAGTCACCTTGTAAATCTATCAAAAACTGTCATCCGAACTGTTGTCACTTCTTCGAATAGAGACATGCAATATCTTTTTATTCAGTTATTCAATGACATGTTAATATTTTTTGTAATGGATCCTGGTTTTAAAAATGTTGTTATTTGTAAACACACAAATGTTATATGCAAGAACTGTGTTTTACAGTCTAAATTACACCTGCCCCGGGTCAGTCCAAGTAATACTAGTAATAGATACTATTAATTCTTGTATGGATGTTGGTTAGTCATTGTTATTTCATTGTTAAACTAACCAGTATACATATGTAATAAGGGTAGAATGAACATAATTTAGGGGCAAAGGTAACAACCCACTGAGTAGTAGAGGTTAATAAAAGCTGAACTTGTAACAGAAAGCATGGTTTGTTTCCTTCTGTGCAAAAGAGCTTTCATTAAAGCATAATAGAATGAAATTATTCAATAATCTTGTAGGAATCCTAAATTTACAGTGACCATTCATTACCTTTTCATCTAGAAAGAAGTCTTTGCCTTCTGTGGTATATGTTTCACTAGTCTTTGTCATAACTGTGGTTGATGTTCGGGCTACAGAGAGCAGTGATTAAATGAAGATTCATACATGATCATGAATCTTCAGAGTCATATATGTTGCATCTTACCGTTTACAGATTCTGTGCTGAAATTTTGCTCTGCTGTTAGAAACAGTTGTATATAAAACACACCTCCTTCTGTATTCAGTTTCTTATCTAGGTCTCAGAATGTACAGGCTTATTCAGAATGATCTAGATACTTTCAAGTGGCTGCAAAAAATGTTTTTACTGAGGTGAGGTATTATGTGGTTATAAGTGTGGAAACAGCAACTCAAGAAGAATTTTTTGTTACTATGATATACAGCAACAAGACTGCTAGACCAGTGGGAGTGGAAGTTTGCATGAATGAAGTTGTGGAAGCGTGAGTTCGCAATCGCATATCAATTTAGAACTGTTTGCGCAAATGTCTTTCACCATATGTAATGGCTTGGAGCAGCTGAATCGGATACGTCATTCATGAAAGTGGCGAAATTGGACTGAGCAAAGGTTGGAAATTTGTGCAGGCATTGATAACTGTGCAGTTGAGTGCCCCACAAAACCAAAACAACATCATGAATCAGATACGGTATCCTTTGAAAGGAGTTTTTCAGTGCTATCCAAACAGTTGGATTTGGAATTCCTAGGTCCCAACTGGTATGAGGTGTTGACTTTTGTGGACTTTTAAAGAACGTTTCCTTGATCCATTCACACAGTTCCTGAGATGTCAGTTGCAAAACTCTGATTTTGTCTTTTTAAAGGTGGAACCTTGGTAAATGAGCCCCAGAATTTCTGATGCAGTGTAAGACTGTTTGAGTTGCTGCTTCCATACACACAACCATATAACACCTTACCTCAATACAAACATTTCTTACAGTTACTTGAATGTGTCTTAATCATTTTGAATAACCCTATATCGACACTTGCAATATTTTACAAAAATAATAATCTTGTGATGAACTTTATCTTAAATTGAAAAAGTTACTGAGTTTAATTGTTTCTTAGACCAGGTGTATAATTATTTAAACTTTTTGGTGAAACTTAACACAAAAATTTAAATCTTAGCCATCAATGTGATTTTTCATAACAAATGTCATATTCATATTTTCAGATTTAGGACCCTTCTTACACATCTATAAATCTTTAAAAAGTATGTTGTGGGTGAAGGTTAACAACAGTTAATGAAAATTGTAGTTCTTAAAATTTTTAATGTTGATCACAATGAGCCACACCACTAAGTGTACACGTTATGGAGAATGTATTGGTATTGATAAGATTATGCTACAAAATATTTTCAGGTTCCACATCCTACTTATTTCATTACTGGTACCTATTTAAAAAATATTTTGTTAACAAAGGTTAACAACAATTACTTTGTGTGTGCGTGTGCGAGCATGCGCATGGGCGGGCGGGCAGGCAGGCAGGCAGGTGTGTGCACCTGCATGTGGTGGGCATTTGGTACTCTCTTGGTAGTACACATTATGGAAAATATATTGGTATTGCTAGAGTTAATGTTCTCAATTCTCACTGCTTACTTCTTATCATAAGTTTGTCACATTGAACAATTAAATGTTAATGATTTGTATATACATTGTTATAAAGTTGTTGAGAAAGTAGTAACAAACATTCATGATGGAAAATGCATATATTTTAACTGGGACAAATGAAAGGCAATGACAGTGAAAATACATAAAGTATGAGCTCATAATTATGAAGCTGAGATCGTGGTGAGAAGATACTCATTATGAAAATAGAAAGAATGAAAATAAGTAATACAATAAATGGTGGTCTGACTCATGATAGTTTTGTGGTTTTATGTAATGGAAGAGTATGTAGAATTAATTCATTCCATCCTGAAAATGTTTTACTGTGCAGATAAAATTATCATAAGCCTTGCTCAAAAAGTTTCAGTCACTTAACTAGAAATTCAGATGTTATGGAATCATTATTCTATAGGCATCAAATCTATGTGCAAAGTAAATGCCGGTTTACTAAAGCTTCTTAATTGGATGCAAATGCAAAATTTTGCAGTGTCAGCATTCTGATTTCTTTCTGCTTTCAGTGAGCTTTATTTATTTATTTATTTATTTATTTATTTATTTATTTATTTATTATGCATGGTTTCAGTGGAAGCATAATTTCAGAGAAAATACATCCATAGCAGTTGTCTCTTTTGAAGTACTTGACAGCCCATAATTTGATGTCTCTTTCAGATGATCCAGTCAGAAGGTACTTAAAGTAACTGTAGCACTAAATTTGAAAGACATCTCGGATGTGAACTTATCTTAAGACTTATTGCAGAAATTACGTGACTGCAAAAAAAGTATATATTAAGCACAGAGATGGTGTTTTAGATATTTCCATTGTTCAGCATTAATTTGTAAAGTGATCATAGGAAATTACTTAGATTCAGTTTAGGTGAAAATTTTGCTGCTCCTCTGCCAAAAGTGCTGAGATTTGTTTAGCTGCTTGGGTTGCCTGCCAAGTCTAATTTTAGCTCACTTCCATCTTCTGCATGACGCACTGGCCCAGCCTGCTCTGCTCCAGCTGCCAGTGCTGGCAGCTGTTGACTGCTCTCCTCTGCTCTGTTCACCTCTGTGGAAGCAGCCTGTGTGGTGGGGGCAGTCACCTGTATTTGTTTACATTGCCTCCGTCTGTCCAGCATTTTGTGCAAGTATGCACAAATATGTGATGAGCAAAACTAGTGAAGCTAACAAGTTTGTGCTCTGAAGTTGTTGAAGTCGTTACTTCTGGCAACATTGTGTTGTTTGTGTTGTAACCTAACAACTTATTACAAGTGGGTCACTTCCTGTTATGGCTGAAGGCTTTGGAGTGAACTGATAATTTAGAGAAGGTATATAATATATAACACACACACACACACACACACACACACACACACACACACACACACACACACATGTATGTTCTGATCTCGGCATGAGCTTGCTATGAAAAAGGCCTGGAAGTCAGAACACCTGTTACATCTTTTGTTGCATGTATTTACCATGTAATATTTTGTTTAACTTTCTCACAGGTTGGCATCTGCCCATGATTTCCACAGAAGTCTGGCAGGAAGGGGTCCATCATCCAGACCAAATGAGCTAGTACAGGTAAATGGGGATAAAGTGAGCAGCAGTACAGATGAAAGCCCAAGTGCAGATACGTCTGTACCTGACTCTCTAGATGACACTCTTGCAAGTACCCCTTCTCCAGCTACTGAAAGTGACAAGCATTTGCAGCATACTCTCTCACCTTCACCCATTATGGAAGGAAGACAGAATAGTAAAGTAGCAGAGGAAAATGAAGAAAAGATGAGCAGCGAAGGAGCTTCTCTGACAAAAAGCTGCAGTGTGTCTGCCATGGCATCGTTGTTTGCAAGAAAGCAGGTAAACAGTTTTTAAAAAATTTATCCATTTATTAAACAAACAAGATACAGTTGCAGTGATATTTAAATGCATTTAACTTGGTGTAGTTTTTCAGCAGTTCTCTGAGATGTGGTATTGAAAATATTTGTATGAAAAAAGAGACATTTCAGCAAATGATTCGTTATGCGCCTGACACTTACATGACACTGAAATTCACAGAAGTTTTGTTTTTCAGCAGTAGTCTATATTATGGAAAATAATTTCAGGAAGGAAGGATATGATACAAAATGAATTGTAACTGGAGAATCTAATTACATTTAATGCCCATTGCAGTATAAAATGTGAGACATTACCCATACAGAAGAAATAGTAAGAAGAAAATTTATGACAATTAAAATTTTTCGAAGGCCTTATTCTGTAACCAGGGAAATAACGAAGATTCTTCAAAGTAAAAGTTCATGTGTGCTTTGACAGTAGCTCTAATGAGACACTAAAAGTCTGACTATGATGTTTAATGTTCTTTGCCACACATTAGTAAAATGTAATATTGTTACAGTTAAGATTTGCAAAAGGCAGTGCTCCTGAGAAAACTAATTTATTATTTATTATTATTTGTTTAATGCACAGTGATATTTTTAAATGATAAAATAAAAGGCAGATGTAATGTTCTAAAACTTCCCCAAATCGTATGGTTATTTCTGTGATAATATTCCGTCAAGAGTGCTTATTTTTTGCAGACTATATGGTTCAGCATGTGGTGAAGTTACTATCCAAAATTTGAGCCATCTTGAACCTGTATTTATCACTTTTTGTGAGCAATTGCCTACTGTTGGCCTGGCACATACACTTCTGGTCAGATTCCAATTTCTAAGCCTTTTGTGAGAGTTTTTGTTCCTACAAAGAGAAAAGGATGCGGAAAGCGATACTAGGACCATCAGTGTTAAATGTTTTTATTGTTACTTCAGACTGGATGCTTAAGAGTATGATGAATACATTGCTTGGGCTGCTTAAAACCACACTCAAATAATTATTGGAGCAAGTTTGCAATAATTCATTAAGGCAGCTTTTTTGAATAACTGAGTATATAATTGCACCTGTTTCATTGTCCACTAACACTATCTTGATGCTCGTACAATTTCCTATAATTTCTAAATATTCTGGAAATATCTGTAACTCTGCATCTGTCATTTTATAATACAAATTTGTGATATTTTCATTAATGTCTCTTGGTTATTCGTTGCATTTGTGTTCCATT